>NC_083693.1:46566480-47220230 GCF_033118175.1 Dama dama | reverse complement strand
AAATTCCATTTCTACCCAAAAGAAATGAGTACATTTCTATTGAAATGAAAAAAATATCAAAACATACATCCACATGAATGGATGTGAATGTACACTTATATACAAATGTTTCTTGAAGCATTATTCATAATAGTTAAAAGGTGGAAACAACTGAATGGATGAAAATAATATAGTATATTCATATAATTGCATACTATTTGGCAATAAAAAGAAATGAAGTGCTGATACATGCTGCAACATGGATGAACTTTGACAACATTGTACTAAGTGAAGAAAGCCAGTCACAAAACACCGGTTATTGTATTATTTCATTTATATGAAATGTCTATAACAGGTGAATCTATAGAGACAGAATACGACTTGCTTGGGCCTCAGGAGAGAGATGGGATGTGACAGCTACTGTGTCTGGGCTTTTTAAGAAGGGCTTTTCTCCTGGTTCTCATGTTAGAGAATCCATCTGCAATCCAGGAGACCTGGGTTTGATTCTTGGGTTGAGAAGATCCCCTGGAGAAGGGAGTGGCAACCCACTCCAGCATTCTTGCCTGGAGAATCCCATGGACAGAGGAGCCTGGTGGGTACAGTCCATGGGGCTGCAAAGAGTTGGACACGACTGAGTGACTAACACTTACTTCCTTACTTAAATTGTTCTAAAATTAAATTGCAGTGATGGTGATACAGTACTTCTAGTACACTGAAAATATCCAATTGTACACTTTAAAGGGGTTAACAGTATGGATTGTGAATTATCTCTCAATAAAGTTGTTTAAAGGGCTTCCCTGATGGCTCAGGAGTAAATAATCCACCTGCAATATTGAAGACATGGGTTCCATTCCTGGGTTGGGAAGATCCCCTGGAGGAGGAGATAGCAACCTACTCCAGTATTCTTGCCTGGGAAATCCAGGTAAGAAAGCCTGGCTGGCTACAGTACAGAAGAGTCACAAAAGAGTCAGACATGACTTAGCAACTAAAAACAAAAAACAAAGCTGCTAAAAAGATCATGTTTTTAAACAAACAGAATTATGTATTAGTAAGAAATGCATATGATATGCTTAGCTGTGTCTGACTCTTTGAGCCCCCATAGGCTATAGCCCACCAAGTTCCTCTGTCCATGGAATTTTCCAGGCTAGAATACTTGAGTGGGTTGCCATTTCCCACTCTAGGGGATATCCCCAACCCAGGGATTGAACCCACATCTCCTGCATCTCCTAGATTTGCAGGCAAATTCTTTACCATTGTGCCACCTTGAAAACCCCCACCAAAAGTGCCTAAAATAAAACACTTTTCATATAAAACAGATAGCAAAAAAGACTAGGAAAAAAATACAGTGTTGCAAAGTTTTTACACTAGTAGCCAACAAAGGAGAAATTATAAGTTAGAATTGTAAAGAATACTTAGTCCAAAAGTTGTCAGGAAAATAGACAACTTGAAACAAACAACAGAAGGTACAAAGAGATAGCAAATAGCAAGATGTATTACTTGATTTCAAGACTTATTGTGATGGTGAGTAATCAGCAGGTATAGTTTGGAATTCATATAGAGAAATACATCAATGGAATAGAATAGAGAATTCAGAAATAGACCTACACAAATATGTGCAAATTAATTTTGACAAAAGTGAAAAACAATTTTGTGGGGAGATGGCAGCTTTAAAAAGAGAATGGTGTGGAATAATTGTAAATAAATATGCAAAATAACCCAGTTGGTTGATGCCTTATGTAATATGTAAAATGTAACTCAAAATAGATTATAGACCTAAATATAAGACCAAATGTTATAAAACTCCTAGAAGAAATCATAGAAAAATCTTCATGATATGTGTAATAAGGCAAATATTTCTGAGCTACCACAATCAAAAGTACAATCACTAAAAGTTTCATCAAAATTTAAAAGCACTTTTATTTGAAAGACACTATGAGGAGAAGGCAAAAACAAGTGGAAAACTGATATCTTGCAAAGTATATATCTGATAGGTGGTTTCTATACAGAAAAGGCAAAGATCTCTCACAACTCAATAGTGATATAAGAAAGAACTGCTTAAAAATAGGTAAAATATTTGAGCACACACTTAACCAATGGCAATAAACAAAAAGGATGCTCAACATCACTAGTGATTAGAAAAATGCAATTTCAAATTGCAATGAGATAACATGAGACACCTATTAGATCTGATAGAATTATAAAACTGATCATACACCAAATGCTGGCAAAAACTTTAGAGGAACTGGGTATCTCCTACATTGCTTGGATAGAAAAAAAAATGTGGTAGAATCATTTCAGAAAAGTTTGGTGATGTCATAAAACATTAAGCATCCACCTAACATATGTTATAGGCATTTAACTCCCAGTCATTTATCCAAGAGGAATGAAAGTCTATGCCCATTAAAAAACTTTTATGTCAAAGCTCATAATATTTGTTATAATAGTTTATTTTAGAATAGCTAAAATGGGAAAAATTCAATTATCTTTCATCAGATGAATTGATAAGCTGATTTATCAATATAGTGCTACTTAATAATAAAAAGAAATGAACTATCATATAAAAAAACATATTCATCTCAAGATTATTTTGCTGAGTGATAAAAGCCAGGAAAAAGCAATAATTAAGATATATTCATCTAATATGTTAAACTCAGGATTTTATGAATAATTGTAAAGTATTGGTTGAGAGTGACTAAACCAAACTATACCATAAAAATGTTTTGCTATTTCTTTATTTAAATTTCATTAAGTTAATGTTGAATGTTCTTTTAAATTTTTCTCCCTTGTGTACAAAAACCTTAAATATAAGCTTTGCAAATACTGGAATATTCTCTTTTCAAGGCAAAACTTTTAGTAGGTATATAAAGTGTATTGGTTATAAACTTTCTGTCCTCAGTAATAAAAATAAAGTTGAATTAAATGAAGTTAAGCAAAGAAAAAACTGTTTCAGAAGTTATAGGGCCGAAATTAAGAGAGAGAAATAGATGTGGAAAGAACAAAATATACCAGCAGGTTCTCATGAATAATTTAGAATAATAGAATTACCACAATTCCTGCAGACTGTGCACTTGGGGATATTCATTGCCTAGTTCTTTGGCAGTCTTAAAGTACAGCACTGAAGTGGAAATAACTGCTAGCTACTCTGGCTTGTAAGACTGGATGAAATTATGTGGACAAGAAGGATGTTTTCTCAGAATAATTTTTGAGATTTAAAAATTGAAGAAACTATGAAGTGAAATAGAAAATAAAGGGAGAAGATGGTGTGATTTCAAAGAGTATTGTTGTGTTCTCCAAATCCCATTGCAAAGGATATGAGAACTTGAAATAGAGAATTGAGTTATTCTGAATTTCCTCTTTAACATTAAAACTGTTCTTCTTTGGTGTAACATGGCCTCAGCAGGATTCTTCTCCTTTGAATCTCAAACAGAAAATGATCTGAATGACTGGTTTCCCAGTCTTCCCAAGGATAATATATAACAAATTCCATCCTAATTCATATATAAAAATGAAGGCCTTACCATGTTGATTGTGGCTTCTTTCCTGAAATCCCAGTTGAGAATGGTCTAGAGTGAATCACAAGCTTAAACAGAGTAATTTCACGGAAACCAAGGGCAAAACTACAGCTAGGCTTTTGAAATCTGACATTTCCTGGCAAAAGAATCAGGTTGATCAGGTTTTTACCAGGCTTCTTGCCCCCAAAATTGGTGTCGTGTAGCCAAAACTGGCTACTGGGGGCTCACCTTTGTGAGAGGAACAGTTGGTAATATCTTCATAGGCCAGTCAATGTCCAAGAAGTTCACATAAGAAATAGAATCTGTGTGTGTGTGTGTGTGTGTGTATGTGTGTGTGTGTGTGTGTAGGAGGGTGGTGTTGGCGGTAGTGGTGGTGGTGTTTAGTCGCTAAATTGTATCTGACTCTTTTGTGACCCTATGGACGATAGCCTGCCAGTCTCCTTTTCCATGGGATTTCTCAGACAAGAATATTATAGTGGGTTACTGTTTCCTTCTCCAGGGAATCTTCCTGACCCAGGTATAGAACCAGCGTCTCCTGCATTGGCAGGGGAATTCTCTACCACTGCACTACCAGGGAAGACCAAGTGTGTGTATGTGTGGGGGGTACTGGAGGGGCTAGTCTTGTTTATTCCTTTTAAGTTAATACATTTGCTATTTGTCTTCTTTATGTCCCATATTAATCTTTGTTCCATGTGGTCTGATCTTACATGACATCTTGTCTTTTCAAGGTCCTCATTTTCCAACTGCTTATGCACTGTTAGAGGATATGCTTTTTTTCATTGTACTTTGCAAAATGAGAAGTGCCAGCTTTCCTTATAATCCAAGGAATTACTTTCTTCTATTTTGTAGTCCTATAGTCTTCTCTTTTTTTCAATTTATTTATTTGTAGTCATCTAATTTGAGCCTTCAATCCCAGTTTTGTAATCCTTTCATTACATATTTGTTTCCTACACTAAAATTATTTTTCAGTAGATAATTCATGGATACAGAATAAAATTTTAAAGTTGCACCAAAAAATGTGTTGTGGAATTTGTGTCTCCCTTCCCCCCTTTCCTGCTATCCTTCTGAGAAGTAATCAACATTACTAATTATTAATGTAACCTTTCAGATATTTTATGTATGTACATTATACAATCTTCTATCTGTTTTCTTTAACAAATATTAGGTACTATAAATAATACTTTGCACACGCTACTTTTTCCCCACAGTACTAAGCATTTTAATCTTTCTGCAGAAAAACTAACTTCCTGCTTAAAGTATATAGTAAAAATATGACAAGAAAAGTTGATTTTTTTTCATTTTTTAAAAAAGTTGATTTTTTAAATATTAAATTTCTTCCCTGGTTGACCTATGTTTTGACTTAACCAAAAAAGGAAATATGTGTATGTATGTGTGTATATATATGTGTGTGTGTGTATATATATATATATATCAATCACATGATAACATATTAACTAAATGCATTGGCTAAGGAAGATAATTTATTATATAACTTGAAACGAATTCTTGAAAACACTTAAATCTGTTTGTGTGTGTGTGTGTGTTTATGTTGGTTTCACTGTCATGTAGACAAGACTGCTGACAATATGAGAACATAAAACCACTCATTTGTGAACTTGAACATAGCTCTGAATGGAAAACTATTCTTACAATATTAACTCTTCCAATGCACAAAAGAAGCCTTTTATATTATTTTGGGAAGAGAGTTGTAAGCTGTAAAAAAATATAGTTGTTCCTATCTTGGAATCTGACACATTCATTAGTCTGGAAGGAATAACCTGGGAAAGATGGATTTATAGTACTGGTACTTTCAAAATAGGATGTATAATAAGCTTGACATGTAGTAAATGACTTTGTTTTTTTCCATAAAGCCAACATTAGGCTAAATATTTAACAATAACTCTTAGAAGTGCTTCTAAGTCATTTCATTTACTTTTAGTTTTATAATATTTACTTGTAAATTACATTTTGCTGCTTAAATGAAATAGTTTTCTAAATGAGAAAAAAATACCTCCTGTGGTTGTTTCTAATTTCATTTTCTGCTAACATAGCTGTTGGCACTAGAAATGCAGAACAGTTTTCAGAGAGTACTGTCAACCATGTAATTTCTTGGCAAATATATGACAATTACTTTCCATGTAATTATAGTGTCATTCCATTGGATCCTACAGCTTAGTCAAGGAAGAGATTTACCAGGCAGTATTGTCCATCATTCCACCTATGGTTGTTTCCTTATGTCAGTGTCCTGGACTCACCATACCTAGTGATTCTGTTAATACTGCAGTTAGGTCAAAGCCCTAGCATTCAGTAAAGACAACTAACTTTCTTGTGCTACTAGATTATTCTTTTGGATTAAGACTAAGCTATATTTTGGAGTTTGCCTTTATTACTCATTAACATTTTACAGTAGTCATGTACAGATGTGAGAGATGGACCATAAAGAAGGCAGATCACCAGTGAATTGATGCTTTCGAACTGTGGTTCTGGAAAAGACTCTTGAGAGTCCCTTGGACAACAAGGAGATCAAATCAATCAATCCTATGGGAAATCAACCCTGGAGATTCATTGGAAGAACTGATGCTGAAACTGAAGCTGAAGCTCCAATACTTTGGCCACCTGATGTCAAAGAGCTGACTCATTGGAAAGGACACTGATGCCGGGAAAGATTGAGGGTAGGAGAAGTGGGGGACAGAGGATAAGATGGTTGGAGGCATCATTGACTCAATGGACATGAATCTGCACAAACTCCAGGAGATAGTGAAGGACAGGGACTTGGCATGCTGAAATTCATGGGGCAGCAGAGGTGGATCCAACTGAGCAACTGAATAACAGCAATCCTTTCACAGGGGGCTTCCCTGGTGGCTCAGATGGTAAAGAAACTTCCTGCAATGAGGGAACATTTCATAGGCATTTATTGAGAATTGTCTTCGAAGAATCAAATGGAAATTTTAAACCAATAAATTAGCATAAACAGAAAATAAATAATTAAAGTCAAAGACATTAATAAGAGAAATGATTTTAACTTTAGAAAAGATTTATATTTGACACTAAAAACTCTTCCAAATTTAGAGTGCTTTTCTTGAACATTTTCCATTTAAAATATGTCTCAAGGCTCATCACTCAGCTTTTCAAAAAGAAATACAAAGGAAATGCATAGCTATTCACAAGCTAGAGTGAATTTTATATAAGAGAGCAGAAAAATATGTTGACATTTTTAGTTTAATAAAAATCTAACTTTTCGCTTAGTTTTGGGTAAGCAAAATGTTGAAATCCCTGAATCAATTTTTTTTTTTGAAAAAGTGCCACAATTTTAAATAGAATTTCATGTAATTTTCAGATACTTTTCTTTTTAAGTAGAGAAATGACATTGATGTTAAAAATTTCTCAATTCCTAAGAGTGGTATCTTGGTCTATATGACCCCTTTACTCTTTATAGATATTAAGATTTAATAAAATGATTTAGATATAATGGGAAAGCTTTTAATTATGATGATGAAAATAATCTGGAGATCTGAAGAATTTTCTGCATTTGGATATATTGGCAAAATTTCCATAAGATGAAGACACATGAAGGAGAACATGAAAGTTTAAACTAATATATGGATATTTTCATCATCATTTATTGAACTATATGATTAATTTTGAAAGTCTCCATTTAATTTTGCCAAAATGCACAGGATCTAGTGGAAAGAGACTTCAATTTTTACAAATAATCACTACTTATAATATAGATTGCTCTATTTTATTTGAAAATGTTCTTTTTTTATACCACTAGATGATTTACTATCAGCAACCCCTTTTTGGAGACCAAATGTCAAAAATCAGGAAATTATTTTACCAAGATGTGTGTCTATCAACCACACTGTAGTTAATTTACAAGTATAAATATTTATTCATTTCTTCACAAGGAATTTTTGAGTACACATTGATTCAAGGCAGAGAACAACCTTTGGGGAGGAAGCAGAGTACAAATGGGAATAGGAAGCAAAGATCACAATGGTAGAGGTGACGGTCTGTTTACGTCAGCTTGTAGTGACTCGCGATAGCCCATCATGAGCATCTCTTCTGAAAGCCATATGTAATGATATCCTGTTGGTATCATGG
Organism: Dama dama; assembly: GCF_033118175.1. Taxonomy (NCBI): domain Eukaryota; kingdom Metazoa; phylum Chordata; class Mammalia; order Artiodactyla; family Cervidae; genus Dama; species Dama dama. The sequence continues at coordinate 47,212,635 of NC_083693.1, read as the reverse complement.
TACTAGTAGCAATGAAAGTATGAGTATAGTGAAAGTGAGCAAATGTTGAGGAAGAGGATTTATTTTCTCTTTGTCTCTTTTTCTTTTATATTTCTCAGATGTGGTAAGAGTCACACCCTAATGGGTAGCTCCCCTTTAGGTAAAGGGTACAGTCTCTGTGATCAGATATACCTGATCAGTCCTGTTTCATCCTATACAAACTTTAGACAATTATTCTTGCTTAGACCTTTTCCTTATCTGTAAAATACAGTTCATATCATCACTAACATTATATGTTTGTTATGAGGATTAAAGGAGGTAATAACTGTAAAATACTTAGCATGGCTTTGTTCATAGAATAATTTTTTTTTCATTACAAGCTACAGACCCATCAAAACATCCAAATGCATATTATATAATACTACCCATCTTATCAAATATCTTTATACTGTATCTATCTGTGCCACTCACACACTTTTCCCATTGCCTAGGCTTCTCCTCTCATCATTACTTTGCTTAGTAAATTCTGATACATCTATAATAATACATCTGGTACATCTGGTTCTGATACAACATGTTATAATAAAGTAGACTGAATCAGTCAGGATTGTTGAAGTAGCTTTAATATCTTCAGTTATGTAGAAATTGTTAAGCTCTGTGTTGAAGAGAGTGCTCAGTTCTACTAAGGAAGCTGAGGACATATAGAAGAGGCAAAGTATGGATGGGATTGTGATAGACCGTGACTGTAGTGACTGTAGCCACCAAATTCAAAGATGCTTGATCCTTGGAAGAAAAGCTATGGCAAACCTAGACAGTGTTTTAAAAAGCAGAGACATCACTTTCCCAACAAAGGTCCATATGGTCAAAGTTATAGTTTTTCCGGTAGTCATGTATGGATGTGAGAGTTGGACCATAAAAAAGGCTGAGTGCTGAAGAATTGATGTTTTTGGACTGGGGTGCTGGACAAGACTCTTGAGAGTCCCTTGGACTGCAAGGAGATCAAACCAGTCAATCAGAAAGGAAATCAACCCTGAACATTCATTGGAAAGACTGATGATGAAGCTCCCATACTTTGGCCATCTGATAGTAAGTGACGACTTATTGGAAAAGACCCTGATGCTGGGACAGATTGAGGGCAGGAGGAGAAGGGGGTGACAGAGGATGAGATGGTTGGATGGCATCACTGACTCAGTGGACTTGAGTTGGAGCAAACTCTGGGAGATGGTGAAGGACAGGGAAGTCTGGCGTGCTGCCGTTCATGGGGTCACAAAGAGTCAGACACGACTTGGTGACTGAACAACAACAACAACAAACAATCAACCACATGTTTTTATTGCTTGAAGTCTTGCTAAGGTATCTTTGGGACAATATTCTTCCTTTGGACTATTCTTTCTCAAGAAAATTTGTTCTTTATTACTGAAATATTTAAAGTACTAGACTAGTGCTTAAAGTACAGTAATATTTTAAAAGTATAATAATATATTAGCCATAGATATAAAGCCATTTATTTATTATGAGCTCAGAGTGTTAAATGAGAGGTGATGAGTTTCAAGCTATGTTTTTAGGAAAAACTTGGTGGTTTATTTTCACTGTGGAGCTCCAGTGGTTGACGTGCTAAACCCTTGCTTGCTCTGAACATGATTAGGCTCCCCTGTCTCTTCTATCCTGACAACTCTCAAAGAAATAAGGTCTGTATCCAGCTGGTCCATTGAGAAGGACAATTCAGTGGTCTCTCCAGGGCACAAGACATCTAGGGCAAGTCTCAAATCCATAACAAACGTACTTTGATTGTCACATACTTTGATTCTCAGTAGAAAGTGCCACATCTCTTCTGGTTGGCTTCGACCTTTTCATCCCCCTGTTGTGCTATAGCAAGCTCTACTTGAAGGGTGAGAAATTGAAACCCTGAACTCTCTACTTGGAGAAGCTTCTTTTTTTTTTCCCCTCTGTAGGTTTTTTTTTTTTTTTAATAGCTTATATCTCTCAATGAAGCAACACTTACCTAAGGGAAAAGAATCTGATCCAGCTCAAGTTCTGAAATTAGTATTAGTCTTTATCCGATCAAGAGATTTGAATAATATATGATCCATGAAGTTAGACTCTGTAAACAAAGAGATTTGCACTGATGCAAACAAAGAACCCAATAAGGGAATTTATAGGAAAAAAAATCACTTTAATTTCACATACCGGAATCCACTTCATGAAAACTTTTCAAAGTAAAATCAAGTATATTCCCAAACTTAGCTAAGACAATAAAAGTAATTTGTCAAAATCAAACACTTTGAGAGTTACAGAGAAAGTACTTCCAGTTCTGACCCTTAGGACCTGTCATTACTATGAGAGGCTGTAAAAAGGTTTGGGAGAAAGGTATTAAAGAAGTAGAAGTTGATAAGGTAGAAGTCTCTGCAGCTGATATAAAAGTAAATCTTCCTAAACCAGAGCCAACTGTAAAAGAAAAAGATTTACTGCTGGCTGTCTCTGTCCCTGCTGCTGTAATGGGCACCACTAGCTATATGTTGTGAAAGCAGCCACTCGAGAAGATGGGAGACATTACTTTTTAGATTGATTTTGGAATTCTCAGGGCTATTGTTCTACATTCTTGAGAAAAGTTTCATGGAACGAGCAGATAGCTTTAGACTTAGCGTTAGTGACTTCATCACTGAAGCTGTATAGTGTGGTGGTTGGCTATGATTTTAGATACATGTAGATTTGAAAGGCAGTTCTACTAACTATTAATCGTGCCTAACTGGGGAGGTTGCATTATATTAAAAATTTCAATTTCATAATTGAGAAAATGACATGGTGATAACAGCAAATACTTTATCATTGTGATTAGAATATGGTAATATAACTCTAAAATTATTATTAAAGCACTTGGCATATATCACAGTAAATGTAAGCTTAAAATCAGAGTCAGATCATGGACTCTCAGTGCTTGCCATGCTAATTGGCTATTTTATAATTGTCATATTATAAAGAAATTAACCTCATTTTTCATCCATTTGAAAAATTGTTAGTCTGTGAGATTACAAACATATTAAAGGAAAAGGACAATCTCAAAATGGTTCTTTAGCTCTTTATGTATTTGAAAATCATCCCCAAACACTCAGTGAAGTGAGCCTTCAGCAGATATTAATTCATTGATTAAGCACAAAGAAACAGAAACTTAGTTTTGATTGTTGCTGCTGTTTAGTCACTAAGTCATGTCTGAGTCTTTGTAACCACATGGACCGTAGCCCACTAGGTTTCCCCGTCCATGGGATTTCCCAGGCAAGCATACTGGAGTGGGTTGCCGTTTCCTTCTCCAGGGGATTTTCCTGACCCAGGGACTGGACCTGAGTCTCCTGCACTGGTGGACGGGTTCTTTACCACTGAGCCTCAGGGGGAAAAAGATTTAAAGAGGAAGAGAGCAAGTTGGAATCAAAGGACAAAAGCAAGCAAACAAACAAACATCAAACAACAAAGCATACAGTAACCTCAGAATTTATTTGCACCGCTTGACTAAAGATTGCAGCGGTGTGAGTCTGTCTCTGAGTGAAAGAAACAAGATGTATAGTTCACCCTCCAACAACACAGTTACTGTGCAGTTCCACTTACACACCAGATTGTTTCAATACATACAAACTGCAACAGTAAGTGATCCAGGGTTGGCTGTATCTGGATGGGGAACTGAAAACACGGAAGGCCAACACTGGGTGGGTTCTCCAGCCCGTCAGTTACTCAAGTTTCAACCACACCTGATTCTGTTCATGCTCTTTACATGTGTTACCTCAAGTTATTCACGCACTAGTCCTATGAAGGAAATGTTGCTTTCTAATATTACTAATAAAAATCAAAGACCAAGGAAGTTTGTGTACTGGCGTCTTATAGGAATAGAGATGAGATGGACTCAACTGATTTTCTGACATCCTTCTTTGATGTTTATGGTAATAATTCAGGTCAAGACAACAGAGTTCCCAGTTTGGTTTGAAATTGAAATAATGGAGGAAGCTTGTATAGAAATGACCATGTTCTCCTTCTGGAAAGAACCCAAGAGAATCCAGTGAGCCTTTTCTCTCTAGAATTCAGGTGTGACTCCAAGCAGCTGACAGTTGACTAGCCAATTAGACTACAAAAAAGATATATCATACAAATATCAATTTCCAAACTCTTTCAGACTTTGAGAAGTGTCAAGCAGCATTTGTGTGTGTGTGTGTGTGTGTGTGTGTGTGTGTGTGAGTGAGAGAGAGAGAGAGAAAAAAAATAAGAGATGAGAGGAGGACTCCATTTTATTTATGTCACTTTTTGTTCTCTTTATTATTACCCATATACTCTGCAGAGCAATAAGCTATATGTTCTTCATCTTGGGTTTCTTTCTTTGATGCTTTTCTTACAGTTATTTTCTCTTATAGGACAGCCTGGGCATATTTGTGTTATAGTGGGTTGTTAGATTCTAGTAATGCTAGGTGTCTAGGGTAAAGGAAATGGGTCTTTTGCAAAGGAACACCTTTAAATCAGAGTGTTGAACATTTTTAGTGTTAGTGAGGCAAAAATATAATTATCAATTTATCATGTTGTAATAATGCATCTCACATCAGTTAACATCACAGAGAAAAATATTCAGGCTGCTTCTTTGGTAGAAGGTGATGTGCTTCTTATCACTGTAAATACTAGAAAAACAGCATCTTAAATGATAAGTTCTGAGCTTTACAAAATAATATAAAAAGGTATCTTAAATGTTAGACATTTAGTGGCCAGTTCTTATTCAGTGGGGAATTTTCCTCATAGTAACCATAGTAGTAATCATTGTGTGGACACTTTTTACACCTTTTTTCCATCTCTAAATTTTCTTCCTGTGTTTAGAAAACTCTCCACTTTTAGAGTTCCAGCTTTTCTCTATAAAATTAGAAAAAAATTGTCAGCCTCCTCGATAGCTAGAGCATGGTCACGTGACCTGGTTTCTACCAATCAGACACACATGCTTCAGAAGCTGGTGCCCTAAGGAGGCAGGTTTTGTGCAGAGTCCATTCTGGCAAGGCTAGCAGATGACATATACAGTTTCCAGGATCAGTAGTGATGGACATTCCAAGAAAGTGTCAGGGCCTGTAATTAGAGTCTGGTAGAGAGTAACAGAAATTAGACTGCATAGTGGAAATTGTTATCTCTCATTGGTGTTTTGTAATTCATTGATTTTTTTTTTTATTAAACTTAGGGGCTTTAATAAAATTACAAACCTATATCTCATGTATAGGTTATAAATTACAATGCTGCATGACCACCCAGAAGCCCCATTGTCTGGCTATGCCAAACAATAGCTCTTGAGCCCAAGAGCCCTCGGTCTTATCACACAATTCTAAGTAAACAGATTATTTTCCCAGCCAGCAATCTTTTTTTTTTTTTTTTAATTTTTGACTTTATTTTAATGGAGTCTATTTTAGAGAACTCTATATTGCAGAAAATTTGAGCATTAAGTAGAGCATTCCTATTTTATCCCTTCCCCTCAATGCACAGTTTCTGCAATTATTAAATATTTTACATTAATATGATTAGTATGGTACATTTGTTAAAATTATAAGCCAGTGGTGATATTAACTAAAGTCCAAACATTATTCAGATTTCCTTCATTTTTACTGAATGCCCCTTTTCTCCTCTACAATTCCACATTAAATTTGATTGTCATGTCTCCTGCTCTCCTTGACTGTAAGTTTCTCAGAGATTTCTGCTTTCTTGGTTTTTGATGAACTAACTGAGTACTGGTCAGATATTTTATAGGACATTTTTCTACTGAAGTTTTACTGATGTTTTTCTCATGACTAGACTGGGGTTATGGGCTTTTAGAAGGAAGATTACAGAAATAAAGTGCCATTTTCATCACATCATATCAAGAGTCATGACATGATCTGTGACTAGCATCATGATCTGTGACTGTTGATGTTGAGTTTGATCACTTGGCTGAAGTAGTTGGTTAGGTTTCCCCCGTGTAAAGTCTCTCTTACATTGTACTCTTTGGAATTTTCTTTGGAAGAGAGTCATCATGCACAACACACTTTTAAAGAGTGGGAATACATGTTTCCTTTCCAGTAAGGTTGGGTATCTACATAATTTATTTGGAGTTCCTTTGCTTGGAAGATTTGCCTGTGTTCCCCCATTTATTAATTTATTCAATCAGTTATTTATATTGGGAGACGTTAGTGGATGTCTATTTTATACTTTAGATTTTAACCTAATACTACTTTCATTATTTAGTTCAATTTGTTCCAGGTTAGGCCATTGGAAGGTCTTACATTTGGTTCCTGTGCCCCTTTGATATACTCCTCTCACTGTGTGTTTGCATTTATAAAAGCATTTCCTTAACTTTGGCACTGCAAGATACTCCAGTTTCATCTTATCCATTCCCTGAAAAGCTTTAAAATCAGCCATTACTCCAAAAATCCTGAATTCTTTTATTGGAGAATGGTATTGGAAACCAAGGTCTGGGAGCTAGGCGTGCCTTTTGCTAGTAGGTTGTTGTTTCTTTCAGGCCCTCTTGGGTAACAGAGCAGAGAAATATATGTGTGTATGTTGACTCATGTACATACAAAAGTCTATAGCTATTTCTACATGTAATCATCTGAATTTCTATTAAGTTAGACATAAGTTCTTACTGCTATTTATAATTCTAATTTATTACCACATGGATCATTCTAGTCCTCACCCCTTCTGCTCAGAAGCTCAATCCTTCCTGACTCTTTGTGACCCCAGGGACTGTAGCCCACCAGGCTCTTCTATGCATGGGATTCTCCAGGCAAGAATACTGGAGTGGAGCCATTTCCTCTCCAGGAGGTCTTCTCTACCCAGGAGGAAGACCCAAACCCTCATCTCTTAGGTCTCTTGTTTTGTTCAGGCAAAGTCTTTACCACCTGAGAAGCCCAGTCCTAACCCCTTGTTCATACATAAATTTCTGCTCCATGGTGAGATGCATAGATCACATCACCTGTCATACATTTACATTCTTTATTATTCAATTCTAGTATGTGTTGGCTTAAAACTCAACATTCAGAAAACTAAGATCATGGCATCTGGTCTCATCACTTCACGGCAAATAGATGGGGAAACAGTGGAAACAGTGGCAGACTTTATTTTTGGGGCTCCAAAATCACTGCAGATGGTGACTGTAGCCATGAAATTAAAAGACACTTGCTCCTTGGAAGAAAAGCTATGACCAACTTAGACAGCATATTAAAAAGTAGAGACAGTATTTTGCCAACCAAGTTTCATCTGGTCAAAGCTATGGTTTTTCCAGTAGTCATGTATGGATGTGAGAGTTGGACTATAAAGAAAGCTGAGCACCGGAGAATTGATGCTTTTGAAGTGTGGTGTTGGAGAAGACTCTTGAGAGTCCCTTGGACTTCGAGGAGATCCAACCAGTCCATCCTAAAGAAAACCAGTCCTGAATATTCATTGGAAGGACTGATGCTGAAGCTGAAACTCCAATACTTTAGCCACCTGAAGTGAAGAGCTGACTCATTTGAAGAGACCCTGATGCTGGGAAAGATTGAAGGCAGGAGGAGAAGGGGACAACAGAGAATGAGACGGTTGGATGGCATCACCGACTCAATGGACATGAGTTTGGGTAAACTCCACGAGTTGGTGATGGACATGGAGGCCTGATGTGCTGCAGTCCCTGGGGTCTCAATGAGTCAGACACCACAGAGCAAATTAATTGACTGACAGTGTACGTGTATAGCAGTATTAGAATTATTAACTTATACTTTTGTAGGAAACAGTTTTATTGACTAAAATATAGGATTATCCATTGGATATTGGCAATTTAATCTCTGGTTCCTCTGCCTTTTCTAAATCCAGCTTGAACATCTGGAAGTTCACGGTTCACATACTGTTGAAGCCTGGCTTGGAGAATTTTGAGCATTACTTTGCTAGCACGTGAGATGAGTGCAATTGTGCACTGGTTTGAGCATTCTTTGGCATTGACTTTCTTAGGGATTGGAATAAAAACTGACCTTTTCTAGTCCTGTGGCCACTGCTGAGTTTTCCAAATTTGCTGGCATATTGAGTGCCACACTTTCACAGCATCATCTTTTAGGATGTGAAATAGCTCAATTGGAATTCTATCACCTCCATTAGCTTTGTTCGTAGCGATGCTTCCTAAGGCCCACTTGACTTCATATTCCAGGCTGTCTGGCTCTAGATGAGTGATCACACCATCATGGTTATCTGGGTCATTAAGCTCTTTTTTGTATATTTCTTCTGTGTATTGTTGCCACATGTTCTTAATATCTTCTGCTTCTGTTAAGTCCATACTGTTTCTGTCTTTTATTGTGCTCATCTTTGCATGAAATGTTCCCTTGGTATCTCTAATTTTCTTGAAGTGATCTCCAGTCTTTCCCATTCTGTTGTTATCCTCTATTTATTTGCATTGATCACTGAGGAAGGCTTTCTTATCTCTCCTTGCTATTCTTTGGAACTCTGCATTCTAATGGGTATATCTTTCCTTTTCTCCTTTGCCTTTCAATCTCTTCTTTTCTCAGCTATTTGTAAGGCCTCCTCAGACAACCATATTACCTTTTTGCATTTTTCTTGAAGATGGTCTTGATCACTACCTCCTGTACAATGTCACAAACCTCCATCCATAGTTCTTCCTAGATGAAATATATGATAAGACTGTACATGACTTTGTACTGCCAAATGGTCCTCTAAAGTGACTCTACTATTCTGCAATTTCTCCAGTAGTGATTGACAGTTTCTGTTGTTCTTCATCCTCTCCAGTATTTGGCATCGCCAGATTTTGGATGTTAGCCATTTTGATAGGTGTTTGATGGTTTCTCATTGTTTTAATTTGTGATTACCTAACAACAAAAAATGTTGAGCAGCTTTTTATATCCTTATTTAACATCTGTGTATATTCATTTTGAGGTGCCTCTTCAGATTTTCTGTCCATTTTCATATTGGAACGTCTTTTTCCTTTTTATTTTAGTTCTTTGCATACTTTGGATGTTTGTCTTTTATCAGATGTGGTTTACCAGATTTTCTTTGTGATTTGTCTTTTCATTCTCTTAACAATGTCTTTCTTAGAACTGTTTTCAACTTTTGAATGTGCAACATATCATATTTTTTATGAAATTTTCTTTTGACTTTGTGCATTAAAAGTCCTTGCCAAAAATGAAGTCAGTGTATTTTCTCACATGTTATCTTCTAGAAGTTTGTGCTTTTGCATTTTGCATTTTTGTTCATGGTCCATTTGAGTTAGTATTTTTCAAAAGGTGTAGGGCTATTTGTTAACATGTGCTGTAAAAAATGTCCTGTACTTCACATGTTCTAAATATGTGTGTGTGTATTTAGATTCCACATATAAGAGAAATCATATGTTACTTGTCTTTATCTATCTTGACTTATTTCACCTAGTGTAATGTTTTTGTATTTCATCTGTGTTGTCTCAAATGACAATGCTTTACTATTTTTTATGGCTGAATAATATTTCATTATGAATATTATCATAATTTCTTTATCCATCAATGGACACTTCTATTGTTTCCGTATCTTGGCTATTGTGAATAATGGTTCAATGGACATGAGGGTATATATATATTTTTGAGTTAGTGTTTTTGTACCTTTGAATAAATACCCAGAAGTGGAATGATTGTTTCATATGGTAGTTCTATTTTTAAGTTTAATTAATTATTTTAACTTTTTATTGAAATATATTTGGTTTGCAGTATTGTGCTAATTTCTGTTGTACAGCAACATGATTCAGTTATACACAAATGTATTCTTTTTTATATTCTTCTCCATTATAGTTTATCTCAGGATATTGAACATAGTTCCCTGTACTGTGCAGAGGATTTTGTCATTTAACCATTCTATATGAATCTATTTCTATTTTTTTAAGGAACCTCCACACTGTTTTCCATAGTGGTTGCACCAATTTACACTCCCACCAAAGTGCATAAGTGTTTCCTTTTCCCCACATACTCACCAAAACACCAATGGATTTTCTCACATGTCATCTTCTAAGTTTATGCTTTTTCATTTTTGTTTATGGTCTATTTGCATTAGTATTTTTTGAAAGGTGTTAAGGGCTGTGTGTTAATATGTGTTGTAGAAAATGTTCTGTACATCACATGTTCTAAATATGTGTGTGCATATTTAGATTCCACATATAAGAGAAATCATATGGTACTTGTCTTTATCTATCTTGACTTATTTTACCTAGCATAATGTTTTTGATTTTCATCCATGTTGCCACAAATGACAGTGTTTTACTAGTTTTTATGGCTGAATAATATTTTGTTATGAATACATGCCACAATTTCTTTATCCATCAATAGACACTTATGTTGTTTCCATATTAACCTCAGATCAGATGCATGATTTGCAAATATTTTCTCCCATTGAGTAGGTTGTCTCTTAATATTGGTGGTGGTTTCCTTTGTTGTACAGAAGCTTTTCATGGTTTCATTTCCATAGAAACTTTACAATCAGCTTGATGACATCAAAATATTGAGTCTTTTACTCTGTGAATGCTGAACTTCTCTTCATATATTTAGATCTTTGATCTTTTGTTCAGAGTTCTATATAGATCTTGTACATATTTTATTAGATTTAGAGTTAAATTTTCTCTTTTTTTGATACTACTGTAAGTGATAGCCTGTCTTTAATTTCAAATTCCTGTTGTTCGTTGCTGGTACATAGAAAAGCAAATGATTTTTCTATGTTAACCTGTATCTTGTGAACTTGCCATACTCACTTTATTCTGGATTTTTGTTTTTGTTTTTTATGGATTCTTTGAGATTGTCCATATGGATAATCATGATATCTTTGAAAAATGACAGCTTTAGTTTTCTTCCCAATCCATTTACCTTTGCTTGTCTTATATTATTGCACCAGCTAGAATTTCCAGTACAAAGCTTAGTAGGCGTGTTGATAGGGAACATGTGTTTTGTTCTTGATTTTAGAGGAAAAAAAGTCTAGTTTCTCACAATGAAATATGATATAGGTATAAGTTTTTTGTAGATATTCTTTATAAAGTTGAAGAATCTCTTTCGTTTCCAAGTTTGCTGATAGTTTTCATCGTTAATAGGTGTAGGATTTTTTCAAATTGTTTTCTAAATTAATATGATAATATGATTCTTATTCTTTAATCTTTTGATGGAAATTATATTAATTAATTTTTAAATATCTAATCATCTTTGCATACCTGGAAAAAATCCCACCTACTTCTGGTGTTTACTTATGTTTATACATTATGGGATTTAGTTTGCTAGTATTTCACTGAGGAGTTTTCACTTATATTCATAAGAAATACTGATCTATAATTTATTTTTTCTTTGTGATGTCTTTATCTGGGTTAGGTATTAAGGTAATATTGGCCTCAGAAAGAGTCAGGAAATATTCCTTCTCTTCTTTTTTCTAGGAGAGATTGTAGAGAATTGAAAGTATTTCTTTCATTAATGTAGAAAGGAGTAGTGAATCATCTGGTTCACTTGCTTTCTTTTTTGAAAGCTTGTTTATTATTTAATCTATTTCTTTAATAGTTATATTTCTATTCAGGTTATCTATTTCTTTTTGTGTGAATTTTGGTTATTTTTGTCTTTCATTGAATTGGTCAATTTTATCTGTGCCAACTTTATTGACATAGAATTATTCATAACATTCCTTTATTATCTTAATAAGAGTCTAAGTGATCAGTAGTGATGGCCTCTCTCTCATGTCTGATATTTCTCTTTTTTTCCTTTCTGTCTTTAATGTAAAATATTGTTTTTAACCTTGCTATAGATTTATCAGGGCTTCCTGCATAGCTCAGTGGGTAAACTTCTGCCTGCAATGCAGGAGACCCTGGTTCGATTCCTGGGTTGGGAAGATCCCCTGGGGAAGGGATAGGCTACCCACTCCAGTGTTCTTGGGCTTGCCTGGTGGTTCAGATGGTAAAGAATCTGCCTGCAATGTGGGAGGCCTGTGTTTGATCCTTGGGTTGGGAAGATCCCCTGGAGGAGAACGTGGCAACCCACTCCAGTATTCTTGTCTGGAGAATTCTATGGACAGAGGAGCCTGGCAGGCTACAGTTCATGGGATTGCAAGAGTCGGACATGACTTAGTGCTATCTTTCTTTCTTAGATTTATCAACTTTATTGATTCTTTCAAAGCACCAGGTTTTGGTTTCTTTGATTTTCTCTGTTGATGTTCTGTTTCCAATTTCATTTATTTCTGCTCTAATTTTCATTATTTCTTTTCTTCTCCTTGCTTAAGTTCCTTTTCCATCTCTAGTTTCCTGAGGCGGAAGCTTAGTTACTGATTTTGGATTTTTTACTTTTCTGTTACATGCATTCAATGCTATCAGTTTTCTTCTAAAGACTCCTTTGGCTGTATCCCATGAATTTTGATAAACTGTATTTTCATATTCATTTGGCTTGAAATACTTAAATAGCTCTTTTGAGAGTTCTTGAGCCTATGTTATTTAGAAGTGTAATGGTTATTTTCCAAGTATTTTGGAGTTTTAACATTATCTCTCAGTTATTGATTTCTAGTTTAATTCTGTTGTGGCATAATAAGATATTTATGTATGATAAATATTCTTTTAAATTGCTAGATTATATTTTAGGGGCATTAATATGGTCTATCTTGTGAATGTTCCAAGTGAGCTTGAGAAGAATATGCTTTCTGTCATTGTTGGGTGAAGAATTCCAAAATCATCAACTAGATCCAGTTGATTAATGGTGTTGTTCAGTTTAACTATATAATTACTGCTTTTCTGCCTGCTGGATCTATCAATTATGGAAAGAAGAATGTTGAAGTCTCCAGCTCTAATATCTGATTTGTCTATTTCTTCTTGCCTTCCATATATTTTGCCTCATGTGTTTTGATGTTCTTTTGTTAGGTGCATATGTTAAGGATTGTAATGTAATTTTGGAGAATTATTCCCTTTATCATTATGTAGTGGCCCTCTTTATCCTGATAATTTTCCTTTTTCTGTCATCATCTTTGTGTATAATTGATATTACTACTTTAGTTTGCTTTCGATTACTGTTAACATGGTATATTTTTTCAATCACTTCATTTTTAATGCATCTATATATTTATGTTAAAAGTGTTGTTGTTCAGTCACTAAGTCATGTCCAACTCTTTGTGACCCCATGGACTGCAGCGTGCCAGGCTCCCTTGTCGTTCACTATCTCCCAGAGTTTGCTCAAACACGTCCATTGAGTCAGTGATGCCATCCAACCATCTCACCCTCTGTCACCCCCTTCTCCTCCTGCCCTCAATCTTTCCCAACATCGGGGTCTTTTCTAATGAGTCAGCTCTTCACACCCCATGGCCAAAGTATTGAAGCTTCAACTTCAGCATCAGTTCTTCCAATGAATATTCAGGGTTAATTTCCTTTAAGATTGGCTAGTCTTATCTGTGTGCTCTCCAAGGGACTCTCAAATCTTGTCCAGCACCACCGTTTGAAAGCATCGTTTCTTCAGCACTCAGCATTCTTTATGTCCAGCTCTCACATCTGTGCATGACTACTGCAAAAACCATAGCTTTGGCTATATGGACCTTTGTTAGCAAAGTGATGTCTCTGCTTTTTAATACACTGTCTAGGCTTGTCATAGCTTTTCTTCCAAGGAGCAAGAGTCTTTTAATTTCAAGGCTGCAGTCACTGTCCACCATGATTTTGGAGCCCAAGAAAATAAAACCTGCCACTGTTTCCAGTTTTTCCCCATCTACTTGCCATGAAGTGATGGGGCCAGATGCTATGATCTTAATTTTTTGAATGTTGAGTTTTAAGCCAAATTTTTCACTCTTATCTTTCACCTTCATCAGGAGGTTCTTTAGTTCCTCTTCGTTTTCTGCCATTAGTGTGGTATTTTCTGTGTATCTGAGGTTGTTGATATTTCTCCCAGCAATTTTGACTCCAGCTTGTGCTTCATCCAGCCTGGGATTTCACATGATGTACTCTGTATAGAAGTTAAATACACAGGGTAAAATATACAGCCTTTACATACTCCTTTTCCAATTTTGAGCCAGTCCATTTTTCCACGTACAGTTATAACTTTTGCTTCTTGACCTGCATACAGGTTTCTCAGGAGGCAGTTAAGGTGGTCTGATATTTCTGTCTCTAAGAATTTCCCACAGTTTATTGTGATCCAAACAGTCAAAGTGTTTAGTCTAGTCAATGAAGCAGAAGTAGATGTTTTTCTGGAATTCTCTTGCTTTTTCTGTGACCCAACAGATGTATATTAAAGTGGTTTTCTTATGAACAACATATAGTTGAGTCTTATTTTTTAATCCAATATGAAAATCTCTTTCAATTGGTGTTTTTAAATTACTTGTAATTAAAGTGAACACTAGTATATTATTGATATCTACCATGATTCTGGAGAAGGAAATGGCAACCCACTCCAGTACTCTTGCCTAGAAAACTCCATGGAGGGAGGAGCCTGGTGGGCTGCAGTCCATGGGGTCGCAAAGAGTCGGACACGACTGAGCGACTTCACTTTCTTTCTTTCTTTACCATGTTTCTAAGTGTTTTATACTTGTTGCTTGTTCTTTGTTTTTAATCTCCTCTATTTCTGCCTGAGCTCTACTTTTGAGTGATTTTTCTTTATTTCTTTCTTTCTTTATTTTTTTTTATTAGTTGGAGGCTAATTACTTCACAACATTTCAGTGGGTTTTGTCATACATTGATATGACTCAGCCATAGAGTTACACGTATTCCCCATTCCAATCTCCCCTCCCACCTCCCTCTCCACCCGATTCCTCTGGGTCTTCCCAGTGCACCAGGCCCGAGCACTTGTCTCATGCATCCCACCTGGGCTGGTGATCTGTTTCACCATAGATAATATACATGCTGTTCTTTCGAAACATCCCACCCTCACCTTCTCCCACAGAGTTCAAAAGTCTGTTCTGTACTTCTGTGTCTCTTTTTCTGTTTTGCATATAGGGTTATCGTTACCTTCTTTCTAAATTCCATATATATGTGTTAGTATGCTGTAATGTTCTTTATCTTTCTGGCTTACTTCACTGTGTATAATGGGCTCCAGTTTCATCCATCTCATTAGAACTGATTCAAGTGATTTCTTTTTAATGGCTGAGTAATATTCCATGGTGTATATATACCAGAGCTTCCTTATCCATTCATCTGCTGATGGGCATCTAGGTTGCTTCTATGTCCTGGCTATTATAAACAGTGCTGCGATGAACATTGGGGTGCACGTGTCTCTTTCAGATCTGGTTTCCTCAGTGTGTATGCCCAGAAGTGGGATTGCTGGGTCATATGGCAGTTCTATTTCCAGCTTTTTAAGAAATCTCCACACTGTTCTCCATAGTGGCTGCACTAGTTTGCATTCCCACCAACAGTGTAAGAGGGTTCCCTTTTCTCCACACCCTCTCCAGCATTTATTGCTTGTAGACTTTTGGATAGCAGCCATCCTGACTGGCGTGTAATGGTACCTCATTGTGGTTTTGATTTGCATTTCTCTGATAATGAGTGATGTTGAGCATCTTTTCATGTGTTTGTTAGCCATCTGTATGTCTTCTTTGGAGAAATGTCTGTTTAGTTCTTTGGCCCATTTTTTGATTGGGTCATTTATTTTCCTGGAATTGAGCTTCAGGAGTTGCTTGTATATTTTTGAGATTAATCCTTTGTCTGTTTCTTCATTTGCTATTATTTTCTCCCAATCTGAGGGCTGTCTTTTCACCTTACTTATAGTTTCCTTTGTAGTGCAAAAGCTTTTAAGTTTCATTAGGTCCCATTTGTTTAGTTTTGCTTTTATTTCCAATATTCTGGGAGGTGGGTCATAGAGGATCTTGCTGTGATTTATGTCTGAGAGTGTTTTGCCTATGTTCTCCTCTAGGAGTTTTATAGTTTCTGTTCTTACATTTAGATCTTTAATCCATTTTGAGTTTATTTTTGTGTATGGTGTTAGAAAGTGTTCTAGTTTCATTCTTTTACAAGTGGTTGACCAGTTTTCCCAGCACCACTTGTTAAAGAGGTTGCCTTTTTCCCATTGTATATCCTTGCCTCCTTTGTCAAAGATAAGGTGTCCATAGGTTCATGGATTTATCTCTGGGTTTTCTATTCTGTTCCATTGATCTATATTTCTGTCTTTGTGCCAGTGCCATCCTGTCTTGATGACTGTGGCTTTGTAGTAGAGTCTGAAGTCAGGCAGGTTGATTCCTCCAATTCCATTCTTCTTTCTCAAGATTACTTTGGCTATTCGAGGTTTTTTGTATTTCCATACAAATCGTGAAATTATTTGTTCTAGTTCTGTGAAAAATGCTGTTGGTAGCTTCATAGGGATTGCATTGAATCTATAGAATGCTTTAGGTAGAATAGCCATTTTGACAATATTGATTCTTCCAATCCATGAACACGGTATGTGTCTCCATCTGTTTGTGTCCTCTTTGATTTCTTTCATCAGTGTTTTATAGTTTTCTATGTATAGGTCTTTTGTTTCTTTAGGTAGATATACTCCTAAGTATTTTATTTTTGTTGCAATGGTGAATGGTATTGTTTCCTTAATTTCTCTTTCTGTTTTTTCATTGTTAGTATATAGGAATGCAAGGGATTTCTCTGTGTTAATTTTATATCCTGCAACTTTACTATATTCATTGATTAGCTCTAGTAATTTTCTGGAAGAGTCTTTAGGGTTTTCTATGTAGAGGATCATGTCATCTGCAAACAGCGAGAGTTTCACTTCTTCTTTTCCTATCTGGATTCCTTTTACTTCTTTTTCTGCTCTGATTGCTGTGGCCAAAACTTCCAACACTATGTTGAATAGTAGTGGTGAGAGCGGGCACCCTTGTCTTGTTCCTGATTTCAGGGGAAATGCTTTCAATTTTTCACCATTGAGGGTGATGCTTGCTGTGGGTTTTTCATATATAGCTTTTATTATGTTGAGGTATGTTCCTTCTATTCCTGCTTCTGGAGAGTTTTAATCATAAATGGATGCTGAATTTTGTCAAAGGCTTTTTCTGCATCTATTGAGATAATCATATGGTTTTTATCTTTCAATTTGTTAATGTGGTGTATTACATTGATTGATTTGCAGATATTAAAGAATCCTTGAATTCCTGGGATAAAGCCCACTTGGTCATGGTGTATGATTTTTTTAATATGATGTTGGATTCTGTTTGCTAGAATTTTGTTAAGGATTTTTGCATCTATGTTCATCAGTGATATTGGCTGAGTGATTTTTCTTTTAACCTTTTTTTTTTTTTTCCCCTTCCTTCTGAGTGAGTCAAAAAGGCTAGAGGAGGGTATATTTTGCTAATTGCTTTTCTTCCCAGAAATTAAATCTCTTATAAAGTCATTTCCCTTGTAGCTCTTTGTTATGTATGTTTATATTTCCCTTTGTCACACTAGAGACAGAAGGATTTTTACTGGGCTTTATTATGAAAGTCTGGCGGGGTTCCTGGAGATAAAAAAATACCCATGAAAATATAAGGGTCCTCCTATGCTGGGTCACAGGAATTTCTTACTCTGAAGCTAATCCACACTCAACCTCCAGAAATTTGTTAGAATTTCAATTTTAGTGTTCCTACAAGTTTGTGGCCCTAGCAACTTCTGCTATAGTTCAGAATGTCCTGGATGTGGTTTTTTTTTTATTCACCTGTCTCTCTAGATTTCATGTGGTGGTTTGCCCCATGACCTTGATTTTCTGCTGGGTGTAAGAAAAGTTACTGATTTTCAGTCTGTTCAGCTTTTTTTTCATTTTTGAAGGATAGGGGTGACGAGTTTCAAGCCCTACTTGTTGGATCTGAAGGCTGATGAGCTCAGATCTTTATCTTTGAGATCATTTCTTCTTATCTTTTTCTTTAAGCTGTGTATTCTTTCAAACAAAATCAGTGATACCACCAATCAGATATAAATGAACTTTGTGAGAAAAAGAGTACATTGTAATTTTTTTCCAAACTAACTTCAGACTTTATTTGAATTTTACTAGTTTATCCATGAGTATCTTTTTTGGATTGCTTGTTTCAGGATCTGATCCAGGATATCAACTTACATTGTTGTTTTTAGAAGATTTTTTTATTTTTTATTTTATTTTATTTATTTTTTCTTTTGGCTTTGCTGGGTCTTCGTTGCTGTGTACAGGCCTTATCTAGTTACTGTGAGCTTGCTTTGAGTTGCTGTGTATTTGGTGCACAGGCTTCTCATTGCAGTGGCTTCTCTTGTTGCAGAGCCTGGGCTCTAGGCACACAGGCCTAGGTAGTTGCAGCAGTGGGGCCCAGTAGTTGTGCCTTGCAGGCTGTAGAGTGTGGGCATATTAGCTGAGTCTCCTGTAGAGTGTGGGCTCAGTTGTAGCATGCAGGCTTAGTTGCCATGTGGCATGTGGGATCTTCCTGGAGCAGCGATCAAACCCATGTCCTCTGCATTGGCAGGAGGATTCCTATCCACTGGACCACCAGTGAAGCCCCCAAATTGCCTTTAGATGTTATGTCTTCTTAGTCTCCTATGGTTTGTGAGAGTTTTTCACACATTTTATATAAAGGAGAATGTCTGATTGTCTATTGCTTGTTCAGATTATGTAAAAATTATTAATTTATTTGAACAGCTATTATATGTACATAGTAAGTTATTAAAAGAAAACTATATACAATGAAACCAATCTTCTCTCATTGTTTTCTTTAATCTATGTTTCTTTTTTGGAAGTAGCTTTTGCTACTAGTTTATTCTACATTTCTAAAAAGAATTTTTGGATATATAATATGTGTTCTCCTTTTATTCCTCCTCAAAAAATTGATAACCATCTCTGAATACTGTTTTATTCTTTCATTTTGTGTTATCTGACTCTGCTCTTTGACCTTACTCAGCAACATAGAAATATTGAGGATTTTCAACTGTCCAAAAAATAGTAAATACCCTTACATTTATTTTTGGCCATAACCAACCATCAGAGAGACAGACATTTAATCATATGGTGTCTTACTTTGGGAATAAGTTAGGAAGAAGAAGACTGCTTTTAATACTGCACTCTTATAGTTTCTAGAGCCTCGATGTTAAAACGGCTTAATTACTCAGTTCAGAGTAGTTCATCAGTATTATTTCTATTGGAGTAACATTTAGCTCCTGTGAATTTGACATCATGTTTGGGACTTAATGTATTTGCATGGGAACAGATTGTAGTTTCTTGAGTCCAGCAGAGAGGCAACTTAATAAGGCGTTGTAACTAGACATCCTAAGATATTCATACAATTTTCTAGGACTGTAATTTGGCTAGTATTAACCAAGAGCAGGTACAAACAAGAAGTTCCTAAGAAATTCTTATAACTTCTGCAAAGTCTTTCAGTTCAGTTCAGTTCAGTTCAGTTGCTCAGTCATGTCCAACTCTTTGTGACCCCATGAACCACAGCACGCCAGGCCTCCCTGTCCATCACCAACTCCCAGAGCCACCCAAACCCATGCCCATTAAAGTCTCCTTTAAGAGTTTATCTACTTCTATCTTTGATTGTGAAACTATAATTACCACATTGATTTCACTTCATTTGGCCATAGGTGTAAATCAGTTTTTAACTGATTTAATTTTTGTCTCCAATCCTTTAGCTATAGTTTCTCTGTTCCTGCATTCATTATATTGATTTTTTTCAACTATGTTTCAGCAAATGTTTTGTTGTTAGTCCTTTTTTATATTTGTTTTATGAAGGGTCATATTCCTGCATCTCTTACGTGTTTGAGTCTTTTTGTTGTCTTTATAATTGTAACATTACTTGGCTTTGTATTAATTTTTTGAATTATATCTTCATTCTCATTGTGGAGAGATTGATTTCTGTCTTCTGGCCTTAAATACTGCTCTTAGAACATTTTTAAGTAAATATTCTTTCACTCTCTTATATGTGACTCAGTGGTTTTATTTGGTTCTTCATATATTTCCAGAACTTGACTGGGCTAGAGCTTGTTATTGATTATTATTATTATTTTTTTGTTATTGATTATTTTGAGCAATTTTCCCCGCAACAATATGGTAGTTCCTTTTAACTGACAGATTTAAGTTTTGCTTTAGGAAAGCTTTATTCTCCTTTACTTTAGAATATTTTTTTCCTATTTGTTTTGTTTCTTCTATATACTAGGAACTTCTTCAGTCTTGTTTACCATACCTGTCATCTTTTCTAAAGTCATTGTTATTATTTTTTCTTACATTTAGTTTTATTTGACTTTCTCTGGATTCTCCATTGCCTCTTATTCAATATACATTTGTACTTATTTTTTATTTTACTCTAATGTATCTCTATTTTTATTTTTTCAAGGAAAAAAGCTGTGCCTATTTATTTGGCATTCAACAAATATTACTGAATGAATTTGATTAAAATAGATTCAAGAACAGAGATTTATGTATTTAAAAAATGAGTGAAAAATGACCTTTGTTGTTCTAGATGGGGGATAAACTATAGACAGTATGGTCTTACACCCTAAGATAAGGTACAGCTTAACAAGACAATAAAGATCGTTTTCTTCAATCATCCATTCCATCTTTTTTGTTTGAAGTTCTTAGTTTTTAACCACATATGTAAGAAAATATAAACTATTCTTATAAAGTTATGTTTATTTGCTTATTTTTGATGTAGTTTAAATGTAATTACTTACTCTAATGAAATTTTATATTTTAGTTGTGTTTTTAGTTTTATCTCACCATATTCTCCATCCACATCCCCAAACTTAGAAACTCATGTTTAAAACATGTTCTGTGCTTTTAATTATTCTCCCCAATGCATCTGTATGCATGTAGAAGCTTTGTATCATTGTTTTACAAAAATGTGGGTATCCATGCTTAGTCATTCAGCCCTGTCCAGCTCTTTGTGACCCCATGGATTATAGCCCGCCAGGCTCCTCTGTCCATGGAATTCTCCACGCAAGAATACTGGAGTGGGTCCATTCTCTTCTCCAGGGAATCTTCCTGACCCAGGGATAGAATCCCAACCCTTGTCTTCTGCATTGTAGGCAAATTCTTTACCATCTGAGTCACCAGGGAAGCCACATTGCAAAATTACAAAAATGGGCTATTTCAAATAGTTTCTACATCATTTTCTTTTTTTGCAATAGTATCTCATGGAAAGTTCTCTAAATCAGTTATTCTAGCTATAATTCATTCTTTCAATATTTACAAAATATTTCATGGTAGGGATGTAAAGTAATTTATTCAACCACTTCCAAATGGTTAGCATTTACTTTATATTCAGTTGTTCTTCCCACTTGAAAATGCTGCCTTATTGTTTTTATTTACTCTAGTTTTAAATAATTTATTAGCATGGAGTAAATTCACAGGAATGAGTTTGCTGGGTCAAAGGGTCTTTGAATTTTTAATTTTACTAGATGTTTACAGATTGCTTTGGATAGAGGTAATAGCAATTCATATTTTCTTCAGTAATATGAGAGTGTGCACTCCCCACATTCCACACAATGTATACTCACACTTTTTAAACATTTTAGTCAGGCTACTATATACAATTGTTCATTGTTATTTTATCTTTTTCCTGATTGAGATATTCATGCATCTTGTCTTTTTCTGGTTTTTCGATGTTTGAACTTGCTCTCCTGTTCTGACTCATTGTACCATTTGCCCATTTATCTACTGTGGGTTATTTATGTATTTATTATGACTGCATGACTGCACTGGGTCTTCCTTGCTGTGGCATGCTTTCTCTAGCGGCTTCTTCTCTAGATGCTTTCTCTAGATACTCTTCATTGCGGTACACAGGCTTCTCATTGTGGAGACTTTCCTTGTGGAGCTCACGCTTGTGTGTTCCAGGAGTTGTGAAATGCTGGCTCAGAGGTTGTGATGCACGGGCTTAGTTGCTGCCCAGCACATGGAATCTCTCCACACCAGGGACTGAAGCCACGTCCCCAGCCTTGGCAGGCAGATTTTTATGCACTGTACCACCAGTGAAGTCTGATTTATTTACTTTTGGTCCCATTTTTGTAATTTGTGTGAACATTTTTTTACATTATAGACCTTAACCTTTTCAATGAGCTCTTTGTATTATAAACCTGTTTCCAAAAATAACTGCTTTTTTTTTTTTTTTTTGCTTTGCTTACATTATCTTTTGCTGTCTCAACTTGAATTTTATCAATTATAAGAGATCTATGTTGAAAAATAACTTCTGTTTCTGTTTTGGTTAAGAATATGTCCCTCATCCTTTTATTGTACTGACACCTAAATCTTCTTTTAGGATATTTTCTTTTTTCTTTCATATCTATACTATTATTTAATGATATAACTCACAATATTGGCGATGAAATGGATTTTAATCAAAGAATCACACAAATAAAAGTTTGGTCATGATGTAATTGAGTTGATTTCTGATGAATGAACAGGAGTTGACTAAGAAAAGATAGGAAAGAACTTTTAATGCAGAAGAAACATCTTTATATAACTATCTTACAGTGGAGGCAGATTTCATACAGAGAAATTGGTAAGAACCAAAATACACAGGTTCTTGTAGATTGCATAATTGTCTCTCTCCTTAATCATAACAGTGATAGGAAGCTAATGAAAAGATTTAAATGCCCGTGGTAGTGGTAGTTCTAGTAAGAGAAAAAGATTAGGCTTGCATTTCAAATAGATAACTTTGGCTCCAGTGTGCAAAATGGATTAGATGTACAACAGGAAATATAGATAGAAAGTAGATGATGACAGTGGGCCTATGTTGGTGATATTGCAGAAGATGGAAAGTAAGCTTTTAAGCGGTATGATAGAAATAAATACATTGTTGTTGATAGACTAAATAGAGAAGATGGTGCAGCTTGGAAAGGTAGCAGGAATGGTTGTACCATTCATTGATTGTTGGGCTCTTCTGGGAGTCCGTTTGTCTTTGCTCATGAAGAATTTAGCTTGTTTTATATGTGACATTTTTTAGTAGTGATGAGCTACTTCAGTGTTGATTTAGAGAAGGTGGTCAAGTAGAGTCTTTTAGGGTGAGTTTATTCAGATGAATGTGATGAAGAGATAGAGAAACTGAGGCAGTAGATACTAATGGCAGAACTTTTTGAAATGATATTAACATGAAATCTAAGTTGGTCAAGGATAGAAGTAAAGAAAGCAGAGGGCAGGGATTGTGATCACATTTTGAGATTTTATGATTAACTTCAGAGGGTATACTATAAAGTTTTACATTTTAGTCATAACTCGTATTGTCCCCTCAGTCTTGACAAATCAATGAAATTTATTTATTTTTTATTGGGTTATAATTAACAATACAGTATCATAGTAATTTCAGGTGTTTAGCATGGTGGTTCAATATTTTTACACATTGTGAAATGATCACCTAAATAAAACCAATTACCATCTGTCATCATACAATGTTGTTACAGTATTATTGACTATATTACTGATGTATACATTACATCTTCATGATTTATTTATTTTGTAGTTGTAATCTTTTACCTCATATTCTCCTTTACCTATTTTGTCTGTCTCCCAACTTTCTTCCCACTGGCAAACACTAGTCTGCTCTCTGTAATCTATGAATCTGTTTCTGCTTTGTTTCACTTGTTTTTAAGATTCCACATATAAGTGAAATTATATGGTATTTTTCTCTTTTTGACTTATGTCACTTATCATAATCCTCCTCAGTTTCATCCATGTTGCTGTGAACAGCAAAATTTCTTTTTTTCTTATGGCTGAGTAATATTCCCCATTGTATATATATATATGTATACATATATATATATATAAAACACATCTTCTTTATCTATTCATCTACTGATTGGCAGTTAGATTATTTCCACATCTTGCCTATTATAAATAGTGCTACAGTAGACATAAGAGTACACATGTCTTTTTGAATTAGTGTTTTCATTTTCTTCAGATAAGTAACCAGAAGTGGAATTTATACATTGTACAATAGTACTATCTTCAGTTTTTTGAGGAACCTCCATACTGTTTTCCATAGTATATGGATCAATTTATATTCCCATCAGCAGTGCACAAGAGTGCTCTTTCTGGGTTATCCACACAAACACAACTTACCTCATCTTTTTGATAATAAGGTATTCTAATAGGCATGAGGTAATATCTCGTTGTGGTTTTGATTTGCATTCCTTTTGCTGCAATTGTAAATGATATTTTGTTCTTTATTTCTCTTTCTAATGGTTTGTTATTAGTAGATTGAAATGTATTTATTACTTTTGTACCCTTTTGAAATTTTGTACTTTGTACTTTTGTACTTTGTACTTTTGAAATTTTGCTGAATTCATTTATTAGTTGTAATAGTTTTGTGGTAGAGACTTTGAGATTTTCTACATGTAATATTGTGCCATTCGCACAATAGCAACAGTTTGGCAAATAGCAACAATTTTACTTTTCCCTTTCTCCTTTGGATGTATTTTATTTCTTTTTCTTAACTAATTGCTATCACTAGAACTTCCAATACTATGTTGAATAAAAGTATGAGAGTGAGCATCCTTATCTTATACCTGATCTTAGATGAAAAGCTTTCAGTTTTTCACCATTGAGTATGATGTTAGTTGTGGATTTGTCATATATGGTCTTTATCATGTTGAACTATGTTTCCTTTGTAAGAAGTTTGTTAAGAGTCTTTATCCTAAGTGGAAATGTAGTTCTCCAAATGCTTTCCCTACATGTATTGCAACAATCATATGATTTTTTTATTCTTCATTTTGTTAGCGTGGTGTAGCATATTAATTAATATATGGTTCTTGAACCATCCTTGTATCCCTAGAATAAATCCCACATGATCATGGCATATGATTCTTTTATGTATTATTTTTTCTCATTGGCTAATATTAAAATTTTTTCATCTACACTCATCAGGGATATTGCCTGACATGTGTGTGTGTTGTCCTTCTCTGTTTTTGATATCAGAGTAATGTTGACCTTATAAAACGAGTTTGAAAATGTTCCTTCCTCTTCAATTGTTTGAAATAACTTGAGAACAATAAATGCTAGCTCTTTTTTGAATGTTTTGTAGAATTCACCTATGAAGTCATTTCTACCTGTACTTTTGTTTTTGGGGAGTTTTTAAATTACTGATTCAATATCAGTATCAAGTAATCCATCTGGTCATATTTTCTATTTCTTCATAGTTTAATCTTGGATAATTCTGTGATTTCTCCTAGTTTGTCTAGTTTGTTGGTATAGCATAATATTCTCATATGATTCTTTGTATTTCTGTAGTGTTTGTTTTAATTTCTCCTCTTTCATTTCTGGGTTGATTTAGCTCAGTTCTCTTTTTTCTTTGATGATTTGGGCTATTGGTTTTCTGAGATCTTGTTTATATGTTCAAAGAACCAGAAGAGATTTTAGCAACAGCACTAAGATTTGTACATTCAGTTGGTTTGCAATTGACTTGTTATCCATTTACATAGTGTACAGTACAGATTTGTAACAGGTCAGATCTCAGTGTTGAAGGAAAGAAGCACCTTCTGTAATTAAAAAGGATCCCCTAGGTATTTTTATTTAAACAAACAAGCAAACAAAATAGACCTTGTCCTAAAAAAGCAAAAACAAACAAACAAACAAAAAACTTGTGGGGAAAGAGCTGTAGAAAATGCATACAAAACTTCTAAGCCTTTTGCAAGTGTTGTTTGGCTACTGAGGGAACACAAAGGTGGGCTTTCATAGCTTTATAGAGAGAAGTACAGGGTGCTAACCTATCTTAACTATGGTTTGCTATGATAAATGTTTACTTTTTCATGGAATAATCTGCTTCTTTCTCTTTTGTATCAGTTCCCTTCTGTATCATGTGGGATATTTAACATTTCCCACTTCACATCCTCCTCTGTTGGTAGATTGATCTAGTGAACTGTGAAATAAAAAGAATTTTTGCATCTTATGGTTCTAAGTTTTAAGATCTAAATATACAGTGAATTTGATCCTGGATTCCAAAGAAAAGTGGATAAACCAAGCCCGAATTCCCTAAAGGGATATGAAATCTGAATAGTTACCTGAAAGGTAGATTGAATAAGACTGTAGCCATTAGAAAGACAACGATTTAGGAACAGTATTTATACATCTACTTTTCTTACTTCAATTCTTATATCCATCCTTATAGAGACATTTTGAGATGAAATGACCACTTCTCAAGGGAAACCACATTGAGAAATAAGATTTGTCTAAGAAGTCTATATATCATGTTCTTTTAGGCTGTTGTCTCAAAGTTGACTTTCATGAGGGGAGGCTTGGAAAGCAAGAAAACAGGTTTACACTAAGAGCATTTTTTGGTGTTGTGTTATTATAAAAGTAAGACTCTACAATTGTAAATTTAGTAGTTTAAAAAGAGATTGTTTAGAATAATACTTTCATTCCTGCTGTAGCATTTCTAACACTAACAGTTAAAATAACTAGTCTAAAACTCTTTTTTGAAGAAGAAATACAGATAAACTTCTTATGGTAAATGAAGGTCTAGGTCTATTGTTAAAATGACTCCCCTTTCTATAAACAACCTAGATCAAACCTAATCTTTAGGAAGTATATATTATGATATGACCAATGTACTAAGATATAATAAAATAGTTCACCTAAGCCTTAAGGTAGTTAAGATAAAGAATATTAAGTTACTATCACAATTTTGCTTTAGCTAAAAACAGAACTCTACAACACCCAGAAACTTGGGCAAGATGAGGGTTGTGAGAGCTCTTGTCCATGAAAGAGTTTAGGATTAACATTTATTGTATGAATTATATCAGAGTAATTTAGTAAATATAAAACCCTCATAGCAATGTTAGTATTAAAGAAACTTATACAAATAAATTGCTATATATAGGCTGCAAGACTGAAAGTTTAATAGGGCATCTAAATCCTTTAATATGTACCTTACTACATTTCATTACTAATGCTTGCCCATTAATCAGCCTCAGGTAGAAGCTGAGGTAGATGCTGCACTGTTAAAAGCTTGCTCATACTTGCAAAAATTAACAACTCTCTTTTAGGTTCAGAAGTTTCTAAAAACACATTTAACATATATGAGTAAAGAGTTGTTATTACATTCATTTGCTATCTTGGAACTTTAATCAGTGCCAGATATACAGATTTATTTTACCCACCTACCTTCTCATGCAGGGAAGATTAGACAAAAATCTACTAATTAATTTGGAAGTCCTGTTTTACTCCTCTGTTTAATTTGTTCCGAATTTTTTAGGTTCATCAACAAAGTTCGGCAGCTTTTAGTTCTGTGAATGTTAGCCACTGCAGAATCATCAATAAAACAAATGCACCATTTCAATATTTCACTCCAAAAATGCCAATATTTTCTCTCAAGCAAAAAAAAAGTGCACACTGATGACAATAATTAGGAAGACAGAGTAGAAAAAGAGTGGTTGAGAAAAAACCGTTATTAGGAACAGAGTCTGATTTAAGTGCTGTGGGTAGCATTTCACTCTAAGCTCATTTCAAGACCCTGCTGGAGAATTGTACAAGAGATTGTTAAAAGGAGGTAGTTAAAAGTATCAGGTCATTAGGATTTATGTCAGCACTGCTCTGAGAGGAAAGCATTTTTTTCCCCAAGTCTGAAGTGTTGTTTTGGCCCACTGTCAGCTGGAAAACAGATGTCTTGTAGGTGAGATGTTATTGCAGTATATCACCTGGTGGAAGATGGTGCTGCATTCTACCTATGGGAATAGACAATTATATGTCTTGAATTTAACCATCTATGGTTGTCTTTTTTCTTTTTTGTGTGCAACTTATTGTACACCCGCTGCTTATTCAGGACATTGGGTTCACTGAGTGCAGTATTAAGTAGCTTAAATTCATATTCTTACTTTGCTTTAGTAGTACAATATATTAAATATGTAACAATATGCTATTTATACACTTGGGCAATTGATATCTGACATACAACAATTACTGTTTGTTATGGATACCAACTAAAAATCCCTTCATTTGAAAATTTTGTAGTTTCATAATCATTTGCATTTTAGGCAGTTTCTTTCATGTGTTTGGTCCTGACATTGTTAACAGTTAGGGATGACTCTTTCATTATAATTCTTGTCTTTTTTAGAAGTTTCTTTAAATTTTTAGACAGTGAAAAACATTCAACCCAGTGCAGATGGCCATAAAATTTTCGTTTGAAAATATGCTATAACAGTGTGCTCATTATATTACCATGAATTTTAGCTTAAAATGTGTACCTTCTTTTTTTTTAAAATTCAGTTAAAAAAAAATTAGGACTTTTGTAATATTCCATCTCTTTTGAAGCCTAGGAAAACTGATTAGGAATTTCTTGGAATGACCATCATGCTTAAAAGTGAAATAAAGGAAACACCAATTCACTTTATTTCTCATCCTTACCTGGAATCTTTCTGCAGATTTTAAACTGGGATCGTGAATATACCAGATGGAACCTAGTAACAGTACTTGGCAAAGAAATTATGTACTGACAGAGGCAGATACAAACTTTCAATATAATAATAAAATCTTCAATTTACTCCTTTCTGTAATGCTTGAGTGCTAGGGCTAATGACAAATGAAGGAATTCAGCAGTTTGTAAATATTTGTATTAACTCAAACAGTCCATTTTGTATTTTTCTTTAATTCTGTGATATAGTTAAATTTTATTTCAAATATTTTGAACTAAGAGGAAGAATTACTTTTTTTTCTAGCATCATTCATATTTAACAGGCCATATTTGATTAAAACAAAAAGATCATGGCTTATATGCCTGGAAAAACTTACCATATTTCAATTCCCCAGTGATCTGTAGCTCATAGTGATTTGCCAGAGTATTATGTCAACTTGAATACCTTCAAGAGATTTCTCAAGAAATAATATCCTCCAAAAGGTGAAAAATAAGTGTCAGTTGAAATGGAGACTTAAAAAACTACAATAGGATTATTCTCTAAATCCATGTATTATTTATGGAAATAATTCATTTCTGTTAACTATGGAAGTAGTTGTAACTTACCCAAAATCCAGGGTATGTTTTTAAATACTGAGGAAAGAGAGTAATAGTAAAAACTTACCATAAAGTTCTACATGTAAATTGTAAGACATGAACATGTTGGAAAAAAGTCTTAATGATTTTACAGTTTTAGATAGAAGATGATAAAGAACATTCTTATAATATTGACTTATTGACAAGTTGGAGAGCTTGGGAACTTTGTAATAAAAATAGTCATTCCACATAGAATGTAGATTGCTAGCTTGAAAGACAATGGGGATTTAATGGTGCAATTGTATTTACATTTCTCAATTGTTGAACACTCCACTTTCCACTTTTGAAAAGTTAATTGCACAAAAAACACAACCCACTTCCCTCTTAAATCAGTATGCTCGTTTCTTTGGGTAATGCATGATATACTTGTCATTAGTTACTTAAAGACAGGAAATAGACCACAATTTTATAACTTTCTAGAATATATTATTATAAACTTAAATATTAGTACTGAAGGTTTCCTATCCAAGAGTAAGATGATAATTTTTAAAGATGCTAAACAAATATTGACACCTTATAACAATTTTTGGGGTTTTCTCTTATTATAAAAATGAAGAGCATTCTGTTTATAGGATTAAATTGGAAAATTAAATTCATCCTCCCGTAACTAGGAATTAAAGACATTATAAAAGACTCAGGGAAAATGTACATTTGTATTAAAGATTAATTACAATAGAAGAAATCTTTGTCCTACTTGTTAGTTTTTTCCACACTAAACATTTTGCAGCAATTACTGATGATTCTTGCAAACTGGTACTGGTTCAAAAAATTCACTAATAAATATCCATTGCTTATTTGACAATGTATTAAAAAGACAACGGGTAAGTCACTGTACCCCATCAGAAAAATTGATTATCATTCCTTTGCCTTGCACCTCAGTTGTCTTTTATAATTTATGTCACCTCAGCTCATTGCACCGTTTTGAGTACTCCCTTTCTAGAGCTATATTCATTTTATCATTTGCTTCCAACAAACCTGCTTGATACATAGATTTCTGCTATAAAAATCGATCTTATAATACATGTTTGCCATATGTAAGCTTCCAACTGCTTTGAAGTTATCGATTGCCAGTCCTTAAGAACTTACTACTTACTCTAGCAACATCACAGGTTTGCTAAAAATCCCAAATAGTCTTTCATATCTGTGCTAGAAAAAACTTTGCAGTATTTTCATTTTCATTATAAAACAGGGTTTCGTGTTCATTCAGAATATACTCAAACCCATTTATATTTCATCTGCTAGAAACCATGAATCCAATCTATTGTGCTATTCCTTTTCCCTTGTTTACTTACTTCTCTTCAATACTGTATCAATCTATAATATACAACAAATGCAATCATCCTGAACACATGGAGGTGATTAGATAGTTGTCATACCTACAGTTTGATTTTCACACAGGAATTTTTCACACACACACACACTTTTTGAAAGTGAAAAGATTAAGCAACTTGCCTGAAGCACTTAGCTGGACTGTAATTATATTTTCAAAAGGCCCAGGTATGCCTTTGAAAGATAAACTATTCTCAGTTTTTTCATTCTGAGAAAATTTTACTTTATAATTTCACTGGAGGTGCCAATAAAAAGTGTTAAAAAAAACAAGCATGTTGCCATAAAATTGCTTTATGAATAAGATTCTAACAAAAAGCTCTAGACCTGCAATTTAAACCAGAGTTTCATAGTATCTAGTAATCAAGTGACAAAACATTTGGAGAGAGCACTAATTTTCACAATGTAATCTGTATTCTCTGGAACATTTAAAATTTGCTTTATATAAGTAAAAAATAGTTTGGAAATCATTTGTGAAATTTTAATGGCTATAGAGAATTTATTAGTGCTATATTAATTATTGCTTGTTTTAACTTAATTTTGGTTCTTTAAGTTTAGAATGCATCTCGGACTTTACAGAATCTATAACATGGCAAATGTTTTGGAGTTTATTTTGGCCATTAAAATATCCAAAAGTTCTCAGTTTTCTACTAGGATGCATTTTTGTTAACTAAATTTGCTTTCCCTCTTTAAGTAATTTTTGTGACCATGTCCTCTTTTTCATAAGCCCCAAAACAGGTTTTAGTCATATCTCTGAAAAACAGATATTTAAATGTTCCCTTAGGGAAGATTAGGAGGTATTCAGATATAGTGATTTCTATAGAGTTATTAGCATATTTTATAGACTATTGCCTTAGCATTCATAAAAAAATGATAGATGATTTGTAAGGTGAAATAGTCTATTTCATTCTTTTTTTCTTAGCAAATAAATCTGGATTAATATATAACATCTTGCCTATTTCTGGATATGAATCTTATGTTTACCTTATTGAAAAGCTAGCAGTTATTGTTATTATATGTATCTAGATGAATGAACAGAGTCTGTGTTTGGGAAAGTAAGTATAACTGTCTTTCTTCATTTTATGTTTGTTAATCTACTTCCATGTGACATTCATGTCTGAAGTGCAAGCAAAACCTTGTAAGATAGGAGGCAACTTAGTTCTTGAAACTCTATCCCTCCCAGGCTGCCAGTGAAGTTACCAAGACAACATGAGGGAAATCTAGTCACCCCTGAATCTAGGTTGCAACTCACATGCAGGAAACATCAAATATAACTGTATAGCTAAAATATAAGGATCACAGGAAGAGTCAACTTGCAAATCTGTTCTAAACCAAAAGTAGTACAGATTCAAGGGAAACACATATGGTTGAATCTTGTAAAAACGTTGGTTCATGATGTTGATGATGAATATAATATTTGGGTGGTCTTTGTTTAAAAATAAATATATTAGAAATCTACAGTGTTTGTAACAGTATCATATTGAAATAAAATCAGACATAGAGATCAATGAACAGAATAGAGAGACCAGAAATAACCCCAACTCATATATGGTTAATTTATGATAAAGGAGCTAAGAATATACTATGGGGAAAGGATAGTGTTTTTAATAAATGGTGTTGGAAAAACTGGACAGCCACATGTAAAAGCATGAAACTAGACCACTATCTTATATCACACACAAAAATTCATTGAAAATGGATTGGACTCTTGAATTTAAGTATTTTAAGACCCTAAACCATAAAACACCTAGAGAAAAACATACATGATAAGCTCCTTGACATTAATCTTAATGATGGATTTTGGGGATTTGACTTTCAAAAGCAAAAATGAATAAGTGAGACTGTAAAACTTCTGCTCATTAGGCAACTGCAAATTAAACTAGAACGAGATATTACTGCATACCCATTAGAATGGTTAAAATCCCAAATCCTGACAACACCAAATAATGGAGAGGATGTGGTACAACAGGAATTTTCATTCACTGTTTATGGGAATACAAAATGGTACACAGCCACTCTAGAAGACAGTTCCGCAGTTTCTTCCAATGTTATATACTTACTATATGGTTGAGTAATTTAATTCCTGGGCTTTTACCTTAATGAGTTGAAAATTTATGTCCACATGAAAACCTACATATAAATAGTTTTTATAGTGTTCCTTTTCTTATCAGTCTTTATTTCCTTCTTGAGCATTCTTCTGCTGTTGTTTCTTTCCTTTCACTAATTATTGATTGGACTCCCTATTCCATGAAAGGCACTGTGTTAAGTTCTTTAAGGCAGGACTGGATAACGTTTTTGGTAAAGATCCATATATCATAAATATTTTTGACTTAGTAAGCCATATGGTGTCTATTGCAATTACTCAGCTCTGTTGTTTTGAAAGCAGTCATAGATAATATATTAAAAAATGGACATAGCTGTGTAATAAAACATTATTTATAGAAATAGCTTGATGAACTTGATTATGTGTGACTTGTTTGCTGATCTCTACATTAAGATATTCAAGTATCTCATGCCATTATGAAACTTGCTGGATAGTAGAAGATATCTGCGGGGAGCCGGCCTGCTCAAGGCCCAAAAAGGCCCTGGGAAAGGCCTTGAAAGAGGCCATTCCCTGTCCTGCCACCCCATGATAAAATAGTAAAACACTTGCTGGGTCTCCTTTGTTCTTCCTTGAGAAAAACGTAGTAGTGACCTTCACTTAGTAGTTTATTTTGGGAATGCCAAAAACAAGATGTAAGCTTCTGCAATCACTTAAGACAAAGAATTGTATTGATGTGACAAATACCAGATGGCATTTTTTATGACCTATGTTTTCTGCTTGTACTAGCATAAAGGTAGCTGTTTTACTCAATAAAGTTGCTGACTTGTCTAAAGAGCATTCAGCCCTCTCAACCCCATCCTTTACTTTCAGCTTCTTTTTCTCAGGCTTCTGTGTGGTTGCGGTGGGGACTTGTTCATTTTGCCGGCTGGTCCCGGCAGATACCTATGTGTAAAAATGCATTTTATTACAAAACATAGCCAAATAGTTGGGTTCTCCAGTAGCATCTGCTTGCCAATGCAGGAGACACAAGTAATGTGGGTTTGATCCCTAATTCGGGAAGATATCCTGGAGAAAGAAATGCAACCTGCTCCAGTATTCTTGCCTGGAAAATTACATGGACAGAAGAGCGTGGCAGGCTACATACAGTCCATGGGGCTGCAAAGAGTTGGAGGTAACTGAGCACAAACACACAGTTGAATAGGTACACAAACAAGAGTTCAAGTGATATGTTACAGAGGTAAAGAAAAGACACACAAGTTAATTAACAAAGACTTCAAATATACATTTGCATGCGACTAGACCACAAACAATAAAAAAAAAAAGGGATGTTGCAGTTAAAGAATTTGGCTATTCATCTGAATGAAAAAAAATAACCTGGTGACATTTTAAACATTCCTTATTCATTTTGATGAACTCATTGGTTAGAGTGGCTACTGATAATAAAATTTAAATATAATAACAATTCATTTCTGTTGAGATTGGGGAGTACATTTCAATTTTCTGTTGCACTTTAAGTTTTAGACTAATCATAAATGGAAATCCACAAATGAATAGAATTACCCAGATCAAACTTTATTTTCTTGGGCTCCAAAATCATGCATATGGTGACCGCAGCCATGAAATTAAAAGATGCTTGCTCCTTGGAAGAAAAGCTTCCAAGATTTAATGTTAAATAAAAAGTAGAGACATATTAAAAAGCAGAGACATCAGTTTGTCGACAAATGTCCACATAGTCAAAGCTAGGTTTTTCCAGTAGTCATGTATGGATGTGAGAGCTGGACCATAAAGAAGGCTGAACACCAAAAAATTGATGCTTTTGACCTGTGGTGTTGGAGAAGACTCCTGAGAGTCCCTTGGACAGCAAGGAGATCAAACCAGTCCATCCAAAAGGAAATCAACCTTGAATATACTTTGGAATGACTGATGCTAAAGCTGAAGCTCCAATACTTTGCCATGGGATGTGGCGAGACCCTGATGCTGAGGGAGACCGAAGGCAGGCAGAGAAGGGGGTGACAGAGGATGAGATGGTTGAATGGCATCACCAACTCAATGGACATGAGTTTGAGCAAACTCTGGGAGATAGTAAAGGACAGGGAAGCCTGGCATGCTGCAGTCCATGGCATCACAAAGAGTCAGACAAGACTGAGCGACTGAACAACAGCATGTGTAGAATATCTTATTATATTCTGGATGATTACCAAAATAATTCAGCATTTTGTAAAGTATTGGCAATAAGTAAATAAAATCAGTTATTGCTATGGTTGTAAATTTGCCTTCTGTGTTTCAAAGAAGAAATGGCCACTTGGGATAGGTTGTCAATCTGACTGACAAAGATATTCAGAGATTTGCTATAGGGTATATAAATGGATAGTCATTGAATTGAATTAAGTTCAATAACAGAAGGCAAAAAGTAGAATAATATCATAGATACTAGTTTTAATTTATAAAATGTAATGTGTTATTAGCTTAAATTTAAGTTGTAAAAATTTTTAAATTGTAAAGTATATAAATAATATCTACCTTAGCCGGCTGATATTTAGATAAGAAACGTTTTTCCATTAGAGGTCACTCAATGGGGAAGCTGGTCGTGAAGACTTAGGCTATCATCTCAACCACTATTTCCTGACCCTACATTCAAATTTGAAAAAAGATATTGGTTTTTAGTGCAATCATTAATAATTATCACAGGGAAGACTGAATATGAAGTGGCAATGTCTGTTTTTATTACATTTGTGTCCATGCTAAATCGCTTCAGTCCTGTCTGACTCTTTGTGACACCATGGACAGTAGCCCTGCAGGCTCCTCTGTCCAAAAATGGTAATTTTGTCTTCAAATTCATTGAAAATATTCTCTTCTATTTAAAATTAAGCTCCATCTTCATCTTCTTCTTCTTCTTTTTTTTTTCTTTACTAAAAATCTTTTCCTGGGTTTGGTATTTCCTGGAGTCCCGTATTTACACCCCAGTTCTTCTCTGGGCCTTAGGCAAGGCTTCAGTTCAGTTCCGCTCAGTAGCTCGGTCGTGTCCGACTCTTTGCGACCCCTGAATCACGGAAAGACTTGGTGAAGCACATTGCCTGCCGTGTGTTCTGCCGCAGCCTATGGAGCTTGTCTTTTGAAGAGTGCTACATGGAAGCAGAGCAGGAAAAATGGAGACACGCAGTCAGGAAGGTTTATTGCCTATGTATAATTTTTAATTGAGGAGCAGCAGATGTTTGATGACGTTGTCTGACATATCAGAATAAGGTAACTCATTCTATAAAATGAATAACATCTTTACCAAATATTTATATCACTTTTACCATATACACAGATTCAGTTTTTGAGTCTCTGAATACCATATTATTTTTCATTTATACTTTTCTTAATTGCAGAAAATGGGAGATTATGTAAATTATAGGATGTTAGAAAGCCAAAGGAACAGAAAAGACTTGCAAGAGTTAAATCAAATGAAAAAGTCTGTGATTTTCAGTATACTTAGAGTGAATACAAAGGATATAAACTGTACTGTTTTTGCATGTGATTTTGGCCAACTTTTAAGAAATAATTACAATATACATACTTTACTTCATTTTAGAATAATGCAATTATATAGCTAACTATTCTTTTTGTTTATTGTTTCCATGATTCTGTAATGGTTATTTTCTTGGTTGGATGGACAAACCTAATGACAGTTAATATGAAGTCTTTTTGTTTGTTTTCCTATTAGTTTTGTAGGTTTTTCTTATTTTTGCACTTAAATGATTTTCTTTTTCTCTTTAATGAGACAAATTATATGTATAAGTATATAAAGTATACTTTAAAAACTTAAATGATTTTTTGAGTGCAACCAGTTGGAAACAATTTTATCAGAAATGATGAGTTTTTTTATACTTCATTTTGTATTTTGGTGACTGAATTAGGGACGTTTAAAATTAAGTGTCTGCCATATTATGAAAGTGGAAGTTAAACTATAGATTTTTTTTTTTTAAATTGAAGAGTTTATCTCGACTCAGAAAAGCCTTTGTTTGGTTGTTAGTGGAAGATTTTTTGTATTATATTAATATCCTATTTTTCTTTTTGTTATTTCTCACAGCTACCAATGAATTTGTAAATGCAGTTCATTTATCTTTTAACTTCAGAAAATACATTCCTCTTATTTTTGCACAGAGTTACCCTTTAGGTTACTTGAGTCAAATAGTATTTTCCTCACTTGACCAATGCAAAAACTGAAGCAAATTAAGATAAACAGATTTGTCTAAATTTACTTATCAAACTTAATAATAAATTTAAGTTAAATACAGGTCTTTTGCATCTCAGCATAGTTAGTATCCTATTAAATATGCTCTAAATTGTCACTTCAGAAATAATGTCCACACATGTGATTTTTAAATTCTTTAGTCATTTAAATTATGGGACTACAGCAGAGAAATGCTGAAAGAAAAAGAGACAGTTTTATTATTGAAAATTTTTGTTCAATTCATGTTATTTATTCTAAATTCACAGCATTGAAGGTTCATTTATTTTATTTTCACCTTTAGCTGATCTGTACTTTCCCCCCCAACTCTTTGCTTCTTTGCTAAACTTATTCCACAGTGCTCAAGATCTCTCATTCCTAAATGAGTAGGTAATCTTTCCCTACTTAAAACAGAAGATTGAAACCATGTTATCTCAGGGATTCTCTCCATCTTTACCTGTTCTCTATTTCTTTTTAGAGAAAATAGCATTATTCTACTACACAAAATTAAAACTGCCTACTGTCTTCTTTATACCATAGCTGCAGGTAATATGCTACTTCATTTTTTTCAATACCAAGTCTGTCTCCCTAGGGCCCTCCAATCACATGTCACACTTTGAGCTGTGCAGTTGGGGATCTAGATCATGAAAGGGTCATGCAGATGTATTTCTGACATGTTTCTGATATGGGCATTTTGCCCAGAGGAGCTGAAAGGGAAAAAAACATGACCACCTAAGGAGCTTATATTCATTGGAAGGACTGATGCTAAAGCTGAAACTCCAACACTTTGGCCACCGGATGCGAAGAACTGACTCATTGGAAAAGACCCTGGTGCTGGGAAAGATTGAAGCAGGAGGAGAAGGGGATGACAGAGGATGAGATGGTTGGATGGCATCACCAACTCAGTGGACGTGAATTTGAGTAAGCTCCGGGAGTTGGTGATGGACAGGGAAGCCTGGCGTGCTGCAGTCCATGGGGTCGCAAAGGGTCAGACATGACTGAGTGAGTGACTGAACTGAAGGAGGTTTTCTGCCAAAATGGGAAGGTGGGAGGGCTCTTTTTCTTTTTTTTACTCAATTTAGTTAGTGCCTGGGGAGCTGACCATTAGATTTGGAGGGGACCTTTCTCACACTTGTGGGTCTATTGTCATGGCTTACTTCTGCTGTCTCATTATAGTTGCTATAATGGCCCTTTTAGATACTGAAAATTGTCCCTGTTTTGATGATACATTATATGGTCAATGTATAAAGGGGTCAGTCTTTCAATTTGAGGTCCTTCTGGTCTCCAACACCTGTAGTCCTGCTTCTGGAGCTTTATAATCCTATTTGTTCTATTTCTTACCTTTTTTCTTCTACTGTTATTCTCTCAGCCATTTTCCCTGTTCCCACTGCCCAATGTGAATCCAATAAACACACAAAAAACTTTAATCTGAAGAAATTGTTGCAGAGGTGTTGCCAGAGTCTTCATTTTAACATGTAGAAAAAAAATTCCCTTTATAAAGGTAATTTTTAATGACTTTGATAACAGCTTAATTTTAACGCATTTGATAATAACTACTTAAAACTCTTACAGCATTGTTTGAGGTGAACCTTCATTCACCTTGAAGGCAAAACCTTCCTGTTTTGCCAAACCTCAAATCTAATTTTATAGATTGTTATTAATCATTGTTGTCTCTGACATTTTCACGATACCTGTAAGACTATTTCCCAGTGAATCTTACCAAAGTTTTATGTTATTTTCATTAATGAATATAATGCCTTCATCCCTTATGTGAGTTCTACCTACATCATAGGTACTATTAAGATTGTTTTACACAGTGTTGAGAAGACATTTATAATACATGGTAATTTTGCATTGTGGAAACAATGAATAACCAACTTATTCATTACTAAATAAAATGAATAAGTAATATAAGAGTTCATATTCCATCATTATGTACATGAAATCTAATTTGATTAATGTAGCACTAGGTGATGTTAATGTTCTATAATATCATAAATCATGATATATGACAGATTTCAGAGTCTTAGGTATTTTTAAAAATTCCAGGTGATTTCTGTTGAAATTATATGAGATTCACAATTTAAAATGAAATGTACATTGCATATTTAAGCAAAAATTTAAAAGATGTTACTGATGTAACTTTTATTATTCAATTTTAGCTTTATATTCTGCTTTTTCTTTTTCTCCTCATATTAAGAAGAAATAGCTGGAATACATTTCAAACTAAAGAGAAAATTCAACCTGGACTATCTTTTTCTTTAAAGAAAATTAACAGAATACCAATGGAGCCCTTTATCTATTGAGTGCAGACTTCATTAATTAATCCTTTTTATCTGTGACAGTTAAAGGTAAATCTAGAATATTTGGCCTTTTTGAAATGACTTCTAGTTTTACTCTTACTAGCTAAAATACATTCTTTCAGCCATATGTTATCTTTTTTCCACCATGTATAAATTAAATCAAATTGCATTGGGCTATTTCTTGCCTTGCATTGACGTTAAAAAAGATAGGCATTTAGATAAATACTTTTTCATATTATTAACTTAATATTTTCTGAGAGTGACAGAAAGAAAATGGAGTATCTTTCTGTTACTCCTCATTTTCGTAATAGTAGAAGGTGGAATTCATATGGCATTATAAGTAGAAATTTTCTGCATCACTAAGAACATGGCTTAAAGTATAATGCCTCCTGGACAAGTCAGAAAAGCATTCTAATGAGAAACAGTTCTAGTCATATATCATGTACTAGCTGCACAATTTCTGTCCCATTTCACTAAATATGCTTTTCACAAAAAGGATTACTGGTGGTTAGTTCATCTGTTCCTTCTATCTATTCTTCATCTCATTCCACATTCATAGTCTGACCACTGGCTTTAGAAATAATCATGATTCAGTCTTCCAAATCAAACCATGGAGAAACAAGATAGAATCCTGA
This sequence comes from Dama dama, assembly GCF_033118175.1. Lineage (NCBI taxonomy): Eukaryota > Metazoa > Chordata > Mammalia > Artiodactyla > Cervidae > Dama > Dama dama. The sequence continues at coordinate 47,173,287 of NC_083693.1, read as the reverse complement.
GAATATATGATTCAGTGTTTTAACTATCTTTTGTTTAGGCATCAGCTGCTTTTTATTGTTTTTGCTTTCCATGTAGGGCTATGCTGTTAGACCATAATCTGCCAGGAAGCAGTAATGGGGAAGCATTTCAGTTACATGGATATTTTCTCATTTGTAGTCACTTTTAATGAAAAGTGACAAGCATGTCACATTTCATCAATTTATATCAGGTTGTGTCTCAAGAAAACAGAGAACATAATATAAGCCAGTTCAAAACAACATCCTTCATCTAGAAGCAGAGAGAAAAGGAAACATCAACTACTTAGGATTCGACAAAGAAAATTATAGCATATGTATCTATAGATCAAATACACTTCTCTGTGTTAATACCACTGAAATTTCAAATGACAGTTGTCTAACTGTAATTACCATTCTGTTTGTATGTGTTAAAGTGACTTTATTTCTTAAAGTATTTGTTTGCTAAATGTGTTTAGGCAGACCCTGATGCTGGGGAAGATGGAGGGCATGAGGAGAAGGAGGTGACAGAATGAAATGGTTGGATGGCATCAATGACTCAATGGACATGAATTTGAGCAAACTCCAGGAGACAGTGAAGGGCAGGGAAGCCTGGCATACTTCATGGGGTGGCAAAGAGTCGGATGTGACTTTAGCAACTGGACAAGAACAAAAACATAAAATTAATTATGATGATGGTTCCCTGTATTGAGGGAACATGCTGTCTGGTGAAATATCTAGGACTGTGTTGTCCTGTATAGTAGTTACAAGTCACATGTGACTATAGCAATAATTAACTTAGTCTCATTAGTTACAATATAAGTGCTCAAAGATCAGATGTAGTTGTTGTTTTCTATACTGGAAATAACAGTTATAGAACATTTTTTAACATCACACCGTCTTATTGGACAGTGCTAATATATAACACACGGGCAAGATGTATTCCCATTATGTCTCTAATTGTCTCAACACATTGAAACTGCATATGAAGTTCTCCAAAAAGTGGCTTCAGGGTAAAATTACCCACAGAGTCAAATATTTGTAGCATATATAAAATTTTATTTTTGGAAAGACTTTAGGTTTTTTAAGGAAGTTGAAAGCAGACCCTCTCATCTATATTCAGTTTCTCCGGATGTTATTATCTTACATTACTATGGTACATTTGTCAAAATTAGGAAATAAACACTGCTATGTTACTATGAACTTAACTATAGGCAATTCAGATTTTCACCAGTTTTCCAATTAACACCATTTTTCTATTTCAGTCTGCAATTCAGGATACCATAATACATTAATTTTTAAAATTTTTATTGGATATAGTTGATTTCCAATGTTGTGTTAGTTCTGCTGCACAGTAAAGTGAATCATATATACATATACATATATCCACACTTTTATAGATTCTAGTTATGTCTTCTTAGTTTTCTATGATCTCTGATGATAGGAATTTGATAGCTTGAGGAGTACTGGCAAGGCACTTTGTAGAATTTCTCAGCATAGGTTTCTCTCACATTTCTCATTATTAGACTGGGATTGTGAATTATTAGAAACAGTACCACAGAGGTGAAATGACTTTCAACTTATATCACATGAGGCACATAATAGCCACGTGTGGTTATTTAATGTTGATCATTTGGATAAAATGGTGTTTCAGAGGTTTCACCAGTAGCACACAGTTACTAAATTTCCCTTTCCATAACCCCTCCATTTTTCATACTTTGAAAGCAAGTCATTTAGTTTAGTGACATTCAGGATTCAGGGGCTTCCCTAGTGGCTCAGCAGTAAAGAATCTGCCCGCACTGCGGGAGATGCAGGAGACGTGGGTTTCATCCCTGGTCTGCAAGATCCCCTGGAGGAGGTCATGGCCACCCGCTCCTTGCTTGGAGAATCCCATGGACAGAGGAGTCTTGTGGGCTATGGTCCCTGGGTCGCAAAGAGTCAAACACAACTGAAGTGACTTAGCATGCATGCAGAATGAAGGAGAATTAATCTCTTAACGCCTACAGGGGAAAATATCTGCATTTTTGGGAGGAACTGTTTCATAAACAAGACTATCTATCTGCCTACCTATTTAGTTCAGTATGGACTAAAATATATTCATTTTATATTATGAGTTACAATCCAATACTACTGTTACTTATTTTATTGATAAAATTATAATAGATTTGGCCACTGGGGACTCTTCAGGGTGACTTTTGTTCCTCTTTCACCCACCACCATCCTTTTACATTTTGAGCTCTTCTTTTCTTTCTCGTACTACAAGATGCTTCAAGCTTCTCTTGTATTGCCCTACCCCTGCTCTAAAATCAGGGTTTCCCTAGTAGCTCAGTTGGTAAAGAATCGTCCTGCAATGAAGGAGACCCCGGTTCAATTCCTGGGTCAGAAAGATTCACTGGAGAAGGGATAGGCTACCCACTCCAATATTCAAGAATCAACCATTTATCCATGAAATTTTGAATACTTTTATTGAAACATGGTATGTAGAAACTAAGGCCTCCCATTCTATAGGTTGTCTCTTCACCTAGTCAGTCATTTATTTTGCTGTCCAGAAACTTTTAAGTTTGATACAGTCCCATTTGTTGGTTTTTTGCTTTTGTTGTTTGTGTTTTTTGGTGTCATGCCCAGAAAATCATTGCCAAGACCAACATTAACGAGCTTCTTCACTACATTTTCTTCCAGGAGTTTCATAGTATTAGTTTTCATGGTTAATTCTTTATCCATTTTGAGTTAATTTTTCTGAGTTGTGTAGGATAAGGGTTCAATCTCATTGTTCTGCATATATTTACCTAGTTTTCCATGTACCATTTGTTGAAGAGGCTGTCCTTTCCCTATCGGCCATTCTTGACTCCCTTGTTGAGTATTCAGTTCAGTAGCCAAGCATGTCTGACTCTTTGCGACCCCATGCACCACAGCACACCAGGCTTTCCTGTCCTTCATCATCTCCCAGAGTTTGCTCAAGCTCATATCCATTGAGTCGATGATGCCATCCAACCATCTCATCCTCTGTCATACCCTTCTCCTCCTGCCTTTAATCTTTCCCAGCATCAGGGTCTTTTCCAATGAGTTGGCTCTTTGTATCAGGGGGCAAAAGTCTTGGAGCTTCAGCTTGAGCATCTGTCGTTCCAATGAACATTCAGGGTTGATTTCCTTTAAGATTGCCTGGCTTGATCTCCTGGCACTCCAAGGGACTTTAAAGAGTCTTCTCCAGCACCACAGTTCAAAAGCATCAATTCTTAGTTGAATGTTTATGTGAGGTTTAATTTTGGGCTCTCGGTTATATTCCATTCATGCCAATTCTTTTTTATGGCATTTACTTACTGTTTTAATTATGATAGCTTTGTGGTATAGTTTGAAATGAGGAAGAGTGATGCCTTCACCTGTGGTCTTCTTTCTCATAATTGCTATTGCTACTTGGGGTTTTTTGTGGTTTCTTACAAATTTTAGTATTTTTTTTTCTATTTCTGTGAAGAATGCCATTGCTTTTTAAAATGAAGATTGCATTGAATTTTTCTGTAGCTTTGGTAATATGGATATTTTAATTCTTATAATCCATGAACATGAGGTATCTTTCCCTTTGTGCATTTTTTTTGGTTCTTTCACCAATGTCTTATAGCTTTCATTAGACAGAATTTTTTACTTTTGTGGTTAAATTTATTACCAGGTATTTTTTTGTTTGCTTTGAAGCTATTGTGAATGAGATAGATTTCTTTTGCAGATATTTTATTATCAGTGTATAGAAACATAGTTGATTTTTGTTTGTTGATTTTATATCCTTGAACTTTACCCATATCTTGATTAGTGACAACAGTTTTCTGGTTGAGTGTGATTTTTTTTATATACAAATTCATATAATTTGCAAACAGTTGCAATTTTACTTCTTTTCTGATTTGCATGTCTTTTTTTTCTCCTTGGTCTTGCTTAATTGCTCTAGCTAGAACTTCCAGTACTATATTGAGCAATAGAGATGAGAGTGGACATACTTATTTTATTCCTGGTCTTAGTTTTAAATTTTTCTCCATTGAAAGCAATGTTTGTTGTGGGTTTGCTATATGTAACCTTTATCATATTGAGTTCTGTTCCTTCTATACCTAATCTATTGAGGGTTTCTGTTATAAAAGGGAGTTGCATGCTCTCAAATGCTTTTTATGCATCTATTGAGATAATTGTTATTTTTTATCTTTAGTCTTACCAATGTAATACACTACATTTATTGATTTGCATATGTTGAAGCATCCTTGTATCCCAGGGATAAATTCCACTTGGTTATGGTGTATAACCTTTTTAATGTGTTCTTGAATTTGGCTTGGTAATATTTTGCTGAGAATTTTTACATGTATACTCATCAGGGATATTGATCTACAGTTTTTTTTCTTGAAGTGTCCTTTTCTGGCTTAGATATCAGGGTAATACTGGCCCTATAGAATGAGATTGAGAATGTTCCTTCCTCTTCAAGTTTTTGGGAGAGTTTAAAATGAATGGTAATAATTATTCATTAAATGCTTGGTATAATTCCCCAAAGAAGCTATCTGGTCCTGGGTTTTTCTGCTTTGAAAGGTTTTGATTACTAATTAAATCTTTTTATTCTTTATGCTCTGTTCACATTTTGTCTTTCTTCCTAATTCAGCCTTGGTCAGTTATGTGTTTTAAAAATATATTCATTTCTCTCAGTTACATAAATTGTTGGCATATAATTGTTCATAGTAGTCTCTATGATCCTGTGTGTTTTTGTAGTATCAACTGTAATATCTTCTGTTTCTAATTTTATTCACTTATTTGTTTTTCTCATCTAGTCTAGCTAAAGGTTTGTAAACTTTATTTATTTTTTTTTTTTTTATCTTTTCATTTATTTTTATTAGTTTGAGGCTAATTACTTTACAATCTGGTAGTGTTTTTTGCCATACATTGACATGAGTCAGCTATGGATTTATGTGTGTTTCCCATCTCTATCTCCCCTCCAGCCTCCCTCCCCATCCCATCCCTGTGGGTCTTTCCAATGCACCAGCCCTGAGCACTTGTCTCATGCATCCAACCTGGGATGGTGATGCTTGTTTCAATGCTGTTCTCTAAGAACATCCCAACCTTGCCTTCTCCCACAGAGTCCCAAAGTCTGTTCTGTACATCTGTGTTTCTTTTTCTGTTTTGCATATAGGGTTATCATTACCATCTTTCTAAATTCCATATATATATGCATTAGTATACTGTATTGGTCTTTATCTTTCTGGCTTACTTCACTCTGTAGAATGGGCTCCAGTTTCATCCATCTCATTAGAACTGATTCAAATGAATTCTTTTTTAATGGCTGAGTAATATTCCATGGTGTATATGTACCACAGCTTCCTTATCCATTCGTCTGCTGATGGGCATCTAGGTTGCTTCCATGTCCTGGCTATTGTAAACAATGCTGCGATGAACATTGGGGTGCACGTGTCTCTTTCAGATCTGGTTTCCTTGGTGTGTATGCCCAGAAGTGGTATTGCTGGGTCATATGGCAGTTCTATTTCCAGTTTTTTAAGAAATCTCCACACTGTTCCCCATAGTGGCTGCACTAGTTTGCATTCCCACCAACAGTGTAAGAGGGTATATTTTTGAGATTAATCCTTTGTCTGTTGCTTTGTTTGCTATTATTTTCTCCCATTCTGAAGGCTGTCTTTTCACCTTGTTTATAGTTTCCTTTGTTGTGCAAAAGCTTTTAAGTTTAGTTAGGTCCCATTTGTTTATTTTTGCTTTTATTTCCAATATTCTGGGAGGTGGGTCATAGAGGATCCTGCTGTGATTTATGTTGGAGAGTGTTTTGCCTATGTCCTCCTCTAGGAGTTTTATAGTTTCTGGTCTTACATTTAGAGCTTTAATCCATTTTGAGTTTATTTTTGTGTATGGTGTTAGAAAGTGTTCTAGTTTCATTCTTTTACAAGTGGTTGACCAGTTTTCCCAGCACCACTTGTTAAAGAGGTTGTCTTTTTCCCATTGTATATCCTTGCCTCCTTTGTCAAAGATAAGGTGTCCGTAGGTACATGGCTTTATCTCCAGGCTTTTTATTCTGTTCCATTGGTCTATATTTCTTTCTTTGTGCCAGTGCCATACTGTCTCGATGACTGCGGCTTTGTAGTAGAGCCTGAAGTCAGGCAGGTTGATTTCTCATGTTCCATTCTTCTTTCTCACAATTGCTTTGGCTATTCAAGGTTTTTTGTATTTCCATACAAATTGTGAAATTATTTGTTCTAGTTCTGTGAAAAATGCTGTTGGTAGCTTGATAGGGATTGCATTGAATCATATTTTTAATATTTTTAAGCCATGACTGTATAGCAGTGTGTTAGAACTTTTTGTCATTTTTGCCATTGTTGAGATATGTCTTTTGTTCCAAGTATATATATGGGTTCTCATTACTGCTTTTCTTAAGAGTTGTTAATGGTTGAAAAACACAGGATACTAGATGGCAAGGATCTTTCTGAATTTCCTAAAATCCCATGTAACTGTCTTATTCATTGTGTTGCTCTTGGTATGGAACAAATCAACTTTAATTGGGTTCCCATTACTCCTTCAGGCCCTCTCCTGAGACTCATTCTTTCTTTCCTATTGTATAAAAATTTTGGAATCATAAAGTTTTCTCTTGACTTTGAAATAATATAAATATAACTTTAGATAATAAAAATCTAGTAGAGCATAACTCCACACTCAGTTCCCCTACTAGCTTATTAAATTAGTATGCTGCTGCTGCTGCTGCTGTCACTTCAGCCGTGTCCGACTCTGTGCGACCCCATAGACGGCAACCCACCAGGCTCCCCCATCCCTGGGATTCTCCAAGCAAGAACTGGAGTGGATTGCCATTTCCTTCTCCAATACAGGAAAGTGAAAAGTGAAAGTGAAGTCGCTCAGTTGTGTTCGACTCTCCGCGACCCCATGGATTGCAGCCCACCAGGCTCCTCTGTCCATGGGATTTTCCAGGCAAGAGCACTGGAGTGGGTTCTGAAGTGAGCACTGAAGCCATTGCCTTCTCCGAATTAGTATGCTACATTTATTATAATGAATGAAGTAACATGGATACATTATGATTGACTAAAGCCCGTACTTTATTCATATTTCCTTCATTTTTACCCAGTGTCTTTTTGTTGCAATTTTTGCTAGATCCCATTCGGGACACTGCATTGCATTTAGTTGTGTTTCTTTAGGCTTCTCTGACTTGTGACAGTTTCTCAGACTTTGTTATTGATGACCTTGAAACTACTGAAGTGTACTAGTCATGTGTTTTTTAAATGCCCCTAAATTGGGATTTGTCTGATGGTTTTCTCATGATTAGGTTGTGATTAGGTGTTTCTGGGAAGAAGCTCAGGAAGATAAAGTGCCATTCACCTTACACCATATCAAGGGTACACTATCAATATGCTTTGTGACTTTTGATGTTGACCTTTCACCGGCTAAAGCAGTGTTTGTCAGATTTATTCACTGTAAAGTTATTTTTTTCCCTTTTCATACTGTAAACTATGAAAGGATGTTACTGTGTGTAGCTCTCAAAGAGTGAGGAGTTATGTTCCACCTCTTTAAGAGTAGATGTCTACACAAGTTAATTGCCATTTTTCTGTATGGGAGTTTTATCTCCTCTCTTATATTTATTTATTTCTTCATTTATTTTTATCAGTATGGAGTCTATATTTATTTTATGCTTTGAATAATTATCTAATACTACCTTATTTTATTGCTTAAATTATTCCAGTTTTGATCATTAGAAGCTTTTTTAGTTGGCTCCTTTTTCCTCTTCGATGTACCACCATCATTGTGTATTTTATTATTGTATTTTAAGCACTTTTTAATTTTATGTAACTACAATATGATCCAAGGAAATTTGGCATATTTCCTGCAAAGTCATAGAATCAGCCTTTTCTCCAAGGACCATTATTCCTTTTGTTGGAGAATGGTGTAAGAAACCAAGGTTTGTGATCCCCCAGTGATGGGTCTGGGAAGAAGGACAGAAAGAAAACGAATCCTTTAATAATTTCAAAGACAATCAAGAAGGATAATAACCTTCTCATACTTAAAGGGCATTTGAATTTCTACTTATAGGCAATGTAGAAGTGGTAGTAATAAGTAAATGGCCTCAGGTTCAGTTCAGTCATTCAGTCGTGTCGACTCTTTGCGACCCCATGGACAGAAGCACGCCAGGCTTCCATGTCCATCACCAACTCCTAGAGACTACTCAAAATCATGTCCTTCATGTCGGTGATGCCATCCAGCCATCTCATCCTCTGTCATCCCCTTCTCCTCCTGCCTTCAATCTTTGCCAGCGTTAGGGTCTTTTCCAATGAGTCAGTTCTTCGCATCCGGTGGCCAAAGTATTGGAGTTTCAGCTTCAGGTCAGTCCTTCCAATGAATATTCAGGGCGGATTTCCTTTAGGATTGACTGGTTGAATCTCCTTGCAGTCCAAAGGACTCTCAAGAGTCTTCTCCAACACCACCATTCAAAAGCATCAATTCTTCAGCGCTCAGCTTTCTTTATAGTCCAACTCTCACATCCATACATGACTACTGGAAAAACCATAGCTTTGACTAGATGGACCTTTGTTGGCCTGGGAACCTAATATTGGTTCCCAAAGTACTTTAAAGAATTATTCCAGTGTTTTTTGACTTCCCTGAAAATATATCAAACTAAGCATAGTCAAAATTGATAGCATAATTTCTTATAATGATCTCTTTTCACCCACTCCTTAGTATCTTTCCTTTCTTAGAGATTCACTGAAGTCTCTCTAAGCCTTAGTTTCAAATTAATAGCTAATGAGATACAAAACAAAACAAAAACTCTCTCTCTCTCCTAAAAACAGATTGAAGACTCTTTACCCCCACCATTTCTCCACTTTTATTGTGTTTATAATTTTTAATTTAGTTTTTAGTATAGGATACTCATATCTTTGAAAAATCCTACATGCCAACAGAGGATTATGTCCCTCTGTCCTTTCCACTGATTGTAAATCACACAAGCCCCTTAACTAGACTGGCTGACCAAGAACTTCCTTTGAGTGGTGGAGGAATGCAACAAAGTCAGGGACAAAAACAGACTTGTTTTTAGGGGTTGGCAGTGAAGGGTAGGAAGAATGTATTTCAGATGTGTAATTTAATGAAGTTTGTTTTGCCCCATTGTAACTTAGTTTGAGAGGTTGCTGTTTCTTAGGCTACATTTGTGACTTAATACTTTATTAGGTCACAACACTTCGTTAGCTCAACAATGGTATCAAGTGAACTGTTAACTAAAGATCAATGATGAAAAAATGTACTTAATTAGTGCCCACAGTGCCTGAAAGTACAGTACCTAAAATTACCACTAATTATTAGTCAAGATGCAAATACTTAATTTTGATGCTTACTGATATGATCTATAGCATCTTGTTTTGATATTAATAATGACATAATTAAGTGAAAAGCTGGCTCACTTTAGATACACTATAGAAAGTAGCACCCCCCTTTCTATAGTCATGGTTGAGTGCATATTCATTGAGGGTGGAATACTACTTATAAATCAAATTAAAATGCATTTGTTGTCTAATTTCCATTAGTGTTTTCAGATTAAGAAAATTTAAGGGGCTGATACTTGAGTCATTATTTTTGAAGAGAAAGGTGGGGAGATGAAAAAATAATTTTAAGTGCCTATGATATTTTGAAAAGTAAATTAATTTTAAGAGTGCTACCTCCAAGTTTAAAGGGTTTTTTTTTTAAAAGGGTTTTCTTATAATGCCCTTTTATTATCCCCTTGGTTATTCATTTCTTGATGAGCCTGTGTCTGTTGCAGTGTTTCCTGTGGGACAACTGTGTCTTAATATTTTAGAAATTGCACAGCCATGTAATTATCTGTAAATAATTTAACATGTATTTCATTCATGTGGAAATGATCCAATTAGCCAAAGTGGGGAAAAATAAAAACTTCCAATGAAATATTAAGCCACTCACAGTATGGCTTTTTTATATTATTATTTTAGTTCTTCGTTGTTAGCTAATTAAAAATATTTTCTATTTCAGATTGTCTGCTAAGTTCCTTCAACCAACTTAAAGCTATTATTACTCATTTACTCTTTCTTAAACTGTTTGACACCAAAACAAATCTTTCCCAGTAGTTGTTGTGGATTTGTAGAAAGGTCAGTTAAGATTGCTTGCACTGAAGCTTAGACTTTCCCTTCCACAAGTTAATTGGCTAATCTCCATCCCCAGAGATATACACTATATCATTCATCATGAATATAGATTTCTTCACGTGTCTACTTATCACCAGGGTAATGATAGGTGTGTGGCAGTGGCCTAGATAATTAAAAGCAGTAGATTACCCAGTACTCCTTTCCACTAATATCAGTTGTGAAGATTAGAATATACAGGAGGAGAAAAAGATGATTTTGGAGACATGTACAGTCAGACTTATGCCTGCATAGTCTATGATGTAGATGTTTTGCCTATACATAATTCAACATCAACTGAAGTTAAATGAGTAGAGTCTTCATTTTTTCTTTCTATGAGTTGTAAATAAGTTTGATGCCAATAGATTAGATGAATTAAATTTAATTCTGAAAGCTAGCTTATCAATAAGAAAAAAGCACAGGGTGCTTTAAAAAAAAAAAAAAAGGTTTACTTATCTTAACTAATTCAGTTGAGTACCAAACACATTATCAAAACTATCATGAAGATAATCCATTCATTTAAAAGTGAAATTGATTGCCCAGCCTTCAGCAAGAGCTCTGGCTCATTTATATACTCAGTACAATGCTCAGCACTTTCTCTTTTCATGAATGTGGTACTAAGATGCTTGTCTTTTCATTCTCTTCATGTGTAAAAGTTTTAATTTGGGTGAGAATCACTTATCAATTGTTCCTTTAATGATCATGATTTTTGTGTCAAACCTGGAAACTCTTTGGCCCTGGATTCCAAATATTTTACTTTTGTTTTTTCTAAAATTTTTATAGTTTTACATTTATGTCCATAATCATTTTTATTTAGTTTTTGTGTAAAGTATGAAGTTTAGATCAAAGTTCACAGTTCTACCTATGTATTTCTAATTTTTCTATCACCACTTATTGAAAAGCCTGTCTTTATTCTGTCCTATTGATCTATGTTTCTGGCCCTCCACAAGTAATACACTATTGTGATTACTTTGGCTATATAGTAATCAATACCAATATCAAGTAGAATGATTCCTCCTCCTTTTTTAAATTTATTTTTTATTGAAGTACAGTTGAATTACAATATTGTATTAATTACAGCTCTACAGAAAAGTAGCTCAGATATGTGTGTGTGTGTGTGTGTGTGTGTGGTGTGTGTGTGTATATATATATATATAGAGAGAAGGAAATGGCAACCCACTCCGGCACTCTTGCCTGGAGCATCCCATGGACAGAGGAGCCTGGTAGGCTGCAGTCCATGTGGTCGTGAAGAGTTGGACAGGACTGGGCGACTTCACTTTCACTTTTCACTTTCATGCCTTAGGGAAGGAAATGGTAACCAACTCCAGTGTTCTTGCCTGGAGAATCCCAGGGATGGAGAAGCCTGGTGGGCTGCCGGCTGTTTGGTCGCACAGAGTTGGATACAACTGAACGATTTAGCAGCATATGTGTATATATATATATATATATACATACACACACATATATTTTTTCACATTCTTTTCCATTTATCACATGATATTGAATATAGTTCCTTGTGCTATACAGTAGGATGTTGTTGTTTGCCCCTTCTATAGACCAGTTTGTACCTGATAATCCCAAACTCCCAGTTCATCCATCTCTCATCCCCCTCCCTCTTGGCAATCACCAGTCTATTCTCCATGTCCATGTTTCTGTTTCATGGATAGGTTCATTTGTGTCATATTTTTAGATTCCACATATAAGTGATATCATATAATATTTCTATTTCTGACTTACTTTACTTAGTATGATAATCTCTAGTTGCATCCATATTGCTGCCATCCCTCTTCCTCTTTCTTTGTCAAAATTATTTTAGCTAGTCCAGGGACTCAACCTTTCCATATTTTAGAATGAACTTGTCTACACCTACAAAAGTCTTTGCTGGAATGTTGGCAGAAATTTTATTAAACCTCTAAATCAATTTGAGGATAAAGCACATTTTTCCTGTTTTGATAATTCCAATATATGAACATGAAGTATTATACTATTTATTTAGATCTTGTCTGATTTCTTTCATCACCACTTTGTAATTTTCAAATGAAAGATCCTGCATATGTTTTGTTAAATATATATCTAAGTATTTAATTTTCTTTGAGTGATTGTAAGTAGTGTTATGTTTTAAATTACAGTTTTTACATGTTCATTGTTGTGCACTGAAACATAATTGATTTTTGTGTGTTCATCCTATGGCATTGCTGAAATCACTTATTAGGTTTAGGAGTCATTTTCCTTTGGGTTTTGGTAGATTCCTTGAGATTTTTTTCTATGTAGACAATTATGTCATCTTCAAATTGAAAAAGGAAAGAAAAGGCTTATGTTCCAGTTCTATACCTGTTGAGGCTAACTTCTTTTTAAGCTGTCTTTCACATAAAGTTTAAGTATGTGTAACTTTTCATAGGAGATGCAGTACTAATAAAAGTTTTTAATATAAATAAATCCAAATCCAATTGAAAAGTAAATGCTACATAAATATATTAAACAGGGCTTGCCTGGTGGCTCAGATGGTACAGAGTCTGCCTGCAATGCAGGTTCAATCCCTGGGTGAGGAAGGTTCCCTGCAGAAGGAAATGGCAACCCATTCCAGTATTCTTGCCTAGAAAATCACATGGATGGAGGGGCGTAGTGAGCTACATCCCATGGGGTTGCAAAGAGTAGGACACGACTGGGCGAGGACACACAAATATATTGAGGTTATTTTAAAAACTCAGAATTTTCCGTTAAAAAATTAAGGTTCTAATAAAGCAAAATGAAACTAATGGTACCTAATTAAACTTAAAAGCTTTGTGCAACAAAGGAAAACATTGACAAAATTGAAAGAAAACTTACTGAATGGGGGAAAATATTTGTGAACGACATGACCAATAAGGGGTTAATATCCAATATATATGAGCAGCTTATAAACCTCAACATTCAAAAAAGCAAACAACCCAACTAAAAGGTGGGCAGAAGAATTGAATAGAAATTTTTTCAAAGAGGGAATGCAGATGACCAACAGGCACATGAAAAAATGCTCAAGATAGCTAATTATTAGAGAAATGTAAATCAAAAGCACAGTGAGATATCACCTGACACCTGTGAGAAAGTGTCTTAGTCACTCAGTTGTGTCTGACTCTTTGCGATCCCATAGACTGTAGTCCACCAGTCTCCTCTGTCCATCAAATTCTCCAGGCAAGAATACTGGAGCGGAGTGCCATTCCCTTCTCCAGGGGATCTTCCTGACCCAGGGATTGAACCCAGGTCTCCTACATTGCAGAAAGATTATTTACCATCTGAGCCACCAGGGATAGATATCATCAAAAAGGACACAAATAACAGTTGCAGACTTGGATATGGAGAAAAGTGAACACGTGTCCATTGTGGTAGATTTGTGCAACTACTGTGGAAAATATTATGGAAGTTTCTCAAAAAGTTCAAAATAGAACTCCCATATGACATGGACAGAGGAACCTGGTGGACTACAGTCCATTGGGTCACAAAGAGTCAGGCATGACTGAAGTGACTTAGCACGCATGCATGAAAGGACAATTCCACTCCTGAATGTATATCCCAAAATACAAAAGCACTGATTCAAAAAGACACATGCACCTCTATGTTCATAAACAGCATTATTTACAATTGCCAAGACATGGAAGCAACCTAAGTGTCCATCATCATATAAATGGATAAAGAAATTGTGGTACACACACACAATGGAATACTACTCTACCATAAAAAAGAATCAAATTTTGCCAATTGCAGTAACATGAATGGACTTAGAAGGCATTATGCTAAATAAGTCATATAAAGAAAGACAAATAGTATCTTACTTATATGTGGAATATAAAAATACAAAAATTAATGAATAAAACAAAAAGGCAGAAGACTCACAGATATAAATGACAAACCAGTGGTTACCAGTGGGTAGTGCAAAGTGAGCAGGGGCAATATAGGGGTAGGGAGAGAAAAATGGTTATTATGGGACTATATGAAATCAGGTGTGTGAAACTTTTGAAATCTGTAAAGCATAATAGAATTGAAAGAATCTTCCATCCAATACAAAAGTAAGTGAAAATAAAAAGCTAACAATCCAAATAAAAAATTTAAAAATTAAAAAAGAAGTCTTGAGTGATGGGGGTGGGGTGGGGTGAGGTGGGGTGGGGTGGGGGAGGTCTTCTGTTTTGGAGTTCTTTTCCCACAACATTTCACCCATAGCCTGACCTGTATTAATAAAGTTATCATTAACTGAGGTAGTTTTATAGCAGTAAAAACTACCTTATTGAAGAAAAAAATTAATGTTCTAGATTTAACTTGAACTGTAAATGATACAATGAAAATAGTTTATATGTTAAATAATTACAGATATTAAATATAGCTTTCACAATAAGAATTTGACACTTTATAGACCAAAACATAGTCAAGTAATGGTAATTTCATATGGTTCAACCACAATTTTTTTTTTAAACAATTTGTATGGTCTGACAATCTTCTAAATTAAATTTTAAGGAAACATAAAATGTAGCACAGATATGTATACCACTCTGATTTTCTTATAATTTCTTGAGGTAATTATTATTGTACCATAATCATTGTTTCACATTATCACAGAGTTCTTCACTTTTCATACTAATTGGGAGATAGAGTTATGTTTTGGTAAGGAATATTTACAACAAAATTTTAAAATGCAAAATATTGATTTATTGTGTTTTTAAATCAACTAAAACAGTGCCTTTGGTATATAACCTCTTCTTTTTCTTGTTGAAATAGGAATACAAATATTTTAAGAATAAGCATATTCTTAAGAAAGAGTATATGGAAGAATTAGTTTGCTTTTAATCAAAAGTAAGTTATGCTAGAAAAATTGATGGATTTTCTTGATAGCATTGCAAATGGTTGACAGAAGGCACACATTAAAGTGAAATATATTTAGACTTTAGTAGTGCCTTAGACTCAAGATAATGACATCTTAGCCATTGAATGAATTCAGATTGATTAGATATGAGCAAGGGTATAAGGACTGAAAACCAGCACTGGAATCATAAGATAAAGATAATAATAATAACACCTTCCACATATAAAGCACTTAACTTCATCAAAACACTTTCACTTGCATTATCCCCTTTGATTTTCAACAGTATATTTTTAAAAATAAAAATGCCATGTTTATGAAACTCATTTACAGTTCTTCTTAAACCTGACACTGTAAAAGCCAAACAAATTTACCTATGCATTTAATCATACCACGGTGCTTCATGTAAACAATAGACTTAATTCCATCCATTTCTTCCTGTTTCTCCAGCTCTTCCTTTAATCATGCAGGCAATTTCTTCATTCTTCTTTGTATTTAACCTATTTTACATGCTCCCGTTTTGCTCTATAATCTACAAGATATTTTGTGTGTGTGTGTCAGGGGTTATGTGGTTTTTTCTTTAACTCCTTTATTTCTATTGTTATATTTTCTACTTTTTTTTTTAAATTTTGTAAAAATTCATGGGAGTTTATAGTTCTCTGCTTTTCTTCTCCATTAATTTCCTCAGATGTTTCCTCATTCCTTTTTAACAAAAATCTAATCATTTTAGGTATGGCATATAATTATATTTTCTGAAGTAGGCCCACACTCTTAACCTGGGATATTTTGAACTAATTTCATTTTTTCATTGCTCCAGTTCAGTTCAGTTCAGTCACTCAGTCGTGTCCGACTCTTTGCAACCCCATGAATCGCAGCACACCAGGCCTCCCTGTCCATCACCAACTCCGGGAGTTTACTCAAACTCATGCCCATCGAATCGGTGATGCCTTTATTGCTCCAGTCACTCTGAATAAAAATTCTATTTTTTGCGGAAACTCCATTTTACTGTTTCCCTTCCTCTTGGTCTGCTCCTCTACTCCCATTTAATTGTATCTTACTGAGTCAACACTGAAAGTTCAGATTGTTCATTTTCAGTTTTACTGCTGGATCTGTGAGGTTCCTTTGGGTCTATGTGTCACCTGTTGATATCTTCTAGTTCTTTGCAATCAGTATTAATGTATCCTTGCCTGTGTTACCCCTGGTGATGAAGTGTCATTATATGATGAAGTATCATGATATTCTGTGGATTTCTTCAACCACATTTTAACAAGCCCTCAGCTATCCCTTCTATCAGTTAAAACTCTTCTTTACCTCCAAATCAAATTATTTAGCAGGCTCTTAACCTGCTCTCTCATTTCCAGTTATATTTCTTTTTCTCTCACCCCTTTCTCTCTCTATCTCATATAAAACCTAAACAAATTTACCTCTTCTCCTAAGGCTGTTAGTATTTTTTAGCCACGGTATCTTTTAACCATGTCAGTGTATTCCCTGCCTTTGCTGTTGTTTCTGAATTTATTCATTAAGCATCTTAGTTTGGTGGATTTATCAAAAATATGCTTATCTGTTCTAGTTTATTTTTCCTACTTCATACACTTTCCAATGTAAATCCAAATGCTCTAACAATGTGTAACTCTTTGCAAAATTGCTTGCTCCTGGGAATTTGAACTAGGTTTAATATATCCCTTCTGTTCTGTCCCTACCACATATTGATTATCTTTGTAGATATTATAACTCCTTGTGTATATAATCCCCATCATATTTTTCATATACAATTTTTTTTCCTTTAAAAGAGCTCAGTTTTTTCATCCTTTTACCCTTTTACTTTTTTTTTTCTCATGTGTATGTCATCGGTGTCTGGTTTCAGTATCACAGTAATGCTGGCCTTGTAAATTGAGTTAAAAAAGTACTCCCTCCTCTTCATTGTTTGGAAGAGTTTGAGAAAGATAGCTATTAAATCTTTAAATGTTTTGTAGGACTCACCAGTGAAGCCAACCGGTTCTGAACTCTTGTTTTTTAGAAGGTTTTTTGTTACTTTTACAAAGTTCTTACCGAGTCTGGTCTATTCAGATATTCTATTTCTTCATGGTTCATTCTTGGGAGATTGTATGCTACTAGGTATTTATCCATTTATTCTAGGTTGTCCTTTGTATTTCTGTGGTATCTATTTTTATTTCTCCCCTTTAATTTCTGATATTATTTAACAGAGACTTTTCTCTCTCTTTTTTTTTTTTTTTTTGGTGAGTATGCTGAAATTTTACTTTTCATAGAACCAGCTCTTAGCTTTATTGAACTTTATAATTGTCTTTCTATTCTCTTTTATTTATTTCTGCTCTGATCTTTATTTTTTCCTTCTTTCCACTAACTTTGGACTTTGTTTATTCTTCTTTTTAAGACTTCTTCAGGTAAAAGTTTAGATAGTTTGAGATCATACTTGTTTCTTGAAGTAGGCCTGTCTTGTTGCAAACTTCCCTCTTAAACCATTTTGCTATATCTCATAGATTTTGGTATATCACAATGACATTTTTATCTGTCTTCATGTACTTATTTCTCATTTGACTTCTTTATTGACTAAATAGTTAATTGAGTCAATTCTTCATCACAGCTATTTTAAGTTCTCTCTCAATTAGATGGCAAAATTCCACTACTTCAAGTTTAGTTTCTGGAGATTTGTCATTTTCTTTATGAGATTGTGTTACGGTGGTTCTTCATTGGTGCTTAATGAGCTTTTTTTTTTTTTTTGCTGACATATTTGAAGTAGTGAACACCTTTCTTTTTTTATGTGAATACTTTTCTTTAAATTTTTTTTTTTCTTTTTCCTTTGTTAACTAGATTCTAATGACTCAGCAGGTTAGAATTAGAGGCCTTCTTTTGTTTTCCAGTAGTTGGCGATATAGCACATATTTTTGGTTCCTCTTACCTGCACTGCTTCTGGTTATATTTGACAGTTGACATATCCCACCCTTACTGCCTTCATGGGGAGTGTCACCTGGTACCTTAATTTTTGCTGCTGTGCCTCTTTGCTCATTGGTGCCTTGCTGTTGCCAATGTGACTGGTGTTGCTGCCTGGGGTACTGGGTGAGCAGATGCCTCTGCACATCATGGACCTCTTAGAATGCAGGCGTCTCCACTGAGGGGGTCGAGGTAGGCTGGGAAAGGAGCCAGAATTGCGAGTGTCTCTGCTGTGACCAGGGTTGTCGAGTTTGCAGGTGATGCCACTGTGAGTGGGGGGTCACTGGGTGTTGTGGGCACCTCTGAAGCCAGAGGGGCATTGTCACAGGCTCTCCTGTCACTGCTGTCTAGTTGTCCGTGGATGTAGACACGTGAGGCGCTTCCCCCCGGGCCACAGGCTTAGCCGCCAGGGCTTCAGTATAGCAGGCACTGCCTCTGCTCTTCCACTGGCTCTGCCTTCTCTAGGTGTCCGTTCACCCATGTTTAGATATACAGATGTGTGGAATTCCCCAGCATCTCAGTATGTTGAACAGCAAAATCTTTGTTGAGTTCTGGATGATTTACTGCTTGTAGATTGAAGGGAGAGACAAAGGGATTGTCTCATGTTGATATGATGCTGACACCAATCTGGGTATTCTTATCTATTTTATTGAGGTCAAGGAAAGTCAATTCCATTTGTTCCTATATTATCTTCCCTTATCTCAATTGCATTGCAAATTCTTCCCATGCTCATTAAGATAGTTTCTTTTTTTCCCAAAGAAACTATGGATCTGCAACAGATTCCTCTCTTTTGTAAACCAGGGGGGGAAATTGCATGTAACTTATAACATATTTGATTTTTTGTTAGTTTTTATTTATTTATTTTTTTAACATTTCCTAGGCTTCTAAAGGTCCCAGTTTGAATCTGAGCACAAGCTCAAAATTAATGTATTTTCTTAATATTTACATTCAACAAGCTGCCACAAGCTTTCATGAAGTTTTTCCTGTAAGTGCCAGTCTTTGGTCAAATATGTTTTCAATTTCATCAATATACCTTAGCTCAAAACTTTAATGCATGTCACCCTAATGATTACTGAATTTGATTCTTCTGATATGAAAGCTACTTCCTGATTTTATGAGGAGTTTTTTATATTTTAAATATTCTTTTCCATTATGGTTTATCACAGGATATCGAATATAATTCCCTGTGCTATACAGGAGGACATTGTTTATCCATTCTATGCTGTATGGTCATGCCACCCAAGATGCCTGTCCACTTGCTTTCTGCACATCCCCTGCCCAACCAGTGCCCCCTTCACTTAAACACTATGCACATGATTGACCTTCCTACATACTTGCCCCACAGCCCAGCTAGTGATGGTTCTTATCAAAGGGGCAGAGAGAGGCCTGTTCCTCTGCTGGTTTCCATGGTAACCAATGAGTGCACCCGACATCATTCCTCTGTAATTGATAGTCTCTCCTGCCCCCTGGGAATGGAGATGGCTACCATGTCCTGCCCACTGTCTGCCACGCACACCTATGGTAAGGTGTTGCTCTAGGACTTTGCTAAAGATGTATAAGCTCCCCTATCCATTAAATCATTGATGTCTCTATTGCTGACTCCAGGCTCTTTCTTCAGTCTTAAAGCTGAGCAAGTACAGGTCTTGTAGGCATGTGGGGTGCAGCCCCAAACTCTGCTAACCCCAAACTCTGGCTGCCTCCCTCTGCTACTCCCTTCCCTTTGTAACCGCATGTCTGTTGTCTATGTTTGTTGAGTCCGTTTCTGTTTTGTACATAAGTTCATTTATGTCATATTTTAGATTCCACATATAAGAGATATCATATGGTATTTGTCTGTCTTTGTCAGATTTACCTCATTTAGTATGAGGATCTCTAGGTCCATCTATGTTGTTGCAAATGGCACTCTTTCAGTCTTTTTTTATGGCTGAGTAGAATTTCACTGTGTATAAATATGTCACATTTTCTTTATCCAGTCCCCTGTTGATGGACCTTTATTCATTCACCTGTTGTTTCCATGTCTTGGCTATTGTGAATAGTACTGCTATGAACAGAGGGGGTGTATGTATCTTTTTGAATTATAGTTTTGTCCAGTTACATGCCCACGAGTAGGATTCCTAGTCATATGGCAACTCCATTTTTTGTTTGGTTTTTTTTTGAGAAACCTCTGTACTGTTTTCTGTAGTGGCTGTACCAATTTACATTTCCATCAAGAATGTAAGAAGGTCCCCTTTCCTCCACACCCTCTCCAGCATTTGTTATTTGTAAACTTTTTGATGATGGCCATTCTGGCCAGTGTAAGGTGGTACCTCACTGTGATTTTGATATGCATTTCTCTAATAGTTAGTGATGATGTGCATTTTTCATGTGTGTGTTGGTTATATGTGTGTCTTTGGAGAAATGTCTACTTAGTTCTGTTCATTTTTCAGTTGGATTGCCTGCTATTTTGTTGAGTTGTATGTGCTATTTGTATATTTTGTAAATTCATCTCTTGTTGGTTGCATCATTTGCAAAGATTTCCTCCCCTTCTATCTTTTCATTTGGTTCCTTTGCTGTACAAAAGCTTTTATGTTTAACTAGGTTCCATTAGGTTATTTTTTTTTTTTTTAATTTCTATTCCACTGGGAGTCTGACCTAAGAAAACATTTGTACAATTATGTCAGAGAATGTTTTGCCTGTATTTTTTTTTAAGTTTTATGGTATCATATCTTATTTTTCAGTCTTTAAGCCATTTTGAGTTTATTTTTATGCATGGTTTGAAGGTGTATTCTAACTTTATTGATTTACATGTGGCTCTCCAACTTTCCCAACACCACTTGCTGAAGAGACTATTTTTTTTTCCCATTGTGTATTCTTGCCTTTTTTTGTCAAAGATTAACTCACCATAGGTGTGTGGGTTTATTTCTTGGCTCTCTATTCTGTTCCATTAATCCATATGTCTGTTTTTGTGCCAATATCATGCTATTTTGATTACTGTACCTTTGTAGTATTGTCTGAAGTTTGGGACAGTTATGTCTCTACCTTTATTCTTTTTTCTCAAGATTATTTGAAAATCTTGTGAAAAATGTCATGGGTAATTTGATTGGGATCACATTTGAATCTATGGATTGCTTTGGTTAGTATGGCCATTGTAGGAATATTAATTCTTCCAATCCAAGAAGATGGAATATCTTTCCATTTCTTTGAATCACATTTAAATTCCTTTATGTTTTGTAGTTCTCAGCATATAAGTCTTCCACCTCTTTGGCCAGGTTTACTCCTAAGTATTTTTTGGGGGTTGCAATTTTTAAAGGGATTTTTTTTGCATTCCCTTTCTGATATACCATTAGTAGTGTAAAAATAATGCAAGCAATTTTCATATGTTAATTTTATATCTTGCTATCTTGCTGAGTTTACCAGTTCTAGTAGTTTTTGTGTGAAGTCTTTAGGAATTTCTGTATATATTATCATGCCATCTGCATATAATGACAGTTTTACCTTTTCTCTTCCAGTTTGGATACCTATTATTTCTTTCTCTTCTCTGATTACTGTAGTTTGGACTCCCAATACTATGTTGAAAGAAGCAATGAGAGTGGACATCCTTGTCTTGTTCTAGATTTTAGTGGGAAGGCTTTCAGCTTTTTACCATTGATCATTATATTGGCTGTGGATTTTTCATTAACTAACTTTTATTATGTTGAGATATGTCTGCTCTTTCCCACTTTGGTAAGAGTTTTTATCATGAGTAGATGTTGAGTTTTATCAAATGCTTTTTCTGCATCTGTTGACATGATCATGTGTTGTTTATTTTTTCTTCTGTTGAGGTGGTGTATCACATTGATTGATTTGCATATCTTGAACCATCTTTGTTAACTTGGGATGAATCCAGCTTGGTCATGGTGTATGATTTTTTTTTTTTATATGTTGTTGGATTGGTCTGCTAATGTTTTGTTGAAAATTTTGCATCTATATTCAACAAGGATACTGGCCTATTTTCTTTTATGGTGATGTCTTTGTCTGGTTTTGGTATCTGTATAATGGTGGCTTCGTAGAAGGTCTTTAGGGATATTCACTCTGCTTCAGTCTTTTGGAAAAGTTTGACAAGGATCAGTTCTCCTTTGTATGTCTGGTAGAATTCACTTGTGAAGTCATCTGGTCCTGGATTTTGTTTGTAGGAAGTTTTTATTATTATTGTTACAGATTTTATTTCATTTCTAGTTCAGATATGAGAGAAGTTTTGGACTCAAATATACTCTTTCAGATGACCAGTGTATACCCTAGAGCAACAGTTCTTGAAGAGTGGCTCCAAGACAGAAAACATCAATATCACCTATGGGCTTATGAAAATGTGACTTACAAGTCATAGCAATATATATGGGAGCCTGTGATCTATGTTTTCACAGTCTTGTTTTTCTGATACACAGTAAAGTTTGACACTCACCAATTGCTAAAACCATCTGACTTCATTGCTCTTATTAGTGATTGATTTAGACATAGGCATAATATATAGCATAAATCAAATGAAATATGAGAGGAATATGGTAGGGAAGCCTTTGATAAACATGTTTTGCTCTTGAAAAATAATAAGCAAGAAGGAATAAACCTTTTCATGGCTGATTTGACATGTTGCAAATTGTTCCAGGTCTCTGTATGTATTTGGCCACCATCAGGCAGAATAGCACTGATATCAGGGTTGGTTGAGCTGAAAGATCATAAATACCTAGATTTCTGATGATGTCACTGAACCAGTGAAGAAACCAGCCTTGAAATCACATTTTTTGCTATATGAAATAATAAATACTCATATTATACATCAGTTTAAGATAGATTTTCTGTTATCTACAGATAAAAATATCTAATCTTACATGAGTTTCTTGTATCATCAATAGTAAAATAGTAAATGCTATTTTAAAAGGTACTGATGCATAAGAACTATTTCTATGGAGTTTTGTATTCTGTCTATACAAATAATACTTGCTGTCAGCCAGTGTATAGCAGTCTGTAGGTTTTAATAAACAACCACAATTTAAAAATATATGAGAAGCTAAAAATAGAAACACTTAACATAAAGTGTATAAGATTAGTTGCCTATGAAAATCTTCTGAAGCACAAGAAAATCCATGAAGTAATTCATATCTGTGATTGGATTAGACTAGAGATTATAATCTCCTGAGGGATTTAAACTATGTCTGTGAAAAAAAGACACACTTGAAGTGTAATTAATTTAAAAAATCTCTAATGAAAACATGTTCTTTATATGGAAGTGTTCCAATGACAAAAGATACTGTTGAGTAATAAGAAATATTGGAAGTAGGTAGTAAGAGCTTTTCAACATTTATTCAGCTCTTGTATCTAACTGACACTAGCATTAAAAATCTCCAGGCTTTACCACCATGGGTGGTAAAATAGATGGGATCATATAGCAGGCAAAATGGTTAGACTACCTTTTGTCCTGACTTTCCACACACATAACTACTTTATAGTTCTAAGTTTGATTTTTGTTTCAGGGGTCTTAATTTTTAGAATAGTGTCATAGAAAATTAAACTGAGGTATTTTGGTAACTAGAAATATATATTCCATAGTCTCAGTGGGAAAAAAGTCATAATCAGGTGTATGAATCAATATTTTGGGAGTTTGGTTAATATGACTCACTTACCTACATTTAAAGTACTTCATGGTAACGAAACAGCTTCTGTGATAAAATTGAGAATCAAACTTAGATTGTATAGTGCTTTACTGCCACAAATACTTCATGAAGCCTTTTTTTTTTCTCTCTTTGTAGCTAACTGCCTGAGTGTCGTAACTACTCTCTAATTTCTACTGGAGGTTCTGAATACTTTATAAGAGCAGTTTAATAGTTATAAACAGAAATAATAAATAGTTTTCTTTTGTAAGTAGAGTCATAATGCCCCAAATGCTACTATGAATACTTAGAACTTACTAATGTTTTATATTTTCCTTCTTTTGCTACTTTGGATATCAAAGGATCAATAATATAAACAAAAGATTTTTTATGTATTTACAAGACATTTTTTCTGATTGGTGGTAATAAAATATGCAAAGCAGTATGGTGATAAATAATATCATGCTTTTCAATTAATATAGATAGCAACATAACTCAGACAATCTACCTCATTTTTTATCCAAAAGGTATTTATTATTATTGTGCATATGAGATAAATTGTAGAGTTTGCCCTTTGCTTAAAGGACTGAAAACTAAGATTTCAGTAAACCCACACCAAAAGTGTCTTAGAGATACTGGATGAAATTTTACTTTTTACTTCTTGCATTCTTATGCACAATTCCAAGAATTGTATGGAGAAGTCAGCTGCCCTTTTAGGCATTTTCTTGACCCTGTATAGAAAGATAGTATAGATTGTTTATTACAGTTCATACTGTAAGAAGGTAAAAATCTGGTCTTCATGTTGGGAAAGTGGAATTCATTATTATTTCTCTACCAAAATTAATTTCAGTGTACTTTTGAAAATTTAAAATCTTAATTCCAAAAAAAAAAAAAAAAAAATCTTAACTCCCATTATGACACTTTTTTGATAGACTTTCACTGTATTGGGGAGGGAGATCTTTTTATTTTTCTAACCTTTTTTTCTTGAAGTGATTTGGTTAAGCAGGAAAAAATAATGAAGGAGTTTTGACACCACATCCCCTATTCTATTAACCAAACTACATAATCCTCTCCTTTGCTCAGTTTGATTTTCCTTTATTGAATTTTGTTTTCTGCAATGTTCTCATTTCCCTTATTAGATTAAATCAGATTGTTCTTACCCATCCAACATTATCCCTTTGGGAGAGCAAAATTCAGTCTCCTGAGAGAAAAATGTAAAGAAAATCTACTTAGAGAAGATTACTCAGCTACTGTTATCCATTTCCAATTTCCTTTCTGCTTTACAGAGTAAGTTTGACTCATTCCCTGATGGCAAACTTTCCTTCCTTCTACTGTGTAACAAGAATGAGGACAGGGCATCTATAATAGATGACTCCTAATGTAAAGTGCAGAACCTCAGAATTGATACAACTTGTTATATACAATAGGTCAGAGAAATTCTTAGATTATTGCTTCTGCTTACAACTACTGCATTTGAAACCAGAAAACAAACAAACAAAAAACACTCAACCAAGAATTATTTAGGAACTTCTATTAGGTTACCTCTAAGCTGACACCCAGGTGATGCGCTTTTGGTGCTCATGATGGAACTGCTGAAGACCTGTCAACAACAAAGATGTGAGAACAGAGCAGCTTTATCTGTATTGCTTTGCATTTATTTCACTTCTGCATAGATCCAAGAGAAAGCTCAAGACACACAATCTTGGTGAAAGTTAGGTTTCTCTTCTCTACAAACTGCCCTTTAAGCCTCAAAATGGAGACTTCCAAGAAATTTCTCTTTTTAGGTTTTCAAAATTGCAGAGAAGCAGTTAACTTTTTCGTTGTAGTACCGATTTTTTTTTTTTTTAAAAGTCTGTTCTGGTCCAAAAATTTAAAAGTACATGATAAACCTAATGAATCTTAGAACTAAATTGTGTGTGTGTGGGTTTGTGTGTGTGTTTTCTAACCTAGCATCTTAAATTCTCTTGAGGTCACCCTGTCAACATCAGTTCTGTGGCCTGGATTTAGTTGAATCAATCCTAATTGCAATTCGGCACAGGTCTGGTCCTTTGTGGAGACTGTAGATGAATGACAGTGCAGTGGCAGGGAAGATAAATATGCTGGCAAATAAGATCCCAGCACTCACAGAAGGTGGAATAAATTACTTTACCAATAGAGTGGAGGTAATACATTGGAGAGAAAAAGTGAAATCAAAGCCAGTTTAATACTAAGTTTGTTAAAAGTTTAAAATAAAGCATTTTAGGCTTATGTAAAATACTGAAGACAATTCGTTTTTATTTAGAACGCATTCCATTGCTCTCTATCATGAAAAATAATGGCAGACACTAATTTTGTTTATGCAGATGACAGCCTGGAACAATTTTAATTCATGTAACATCCGCTAGTAGCTGAAGGCTGGTGGTAGCGGTGGTATAGCATATTGATTAGTAATTTGATAAATACACAAAATGGCACATTGAGCTTTAGGTACTTCATGCAAAATGTATTTAAATGACCTTGACTAATTAGAGTGCATAGCTGTGAGGCAGTACCATATGAATAAGAGCCAGTTTGTGGGTCTAGAGATTTATATCCTTCTAAGACAGAGAATAGGAAGAGACCTGCATACAGATACTGACTTCTGTCAAGGAAGAAGACATAATATGTCATCGGGAGAAATTTTTTTTTTCATTGTGAGACTTATTCCCCTTATCCTATGAAATTAATTCAATGATTTTATATGTAAAATATATTTCACAGGTTAACTGGACTCTAGACAATGTAAAAACATGTACTTTACTAAAATTGAATAGTCAGGGGTGGGGAAATTAACAACATGGCGCCAGTCAGGCTCTCTCACCTCTGGGCTCTGACATCCTCTCGCCCCAGGTGACAGCTAAGCGCACATACAGCATTGCGCATGCACGTCACGTTGTACCTGCTTGGCCACCGGCTACTTTTGACATATAAGCTCCACCTGGAAGAAGCCCTGACGGGTTTGTGTGCAGTTATGTTGTGTTATGTCACGTCTGCTGCTACGGCTGCTACACCAGCCAGGAGAGAAGAGACGCGTCTGCAGGTCCTACGGCTCCTTGCGTTTTCTTCCAGCCTCTTAGCTCGCGCTCAGCTTGCTTACCATAGGTTCAGAGAACAGTGAGATACAGTGAGACAATTGGCGCTATGCGCAGGATCAGCAATACATTAGACAAAGCTTTTTAGAGCAATATGAAATAATTATTTTATATTATACTTAAGGATGAATATCAATTCTTCATATTATTTACCTCTTTAAATTTTATGGCTGCATGAAGTGTAAAGTTCCAGAATAATGTTATCCTTATAGACTATACAACTACAGTTTACTATTACCTATTAATATTAGGTATCATATAGTTGTATATGAAATTAAACTTTCTCATTAGGTTTCATGGATGAAGTTTAGGTTTTTACTGTATTCTTATGGAAAACTTTTTGGTAAAAGTAAAGTGCTCTAAGAATCCATAGACAACTCAAAAATTTATTAAAAATAAAACCTTCCTGTTTCACTTGGCTATAAATTTCATTACAGCACTGGCTAATAAATAGCATATCATAAACAGGTGGCTCAGTTTTTATCCCCTGCCGTATAATCTCAGCATTTCTTTGAAGTGTATTGTTCTTATAAACATAAATAGAAGCTTCTGGAAGCAAAGTAAGCAGGGACTGAAGGTTGAGATTTTTATATAAATATTCAAAATCTCTGAAATAAGTTAGGCCCATATGAGTTACTCTTAGCAACATAGGTTTACCACCAATTGTCCAGAGTTTCTTCAGGATGCATTTCAGTTGCTATGAAGGATCTCAAATACAACTGATCACTTGTCTACTATTTCAGTGCACTATTCTTGTATTAGAAATTTTGTAGGCTTGCTTCAATTATAGGTAAAATATACAGACCACAAAGAGGAGGTGTGAATTAAATCCTTCAGTAACTTAACTCAAAGTCAGTATATATATATATATATATATATATATATATATATATATATATATATATATTTTTTTTTTTTTTTTATTCCAAATGCCAGTTAAATTCAACTGTTCACTCAGAGTATCTCTAAATGAATTCAGGTTATGTCAAATACAAGTTTCTCTGACTCTCCAAAATCACACTTCTTCTCACGTCGTTGCTTAACAACTTCAGAGAGCTGCCAGAGACTAGTTCAATTTGGTTTTCTTTGTGAGAGGTATGATTTTGAAAGAATAGATTTCTAAGAAGACTTTTTAAAAGCCTTAAGGAAAAGTTTGCTAGGAGACTGATATTCTCTTTTATCAACCTATTTCCTGTAGCAGTTATTGAATATTTTAAAACTGGAGAAGACTTAAAATCTCTACACAGCCTAAATCTTTAGTAGTAAATGATAGGTTTATGAATATTAATTAAAAAAGATTGCTTTTACTCTAAATATTTTATATATATAATCTTGATTCAAGTAAACAAAAGTGAATTAGAGGTAGTAATATTCATTTGGTATTAACCATTGGCCAGGTATTCTATCATGTTTGTAGCTTTAAAATACAAGATCAGACATATCATCACCTGTGAAAAGCAGTATTAAAGGGGTTAAAAGTAATTCCATGGCAAAATTATGCAAATATTATAATAATCAAGAAAGTGGAAATTTTTGAGAAATTTAATGAATGTTTGAAAAAATGAGTCATGTGAAGAAGAAATTAGGTTAAGCTGTCCTATGAAGGTGAAGATAATTTAGATTCTCTCTTAAACAAAGAGAATATTAGGATGATAACCTCTATCTTAAGAAAATTATAGAAGGAACTCAACTGCTGCTGCTGCTGCTAAGTCACTTCAGTCGTGTCCAACTCTGTGCGACCCCATAGACATCAGCCCACCAGGCTCCCCCGTCTCTGGGATTCTCCAGGCAAGAACACTGGAGTGGGCTGCCATTTCCTTCTCCAATGAGTTAAAGTGAAAAGCGAAAGAAGTCGCTTAGTCGTGTCTGACTCTTAGCGACCCCATAGACATCAGCCCACCAGGCTCCCCCGTCTCTGGGATTCTCCAGGCAAGAACACTGGAGTGGGCTGCCATTTCCTTCTCCAATGAGTTAAAGTGAAAAGCGAAAGAAGTCGCTTAGTCGTGTCTGACTCTTAGCGACCCCATGGACTGCAGCCTACCAGGCTCCTCCATCCATAGCATTTTCCAGGCAAGAGTACTGGAGTGGGTGCCTAGAGGCCTTTAATCCAGCCTAGGTTTCTCCCATCCAAGCTAAAGTAGAAAAATCTTTGCAGAATTGACCTTTAAACAAAATTACCTATTCAGTTACATCATTGGATACAATGTTACATAACCCGTGAAGATGTGAAACTCAGTGTTTAGTAAAGGGTAGTCCAACAACTGCAGTGCTTGTGATAAATGCAGATTCCTGCCTTCCTCCAGGCTTCTGAGTCAGGATCTCTGGGGCCAGAGCTCCAGAATCTGTAGTTTGAAGGAGCATCATGAATAAGTCTGATGTACTGTAAATCTTGAGATCCACACGGTAAATGCTTATTATCTGAGAGATTTCAGTTTATAAGATAGCATATAGGACAGATAATCTCTATTGATTTCTTCCACCACCATCATTTTTTAGAGATCAGGACAGTATTACTGAAAACCATAAATCTGAAGAGGGATGGCTAACATTTTTACAAAACTGTTGAAGAAGTTAAGGTAAGCTAATATAAAACTCCTGAATTTACTGCAGTAAAGAATACATATTGTAATTCCTTCTGACAGAAGACCATAAATGTCCACATCCTTTTATTTTGAGAAAAAGGTAATAATTCATATCAAATTTTGTACACCAGTTTAGTTCCCCCATTACAAGTTGCTATTGCAGAGAAATGGACTTCAAAGCAAGTGTGCTACATATAAATGCCTTAAATAAAAGAAAAATCTACAACACAACTTGCCCTTATTGAAATTACCAAAAGAAGTCCATTCACGTTTCTTGTCCATTCCTTACTTCCAAAGAATATGAATTTGGTGCTAGTTACACTTTAGGCAAAAATTAGTAACAGGACTTTAAAAATGCCCAATCCATGCCAGATTTACTCCTTTATTTACTCTTATATATACATGTATATTATCAAGAGTGAAACAGATCTCCAGCCCAGGTTGGATGCATGAGAAAAGTGATCAGGGCTGGTGCACTGGGAAGACCTGGAGGGATGGGATGGGGAGGGAGGTGGGAGGGGGATCAGGATGGGGAACACATGTAAATTCATGGCTGATTCATGTCAATGTATGGCAAAAACCACTACAATATTGTAAAGTAATTAGCCTCCAACTAATAAAAATAAATGAAAAAAAAAAAAAAAACCTCTTAAGTATAAACAGAAAGGGAAGAGGCAAAGTACTTTTAGAAAGGTTGTCTTCATTCCTTGATCTTTTCATTGTTCTTTCCTATAGAGACCTCATTTATTTGCATAGCTTCAGCAAAGTACTCTCCAGTCTATATCTAGAGTCTTAAGTCTCTCCTTCAAGATGGTATCACATCCCCCAAAACACTAGGAATTTCTACTTGCTTATCTGTTTGTTACTCAACATGTCTAAAACAAGACTCATGACCTTTCCCCCCAAACTAACATCTAGTCTTGGCTTGCCTATTTCTCTTAATGATAACACTATTCTTCAAAGCCTACAGCCTCTAAATCTTGGACTCAGCTTTGTATTTTTCTTCCATCCAACCCCCGTCAATCTGCAATATAATCAATCACTACTTCCTGATGATTTTTCCTTCGTTCTTTAACATTTGTATTTTGCTTTCAATTCTTTCTTTCCTGACCCTATTTCAGGTCTTAGTCATCTGAAACTTGGACTTCTGTTATATTTCTGTATTGGGGTTCTCTTACAGAAAATAGAACTTGATCAGAATTTTGAAAAGTGGAGCATGAATATATATAATAGAAATATGCTTATGTGTACATATGTATACCTATCTATCTATACATATATCCATTATATATATGTATATATATATAATATATTTATCTATGTGTTTGCATGTGTATGTTTATATGCTGCTAAGTCGCTTCAGTCATGTCTGACTCTGTGTGACCCCATAGACGTCAGCCCACCAGGCTCCACCATCCCTGGGATTCTCCAGGCAAGAACACTGGAGTGGGTTGCCATTTCCTTCTCCAATGAAGGAAAGTGCAAAGTGAAAGTGAAGTCGCTCAGTCGTGTCCACCTCTTTGCGACCCCATGAACTGCAGCCTACCAGGCTCCTCTATCCATGGGATTTTCCAGGCAAGAGTACTGGAGTGGGGTGCCATTGCCTTCTCCGATGTTTATATGAGTCAGTACTAATTCTTCTCTTTCCTTTGCCTCCCATATGGGTTCTGTTAAATTTCTATTGGCTCATAACTTATCCCCCAATATTTTTTATTACCACCCATCTGCATTACCATTTCTTATTTCAGCTCCAGTAACTTTCTTCCTAATGGATTTATATGTATCTATACTTGCACTTATATTCTCTATAATAGACATAGTCATATTCTGCATCAGATTCCCATAGGATTTCAAAATATACAATTTTTTTGTCTTTATCTATAATTTGCAATATGATTTTTCCTTTTCAATATCTTTTTGAAATCATGTAAAGTCTTTCCCTTGACCATTTTTAGAGTCATACTGGATTTCTTTTGCTTTTGTAAGGCCCACAGGCTCATTTTCATATCAGAAACTTAAAGGTCCCCTCCGGAGATGTTTCCATGATTTGACTACTTCTTGTTATTCAGTTCTTGAGTCAACTGATGCTTCTTCAAGACATTTTTCTTAATCATAATTTCTTCATGATGATCTTGTCTAAAGTGGTCAACCTGTCCCCTAGTATCATTCTGTATTCCATTCCCTGGCCTTATATTTTTGTAGCATTTATCAATGATGAAAATGTATCATCATCATCTTTCTCTCCAAACTTTAACATTTAAGCTCCAGAAAGAGGAACATCAGTGCCTAGAATAACACTTGACATTCCTCCCAATTCCCAAGAAGGGTAGTACTAAAGAATGTGCTAACCATCAGACAATTGCACTCGTCTCCCATGCTAGTGATGTCATACTTAAAATCTTGCATTCTAGGCTTTTGCATCATGCAAACCAAGAACTGCCAAATGCCCAAGCTGGGTTTAGAAAAGGTAGAGGAACCAGAGACCAAATTGCCAACATTCACTGGATCATAGAGAAAGCTAGGGAATTCCAGAAAAGCATCTACCTCTGTTTTATTGACTGTATCAAAGCCTTTGACTGTGTGGATCATAATAAACTGTGGAAAGCTCTTAAAGAAATGGAAATACCAGGCCATCTTACCTGTCTCTTGAGAAACCTGGATGTGGGCCAAGAAGAAACAGTTAGAACCCTATATGGAAAAACTGGTTGGTTCAAGATTGAGAAAGGAGTAGGACAGGTGTCTGCTGTCATCCTGTTTGTTTAATCTCTACACTGAGCACATCATGAGAAGTGCTGGGCTGGATGAGTCATAAGCTGGAATCAAGATAGGTGAGAGAAACATCAACAGCCTCAGATATGCAGATGATACCACATTAATGGCAGAAAGTGAAGAGGAACTGAAGAGCCTCTGAATAAGAGTGAAGGAGGAGAGTGAAAGAGCCGGCTTAAAACTAAATATGAATAAAACTAAGATTATGTCATCTGGCCCCATAACTTCATGCCAAATAGAGGGGGGATATGTGGAAATAGTGACAGATTTCCTATTTTTGGGCTCTAAAATCACTGAAGATGGTGAAATCATCATCACTGCTGCCTTGAAATCAGAAGATGTTTGCTTCTTGGCAGGAAAGCTATGACAAATGTAGACAGTGTGTTGAAAAGTAGAGACATTACTCTGCTGACAAAGGTCCATATAGTCAAGGCTATGGTATTCCCAGTGGTCACATATGGTTGTGAGAGCTGAACAATAAAGAGGAGAGTGCCAAAGAATTGATGCTTTTGAACTATGCTGTTGGAGAAGACTCTTGAGAGTCCCTTGGAATGCAAGGAGATCCAACTAGTCAGTCCTAAAGGAGATCAACCCTGAATATTCATTGGAAGGACTGATGCTGCAGCTGAAGCTTGAATACTTTGGTCACCTAATATGAAGAGCCAACTCACTGTAAAATACCCTGCTGCTGGGGAGGATTGAAGGCAGGAGGAGAAGGGGATGACAGAGGATGAGATGGGTAGATGGCATCACTGATGCAATGGACATGAACTTGGGCAAACTTTGGGATATGGTGAGGGACAGAGAGGCCTGGCATTCTGCAGCCATGGGGTCACAAAGAGTCAGACACAACTGGGTGATTGAACAACAATGAATGTGTTAGGCATTTGAAAGTAGGGGCTTTCACTGAGATTATTAAAAAAGGATGGATACTGTGGGGCCTGAGCTAGAAGTAAAAGGTCTCCTTCTGCAAAGAGTTTCTGTATATTCTTAATACTGGGTTTGATTTTATAAACCAATTTAGCAGGTTTCCTTATGTCTTCTAAATCCAGATTGGCTAGAGGTCCTTAAACAAAGCATTTATGTGGCATAATGAAAACTTTATTCAATTTAAAAAGAAAAGGAACAATTCTAAATACATTATTTAAAAAGTCTTTCTCAAGAATGGTTATTTCAGGAAATATAAGTAAATATAAGCATATACATATGTAAGTAAATACAAGCAGAGTACATCATGAGAAACACTGGACTGGATGAAGCATAAGCTGGAATCAAGATTGCCAGAAATATCAATAACCTCAGATACGCATATGACACCATCCTTATGGCAGAAAGTGAAGAAGCACTAAAGAGCCTCTTGATGAAAGTGAAAGAGGAGTGTAAAAAAGTTGGTTTAAAGCTCAACATTCAGAAAACAAAGATCATGCCATCTGGTCCCATCACTTCATGGCAATAGATGGGGAAACAGTGACAGACTACTTTTTTGGGCTTCAGAATCACTACAGATGGTGACTGCAGCCATGAAATTAAAAAAACACTTACTCCTTGGAAAAAAAGGTATGACCAACCTAGACAGCATATTAAAAAGCAGAGACATTACTTTGCCAACAAAGGTCCGTCTGGTCGAGGGTATGGTGTTTCCAGTAGTCATGTATGGATGTGAGAGTTGGACTATAAAGAAAGCTGAGCACAGAAGAATTGATGCTTTTGAACTGTGGTGTTGGAGAAGACTCTTGAGTCCCTTGGGCAGCAAGGAGATCCAACCAGTCCATCCTAAAGGAAATCAGTCCTGGGTATTCATTGGAAGGACTGATGTTGAAGTTGAAACTCCAATACTTTTGTGACCTGATGCAAAGAGCTGACTCATTTGAAAAGACCCTGATGCTGGGAAAGATTGAAGGCAGAAGGAGAAGGGGATGATAGAGGATGAGATGGTTGGATGGCATCACCGACTCAATGGAGATGAGTCTGAATAAACTCTGGGAGTTGGTGATGGACAGGGAGGCCTGGAATGCTGGAGTCCATGGGGTCACAAAGAGTCGGATACAACTGAGAGACTGAACTGACTGAAGTAAATATTAAATATTAACAGTTTAACATTTTTGTTCAGAAACTATGGTGCATTGTATCTGCTAATGGTAACACATTTGTATATAATACAGTATGCCAGGTATTCTTCTATCAGCTTTATATATGTTAGTTAAATTATCTTCAACTACTCTGAAGGAAATTACTATTAAGTCTTCTGTTTTACATATGGGAAATTGTTATACAGAGAAATTTGGTAACTATCCCTATCATATAAATTGTAAGTGCAGATGGATTCAGAATCTCTTTGTTTAACCATGATGAAGATTGCCTTCCTATTCTCACGCAACAGTGGGGCAAAATAAAAGGAAACAAGGATTAGGTTATGGGAAAGAATAATGAGGCCAAAAATGCAGAAACAAACTTGGGGCAGTAAAAAGCAAAGTAAGAATACACAATAAACTTGGGAAACACTTCTAAAATACATAGAAAATAAAGAATAGTGAAAAAGAGTAGAGTGGAGATAGTGGACAGTAGAGAACAAATCATGAAGACATAAATATTAGCTATTACATAATAAACAAAAGTAAAATCCAATGCTGTCAGGAACAGTACTATATAGAAACCTGGAATGTTAGGTCTATGCTGCTGCTGCTGTTTTTCAGTCGTGTCCAACTCTTTGAGATCCTACGGACTGTAGCCTGCCATGTTCCTCTGTCCTTGGGATTCTCCAGGTAAGAATACTGGAGTGAATTGCCATGCCCTCTTCTGGGGGATCTTCCCAATGCAGGGATGGAATCCGCATATCTTTCATCTCCTGCATTAACAAAGCAGGTTCTTTACCACTAACACCACATAGGAAACCCCATTAAGTTCATGAATCAAGGTTAATTGAATGTGGTCAAGCAGGAGATGGCAGGATTGAACATTAACATCTTAGGAATCAGTGAACAAAAATGGATGTTAATGGGCAAATTTAACTCAGATGACCATTATATCTACTACTATGGTCAAAAATCCCTTAGAAGAAATGGAGTAACCCTCACCATCAACAACAGAGTCTGAAATGCAGTACTTGGGTGCAATCTCAAAAACAATAGAATGATCTTGGTTCATTTCCAGGCAAACTATTCAGCGTCACACATCACAGTAATCCAAGTCTATGCCCAACCATGGATGCCAAAGAAGTTTGAGTTGACCAGTTCTATAAAGACCTACAAGACCATCTAGAACTAACACCGAGAAAAGATGCCCTTTTCATCTTAGGGGGATTGGAGTGCAAAAGTAGGAATTCAAGAGATACCCAGAATAACAGGCAAGTTTGGCCTTGGAGTGAAAAATGGTGCTGGGCAAAGGCTAACAGAGTTTTGTCCAGAGAGCACAATGATCATAGCAAACACCCATTTCCAACAACCCAAAAGAGACTCTACACAAGGGCATCAAAATATGATCAATGCCCAAATCAGATCAATTATGTTCTTTGCAGCCAAAGATAGGAAGCTCTGTACAGTCAGTCAAAACAAGACCTGGAGCTGACTGTGGCTCACATCATGAACTCTTTCTTGTATAACTCAGGCTTAAATTAAAGAAAATAGGGAAATCCACTAAGCCATTTAGGTATGAGCTAAATCAAATTCCTTATGATTATGCAATGGAGGTGATGAATAGATTCAGGGGAACAGACCGGGTAGACAGCCTGAAAAACTGTGGATGGAGGTCTGCAACATCATACAGGAGGCAGTGACCAAAACCGTTCCAAAGAAATAGAAGAAGGCAAAGTAGTTGTCTGAGGAGGCCTTACAAATAGCTGAGGAAAAAAGAGAAGTGAAAGGCAAGGGAGAAAGGGAAAACTATACCCAACTAAGTGCAGAATTCCAGAGAGGAGCAAGGTGAGACAAGAAGGCCTTCTTAAATTAAAAATTCCAAAGAAATCAAGGAAAACAATACAATGGGAAAGACTAGAGATCTCTTCAAGAAAATTGGTGATATCAAGGGAACATTTCATGCAAGGATAGGCATGATAAAGGACAGAAATGGTAAGGGCTTAACAGAAGAGAAGAGATTAAGAATTCGTGGCAAGAATAGACATAATTATACAAGAACAATCTTAATGACCCTGATAGTCACAATTGTTTGGCTATCCACACTCATCTAGAGTTGGATATCCTTAAGTATGAGGTCAAGTGGGCCTCAGGAAGCATTACTATGAACAAAACTAGTGGAAATGATGGAATTTTTGCTAAATTATTTGGAATCCAGAAGGTGATGCTGTTAAAGAGCTGCACTCAGTATGTTAGCAAACTTGGAAAGCTTAGCAATGACCACAGGACTGGAAAAGGCCAGTTTTTCATTCCAATCCCAAAGAAGGGCAATGCCAGAGTATTCAAACTACCACACAATTGAACTCATTTCAAATGCTAGCAAGGTAATTCTCAAAATTCTTCAAGCTAGGTTTCAGCAGTACATGAACTGACAACTTCCACACATACAAGCTGGGTTTAGAAGAGTCATAGGAACCAGAGGTTAAATTGCCACCATTCTGTGGATCACAATAAACTGTGGAAAATTCTTTAAGAGATGGAAATACCAGACCACCTTACTTATCTCCTGAAAAACATGAATGCAGGACAAGAAGCAACAGTTTGAAACAGACATGGAACAACAGACTGGTTCAAAATTGGGAAAGGAGTATGACAAGGCTGTGTATGGTCATCCTGCTTGTTTAAATTATATGCAGAATACATCATGCAAAATGCTAGGCTGAATGAATCCCAAGCTGGAATCAAGATTGCCAAGAGAAATAGCGACAAACTCAGATACCACATTAATGTCACAAAGTGAAGAGGAACTAAATGACCTCTTGTTGATGGTGAAAGAGGAGAGTGAAAAGCTGGCTTAAAATTCAGCATTGAAATAAATAAGATCATGGCATCCAGGCCCATCACGTCATGGCAAATAGAAGGGGGAAAAGTGGAAGCAATGGCAGATTTTATTTTCTTGGGCTCCAAAATCACAGCCATGGAATTAAAAAGACACTTGCTCTTTGTAATGAAACCTATTACAAATTAGGCAGTATATTAAAAAGCAGAGACATCACTTTGCCAACAAAGTTTTCTATAGTCAAAGCTATGGTTTCCCCAGTAGTCATGTACGGATGTGAGAGTTCAACAATGAAGGCGGAATGTGGAACAATCGATGCTTTTGAATTGCGGTGCTTGGAGAAGACTGCAAGGAGATCCAACCAGTCACTCCTAAAGAAAATCAACCCTGAATATTCATTAGGAGGACTGATGCTAAAGCTGGTTTTGGCCACCTGATGTGAAGAGCCAAGTCAGAAAAGACCCTGATGTTGAGAAAGATTGATGACACGGGGAGAATAGGGCAACAGACATTAGAGGGTTAGATAGCATCACTGACTCAATGGACATGAATTTGAGCAAACTCTGGGAGATAGTGGCTGAGAGAGGAGCCTGACATGGTGAAGTTCATGGGGTTGCAAAGAGTCAGACATGGTTTAGCAACTGAACAATAACAACAATAAAGAAAATGAAAATATGGAATAGAAAATTTAATTAAAATATTAATAGGAGAAAACAGCAGCACTTAAACATATTACAGATCTCACAGATTCTAGACAAGTTTCACTATGTTACAAGCTAATTAAAAGAAAAAGAATGCAACACACAGATGTAAGCACACATAGACACTCAAAGTACAGACTAGTAAAAAATAAGTTTACTGAAAGGAAAGTAAAATAAAGGTAGAACTTTTTAAAAATAGCCAATCATGGACAAAAATGAAATACTGCTTTTATAGCTTTGAGTGAAAAATGATTGTGATCCAAGAATTTTTTCCATCCAGCTCAGTTACCATCCAGATATTATATTTAAAAAAAGGCTCAAAAGACATTTATGATGTGATTACTGATTGGCATATCAAAATAAGTTAATGAAAGTATCAAAGATATAAGAAAACCTATGATTGCATTGAAATTAACTTAAAGATATAGGTATTCATACTTCTTTAATACCATTAAGCTCTACTTAAAATATATGGATGCTAATTAGCATAAATAATCAAGATTGCCGGGAGAAATATCAATAACCTCAGATATGCAGATGACATCACCCTTGTGGCAGAAAGTGAAGAACTAAAGAGCCTCTTGGTAAAAGTGAAAGAGGAGAGTGAAAAAGTTGGCTTAAAGCTCAACATTCAGAAAACTAAGATCATGGCATCCAGTCCCATCATTTCATGGCAAATAGATGGTGAAAGAGTGGTTGACTTTATTTTTTTGGGCTCCAAAATCACTGCAGATGGTGATTGCAGCCATGAAAT
This sequence comes from Dama dama, assembly GCF_033118175.1. Taxonomy (NCBI): domain Eukaryota; kingdom Metazoa; phylum Chordata; class Mammalia; order Artiodactyla; family Cervidae; genus Dama; species Dama dama. The sequence goes on along the minus strand of NC_083693.1, from coordinate 47,134,947 downwards.
TAAAAGACACTTACTCTTTGGAAGGAAAGTTATGACCAACCTAGACACCATTTTAAAAAGCAGAGACATTACTTTGTCAACAAAGGTCCATCTAGTCAAGGCTATGGTTTTTCCAGTGGTCATGTATGGATGTGAGAGTTGGACTATAAAGAAAGTTGAGCGCAGAAGAATTGATGCTTTTGAACTGTGGTGTTGGAGAAGACTCTTGAGAGTCCCTTGGACTGCAAGGAGATTCAACCAGTCCATCCTAAAGGAGGTAAGTCCTGTGTGTTCATTGGAAGGACTGATGCTGAAGCTGAAACTCCAATACTTTGGCCACCTCATGCAAAGAGTTGACTCATTGGAAAAGACCCTGATACTGGGAGGGATTGAAGGCAGGAGGAGAAGGGGACGACAGAGGATGAGATGGTTGGATGGCATCACCGACTCGATGCACATGAGTTTGAGTAAACTCCGAGATTTGGTGATGGACAGGAAGGCCTGGCGTGCTGTGATTCATGGGGTCGTAAAGAGTCGGACACGACTGAGTGACTGAACTGACTGAATACCTATAAGTTTGTAAGATATTTACTATGAACAAATTAAAAAATATATTGTTCAAATGTGTTCAAATATATTTCCATTTTTGGTTTGGAAGTATTATTATTTAATAATTAGACTTAATATTTCCTCAGATGTTATGAAATTTACAATAAAGACTGCTTTGTCTTGCATTTCTCTAAATTGTACATTTTACCCTGTGCAATATAAACATAGTAGACTTTGTCTACAGGTATTTCCATATGTTTTAGCATACTGCTAGTAATAAGATAAAGCAGTATGGCCTAGAGAATAATTATTTGTACCTGTTTCTCTTGAAACCTGGAGACAGTGGTTCTAGAATTGGAAAGTGAAAGTGAGACTCTTGGTCACTCAGTCCTGTCTCTTTGTGGCCCCATGGACTGTAGCCTACCAGGCTTCTCTGTCCATGGAATTTTCCAGACAAGAATACTGGAGTGGGTAGCTGTCTCATTCTCCAGGGGATCTTCCCAATGCAGGGCTCAAACCCTGGGTCTCCCACATTACAGGAAGATTCTTTACCACTGAGTCACCAGGAAACTCAAGAGTAGGGGTTAAATGCCATCAGGACCCAGGAATGGTATGTGGTGTTTAAGGGAATAGGTCCTCCTGTATTCAGAATTTAGCCCCAGTTCTATCTAGATGTGTGACCCTGGGCAGATAACCTAACTTTTCTAACCTTAAATTTCTTCATTTATATAATTAGGACAACAACAGAGGTGGGCTACAGTCCATGGATTGCAAAGAGTTGGACTTGACTGAGCAACTAAGCACAGTACTCTCTTAAGGTTTTTATAAAGACTAATGATAAAATGTCTAGCCAACATCAAGGAAGCAGTAAGTGATCGCTAATGCTGTTATTATTAATGTTTTTGCTATTGTTATTATTAGATAAATATACCGCTGAGCTAATCGTGGCTTAAATGTTACCTCCTTGGATAGGTTTTCTGTTTTCTCTTATTTCTGCATTGAAGTAGATTTATTCTGCTTATGCTCCATCCCCATGTACCATGTATATTTCCTTCATGGTGCACATTGTTCCAGGGCTTCCCAGGTAGCTCCATGGTCAAGAATCCACCTACCAATCCAGGAGATGCAGGAGATTGGAGTTTGATCCCTGGGTTGGGAAGATCCTCCATATGAGGAAATGGCAACCCACTCCAGTATTCTTACCTGGAAAATTCTGTGGACAGAGGAGTCTACATAGCTATAGTCCATTGGGTCACAAAGAGTCTGATACGACTGAGCACACACGCATTGCTGAGTTAGAAATGGTTAATAAGTGCATAATGTCATAAAGATCAAACATGGAAACAAACTTTTAAGTTATTGAATCAAGTTCTAGAAATATTGATGTTATAGCCTGGTTTGAAATATATATTGTTAGAAGTTAATAAATAATTGAATTGTGATGGTATGGAATAATGAAAATCAGAGTGAACTTTATTATCTAATTCTGTAATTATAAGTGGAGGGTGAAACATTTTTTATTAATTATCAGATAAGGTTAATTAAGTGAAAGTTAATGAAGTTTTCCTGTCAATTTCATTAAAGATGCTTAAATGGTGGAGAATAATAAATCACAGTAATGGAAAGAAGTCTAAATCAATGAAGTGTGGTACCTGACTTGGCTGATTGGAGTTATAGTCCATGTTCTTTCCCTTAATACTTCTTGATGGAAGTTTCTTATGTTACTATTTTGAGCCCTGTAATATCTTGCATTTCCAGTAAATAAACATCATTCCTCAGAGGCAGTCATCTTGCCTTTACAATAACAATTTTACATTTTTTCCTCGCAATAGGATTCTGGTATGATCTGGGGAGCAGTGTGCTCAGTTAAGTGATAATTTTCCATCTTCCTATGTAATTCAAAGTGGACAGTAAAGTATGATAAGAAATTATTAGGTAATAATCTAATGAAAGAATGTTAAGATTGTTCATGTATGGTGCTAGCATCTTCCCGAAACCACCTGTGCTCAGAATTCAGACAGGATTTCTCAACAGTCATCTAAGACTATAATACTGCATTAAAAAGAAACTTCCTGGGCTAAAAATGGTAAGATAGCTATAGACTGCATTTCTGATAACTCGTGGAGACTCCATACCAATCCAGAAACATTTGCTTGTTGTTTAAGAAGAAAGAAAAGTAAATATTTATCTCGTTCAAGCCTTTGCTACTTATGATCTTAATTTGTAAAATTTATTTCACATATTTAAAAGTCCTAAAATGTAGAACTAACAGACACAGTGGCGGATGTTCTCTTTGACAAAGTACCGCATCTTTATATAGTAGCACGTTATACCCATTGCCTCTTCTTCATTCATTTCACTGTCGGGTGCTTTTGCTTATTAAATCTTTGCATTGTGATTTCTTTATCTTGTAGTTAAATATATATTTCACAGTGCTATGATATTTTAATGACAAAGTTATGTGCGAAAGTACTTATAACTATTAAGTTTACTTGAGAACTATAAGATTATGTGAATTGGAAATGGTAGTAGTCAAGATCATGTGGGGAAGGTAAACTGTTCTTAGTCACATATTTTGTTTTATTCCTATTTCACCCTAAAGACAATGTTACTAAAATAATTTCAAAACTAACCCATTAATATGTAGTTAAAATTTGAAATAAAATGTTAAAAGATAATGAGATAGTGAATAAGAGGGAAAGTAAAGGAATATCTTTGGATGACTTCTACAGGATAGTTACAGTGATAGGTGCATTTACATATGCTTCCTTATCTAATCTATAAAAACTCCTTGAAAAGTAGGTATCATTATGCTTACACTAAGAATATTAGGATGCTAAGTTTCAAATATGTCAGTTAATTTGCTTAGGGTCACACAGATAGGATTTGAAAACAAAGTTCTTCTCTCCACTGTTTGACCTTAAATATGAAATAAATTTGGATATAATTATAAATAATTTCATGTCCTGGCAGATAGATATTCTAGCTAATTGTGTTTTATTTGGTTATAATAAATTCTTCACAATAAAAATTCTATAAAAATAAATTGTACATCTAGTTTCTAGTCTAATGCAGTGTACTATGTAAATCAGTGGGTAATATTTGTTTTTCACAGAATATTTCTGACTAGCTAATTCTTTATGAAAATTTTACACTAGTCAGAAAAAGGATAAATCTGAGTTAGACTATTTTGCAATATTGAGAAATGTGATACCAGTGAGCTTTCTGGACCACTACTTCTACTTACTGTGATATTCTATGTAGTTACAAGACTGCACTATTATAGGACTCCCTGAATAAGTCAAGTTTTGGTTAACTGGTCACAATAATGTCATCATGAAAACCAAAGAACAAGATTTCTCTGTGCAAAAAAGTATGTCAAGATACTAAGAATATTTTGTAAAAGGGAACTAAGTAAATCTTATGGCTCATAAAACTAATAAAGGGAAATGCCTTAAAATATTGAGTTATGAAGCACATGATATTTTACAATTTATAAGAGTTAAGACATACAAATATCTCATTTAATTCTCACAATTCCATGAAATGTACATTCTAATTACAGAGCTTGGAGAAACTACTTTTTGAAGGTCATGTCGTAAATAACTGACATACAACTTGAATTCAAGTCTTTTGACCTGACTAGATCCTGAACATTAAGATAATATGAAAACTTCCAGAAGCAATGGTACCCTGTCAAATATATTTAGCTCTGGAGTATTTTATTTCTATTAATTCATCTTAGAATGTCATTGAAGACTGTTGACCTATGCATCGATTTATTAATTCTTTCACTGAATATTTATTGAGCACCTACTATGTGTCAAGCATTTATATAGGTTTTGAGGTTATAGAAGTGAATAAATGAGACAAAAATGCCTGCCCTCATGGAACATACATTTAGTGCAGAAAAATACAGAAAAATTAATAAGAAAAAGAGTGTTATACTTTATAATATAGCCATTCAGAGCTCAGTCTCACTAATCTTGCTGTCTGGATTCAAGTCCCAATGGCTCTAGCATTGCAAGGCATATAGTTTTCTTCATAATTTCTAATCTATATAACATGGAAATAAAGTAGTAATTATCTCCTTATTTTCAAGAGAAATTAAACTCAGACATCTTTGGAGATTCAGTTTAAATAATGGAAGTAAAGTTACAGGAGAATTTTTTGCTCAAAACAACCCCTTGATAAATGTCAATTATTATTTAAGAGACTTATTGAAGATTTTTTTCCTTTCCTTTTCTTTTTTCCTTTGATGTTGCACTCATTCATTCAGCACGTAAAAGAAAGTCTACAAAAATGCCTAGAATGTTCCTTCTACTATGATATACTCTGGTGGGGGTAATACTAGACAGTCAAATGGTAATGAACTGTCATAATACAAGTAATCTGCAAGACCCTAAGAGATATGACTAAGAGACTCCTAATCGCTCCGACTGGGGGTTAGTTTCTTAGTTGTTATAACACAAACTGGATGGCCTAGGACAACAAAGACAACAGAAATTCACTTTCTCAATAGTTTTGGAGGCTAGAAGTCTGAAATCAAAATGTTTATAGTGCCATGCTGATAGCGCTCTGGAATTGCACCTAAAGTGTTACTACCACAGCCAAGATGATTTAGGTTTTCTCCTAATTTATCTTTTAGAAGTTTTATAATTTTGCATCTTACATTTAAGTCTGTGATCTGTTTTGAGTTAATTTTTGTGGGTGCAAGATCTGTGTCTACATTCATTTTTTTTTTTTGCATTTGAATAGGCAGTTGTTCTAGCATCCTTTGTTGATTGACTATCTTTGCTACATTGTATTGCATTTGCTTTTTGTCAGAGAAAAGTTAACTAAATTTATGTGAGTCTATTTCTGAACTCTATCCTGTTCCATTGATCTATTTACCTATTCTGTTACCCATGTCACAGTCTTGATTGATGTGTAGTACGTGTTGAAGTTGTATAGCACCAGTCCTCCTTCAATATTGTGTTGGGTCTTGTGGGTCATTTGACTCTACACACAAACTTTAGAATCACTTTGTCGATAGCTAAAAAAAGTACTTGCTGGGATTCTAAGTGGATTGTATTGGAAATCCCTATCAAACTGGAAAAACAGACATCTTGATAAAGTTGAATTGTCTTATTCATGAATGTAAACTCTCTCTCCATTTATTTAATTCTCCTTTCATTTCTTTATCAGGATATTGTAGTTATCCTTGTATAGACCATCTAGATATTTTGTTAGATTTATACCTACGTGTTTCATTTTTGTGCTATACTGTTCTTAATTTCAATTTGAACTTGTTCACTGCTGATATATAGGAAAAGAATCAACTTTTGTTTATTAACCTCACATCCAGCAACTTAACTATAAAGTTCTAGTTTTTTAGGAGTGTTTTTGGTTGATTCTTTGAATTTCCTCCATCGATAATGATGTCATTATGTCATCTGTGAACAAAAACACGTTTTTTATGCCCAGCATGTATACATTTTATTTTCTTTTATTATCTTATTACATTAGTTAGAACTTCCAGCACAATGTTGAAAAGCTGTGGTGAGAAGGGACATCCTGCTTTATTCGTGATACTAGTGGGAAAGCTTCTTGTTTCTTACCATGAACTGAAATGTTAGACTAGGTTTTTCATAGGTGTTTCTTACCAAGTTGAGGAAGTTTCTTTCTTTTTACTGAGAAATTTTTATCATGAACAGGTGTTGAATTTTGTAAAATGTTTTTTCTATATTGACTCAATATCATCATGTATTTGTTCTTCAGCTTGTTAATAAGAATTACATTAATGGATATTTTAATGTTGAACCAGTCTTGCATACCTAGGATAAACCACTTGTTGGTAGTGTTATATTCCTCTTTATATGTTGTTGAAATCAATATTCTAATATTTTGTTGAGGACTTTTAAAAAAATTTATGTACATGAGAGATGTTAACCTATGGTTTTGTTTTCTTGTTATGTTTTGTCCCAAGTTTTGGTGTTAGGGTAATGCTGACTGCATAGAATGAGTTGGGTAACATTCTCTCTGCTTCTATATTCTGAAGCAGAGAACTGTAGACTCTGTAGGTTCTGCATCCATGGATTCAAGTAACTGCAGATCCAAATTATTTTTAAAAATTCCAGAAAGTTTCCCCAAACAAAACTTGAACTTTCTGCATACTGGCAACTATTTAATAGCATTTATACTGAATTTAAAGCTATTTAAAAGCATATCTCAAAGATATTGTGGATTTGGTTCAAGACCACCGCCATAAAGTGCAAAGTAGTAAGTCCTATAAATTTTTTGGTTTCCCAGTACATATAAAATTTGTGTTTATGCTGTAGTCTATTAAATGTGCAATAGCATTTTATCATAAAAAGTATTTACCTTATTTTAAAAATACTCTATTGCTAGAAAACATTAACCATCATCTGAGTCTTCAGCAGGTCATAATCTTTTAGCAGTAGTAAACAACAAAGATGAATTATCACACATCATCATAACAAATAAAATGAAAATGAAAATGTTAGAAATATTGTTGAGAATTACCAAAATGTGACACAGAAATATAAAGTGAGCAGATACTGTTGAAAAAATGCTATTAATAGTCTTGTTTGATGTATGGTTGTCCCAAACCTTCGATTTGTAAAAAACACAATACCTGCAAAGTAGTATAAAGTGAAGCACTATAAAACAAGGTGTATGCCTCCATAGCATTTACATTGTATTAGGTATTTTAATCTAGAAATGACTTAATGTATACTGGACAATGTATGTAAGTTATATGAAAATACAATGTTTAAATAAGGGACTTTAACATCTCATTTTAATATTTTCTGGAATCCTGAAACAAATCCCCTGGATACAAAAGGATGACTGTAAGTATTGAGAATTTCTAGAATTCTTTCTTAAAAGTTTGGTAGAATTCACCGGTGAACCATTGGGGCTTAATATTTTTTTGTTTCTAAAGTTACTAAGTTTTTTAATAGATAGAGTCCTATTCAGATTATCTGTTTCCTTATGTGTGAGTTTTGGAATATTGTATCATTGAAGGGATTGATACGTTTCATATGGGTTATCAAATTTGTGGGTATAGAGTTATTCATAGAATTTGCTATTATCTTTTTAATGTTTATGGAATCTGTAGTGGTGTTCTTCTTTTATTACAAATATTAGTAATTTGTACCCTCTCTTTTTTTTTTTTTCTTAGTTAGCATGATAGAGCCTTATTTCTTTATTGATGTTTTCAAGGGTCCAGGTTTTGGTTTCATTGATTTTCTCTACTGCTTTCCTGTTTTCAGTTTCAATGACTTTTGCCTCTAATTTTTACTATTTCTTTTCTTCTATTTACTTTGGATTTAATTTTTTTCTTTTACTTTCAAATTTTCTAGATTACTGATTTTAGATATTTCTTATTCTTTAATACATACTTTCAATGCTATAAAATTTTCTTCCAGCACTACTTTCGCTGTGTCCTGCAAATTTTGATGTCTGTTTTCACTTGGTTTATGATACATGGTATTTTTAAGAATGTCTCTTGAGATTTCTCTTTTTGACCCGTATGTTGTTTGAAGTGTGTTTTAATTTCCAAGTATTTGGAGATTTTCCAAGCTATCTTCAATTTCTAGTTTAATTCTGTTGTAGTCTGAGAACAGACACTATACAATTTTTTTTTAAGTTTTTCTTTTTTTTAATGTGGACCATTTTTAGAGTACTTATTGCAGTTGTTACAATATTGATTCTGTTTATGGCTTGACTTTCTAGCCTCGAGGCATATGGGATCTTAGCTCCCTGACCAGGGATCGAACCCATGTCCCCTGCATTGAAAGACAGAGTCTTAACCACTGTACCATTAGGGAAGTCCCTGATTTCTATTATTTTAAATAAGTTAAGGCCTGCCTGTGGCCCAGGATGTCCCATTTGAGCTTGAGAAGAATGTGTGTTCTGCTACTGTTGGATGAAATACTCTATAGATGTCCACTATATCCAGTCAACTAATGATATTGTTGAGCTTAACTATGTCCTTATTGATTTTCTGCCTTCTGACTCTGTCCATTTCTGATAGAAGTGTGTTGAAATCTCCAACTCTAATAGAGGATTCATTTGTTTCCTTGTAATTTTACTAATTTCTATCTTAATGTTTTGATGCTTTGTTGTTAGTTGTGTACACATTAAGTATTATTATGTCTTCTTGGAGAACTGACCCCTTTATCATTATGTAATGCCACACTTTAGCCCTGATAACTTTCCTTGGTATGAAGCCTGCTCAGTCTAAAATTAATATAACTGTTCCACTGTATTTTAATTAGTGTTAGCATGGTATATCTCTCTTCATACGTTTACTTTTAATCTACAGATGTATTTATAGTTAAAGTGGGTTTCTTGTAGACAACACAAAGTTGGGTCTTGTTTTTAATCCACTCTGACAATCTCTTTTAATTGGTGCATTAAACTGGTGACATTCAAAGGATTTCTATATATTGCAATTAATATTTCCCATATTTATTTTTATTTGTTGCCTCTCTTCTTTATCTTTTTGCCTTCTACTTTTATTCTGCCTTTGTGGTTGTAATTGAGCATTTTATATGTCTCCATTTTTCTTTCCTTTCTTAAAATATTAGTTGTTGTACTTCCCAGCCCATCCCCACTTTTGGTTGTCTCTATAGGATTCATAATGTATATTTGCAAATAATATCACCTACTTTCTAAAAATCATAGTACTTTATGGGTAAGAACCTTAAAATAACAAAAAATTCTAATTCCCCCTTTCCAACACTTGTATTACTTTATTCATTTCACTTATACATAAGCATGTAGGTATCTATAAGCATATATATATTCAAATATATTATTGCTATTATATTTTGAACAAATTTTTATCGGTTAGGCCAAGTAAGAATATTAAAAAACAAAAGGTATATTTAATCTTTATTTATTCCGAGAATTCTCTGATGGTCCAACAGTTAGGACTCAGCACTTTTACTGCCAGCACCTGGGTTTGATACCTGGTTGGGGAACCAAGATCTTGTAAGCTGTGCAGCAAGGTCAAAAAAAAAAAAAAAAAAAAACCACTTAATTCCATATTTGATGCTCTTCCATACTTTACATAGATCAGGTTTCTGACTCATCATTTTCTTTCTCTCTAAAAATTTCTTTTTCTGTTTCATACAAGACAGGTCTACTGGTAACAAATTCCTTTTTTATTTTTCTGAGAAAGTCTTTATGCTTCACCTATTCCTTTTGGTTTCACTTATGTCTCAATATAGCACAGTTTATTCATCCACTCATCTATGGAAGACTGACTGTCTTGGTTGCTTTCAAATTTTGGTAATTATGAATAAAGGTGCTGTAAACATCTATGTACAGGTTTTGGGGGTAGAAATATATTTTCAATTTATTTGGGTAAATACAAAGGAGTGCAATTGCTGAGTCATATAGTAAGAAAATGTTGAGTTTTATAGTAAATTGCCAATCTGTCTTCCAATGTAGCAGTATCATTTTCATTCTCATCAGCAATGAATGAGAGTTCTTGTTGCTCACATCCTCATCAGCATATGATGTTGTCGGTGTTCTGGATTTTTGCCATTCTAATAGATGTGTAGTGGTATCTCATTGTTGTTTTAACTTACAATTCCTAATGACATGTAGTGTTGAATACCTCTTCATATGATTTCTTTCCATCCTTATATCTTCTGAGGTGAGGTATATTTTCAAGCTTTTTGCCCATTAGGTTGTTCTTTTCTTACTGTTGAGTTTTTAGCATTCTTTGTATATTTTGGATAGCAGTCCTTTATCAGATGTTTCATTTGCAACTGTTTTGTTTCAGTATGTGGTTGTCTTCTCATTTTCTTGATGCAATGCACTTACAGTGCATATTCTAAAACTTTGTCTAAAGTTATGTAGTAAATATAATTTTCTATGATTTGATATTGGATAAATAATCATTGCAATCTATAAAGTACACTCATAAAGTTAGGGAGAATGGCACCTCACTCCAGTACTCTTGCCTGGAAAATCTCATGGACGGAGGAGCCTGGTAGGCTGCAGCCCATGGGGTCTCTAAGGGTCGGATACAACTGAGCGACTTCACTTTCACTTTTCACTTTCATGCATTGGAGAAGGAAATGGCAGCCCACTCCAGTGTTCTTGCCTGGAGAATCCCAGGGACGGGGGAGCCTGGTGGGCTGCCGTCTATGGGGTCGCACAGAGTCGGACACGACTGAAGCGACTTAGCAGCAGCTTATGCTGCTGCTGCAGCATAAAGTTAGATTTTATTTATTTTATTTTTATGTATTCATGCACCAATTATAATAGGGTAAGTGCAGCATAAATTATATTTAAAGTGTTTTCTTTAATCCTGAAAACTTAAATATTTCAAGTTCAAGGAGTTAGAATTGCTAAGTATACAAGTTATAGTGGCTATTAAATTAATAATTAAACAGAAATAAACATCATTTAAATTTATTTACAATAAAAAATAAATTATCACTTGAAGTAAGGGGAGAACACTTTTGGATCATAAATAGATATATATTTCATAAGTTTCAAACCTTCTTTTCCACAGATAATTATTTCCACACTCACCAAAACTTATCAGAATTTCCAGTGAATTGTATTAGATAAGCAGCAGTTTCAGTCTTTATCTTGCTCGTCTTCTAAAGGCACCAAGTTTCAGAGAACTAATAAAAGGAAAGATACTAGATGAAGAAAGGAAGAATCCATATTTGATCATCATAACTCACTGAAACTTGATTACATTGACAAAACTATAAAACAGAATATTAACCCAATTTGTATATTTAAAACAGCATTGTGAAATGAAAGGGAAACTTTTAATCAAGGGTTATACTCAGCATAACAATTAGAAATACAATGTAACCTCCGTGCAAGTTCTGGAATAATAAAATTATAGTTGTTCCCATAAGTATTATTGGCATATCATAAAATGCACATCTTGATATCTCTTGGAAAAGGTGAAAAATCCCCTGATAATACGTTAGCAGTGAATAAGTGTAGTCAACCCTTAAGGAATTAAGATAGATGAGAAAAGTATAAGAATAGATCTCTTGAGCCCAACTGAGAAACTAAATTCATTTACTGAGTGCAAGAAGCTTATAAGAATAAGCAAAGCAATCTGAAAAGCAGAATGAAGAATCTGGACACATAAAAGTCAAGATGACACAGAAATTCTCTGAGCTATGAAATAAATTTTCCACACATTCTGTCATTGATGGGCACAAGGGATTCCCTTTGAAGAACTGTGCTAGCTTGTTTATATTGATAGTGTCAAAGTTAGTTTTCTGTAGGAAGTCTTATCACCAATGATGAGAAAAAAGGTGAATCTGCTTATTAAAAAAATAACTACACTGAGTTTGCACAAAGATAGTCTCCTACATTTTGGGGATATGCAACCATTACAAATGAAATGTATATATGCTATACAAACACACAATCACCACATATGAAGAGCTCACACCTTATGTATACATGTATGCATATACACAATATTACTTCCTACTGTCAGGAAAATGTGTTTCTGTTTTCTTCAATAATCTATCATATAAAAATGGTATGCAGTATTGGAATCTAGGACTGAGACTATGGAATCAAATAGCTCAGGAGTGTAATGAAAAGTGAAAGAATATTCAAACAGACCATCCAGTGAGTTATTCTCTGCCACTGAGTAAATAAGAGGTAAGCAAAGAGTTTTGTATGTGAGGAAGTTTCTAAGATTGATTTTGCTGTGGGAAAAACACCCTATCCTCAGCAATTACTTAGTAATATTCAATATAGTAATGTTCTGAATTTGTTCATCAGACAACTACTTAGAAAGGCAGTTAAGTCCAATGGTAACAGAGTGGTACCCCAAGTTGGAATCCCTTTACTTGTGAAAATTTTACAAGTCCAGAGAAATTCTTTGAGATGTAATTTACTCATAAATATTTTAAAAGACTGGATTCCTGTGTGACCTAAGTGAAAAATCAAAAGCATCTCACATTGCATAATTCACATGTTCTTTAAAATGTGGATTTAAATTGATGTTTTGTAAATTGACCCATTGAGCTGTATTTTCAATAATAGGAACATTTTTGCGAAGAGAGTTATCACACCTTTTCTTTGTGTCTAAATGTTCATGAAAATTAAAGAAATAATTTAATATGCTAAATATTCTGCTACATAATCTTCATTTTGTTTCCAAACTCTGTTGAGTTTTCTAATTATGTGTGACAAACTCTTGCAGCATGTAGTGGCCATGGGACTTTTTCTTTTGAATACAGAAAAAGCTCAGTGATAGTTTCTTGACTCAAATAGTATGAAATGCTTTGTAAAGGGCACCTATGACTACAATTTTGTTCATAATGATAATGATAATTAATATTAAACTCTGCCTTGTCTTATTTCTAGACTTTATAATATATAAATTCTCCTAATAACTTAGATCACTTCAGTTTTCAGAATAGCATCAAGTTTCTAGAACCATCAGCCTCAAGACATTTATGAAAAGTTTAGTAATGTGGGATTTGGCTTTAAACCCTCTGGTGCCTGTTTTGGGTCTTAGTTGTGGAGTCCTATATTGTTTTATTTGTTTCCACTTCACCTAAAGGCCAGTCTAGTGATCTAAGAATTGAGAGCCCTTCCTTGTCCTTTTCAGAATATTTTATAAGAATAGAGCCCATTCTTGAACTTCAGTGTAACTGAAGTCAACACTTCATGTGTATATTAATACATATTTGAATCTCTAAATAAGATGCTTTCTTAAATTTTTCATGCCCCCATATAACACTCTCCCATCAGCTTCTTTTTAAAATTCTCTCAGGCCAAATGTTTCTCTGTTGTAATAACCCTAGAATACTATGTTCTTCTTAATGGGCAGATGATCTTGAATGATGCCTGAACTTGTTAGCTCAGAGCTTGACCGCCCCAGGCTGTAAGTTTAATTTTATTTGTACCACCTAATCTGTCCTTTCTTCAACTGTTAAGTAGAGAGTTATAACTAATTCTATTCTGAGACAGCTCCCTCAATTCCAAAATAATTGGGGGCTGGATTAAGTTAACTTGTCATTCTTTTTTTTTTTTTTAATTTTTTTTATTAGTTGGAGGCTAATTACTTCACAACATTTCAGTGGGTTTTGTCATACATTGATATGAATCAGCCATAGAGTTACACGTATTCCCCATCCCGATTCTTATCCAGATTTCTGTCATAATTCCCAAGTCTCCTACCTAGAATTTAAAGCTGTCCAGGGAATTCCTGAGTATAAACTTTGAAGAAGCAGACCGTTTGCTAACCAGCATTTCACATCACTGAGGGAAATATCTGCCCTTGAAATGGCTGCCATTTTGCACCAACCATGCTATTAGTCGGCTTTCACAGTCTTAGCTGTCTGGATCTTCTGTGAATCTCTCCTTTCTTCCTCTCAAATCATAATTGGAGGTCTCTCATGGATTGTAGGTGGATTCTTTACCTGCTGAGCCATGGGGGAAATGCCTGAAAGTCTCTCTAGGAACTGCTAGCTACCCTGAGGTTCTAGTTTCTCCACTTTGAAAAGCAGGCATTACAGGCTTCCCTGGTGGCTCAGATGGTAAAGAATCTGCCTGCATGCAGGAGACCCAGGTCCATCCCTGGGTCGAGAAAATCTCCTGGAGAAGAGAATGGCAACCCACTTCAGCATTCTTGCCTGAAGAACATGGACAGAGGGGCCTGGTGGGTTACAGTCCATGGATTCACAAAGAATCAGACACGACTAAGTGACTAACACTTTCACCTTCAAGTCCTACCTAAATCCAGTAACTCATTGACTCTGCTGTCTTATTGTGAGATTTTACAATGTCTAATAACTATTCTTTCCATTACCTAGAAATATCCATATAGCAAAGAGCTGGAAGCTCTTGCAAAGGTCCTAGGTCATAACTGTGAAGCTGTTAGTGTAAACTCATATCTTTATATAAATCCTGAATATTCATGCCCTGTTGCCTTGTGTGTGGGAGTGAGTAAGCAACTAGCTGTGAGGAAGAGGACAGAGGATTCCACATTTTCTACCTTTTCTTCCCGCTTCTTCACTTTCCTCATTAATAATTGATACTTAAATATTAATACTTAATAGCTCAATACTTAAGCTTCCCTGGTAGCTCAGCTGGTAAAGAATCTGCCTGCAATGCAGGAGACTCCTGTTCAATTCCTGGGTCAGAAAGTTACCCTGGAGAAGAGAATAGCAGAAGATAAAGAATCTGCCTGCTGGGTGGGAGACCCAGGTTTGATCCCTGGGTCAAGAAGATCCCCTGGAGAAGGAAATGGCAGCCCACTTCAGTATTCTTGCCTGGAGAATCCCAAGGACCAAGGAGCCTGGTAGGTTATAGTCCATGGGATCACAAAGAGTCAGACACAACTAAGTGACTAACACTTGCACACTGCACTTTTCAGTATTCTTGCCTTGGAAAATCCCCATGGAGAGAGGAGCCTGGAAGGCTATAGTCCATGGAGTCATAAAGAGTCAGATATGACTGAGTGGCTAAGCATGCACACACACACTTAAGTATTACTAATTAATGCTTAACCTGTTTAATACTGGCACTTAGATGTTGGACTGAGGAACCTGGAGAAGAATTGTATCTAGCGTGGGAATAGTTGACCATCAGTGATGAGGACTACAGGTGAATTTTCCATGAAGAGCTTCATTGTATCTATCAGGTACAGCAGTCTAATTACTGAAGCAATGAGAGGATGGCAACAGACAGCAACTCCATGCAACTGCTGATTTTTAAATATGTGAATATCCTTTTAAGCTTTGTGCTATCACCCACCAAATCATTTGTCAGCTGATGGGAAGAAAAGAATTGCTGTGGGCTTCTATAACCTCATAACCAAAATAAAACTGAGAGAGTCAAGATCATTGAGTATAGCTATGAAAGGATTTTAAAACATTATGGTAACCCCGAAACATTAAGACTGAACTCATTTGTAGTTCCTAGTTCAATCCAGGAAACCATTTCTTAATGTTCATTTCCTTGGATATTACAAAAAGTAATGGGTTCAAGAACAGTAGAGTTACTCTGCTATTAGTGAGGCAAATGGCCAGAGATTCAGCTGAGGCCTATACACAGGGGGCCTAATACATTTCCAACCTCATTTATCTTCACAGTAGTCATAACTACAGAATTTAGAGTTGGGCACATATAGGTGGCTATAGCTGGGGACTCTTGCTTAATTTAATGGATTGGGTAACTGGTAGGTCCAAACAACACTGGATAATTTGACATTTTTGAGAAATATTGTAATAGGTATATGCATTCAGCTATGTCAGATTTTTATTGTGCTTACTCCCAACAATAATAGTTTTTGAGAACTAAAGGAACAGTCACATTAATGAAAGTGAAATAGTGATGAAAGTCACTAAATAAATATTAAGTTGTATTCTGTGTTATTTTTAGAAAGACTTATGTGAAAGAGTCCTAAATAAGACTACTTATCTTCATCTCAACATGCAGCCATAAAACATGCTCTCTGATCATCTAGAAAGTCATCAAAGTATCAGTTATTTCAGTGGTTGTTACAAAGTTCCATCTGGTGAAACAGCAGCCCCAAATAAACAGATGTTTTGAGATTTTCATCAGGGAATAATGGTCTTAATACACACTTCACGGCTGCTGGGCAAGAAGCAAGTTCATCGTAGGCTGGATCCTCTCATGTCCATCTGCTGGGCTGGCTGGTTGCCTGCTCAGGAGTTGGTCAAATATTAGCCATGTGGCAGAGTTTTCAACTTTGGATCGTTTACATGGGTAGTCTGAATTTGAGTAAAAGTATACATCATCCAAATGTGGGGCCATCTTTTGTCATGTGATTTTTTTCATTCTTTATTCAAATGGCTATATTTTTCATCATGCATGTTTTTCTTCCCATTCTAAAACATGATCAAGCAAAAATTTTTAATTTAGTATCTCTAAAAATATTGTTAATAAATTAAGAATAGATAGCCTATTTATTTGGAGGTTATTACTTTCAATTAGAAAAACATTCTCAGAAACTATGTCTATGAAATTGATAAGCCTCCCAACAAGCAGTTCATAGAGTGATAACTTCTGTTCCAGGTTTTATTAATTCAATATTACTAAAAATCTTTGACATGTTAATTTGATAGGAAATAATACCTCTGAGGTGCCAAGAAAGACATCATTGAAAAGCTCATGATTTGCCTCATGGTTTATAACTTTGGGAAGTACCCTAAGACTTTCATAATGAATCTAATTATTTAAGACACAGAGGAGGCTCGATTATTTGGTTTTCATTCCAAGGTAGATCACTAACAAATAGGAAGGACAGAAAGGAGGTAGGGCAGAAGGAGGCTATTTGTTCTTTAGTGTTTAGCACAGAAACTGTGGCAAGGACGTCAGTGGAGACTGGAAATAGACGGACCAGCCAAATGTCTTCCTAGACCTATGCAATATCATTGCTGCTGGGTGGTGGTCTGTACAGATATATTATGCTTCTGATCATCTGATGAACATATCAATATTTGGTAGCCTTTCTTCTCAGACTTATGTGGAGATAGCTAAAATTTTGAAAAGAATTACAAAGCATAAATGGGAAAGAAAAAAAAATTGGAACTCAAGAACCAAGGCTTTATTCTAACAATGGAAGTACAAACTATAGTTGTGATGATTTTAAACTAAACTTTAATATGTTACAATATAGTTTTAGTTATTCAAAATTCTTAGTGGATAAAATATTCTTTTTAATTTTGTTTTTTGGTAATGGCTTTCTAGTTGGAAACTCTCGTGTTTTAAATGTTACAAAATTTTATTAGTCTAAATAAGAGTAATAAGATGAAGATAATAAAAGCATTGTTTAATTTTGTAGGAGATTATTGTGCCTTTAGGCTCTCAGTTTAAATATCAATTATCATTATGGTGTTCTAGTTAGACAAGGTCTATGTGGTTCATGTCAGCCTGAACTAAACCTTTTATGTTCCATATTATTGCTAGATTTTAAATGTATTTTGAGAAATACTTTTTCTTTCTTTGAAGACTTTTGATGAAATGATTTGATATTCTGTTTGGTTGAATTCTGATTTAGTTAGGTATCACTGAATTTTTCACAAAAATGTTTTTGAAAGTCTTCAATTTACAGAGAAAAAGAACTTTTTAAAAACCTTTCAAAAGATTTTTAAAATACTATAGTGATCTTAAATAAGTGTTAATGTCCAAAACAGAAAATTATCAAGAGGATAGGCTTGAAGGACTGTATTAAGTTTAGTCTAATAGAAAAATAAACAATTTAATAGAGTAATAATTGAGATTGAAGTGTTGAGGAAAACTTTCTTTAGAGTTGTTGTAACAGTGCTTTTCTTAGAATTTTATATTAAGGCAGGATCATTAGGTATTTTAATAATGATGGTATATGTTTAACAAGATATTTGACAATTCCTTGTGACATTTGCTGAGAAAATTGTTAGTAAAAAGGAACATCATATGCATTTAAAATTTTTACCTGCATGTAAAGATACTTTTCTATATAAGAAACTACTGAAATTCTATATAAGTTTTATATAAGAAACTACTGAAATGAAAGTACATGCTGTAATATACACAGAATGAATATTTAGTCCTGGATGGGCCATTAGATCTTAACACCCATGGAGGATTCAAGTCAATGTATGGCAAAACCAATACAATATTGTACAGTAAAATAAATTAAAAAATATATAGTGGAAGAATTTTCACGAGTAAAAGCAACAGTGGGGCTCTTAAAAGTGAATAAATTATATAAGTTCATGAGACAAATTGCATAGATGGAAAAAGTTTGTATTTGAATTATTTTATATTCAATCTTCCCTTCTGATGGTAGAAAGAATCCACCTCAGGATAATGAATATTCTTTTGTAAGCAATAAATTCCCAATCCCCACTGTATCAATAATTCCAACTCCCATTATGAATCTACCTGTTCTACAAATTATGAATCATGCCTCTGACCATTGCTTGTTCCTTAGTAGATATATAAAAATCCATTTTCATTGTTCTTACTAAAAATAACTTAGTATTTAAACTCTATTTTTGTGTAACTCCCTCAATATTTTTTTCACTCACCTAAAATTTCTAGTTCTAGTCTCAATTATTTTTCATGAATGTGATTATTATCCTCTCACTTGCATTTCTATATAGTAATTTCCTTCTCCCCATCTCACTATGGTTGCTAAGTTCAGAACTGGATGCAGGTTTCCATTGGTGATAAGAGGTCATTTTATTATTTACTTGGACTGCCAGATATTATTTTGCTGTGTATGTAGGCAGTAAGCTTGAAATTTGCCTAGACAGCTTTTTCTCAGACAAATGATTAGAAGTGAAGAAGTAAAGGGACATTATATACATTTTTGTTTTTAGTAGAAGGTCATTAAAGACAAAGAACCTGATAAATGAATGGATGTAACTTCCTGAAGTTTGAATTCATTAAAAAAAATGTATTTATTTATTTTTTTGGAGGGTAATTACTTTACAATATTGTGGTGGTTTTTGCCATACATCTACATGAATCATCCATGGCTGTACATGTGTCCCACCATCCTGAACCCCACTTGCACCTCCCTCCCCACCCCATCCCTCTGGGTTATCCCAGAGCACCAGCTTTGGGTGCCTTGATCCATGTATTGAATTTGTACTGGTTATCTATTTTACATATGGTAATATACATGTTTAAATGCTATTCTCTCATATTGTCCCACCCTCACCTTCTCCCACAGAGTCCAAATGTCTGTTCTTTACATCTGTGTCTCTTTTGCTATCTTGCATATAGGATCATTGTTACCATCTTTCTAAATCCCATATATATGCATTAATATACTGTATTGTGTTTCTTTTTCTGACTTACTTCACTCTGTATAATAGGCTCCAGTTTCATCCACCTCATTAGAACTGACTCAAATATGTTCTTTTTTATAGCTGAGTAATATTCCATTGTGTATATGTACCACACAACTTCCTTATCCATTCATCTGCTGATGGACCTCTAGGTTGCTTCCATGTCCTGGCTATTATAAACAGTGCTGCAATGAACATGGGGGTACATGTGTCTCTTTCAATTCTTGTTTCCTTGGTGTGTATGCCCAGCAGTGGGATTGCTGGGTCATATGGCAGTTCTATTTCCAGGTTTTTAAGGAATTGCCACACTGTTTTCCATAGTGACTGTACTAGTTTGCATTCCCACCAACAGTGTAAGAGTTTTCCCTTTTCTCATCCTCTCCAGCATTTATTGTTTGTAGAGTTTTTGGTGGCTGCCATTCTGATGAATTCATTTTTAAATATAACATTTTCTGAGATATTCTTTGAATAAAATGACAGGGAAAAACAAATCTCAAAGGATCCTGCAGTGAAGTGAAGTTGCTCAGTCATGTCTGACTCTTTGCGACTCCTTGGACAGTAGCCTGCACCAGGCTTCTCCGTCCATGGGATTTTCTAGGCAAGAATACTGGAGTGGGTTGCCATTTCCTTCTCCAGCAGAGAAAGGAAAAACACATATAAAAAGAATAGAGCCAAGCCCTCAGGACTTTTGTTCCAGCAATTTGGAATCAGAGCCAACCACTGACAGGTTGGTGATGGCCACTGAGCATAGAGGAAGTTCTGCCTCACACCCAGGGATAACTCTAACTTCTCCATCTCCAACCCCACAAACCCCAAGAAGCTTCGGTATGCTGCCTACAAGAGACTCAAGGCAAAAGATACACAGAGACTAAAACTGATTGCATGGAAAATAATAGTTCATGCAAAGGGAAATGACAAGAAAATGAGGGTAAGCAATATTCACCACTGACAAAGTGGACTTTAAAATAAAGCCTTGAAGAAAGAAAGAAAAAAGACATTATATAAAGATAAAGGGATCAATACAAGAAGAGTATATTATACTCATTGGCATATACCCACTCAATACAGTAGCACTTAAATATATAAAGGAAATACTAACAGATTTTTAATTGCAGTCATGAAATTAAAAGATGCTTGCTCCTTGGAAGAAAAGCTTTGATCAACCTAGACAGCAAATTAAAAAGCAAGAGACGTTACTTTGCTGACAAAGGTCTGTCTAGCCAAAACTATGGTTTTTCCAGTCATGTATGAATGTGAAAGTTGGACCATAAAGAGGGCTGAGCACTGAAGACCTGATGCTTCTGAACTGTGGTGTTGGAGAATTCTTGAGAGTTCCTTGGGAGAGCTCTTGAGAGTCCCTTGGGCTGCAAGGAGATCAAACCAGTCCATTCTAATGGAAATTAGTCCTGAGTATTCGTTGGAAGGACTGATGCTGAAGTTCCAAGACCTTGGCCCCCTGATGTGAAAAACTGACTCTTTGGAAAAGCCCCTGATGCTGAGAAAGATTGAAGGCAGGAGAAGAAGGGGACAACATAGGATGAGATGGCTGGATGGCATCACCAACTCAGTAGACATGAGTTTGAACAAGCTGTTGGATTTGGTGATGGCCAGGGAAGCCTGGCGTGTTGCAGTGCATGGGGTTGCCAAGTGTAGGACACTACTGAGCAACTGAACTGAACTGAACAGACTTAAGAGAATTTGACAATAATACAATAATAGTAGGGGAGTTTAACACCTCACTTACATCAATAGATAGATTGGACAGAAAATTGATAAGGTAACAATGATCTTCAATAGACCAGGTATACTTAATAGAAATCAACAGGACAATATATTTAAGAACAAGAGAATGTACATTCTTTTACAAGTGCACATGGAATGTTCTCTGGGAGAGATAATGTGCTAGGCCAAAAAACAAATCTCAAGAAGTTTGAGAGGATAGAAATTATATCAAAGATTTTTTTCCAGTCACAATGGTATAAGGCTAAAAATCAACTAGAGAAAGAAAAATGGGGGGGGGGGGCAATAGTATATAGAGACCAATGATATTCTACTAAAAAGCAAGGGGTCAATGAAGAAATCAAAAGGAAAATCAGAAAATATCTCATGACAAAAGAAAGTGAAAATTCAACATTCTAAAATCTGCGGGATACAGCAGAAGCAGTTCAAAGACAGTTTATAGCAATATAAGCCTTCCACAAGAAATAAGAAAATTCTCAAATAACTTAACCTGCTACCTAAAAGAACTAGAAAAACAAGAACAAATAGAGCCCAAAGTCAGCAAAACAAAGGAAATACTAAGATCAGAGAGGAAACAGAGATAAAAATTAATAGAAAACATCAATGAAATCAGGAACTAATTTTTTAAAAAGATAAATGAAATTGATAAACCTTAGCTAGGCTCATCAAGAACAATAATAACAAAAGGCCCAAATAAACAAAATAAGAAATGAAAGAAGAGAAATAACTACTGATACTACAAAGATACAAAAAAGTAGTAAAAATTATATAGCTACTTGTGAACAAATTGGACAACCTAGAAGAAATAGATAAAGT
This sequence comes from Dama dama, assembly GCF_033118175.1. Classification (NCBI taxonomy): domain Eukaryota; kingdom Metazoa; phylum Chordata; class Mammalia; order Artiodactyla; family Cervidae; genus Dama; species Dama dama. The sequence goes on along the minus strand of NC_083693.1, from coordinate 47,113,036 downwards.
TTTAGAAACATGGCCATTTGGACAGCCGTACACGCACGTGTTCCTGTTTAATCTTGTCCAGCTCTTCTTGACCCCATGGACTGTAGCCTGCCAGACTCCCTTGTCCATGGGATTTTTCAAGCAGGATTACTGGAATGGATTGCCATTTCCTCTTCCAGGAGATCTTCCTGACCCAGGAATCGAACCCACATCTCTTGTGTCTCCTGCATTTGCAGGCAGATTCTTTACCAACTGTGCCACCATATAACCTCTGTTATTTGGGTAACATCGGATTGATCAATCAATGACACTTGTTGAATAAAACGTCTGTAGGCGAGTAATAGCTAATGCAGTTTGTGGCAAAAAGGCAGAGAGGTATGTTTTGAGAAGTTACTGCAGTCCCATGGTCTACAGGTCAGATATATTTGTATGTGATGACTAAGTATGGACCAAGTAAACACAAAAGCCAACCTGGGGTCATTTACAATTACTCTCCAAAGTGGTAAGGAAGAAGGGCAATGAAACCATGAAAGGAAAAGGCTGGAAGCTCTGTGATGATTGTGTTGACAAGATGCATTTTGCCTGCATCAAGAAAGGTGTAGCGAGAGACTTTTAGTTACATGCTCATTGAAAAAGCCATATAAACCCCACAAAAGCAAAAGTCAGCTTTAAACATTTACCATGGACAGAATAAGTGAAAATCAAATTGCTTTACATCACATGTATTTTCTGTCCTAATGAATCTCTCCCTTCTACCTCCCAGTATCTGTCCCAACCCTCCAGGGAACATGTATTAATGGCTTACTAGGCAGGACAGGTGATGTCTACAGGAGTGAATGATAGGAAATAACGAATCCATAGGCAACAACTCCTCTTCTGGGCATTCTTTTAAATGTTCTATATTCACTGAGTTATTTGATCCAGACAACCATCTAATAAGAGGAAATATTTTACCAAGGTCATAGATTTAGTAACTGTCAGAGCTGACCTTCCTTCCTGGGTGATCTGGTTCAAGTCAATGCCCTTAAGCAGCCTGCTAAATTATCTCTTTCTCTTGTAATGCACACCTCAACTTCAATCCTAGTGGAGGCAGGCCAATCTGTACTACTTTCCTTCTGCAAACTTCCTACCTGGGGCATGTCAGAACAGGTACAGAAAAGTTTTACCTTTAAATGAGAATTCAGAATTTTGAATATTGCATGGAATTGTGAATCATATTTATGTGAGGTTGCTTTTATCACTTGAAGTCACTGAAGGACTTTTTACTAACAAAGAGTGACAAGAATGTTAATGTACCTGGGTACAGTTTCACCCAAATGGCAGAAATAGTTCACTTTACAAAATGGTTTTGAATGCATGTGTTGGGAGAAGGCAAGGGTGGGGATTAAAGTTACTTTCTGATTGTACCTTGCAGTTCTATGTGTTCATGTGCCTATTGCCATGTAAATTAGGGTTTCTTTACGAACTTGAACCATATTTCTAGATTTGAATAGCTAACTACTAAGCAATAAATTGTGTTGTTATATGTATTGATAATAGAGTTAAGGGATGGCTCTAAAGACAATAGATAAAATGTAAAGATATTAAAATAAGAAAATGATCTAATAAAAAAAAAATGCTTAGCCTCAATAGTATCCAAAAAAATGCATTCATCATTTTCGGTACCAAGCTAGATGACCAAATACAGTTAATATTCATTACTGTAGTGTGGAGAGATGGAAAATCTCAAACATTACTGTTGAAGCTGTAAAACAGAATAATCACTTTGAAATCAAATTTGATAATATATATCCAGAAAAACCAAAAAAATGATACTATTCCATCCTAAGTTTTTGTTGTTCAGTCAGTCATGTCTGACTCCTTGCAACTCCATAGATTGTAGCACAACAGGCTTCCCTGTCCTTCACTGTCTTCTGGAGTTTGCCCAGACTCATGTCCATTGAGTCAAGGATGACAACCAACTGTCTTGCCCTCTGTCACCCCCTTCTCCTCCTGCCCTCAGTTTTCCCCAGCATCAGTGTCTTTCCAAAGAATCAGCTCTCACATCAGATAGCCAAAGTATTGGAATTTCAGCTTTAGCATCAGTCCTTCCAATGAATATTCAGGGTTGATTTCCTTTAGGATTGACTGGTTTATTCTTCTTGCAGTCCAAAGGGCTCTCAAGAGTCTTCTCCAGTACCACATTTCAAGAGCATCAATTCTTTGGTGCTCAGCCTGCTTTGTGGTCCAACTCTCACATCTGTACATGACTACTGAAAAAACCATAGCTTTGAATATATGGACCTTTGTCGGCAAAGTGATGTCTCTGCTTTTTAACACACGGTCTAGATTTGTCATAGCTTTCCTTCCAAGGAGCAAGTGTCTTTTAACTTCCTGGCTGCAGTCACCATCCACAGTTATTTTGGAACTCAGGAAAATAAAGTCTGTCACTGTTTCCATTGTTTCCCTATCTATTTGCCATGAAGTGATGGGAATGGATGCCATGATCTTAGTTTTCTGAATCTTGAATTTTAAGCCAGCTCTTTCACTCTCCTCTTTCACCTTCATCAAGAGGTTCTTTAGTTCCTCTTCACTTTCTGCCATTAGGGTGGTGTCATCTTTATATCTGAGGTATTGATATTTCTCCTGACAATCTTGTCTCCAGCTTGTGACTCATCTAGCTGGGCATCTTGCATGATGTACTCTGCATATAAGTTAAATAAGCAGAGTGACAATATATAGCCTTGACATACTCCTTTCCCAATTTTGAACCAGTTCATTGTTCCATTTCTGGTTCTAACTGTTGCTTCTTGACCTGCATGCAGGTTTCTCAGGAGGCAGGTGAGGTGGTCTGTGTGGTATTCCCATCTCTTTAAGAACTTTCCCCAGGTTGTTGTGATTCACAGAGTAAAAGGCTTTAGCTCTGTAGTGAATGAAGCAGAAGTAGATGTTTTTCTGGAATTCCCTTGTTTTTCTATGATCTAACAGTTGTTGGTAATTTGATTTAAAACAAAAATCTACAGAGTTTTAACCTAAGTATTACATATGATATTGAAACAGTGGAAGAAATCAATGACTAAATGTCTAGAAATAGGAAATTGATTATGGAACAGCATAAAGTCAGTACTTTATAGACTATAATTCAATCCTTAGAAATTAAGGACATACATACAGATGGCTAACAAACACATGAAAAGATGCTCAACATCACTCATTATCAGAGAAATGCAAATCAAAACCACAATGAGGTACCATTACACACCAGTCAGGATGGCTGCTATCCAGAGTCTACAAGCAATAAATGCTGGAGAGGGTGTGGAGAAAAGGGAACCCTCCTACACTGTTGGTGGGAATGCAAACTAGTACAGCCACTATGGAGAACAGGGTGGAGATTCCTTAAAAAACTGGAAATAGAACTGCCATATGACCCAGCAATCCCACTCCTGGGCATACACACCAAGGAAACCAGATCTGAAAGAGACACATGCACCCCAATGTTCATCGCAGCACTGTTTATAATAGCTAGGACCTGGCAGCAGCCTAGATGCCCATCCGCAGACGAATGGATAAGGAAACTGTGGTACATATACACCATGGAATATTACTCAGCCATTAAAAAGAATACATTTGAATCAGTTCTAATGAGATGGATAAAACTGGAGCCCATTATACAGAGTGAAGTAAGCCAGAAAGATAAAGACCATTACAGTATACTAACACATATATATGGAATTTAGAAAGATGGTAATGATAACCCTATATGCAAAACGGAAAAGAGACACAGATGTACAGAACAGAATTTTGGACTCTGTGGGAGAAGGCGAGGGTGGGATGTTTCGAGAGAACAGCATCGAAACATGTGTTTATCTAGGGTGAAACAGATCACCAGCCCAGGTTGGGTGCATGAGACAAGTGCTCGGGCCTGGTGCACTGGGAAGACCCAGAGGAATCGGGTGGAGAGGGAGGTGGGAGGGGGATTCGGGATGGGCAACACGTGTAGATCCATGGCTGATTCATGTCAATGTATGGCAAAAATCACTACAATACTGTAAAGTAATTAGCCTCCAACTAATAAAAATAAATGAAAAAAAAAAAGTTAAAAAAAAAAAGAAATTAAGGAGACTATGCCTATGTGAAGAATACTAAGAATATTATAATACTATATGAAAGAGAAAACAGTGGAAATTGGGATATGCAATTCTATATATGTAAGTATAAATACACTAGCATCATATTATATAAAAAACTGAGAAAATACAATAAAGCCTTCATGATTATTTTCTTTGGGTGCTAAAATAAGGGGTAGCTTCCCCTTTTTTCTTCATATAACCTTTACTCAAAATGTAATAATTGCTAAAGCATAAAAGTTACTATAGATTATGCTATTGGCTTACATGTAGCAAAAAATTGTATAAAAGAATATAAATCATGAATTATAAGAATGATGGGTGAAAGAACATACCATGAAAATACTGAAAAAACATGGGAATGATGGATTATGTTCCTTGTATTACACAGGATCTATTACTGTGTCTATAAGATAAAACATTTTCAATATTTTATCATCACTAATAGTTCCACCTGGCACATTTATAAATGCCACATATATAGCACCTGTGCAAAACAGATATAAAACACATATAAAAACATAATAAATGTCATGTGTGCATGCATGCTAAGTTCCTTCAGTTGTGTACAACTCTGTGCGACCCTCTGGACTGTGGCCCACCAGACTTCTCTGTCCATGTCTTTCTCCATAATGGATGTCAATATAATATAAATATTAACATAATATTTATGAAATGTATGTTCATATATATAAAAATACATATTAATGTATCATAAATGTTAATTTACACACACATACATTTCATCTTTACTACAGTTTTTTTTATTATAATTCCTGAAGGTTTATAGAGTATATTTCAGCTCACCTCTAGAAAAACCTATATGAATTTATAGTATATGTGTTAATATTATCTTTCCTACCTAAATTTACAAACACTCCTTGTTTTTTCACCATTTTCATTTATTAACTTAGTTATCACAAATGTAATTTATAAATATATCAAACATAATGGGAATTCAATCAATAAAGAGTTGTCTATAACACAGATAATCTACATATGCATATTTTTGCTGATATGTGGTAGGATTCTATAATAATGAGAGTAGTATTAGTCTGTGGGTCAGGAATCCTGAATTCTTATAAATATGTTGCATAATGTATTTAGGGCTTTGTCTTCATTTGTAAATTAGTCAGATAGCCAGGGAGTCTCCAAATTATTATTTATTCTTACAAGTAAGGATACTGAAACTAAGTGGTACATGATTAAATGGATGGAGAAAAGCAATACAGCCTAGTTTCTTTAACTTATATTCCAAAATGCCCTTGAAAAAGTGAGGAAAAGTTAATATATTGTTGATAAGAAAGTAAAATAGAAAAGAGATTACCTTCTAATATTGATCAGAAGAAGAAGTAGTTTATTAATATCAAAGTAGATTTAGGCACAAAAAAGGTTGCTAGGGATATTAATAGAGTGATCATATTGTTCAAGAAGTGCATATGTTCTCAGTCACTAAGTTGTGTCTGACACTTTACCACCCCAGGGACTATAGCCCACCAGGCTCCTCTGTTCACGGGATTCTCCAGACAAGAACACTGGAGTGGGTTGCCATGCTCTCCTTCAGGGTATCTTCTTGAGCCAGGCATTGGACTTGCGTGTCTTGTGTCCTTCACTGGCATATGGATTCTTTACCACCAGCACCACCTGGGAAGAGCATCAAGTAAATAAAGCAAAAATTGATACAACTGCAAATGGAAACACAAAACTACAATTATTATCATGTAACTCACCATATAAATAAGGTGAGAACAAAACAAAATACATGATCATTCCAGTAGATGCAGAAGAAGCATTTAAGAAGAATTCAAAATCTATTCCCAGTAATATATTTCAGCAAATTTGAAACAGAATGGATTTTCCTCAGTTTGAGCAAGGACAGCTACAAAAACACTTTGTAATTAATATCATATTCACATGCTAAAATATTGACTGTTTTAAACCTAAAACTAGAAATAGGAGTAGAATAATTGTTCTGTTTACTTCTGTTCAACTTTCAACCATTAATAGAAGATCTTGCCAGTGTAATTAAGTAATAAAAATAAATAAATTCATCCATATTTGACACCAAGAACTAAATCTCTACTTGTAGAACAGTTGATCATCTATGCAGAAAATCCTAAAGAGTGTACAAAGAAAAGCTACTAGAAATAAATAACATTAGCAGGGTTTCAAGATATAATATTAAGACGGAAAAATCAATTTTATCTCTGTTTACTAGGAACAAGGCCTTGCTAGCTTAGCTGATAAAGAATCTGCCTGCAATGAAGGAATGCAGGAGACCCCAGTTCGATCCCTGGGTCAGAAAGATCCCCTGGAGAAGGAATAGGCTACCCACTTCAGTTTTATTGGGCTTCCCTGGTGGCTCAGAAGATAAAGAATTTGCCTATGGTGCAGGAGACCTGGGTTCTATCCCTGGGTTGGGAAGATCCCCTGGAGAAGGAATGGCTACCCACTCCAGTATTCTTGCCTGGAGAATTCCATGGATAGAGGAGCCTGGCAGGCTACAGTCCATGGGGTCACAAAGAGCCAGAAATAGAAATGGAAATTACCATTTACATCACCGTAAGAAATATGACATTTGGGATAAATTTAAGGAAAAACGTTCAAGATTGCAAAGTGAAACCTGCAAAATATGTTAAAAGAAGCCAAATATATAAATAAGTGGGGGAAAGAGAAATGCAAAATGTTAAAAAAACAATATTCAACTGAGTAAACCTTAAAAATCTTATTGGCTTCATTCAACAGGTTGTGAATTGAGCAGCATCCAATCTAGCACATGGAAAGGTGCTCTGAGGTGCTTTATAAAATGAAATGGAAAGGAGTGGAATCAAAGAACTTATTATAGGCAAAAAAGGGTATTGGTTATGACAAAGTCACTTTCTTTTCAGAGAATGACAGGGATTTATCAGGCAGATTATCTAATTAGTGCTGACTAGGTGATTCCCAATTGCCTGGTTTAAGGTTCCATTTCTGGAAGATCTGAAACTGTAAGTCTCAGTTTGGTTATGTGGGGTTTAGCCAAAGTGACTCCATTTGGTATTTGCTGTCTTGTTTTTAGTAAATGTATCCAAAAACTAAATACTATTAAGATAGCACTTCTCCTTCCTGCAATTCCAATCAAAATCCCAGGAGATTTTTTTATTTATTATTTTGTTTTTATTTTTTGAGGATTGGTGATTGACAAGTTGATAATAAGATTTATGTGAAAATTCAAAGGATCTAGAATAGCCAAAAAGAGTTTTGAAAAGTAAGGATAAAGTTGAAGGACTTTAACTATCTATTTTAAAGCATCAGTAGTTAAGTCATTGTGATACTGGCATAGATAGACAAAATCACTATAAAGAAGCAGGTTGTTCAAAAATAGATCCTTACATATATGTTTAATAGATTTTTGACAAAAGTCAAAGGTAATTCAATGGAGAAAGAACAGTGTTTCTTTTTTTTTTCAGATGACGCTCGAACAATTGGGCTTCCATATGCAAAACAATAAACCTTGATATATTTTACACTGAAAGATTAACTCAAAATACATTGTACAAATAAATGTTAAACTATAAAACTCAAGGAAACAACATTTGAGAAAAAATTAGTAATCTCAAGTATTTTTTAGATTTCATTCAAATTCAAAATGTTCACTCTGCAAAACACTGTTAATAGAATATGCAAACAAAGAAGAAAATGTTAAAAAGTGCTTGCAAATAATATGTCTAATAAAGAACTTGTATCCAGAACATAGAAAGACTTGAATAGGTTCTTCCACAAAGAACATATACACCAGTGGTAGGAATGTAAAATGGCAAAACAAACTTAGACATACTTTTAGAGTTTTCTGAGAAATCCAACAATTTTCTCTCCAAGGTATTTACCAAAGGAAACATAATCATATGTTCACACAAATACTTGTACATAAATATCAAAACAACTTTATCTGTAATAACCTCAAATTGGAAACAACCTAAATATCCATCAAGTGAATGGATATACAAATTCTAGTGTAGAAAGAAAACAGAATAATATGCAACAAAAATAATGAACTATTGATGCATGCAATAATTTATATGGGTCTAAGCATGATTATGATAAATGAAAAAAGCAAGTAATAAAGCTCCATTGCAAATATTATATTCTAAATGATTAGTTTTAAATAAAGTTCTAAAATATTCAAACCTTATCTATCATAACAGAGGGAAAATAGATCAATTGTTGTCCAAAGATTGAGTGAAGACTAGTTGGACTGGAAAGACAAAAAGTCTTACAGAGGCATGAGGGAATTTGGCGGTGGGTGAGGGGAAGATGAGGAACATACAAATTACTTGCATTATGGTCATGATTTTGTGGAAGTTTATTTCAAATATCAGATTGTACACTTTAAAGATGTGAAGTTCAATATGTACAAATTACACCTCAAGACGATAAAGAATCTGCCTGAAATACGGGAGACCAGGGTTTGATCATCATGAGAAACGCTGGGTTGGATGAAACACAAGCTGGGATCTAGATTGCTGGGAGAAATATCAATAACCTCAGATATGCAGATGACACCACCCTCATTGCAGAAAGTGAAGAACTAAAGCGCCTCTTAATGAAAGTGAAAGAGGAGAGTGAAAAAGTTGGCTTAGAGCTCAACATTCAGAAAACAAAGATCATGGCATCTTGTCCCATAACTTCATGGCAAATAGATGGAGAAACAGTGGAAACAGTGGCAGACTTTATTTTTGGGGGCTCCAAAATCTCTGCAGATGGTGACTTCAGCCATGAAATAAAAAGGTGCTCACTCCTTGGAAGAAAAGTTATGACCAACCTAGACTGCATATTAAAAAGCAGAGACATTACTTTGCCAACAAAGGTTCATCTAATCAAGACTATGGTTTTTCCAGTGGTCATGTATGGATGTGAGAGTTGGACTATAAAGAAAACTGAGTGCTGAAGAATTGATGCTTTTTGAACTGTGGTGTTGGAGAAGACTCTTGAGCGTCCCTTGGACTGCAAGGAGATCCAACCAGTCCATCCTAAAGGAAATGAGTCCTGAGTGTTCATTGGAAGGACTGATGTTGAAGCTGAAATTCCAATACTTTGGCCACCTGATGCGAAGAGTTAACTCATTGGAAAAGACCCTGATGCTGGGAAAGATTGAAGGCGGGAGGAGAAGGGGATGATAGAGGATGAGATGGTTGGATGGCATCACTGACTCAATGGACATGAGTTTGCTTAAACTCTGGGAGTTGGTGATGGACAGGGAGGCCTGGTGTGCTGCGGTTCATGGGGTTGTGAAGAGTCGGACACAACTGAGTGACTGAACTGATCTGAGGGTTTGATCCCTGGGTTGAGAAGATCTCCTGGAGAAGGAAATGGCTACCCACTCTAATATTATTGCCTGGAGAATTCATGGACAGAGGAGCCTGGTGGGCTACAGTCCATAGGGTTGCAAAGAATCAGACATGACTGAGTGACTCACACAACATGAGTAGTTCAACTCAAATATCAAGAAAGTATAATATACATTATCAAACATTAAAACTCTTTTCTACAAGTTCAAAGTTTTTAAACATCCTAGTACAGGCATGAGACAGTAGAATAGAACAGTCCAGACAAAACTGAAATACACTTATCATATTATAATGGTTACACTGTAAATCATAGTTGAGAGAATTGTCTAATTGATAACAGTCTACCCTTAAGAAATAAATTAGAATCTCATCTCATTTCATTAAAAAGCAATTTGAAATAGATTTAAAGGTTAATGCTAAGTCAATAAAGTTAATAAATAAGTTTATTAAACATAAGTTAAAACATTCTGAAAAAGTTGAGGTTAATATTTATCTCTTTAAAAATAGATGAATATTTATATAAGCTCAGTAGAGAAGAAAAAACATGAGACATCAATGGCAGAAATAGTGAAGAAAGTGGTTACTAACTCTGAATATATAAAAAATGAAAATTCATAGAATGTTTATGAATAAAATCATAGTAAGCATTATTAAAATGTTAACAGTAAATGAAAGAAGTAATTTGCAAGTTCTTATTAGGAATACATTTAACACTCTTAGAATGTAAAAAGGTCTAACACTTCAAGTGAAAGTCACTCAGTTGTGTCCAACTTTTTGCAACCCTATGTACTATACAATCCATAGAATTCTCCAGGCCAGAATACTGGAGTGGCTAGCTGTTCCCTTCTCCAGGGATCTTCCAGACCCAGGGATTGAACCCAGGTCTCCCACATTGCAGGTGGATTGTTTACCAGCTGAGCTACCAGGGAAGCCCTTTAACACTTCAACAGCAATTAAAAAGGCAACTCTCTTATTCGAAAGCAGGCAAAGAACAGATATAGGCAGTTTCAAAAGATAAAAAAGATGTAGAGATGATTAGCATGTGAAAATGTCATGTTTCAAATCACTATAGCCTAGAATTCTGTTAATAGTAGAGTGTTTGTCTTGGACCTTATGACTGAATCCTGATGATTAGCTCAATAATCCCTGAGCTAAATGTGGATGTGGGAGGCACCCAGAGTCCTAAATAATTCCAACAGGGGTAGACTTTTTTTGGGGGGTTTGGAAATGTTTCTATCCCAGCTGTCAACATTTAAGTGACTAGTTTTTCTTTTGATGTGGACGTAGCTTTGACATCTCAGAAAGATATCTGACACCCACCTTCATCAGTGACATCTGTATCAGTCCAATCAACTCCTTTCTCTGAGATGGACATTTTTCTTCTTTTAACATTTAAAGGAACAGAATATTACATTTACCCATGACCAAGTAAACTGTGTTCTTCAGTGTTTTGTTTTGTTTTTTTCCTCCCCTGAAACCTTTGCTGTGGCCAAAATATATAGTTTCATCTTAAAAAAAAAAAAAAAAAAGACATTGTAGAATGTTGTTCATTATTCCTTACTTGTCATCTCCCTAGAAAAATGTTCTCTCTCTGCTTTTGAAAGCTGAAATTGCATAGATCCTCCAGTTGTTTGTAGATTAGCTGTAATTTATTCAGTGCCCAGAGGGTAACATAAGAGGATTAGCCAGGGTAGAGCGGGAACAGGGACAGTCCTTCAGGCTTTGTTATGTTACAGTCATGCAGATGAAACCAAAACTGGGCCAAAGTGTCACCTCTTTTTGAGATTAACTACCTAACAAGATTCCAACTTACTCCTCCCACTATCTTATTTATGTGATTTCCTGAAATTCAAAATCATTATGAAACTTGACTGCCAGCTTAATTGAAAGCTGACTACTTCCTATCAGCATTATTTTTCTAAATGCTTTGTCTAAATATGTTTCTTACGATGGTAACTATTCCAATAAAATGTTCAACAGAGCTGTGCCTTGTAATTCTGATAACAGTAATGCCAATTTATTAATTTAAAAAAATTTAAAATAAATTCATTTATTTTAATTGAAATATAATTGTTTTCAATATTGTGTTGGTTTGTGGTATGTATCAAAATTATTTATTGCTTTTTAAAAATATTCAGAATATTTAAAAATATTTTCAATATTTAAAACTGTGAATATTCAAAAACTGTACTTCAAGAGAGTTACTGTTTCCTTTCTTCCCACTGGCTATGTTTCTCCCTAATCCAGAACAAGCATTCTGTAAAAATGTGTTCAATGATTAAATGGTTAAATGAATGATAGACTGATTTCCAGACTATGCAATTAAAAATACTGTATTTCAGTTTTTTTTTTCCCCCACAGTTTCACTTATCTAACATAAGAATTATTTTTAATCAGTATTGTTCAGACAGCAATCATGATTTAACAGTCTTGGTTCTGAGAGAGTCAATCTCTAGGTAGGTTGTTAAGAAGTCCAGGGTCCCCAGGGAGGAGAAAGGGATCCAGAGTCCCTGAGGGGGAGATAGGGGTCTGGAGTTCTCAAGGAGGAGAAAAGGACAAACTTTTTTTTGTTTAAGCTCCAAGCTGATGATGGCCCAAGAAAACTACTCATCTTGCTCAAGGATATGCTTTTCCTTAAACTTTGTACCAATGATTATGTAACAACAACCTATCCTGCTTGAGGGCATGTTTCTCCTTCTTGAGAACCTTCTGACTAATCCTGTCTTCTTAAAATGTATATTGTGGGAGTGAGTCTAGTAAGATCTTTCTATTGTTAGTTCTAATCTTGTTAATTTAAGATGTGTGTTATGGGAGTGAGTCTGGTAAAAGTATACAAGGCCTTGCTAAGACTAGAGAGTGGGGGAACTCTCTGTCCCCCTTCTGATGTCTATGTTAGAAACGTTCTATGTCCCTTTTTATACTTTAAGAAAAATCTGCTACATAAAACCTCTTGAGTGATCAAGCCTGGGCCTTTGACCTGAAGCTAAATCTTCTTTGGAGACCACAAATCCGACACCTTTCACCATAGGCTATCAGTTCCTGTGCATATTTGTTAAGAGCTGTTCATTTGTTCATCACTAAAACAGAATGAGTATAATTACATTTACTATGCCAATTAAAGGTAGGTGAAAGTATCAAATCCCTTGGAGTAAATGAAAGAAATTTCAGAGCCACTCGAAGTTGCTGTCTAATTTATGCATAGCATAAGTCAGTCATTAGTGTGTCACACATCAGTTCATAAAACTTTGTGCAAATTTTACACTCTCACTAGTGTAAATAGTATAAATAGTACCACTACTATTAAACATAGTTTTGGAAGTGTTGGCCACAGCAATCAGAGCAGAAAAAGAAATAAAAGGAATCCAAATAGGAAAAGAAGAAATAAAACTCTCACTGTTTGCAGATGACATGATCCTCTACATAGAAAACCCTAAAGACTCTACCAGAAAATTCCTAGAGCTAATTAATGAATACAGTAATGTTGCAGGATATAAAATTAACACACATAAATCCCTTGCATCCCTATATACTAACAATGAGAAAACAGAAAGAGAAATTAAGGAAGCAATACCATTTACCATTGCAACAAAAAGAATAAAATACTTAGGAGTATATGTACCTAAAGAAATGAAAGACCTATATATAGAAAACTATAAAACACTGATGAAAGAAATCGAAGAGGACACAAATAGATGGAGAAATATACTGTGTTCATGGATTGGAAGAATCGATACTGTGAAAATGACTATACTACCCAAAGCAACCTATAGATTCAATGCAATCCCTATCAAGCTACCAATGGTATTTTTCACAGAACTAGAACAAATAATTTCACAATTTGTATGAAATACAAAAAACTTCGAATAGCCAAAACAATCTTGAGAAAGAAGAATGGAACTAGAGGAATCAACCTGTCTGACTTCAGGCTCTACTACAAAGCCACAGTCATCAAGACAGTATGGCACTGGCACAAAGACAGAAATATAGATCAATGGAACAGAATAGAAAGCCCAGAGATAAATCCATGAACTTATGGACACCTTATCTTCGACAAAGGAGGCAAGGATAAACAATGGAAAAAAGACAACCTCTTTAACAAGTGGTGCTGGGAAAATTGGTCAACCACTTGTAAAAGAATGAAACTAGAACACTTTCTTATACCATACACAAAAATAAACTCAAAATGGATTAAAGATCTAAATGTAAGACCAGAAACTGTAAAACTCCTAGAGGAGAACATAGGCAAAACACTCTCCAACATAAATCACAGCAGGATCCTCTATGACCTATCTCCAAGAATATTGGAAATAAAAGTAAAACTAAACAAATGCGACCTAATGAAACTTAAAACCTTTTGCACAACAAAGGAAACTATAAGCAAGGTGAAAAGACAGCCTTCAGAATAGGAGAAAATAATAGCAAACGAAACAACAAAGGATTAATCTCAAAAATATACAAGCAACTCCTGCAGCTCAATTGCAGAAAAATAAACGACCCAATCAAAAAATGGGCCAAAGAACTAAACAGACATTTCTCCAAAGAAGACATCCAGATGGCTAACAAACACATGAAAAGATGCTCAACATCACTCATTATCAGAGAAATGCAAATCAAAACCACAATGAGGTACCATTACACGCCAGTCAGGATGGCTGCTATCCAAAAGTCTACAAGCAATAAATGCTGGAGAGGGTGTGGAGAAAAGGGAACCCTCTTACACTGTTGGTGGGAATGCAAACTAGTACAGCCACTATGGAGAACAGTGTGGAGATTCCTTAAAAAACTGGAAATAGAACTGCCATAAGACCCAGCAATCCCACTTCTGGGCATACACACCAAGGAAACCAGATCTGAAAGAGACACGTGCACCCCAATGTTCATCGCAGCAGTGTTTATAATAGCCAGGACATGGAAGCAACCTAGATGCCCATCAGCAGATGAATGGATAAAGAAGCTGTGGTACATATACACCATGGAATATTACTCAGCCATTAAAAAGAATACATTTGAATCAGTTCTAATGAGATGGATGAAACTGGAGCCCATTATACAGAGTGAAGTAAGCCAGAAAGATAAAGACCATTACAGTATACTAACACATATATATGGAATTTAAAAAGATGGTAATGATAACCCTATATGCAAAACAGAAAAAGAGACACAGATGTACAGAACAGACTTTTGGACTCTGTGGGAGAAGGCGAAGGTCGGATGTTCTGAGAGAATAGCATTGAAACAAGTATACTATCAAGGGTGAAACATATCACCATCCTAGGCTGGATGCATGAGACAAATGCTCAGGGCTGGTGCACTGGGAAGACCCAGAGGGATGGGATGGGGAGGGAGGTGGGAGGATGGATCAGGATAGGGAACACATGTAGATCCATGGCTGATTCATGTCAATGTATGGAAAAACCATTACAATAATGTAAAGTAATTAGCCTCCAACTAATAAAAATAAATGAAAAAAAAAAAGCTTTGTGCAAATTTTAAATGGGAACTGCTTGACTTCCACAGACTTATATTTCAATATAAGAGAAAAAAAAAAAAAAAACCTCAGGTTATTAAAATACAGACGTGCCCGATCAAAACTTACAGTATGAATGAAAGAAAGAAAAATCACAGAACCTGGAGTGAAATACTTACAAGAAATAATGCATCATCAGTGGTAGCCATACTATAGGAATCATTATTGTGTAGAAAATGCAATAGTAATTAATCTACATTTATAAGTATTTGCACTTTTCAATGAAAGATTAGGAAATGTGATTCAATCCTTTTAGTAATGATAGCTAGGAAAAGATTATAATGTAATGACATTTGGGTGCTCATAAGCCAATAAATTCCAAAGGAAAAAGAAAACCAAGGTGGTTAATTTTACTTTTGGTAAAAGGTTAATTTTAATTTTAACCTTGCAGAAGTCTGCAAGGTTATTGAATATGTGACCCTGAGAAGTAAGCAGAGCTACTTGGGCCTCAGTGAATCTCTGAGATGAGGCAAAAATATTGGAGTCCAGGGCACACCAGGAAGGGATAGCTTAGTTAAACCAAAAATCTTTCAATCCCCACTTCTAAAAGGCAGAATCCTAGGAGAAAAGGTGTATCATCAATTACTTGCTCTTACAGGAAAGAAAGCCATATTTAAAAACATCTTAATCTCTATGATCAAATTAAGGTATCATATATTGTTATTGTCTGATCTGCCTGGTAAGGGCAAATGTAATTCTTTCCTGAACAAAGATGATAACCTACCAGGCCTTGGTTGTTTCTACAAATTTTCAAATACAATATCTATGACTTAATCAAATCTCTGTAGATTAGCTAATTTAGGAAGTGAACATCAGTGTGAATATACCAAGAAAAACAATAAGTAATATATATAGACTCACAAATTACCTAGAAAAGCAGATTTAAAAATAACTATGTTAAATAAAACTTATGATTATTTTCAGATAACTATAAAAAGAACAAAATTAAAATCTTAGACTGAAAATTGCTATTATTGAAATAGAGAACTCAGTGAATGGATTTAATAGTAAAGCAGGCATAGCTAAAGGAAAATGAATAAACTAGAATGTTCAGTTCAGTCTCTCAGTTGTGTCTGACTCTTTGTGACCCCGTGGACTGCAGCACACCAGCCTTCCCTGTTCATCACCAACTCCTGGAACTTGCTCAAACTCATGTCCATCGAGTTGGTGATGCCATCCAACCATCTTGTGGATTAGAAGAAATTTTCCAGAATAAAACATGGAGAGAATAAAGGATAGAAAATAAATATAGAAAGCAGATTAAAAGATCCTGCAGGAAGATTCTAATATACATGTCATTGGAGTCCCAGAAGAAAAGGAGAAAGAAAGTGAAGCAGAGGCAAGATAATAGCTGAGAACCTCTCAGCACTAATGAAGAACATCTTGTCATAGTTTTAGAGAGTCCCAGGAATGTAATGACCAGTTTTCACAACTAAAACAATATGACCTAAAAGACAATAGCATGGTATCTTCAAGTCCTAAATGAAAATGACTGGAAACCTCAATTTTTTGTCCAGGAAAAATATCCTTCAAAGACTATTGCTTCAAGGCAAAATAAATATGTTTTTTAACATTGAAGTCTGAGAGAATTAGTAACCAATAAAACCACATTAATAGAAATGTTAAGAAGTATTACTTCCAGGGATAAGGAAAATGTTTCCTATGAAAAGATATTTCTTAATACAGAAAGGAATGGCATTCAATAGAAAGGGTAAATACATGTGAAAATCTAAAGGCATATTGACTACAAAGATGATAATGTTCAGTACTGTATAAAACATATGAAAAATTAAAAATAACATAACAGCATATAAATTGAGTGGGATTGTTGAGTTAAACTGTCATGAGATTTTGTGTTTTTATACCAAAACCAACATTGGTTAGAAAAATAGAAAGTAAAAAGCTAAAATGCACACTTGTTTGATTGCGGATTGATTAAAATCTTTAAGTAAAACTTGAAGATTACCAAACTATATTTTAAAAAAAACTGTATGCTGCTTCCCAAGGACACCTTTAAAACATAAGAATACAGAATGATTGAAAGTAAAGGTAACGAAAAAATATACTATGTAAATACTAATGAAAAATAAGCAGGAAGAGTTATATAAGACATAATAGATAACAAGGCAAAAACCATTACCAGAAATGAAGAGAGAGAAAAATTCTTTAAGATAAAAGTATTCTTTCATAAAGAATATGTGGTTGTGGCGGTTTACTTGCCAGGTTGTGTCCGACTCTTTGTGACCCCCATGGACTGTAGCCTGCCAGACTTCTCTGTCCATGGAATTTTCCAGGCAAGAATACTGGAGTAGGTTGTCATTTCCTTCTCCAGGGGATCATCCCCAACCAGGGATTGAACCTGGGTCTCCTGCATTGCAGGCAGATTCTTTACCAACTTAGCTACCAGGGAAGTCCCCTGGTAACAATCTAAATCTATGTGGAAATCTAAGGAAAAATATGTTCATTATAATGGGATGGCTAATACTCCTCTCTCTCAGAAATATACAACATGAAAGTCAGTAACAACAAAAATATTTGAACTAAATGATTAACAAAATTATATGTGGAATTATTTGTCCAACTATTACATAGTTATTCAAATGTATTTGATATATTTTCTTAATTGAACATAGCTTGGGCCATGAAGTGAATCCCAAAATTTCAGTTTTAGAAAACTTATTTTTCCAAGTAGTCTTGGAAGCTTTCAAGAACAGGTGAATAATATGTGTCTCAACATTTCAAGTAATTGACCTTTGAGAACAAATATTTTCATCACAATGGGACTGTTAGAAATTAGTAGCTAAATTTTAATGAGTCTTTCTTATAGACTTGGTAATTTACTTAGCAAGTTTCTATCTAGGCAACTACTGCTGCAAAGAATAATTGAAAAATAAAATGTAGCATTTATTTTGAAGAAAACCGTTAATTAAAATATCATGTATAAAACTTAGATGCAGGTAAAAAGTTCTTAGATAAAAATCCATAACTTTAAATTCAGATATTAGAAAGGAAGATAACCTGTAAGTCAGTAATCTATAAATTTCTAGAAGTTAGAAAATGACCAGAAAATTAAATCCCATCATAAATCAAAGAATAAAATAAATATAAACTATAAACTTTATAAATTTGAAAATTCTTGAAAGACCTGATCAATGAAGTAATTGAGATAAAGCATAAAAACCAATGTCAGTATTGTAAAGAGTGATATCATTTCTGATTTTTATATTAAAAAAGTTAACTGGTTGAACAAAGTTGATTTAACATTTGAAGAACAATCAGTGTAACTTCAGTTCAGTTCAGTTCAGTCACTCAGTCATGTCCGACTCTTTGCAACCCCATGAATCACAGCATGCCAGGCCTCACTGTCCATCACCAACTCCCAGAGTTTAAGCAAACTCATGTCCATGGAGTCGGTGATGCCATCCAACCATCTCATCCTCTGTCGTCCCCTTCTCCTTCTGTCCCCAACCCCTCCCAGCATCAGGGTCTTTTCCAATGAGTCAACTCTTCACATGAGGTGGAGTTTCGCAAAGTATTGGAGTTTCAGCTTCAGCATCAGTCCTTCCAATGAACACCCAGGACTGATCTCCTTCAGGATGGACTGGTTGGATCTCCTTGCAGTCCAAGGGACTCTCAAGAGTCTTCTCCAACACCACAGTTCAAAAGCATCAATTTTTCAGTGCTCAGGTTTCTTCACAGACCAACTCTCACATCCATACATGACCACTGGAAAAACCATAGCCTTGACTAGACAGACCATTGTTGGCAAAGTAATGTCTCTGCTTTTTAATATGCTGTCTAGGTTGGTCATAACTTTTCTTCCTAGGAGTAAGCATCTTTTAATTTCATGGCTGTGTAACTTACCACATAATAAAAAGAGAAACCATATCATCAGTACAGTATTACACTAAGTGAGATAAGTCAGAGAAAGCAAATAGTGTTTGATACTACTTTATATACGAAATCTGAAAAAGTCAATTTGTCAAAACAGAGAGTAAAATGAGAGACTCCCCACATCAGAGAACTGGGGTGGGGATATTAAAAAAATGTTGGTTAAAGGACCCAAAATTGGATGCAAGAGGTGAAAAAGAAAAAAGAAATGTTGAGGAAAGGAAAATTTGTAGAAATGGAAACTAGACTGATGTTTGAATGGGGTGGTGATGGTGGGGGCCTAGTGGGGATTAACAGTAATGGCAAGAAAGGTCTTATTGGCGTGGCGACTATGTTCTAAAACTGACTTGTGATGGTTGCATGACTCAGAAAATTTATTAAAAACCATTGAACAGTAAAATAAAAAAGAAACTGTCCATTTTCAAATGAGTTTGGGAAAATTGGTTAATAAAAGTAAAGCAATTACTACATTGCTTTACTCATTACTTATTACTACAGATGTATTAATGTAAGCCACAAATCTCTAAGGAGGGATGAAGTATACATTTTTAAACATTTGTGTGTGTGTTATGCTGGGAAAGTATCAAGGAACATACCTTGGGAGACAGATATATAAGCATTCCTTAATACCAACCATTCTTATACAAATATATTTGTCTTCAATAGCCAGGCACTATTCTAAGATACAACAGTGGAAGAAGAGTCAAATATTTTTGCCCTTGTTGAGTATACATCATTATGTGGGAACTCAGACAGACACAAGGTAAATAAGCAACAGATAAAGTATGTTAGACATTGATAAGTGAAGTGAAATTCGCTCAGTTGTGTCTGACTCTTTGCAACCCCATGGACTATACACTCCATGGGATTCTCCAGGCCAGAATATTGGACTGGGTAGCCTTTCCCTTCTCCAGGCGATCTTCCCAACCCAGGGATCGAACACAGGTCTCCCTCATTGCAGGCGGATTCTTTTACCAGCTGAGCCACAAGGGAAGCCCAAGAATACTGGAGTGGGTAACCTATCCCTTCTCCAGTGGATCTTCCTAGATATTGATAGGCAATGCAAAAATAAGCTATAGAAAGGATACAGTAATTTTTGAGGTGAATTGATGTTTTCAATAAGATTACCTGAGAAATTTTGAGAAAGTATCTTTAAAGCAAAGTTCTAAAGACTGAGCTCTATAGATATCTGTGGAAGAACATTCCAGGTAGAAGGACCAGGACTGTCTTTGTGATGAGAGTATGACTGACATGTTTAGGAAACAAAGAGTCTATTATGAACAGAGTGAGTCATTAAAAATTGCTCACAAAGTTAACAGAAGAGACAGTCTATTCATGTGGGCCATTGTAAAGATGCTGGCTTTGACTCAGATGGAGAGTTGTTGGAGGATTTTGAGAGAGGAAGAGCAAAATCTGATTTACATTTTAGTACACTTTACTTGTGTTGAGAATATACTAAAGGAGGTCAAGTCTGGAGGCAGGAAGATAAAGTTTAGGTGAGAGGTAATAGTGAGTAGGACAAGAGTGATAGCAATTAAGCAGTAAGACATAAAATGTAGATTCTAAGATATATTTTGAAGGCAATCCCCACAGAATGACTTTTCATATATAGTGGAGACTGTAATTATATTCTGGTCCTGTAAGAAAGGTATTGCTATCCTTTCCTTTTTGATCTCAGTATTTTAAACCCTTCTGATATGAAACACAAAGTGGTTGGCTCAAAATGGAAGGGCATACCACATTAGTTCTGCAATCATGTGTCAGGATAAAGAGAAATTGCTCTCTAGATTATCCCATCATTTACTGGAAAAATATTAGCTGCCAAGTGATGTATTATATAAAAATTTCCTATGTGCATAGAAATTGCTTTTTCCCCACTCAGATTCCATCTCTCTGACATGTATAATGACTTCTTCTGTGTGTACTAAAACTTTGCACATACCTCTGTTTTCAATTATATCATTGTATTGTTGCTATTTCTTGATATGTATTTCTCTTCCATCTGACTATGATTATCACCTCACTCATTTTTAAGATTTTCTGACCATAATCCACTGACTTAACAATAGGTATTATTGAGTAAATTTTCAACGTACAGAACCAGTTCTTGAAACATTTAACATTATATAATTCACCCCATATTCTATTGTAAAACATAGAACTCAGAGATCTAGTCTGATGATTTTAAATGGTGTAGTAGTATTGCCTCAAGTTTTAGCTTGTATCAGAATACTTAGTGGAGCCTTTTTAAAGTCAGACTTCTGGCCCCCATTCACAGAATTCATGATTCAGTTGACTCAGTAAGTTTGAAGTTGACCTTAAGAATTTTCTAGTTGTGGTGTATATATAGAGAGAATATATATAATAGAATATATATGGAATATATGTATAATAATAGAATATTTTTCAGCCATAAGAAATGAGGAAATCCTACCATTTGTGACAACATGGATGGACTTTGAAAGCATTATGTGAAGTGAAATCAGTCAGACAAAGTCAAATAAGGTATGACCTTACTTATATGTGTAATCAAACAAAACAGAACAAAACACAAAATTTCTAGAAAAAAAGATCAGATGTATGGTTATCAGAGGCAGGTGGTAGGGGATGGGTGGATTGAAGGAAGATGATCAAAAGACACAAACTTCAGTTGTAAGATAAAGAAGTACTAGAGTGTAATATACAACATGATGAATATAGTTAATACTGCTGTGTAATATATAGGAAATTTGTTAAAACAGTAAATCCTATGGGACTTCCCTGGTGATTCAGTGGCTAAGACTCTGCGTTCCCAAGGCAGGGGGCCCCGGTTCGACCCCCGGTCAGGGAACTAGATCTCACATGCCACAACTAAGACCCAGTGCAGCCAAATAAATAAATAAAAATTAAAAAAGAGTAAGTCCTAAAAGTTCTTATCTAAAGGACAAAAATATTTTACTTTATTCTTTTCTTTTTTATTGTATCTACATGAGAAGATAGATGTTATATGAACCTATTGTGGTAATCATCTCATAATATATTTAAGTCAAACCATCATGCTGTATACCTTAGACTTACACAGTGATATAGTTTATTATTTCCAATAAAACTGGAAAAAAGTGTACTTCTAATATGTTTCCAGGTGACGCTGATATGGCTGTTCCAGAAGCCATATGTTGGGAACCACTGCCCTAAGGATTTCCTTAGGACTGTCTACATGAAAAGAATTGGAGTAGAGAGTAGCGGGACTACACCAGATAAAATGTCATTATACTCAATTTATTGATTTATAGGCACCACTAATAATTTTCTGTGTGAAATTGTTTCTATCATGAGACAGACTCACACAAGTCTTGCTATGCTAAAAAGGAGAATTTATTATTTGTATAGATCAGAATAAGAAAGAGATCAAGATTCAAGGTAGCTCCAGGAACTTCCCTTTCCTTCTCTCTCTTGCTGTTTCTTAACCTTCCTGCATTTTGTCACAAAACAAATCTGTTTTTTACTTTATTCTTCATTCTCTATCTAGTAAGTGGGATTGTCCACTTATTTTTGTATTCTTCAATGGAAATCAAGAAAGAGATTCTCCAAATAGTTCAGCTTATTGGCATCATTTGATGTCAAAAAACTCATAAGAGTGCATAGGTGGAGCCCTGCTGACCCATTCATGGCTTACCCATGCATTAAGTTCAACTTAATTAAGTTAACTTAATTAAGTTCACTGTTTCATTGAGTAGAGATCTGCAGGTAGGACTGCATCTGCTAGAGGAGGATGTTGGGCATTTTGGACCCTGTGACAGATATATCTGGCAGAATATTCCTAAAACCCAGATTTTAGGGTGAAAAGGAAATCAAGCAGGAAAATTCCTGTTGAATTAGTGAGAGATATGGATATGAAAAGAGATGTCACAGTTCTTGGAGAAAGGATAAGAAAACAAACGTATTCAGCTTTATGACATGTCCTTGTCTTGACAAACAAGATTTTCCTGCTCTATTTACAAATGATGTTGGAGTGCAGAGACAGCACATAGAACTGCTGTTCTTTCCCTTTACTTTTGAACTCACTTGAAAGTCACACGAAGAAGCACTTGTTATACACAGAAAAATTTAATGTGAGGAGCCAGATGCTGTTAGAGGATATACTTGCCTAGTGGGACCCCAGAATGTGGATCCCTAGCAAATCTGGCTCTAGACTGTTAGTGTCTTTTTCAAGTGTAAATCATCTTGTGATTCCTGCTGAAAAAAACTGACAGTGATTAGTTGATCTCTTTCTTAAAAAATAAGATTTTTGCACAGAAAATAAGTGTATGTTGTCTTGGTAGGAGGCCTATTGCAGATTCCATTGCATGGTAGGATGATGGGAAAGACAAGTGATTATATTCATTATGAACTTTTTTCCCCGTAGGAGCCAGCTGCAAGAGGACAGGTAGCAGTTTGCTAAGGGATCTCTAGCATATTTTTCTGTGTCTGTTAGAAAGATAACCATTGGTTCTTTTCCTTAGGGAAGGTTTGTGATCACATTTGAACTTGGTGTCGTCTACTGGAATGGAACAGGACTTTGATTTTCTTTCACCTGTCTGAATAGTTGTGATTTAATGTTGACACTAAAAGACAAATTGAATGAATCTTCCTCCTTCGCTCTCTTGGAATCAATTACTTCTGCTCAAATAGCTTACTTCAGGAAGTTTTAGGGCATCTGATAAATTCATTTACATACTCTCAAGAAATGATTAGCATCCTGGTGGAATAAGATACCACAAAGGACTGATTTTCCTCAATGTTTCTTTCCTTGTGGCTATCTGACCAATAATAAGAGTTCATATGTGTTGGACTGGGTACACTGGTCTCTCGCAGTTCCATGCAAAGAAAACTTACTGAGTTAATGAACTGTGGCTGAGCAGCAAAGAAAATGAGGATAGCATAATGAATGCAGCTAAGGATCTTTGTTCCTCTCTTTAAGTCACCTCTTTACCCTGAGACCACTCAGACTCATCTAGGGCAAGACCCAGAGAGAGCATACTGCTTCTGTTTAATTAGTATAGGTCAAGCTCATAGTATTTTCTTTTGAACCCGTGGCTCCTCAGGAAAAGATGAGCTGACCACAGTGTAGCCCTCTGGATATGAAATAGAGCATAATTATTTCAGATATTCCAAACATGTGCAACTTCTGCTTTGATTTTACACTTACTTTGTCCTTTTTTTCCACTTAATTTTCTAGTACACTGCACAGCTATGCTAATTTGGCACGGATGCTAAATATAAGGTCAGAGCATCTCACTTTGGTCTTTACTTGATTGCTTATCACCTTTCCTGAATGCCATTTCTATTTACTCTATGCATCTGATCTCATGTCGGCACTGCATCCCCCTGGCAGGCTGGTGTTCTTGTTTTTCTCTCTTTCCAAGCAGCTGTTCAATAATTTCACATGACATAATGTAAATGTATTTTCTATTCATGAGGGAAGAAAGTGAGTCCCCATAATCTCAGACCATCTTCCATCACAGATTTCTTTTATCCGATGATCAGAACAGGTTCTGTGCTATTCGCTTTTATAATCTCTGTTGTATAAAAGCATTTTTGAGGAGAATTATACAAATGTTTACATTTCCCTTTTTTCATCACATGGCTCTTTCACAATACATTTTACAAGTCATTTCAATATTTATTATAAATCAATGGTTCTGTTCCCTGGTTTCTCATTCACTGACACCTGCAAATAATCAGTGAAGATAATTAGGCACATGAATAGACATAGTGCTACATAAATTAGTTTGGGAGCATTCTTGTATGGGGTAGATTTGTAAAAATTATGTTTGTATGAGTAACATTTACGTGAGGAAAAAACCCCCCAGGCTCTTAATGTAACTCTTGGTTTGTCCAATTGATTTAAAAAAAAAAAAAGAGTAAAAGTCAAATATTAAGATGCTTTGGCTTCAGTGTTTGGCACACAAAGCAATCTCCATGGTCCCAAATGGAGAACAACATTAACCAGCATGCTCTGATTCTGTCTGTACAATTTCTAACATTACTTTGACTTGAGGTTTTAAATACCATATGGCAAATTCATAAACACTCTGAGTGAGCAGGTTTTTGTGAGAAATAATATGAGATTACCACCTACCTGAGACTTAGGGAAATCAAAAAAGACATGCATTTGCTGGATGTGTGGCTTCTGTTAGTGATTTTTAGAAACTCTGCCAGGAGCTATTTAAGAATTCTTGTGTTGATGCCTGGCAAGTGAGCACCATACAGAATGTAGGCAATATACGTTTCCTAAAGAAGTAATACAAAGTATAAGGGTAGATTTGATTATTTATTTATCCTTTTCTTTAAGTTAAAAATATACAAACCCATTGAAATAATAATGAGTTGATTGCACTATCTTTAGAGTATTTCTGAGAGATAAATATGATCTTCTAATATCCCTAATTTAAACCAAATTCCCTACAGTGAAAATTCTAGTCTTTGTTTTGCCATCCAATTTCCTGCATTTTGTCTTTTTCCTTGTCATAGGCCTTATATTACAAATTAGTAGCTAGTCCCTAATGTGACCATTTTTATTGTGGTTTCTTTTCTCTTTTCTCAATATGGATCTCTTATTATAATTAAAATCCAGTTTAAAATGATTGCAGCCATGAAATTAGAAGTTGCTTGCTTTTTGGAAGAAAAGCTGTGACAAACCTAGACAGCGTATTAAAAAGCAAAGACATCACTTTGCCAACAAAGGTCCATATAGTCGAAGCTATGGTTTTTCCAGTAGTCATGTATGGATGTGAGAGTTAGACTTTAAAAAAGGCTGAATGCTGAAGAATTGATGCTTTTGAACTGTAGTGTTGGAGAAGACTTTTGAGAGTCCCTTGGGTAGGAAGGAGATCAAACCAGTCAGTCCTAAAGGAAATCAACCCTGAATATTCATTGGAAGGACTGAAGCTGAAGCTTCACTACTTTGGCCATCTGATGTGAAGGGCTGACTCATCGGAAAAACTCTGATGCTGGGAAGGATTGAAGGCAAAAGGAGAAGAAGATGGTAGAGGATGAGATGGTGAGATAGCATCACCGATTCAATGGACATTAACTTGAGCAAACTCCAGGAGATAGTGGAGAACAGGGAAGCCTGGCATGCTGTGGTCCATGTGGTCACAAAGAGTCAGACATGACTAGGTGACCAAACAACAACAAAAAGAAAACAACTATTGACATGCCTATCTCTTATCCACCTCCTCAATGAGTTGTGCAATCAAAGATAGTTAATATCCCATCTCTAAATGCATCTACCAGTGCTTTCAAAAGATTTGGGCACATAGTAGAACATACAGTATATATATGCTTAAGAAAGAGAATACAAGGATGAATTAACCGTATCTATTATATATTTCATGTGTAAACATTTTATTTCAAGAGTATAGTTTGTAAAACACTAAATCTCTTAAATACAATAACTTCTGAGGTCTAAGGTTTTAAGTAAACCCCCAGGAACAGCTAACATTATGAGACTGCCCTTGCACTGGCATTATCTTTTATGACCTAAAGCCAAACCCTTAGATTTTTAACCCAGAGCTAAATTCATTTTATTTAATACACATGACATAAAAGTGGGATATAGTTTTCATACTACAGTGTATATATAAACCCCAAAAACTTGAAAGACACAGAGAAGGGTACAAATAAAGAGGGATTAAAAAATGTTGGCTAGCTGAGAATGCTAAAACAAAGTATGCTTTATTATACATTTTAAAGCAGTAATTAAAGTTCACAGTGGATGTTCCGAGTCATCAAGTAAAACCTGGTGCACATCCTCCGTTTAAGGAGATAGGAGACAAATACATTATAAAACTGTATCATAATAATGGTTAAGGTAAGCAAAGTCTGCCTGCCTGAATTTTAAATTTTAAATGCATTTCTAGACAATTTGTGTGAAATACTTCATTGTTCTTAAGTTGCCAAGAGATGCTGGAAAAATACAAACTGGGAGTTGCAGAAATTACTAACCAGGTATTGCTTGAATATTCTGAAGCACAGATGCTTCTCCATTTTCAGTGGGTTCAGGAAGCCACAGGAACTTGGAACTTTTAGTGGATCCAGGAAGCAGAATCAAGGCAGAAAGTTTTCCGCTTAGATCTAGTTTTAACTACTGCATGAGCTAATAATGCTCAATATGGAAAAATCTGAGCTTCATCCACAGATGCAGATGGCTTCATCCATAGAGCTTGCAACGGCCCTGTTAACAGTGAGGCAATAGAAATATCTTTATGAATAACGAATGAATAAACCAAATAACTTGAAATGTGCATTTTTGTAATTTCTGACTGGCTCAGAAGCATTTTGAGGGCAGGATTTATGTATGATTTGTTCAGCATGATATATACCTAATGCCAAGCACAAGACCTTGTACATCAGTTCAGTTCAGTTCAGTTCAGTCGGTCAGTTGTGTCTGACACTTTGAGACCCCATGAACTGCAGCATGCCAGGCCTCCCTGTCCATCACCAGCTCCCAGAGTTTACTCAAACTCATGCCCATCAAGTCGGTGATGCCATCCAGCCATCTCATCCTCTGTCGTCCCCTTCTCCTCCTGTCCCCAATCCCTCCCAGCATCAGGGTCTTTTCCAATGAGTCAACTCTTTGCATGAGGTGGTCAAAGTACTGGAGTTTCAGCTTCAGCATCAGTCCTTCCAATGAACACCCAGGACTGATCTCCTTTAGGATGGCAGGTTCTAAATAATACATGTTGAGTGAATGGATGAATGTTACACATTGTTTCTAATGTGTAACAATGTGGTTACACATATTTTTTACCATAAACTTTTATCCTGATTTTTTTTGTGTGTGTGGTGATTTTTTTATGTTGTGAATTGGAAACATATTGTTCAAAGATAGATATCTTTATTCCTTTTAGACTAATGCTGGACAAGTATACAGATGAGAAGACATAATAAGTTTTTAACTTAACTGGAGCTAACATTTGTTTATTTCCATAAGTGATCTTCTCTTTTTTCTTAATAAGGTGTTTTTTATTTAAAGAAAATGCCATGTATGTCTTTTTTTCACATTTGTATAATAAGACAGATAGCAAAAGGCATATTTAGAGATGTTTACAGGGTTATAGAAGCCAAAATGGCAAAGACTGGAGGTAGTAATTTACTCAATTGCTGAAGAAGTAATTTACTCCTGGGTTACTGTGAGAACAATTACAGAACTTTTGATACATTAGCACTATGTTTCCCTAATAAAGAACTTTTTTTTACAGAAGCTAACATTTTAAAATATTCAATAGTTAAATCGAATTACTTCATTCAAAGGAGAAGTTCACTGTTCACTGTACACTTAAAAAATTAGTCATCTGTGCTTCTCAGAAAAAATTTGGAAAGTGAGGAAAAATGGGAAACATTATCATAAACCTGCTATTTAAACAATATTATTATCAAATTGTAGTATAGTTCCTTTCTTATCTTTATCTTTTTCTAACTATATAAAATCATATGTTTCCTGAATTTTTCTACTTTGTAGTGTATTAAAAGATTTTTTTTTCCTGCTGGTATACAATCTATTAATTAAGAAGTTACCTAATAGTAATTCTACTTCTAGGCAAAATGGAATAATAGAAACTAGATATAACATCTCACCCAAAACAATAATTAAAAAATGAACAATGATTTTCAAGACACTGGACACAGGCAATGAATAACAGATATTCCCAAGAGAATGCAAACAAATGGGATAATCTCTAAAATTTCTTTACCTTGTGATAAAGAAAACTTATTGCCTTGGGATAACTTCTAGAAGGGGAATACACAGAGAGCCTGGCTGACTCACTGAATTGAGGAGATGAACTTCAAGGTTTGGAAAGACAAAATACAGCTAGAGTTCTCAGGGAAAGGTATCAAAGGCAAGGGCTGCAGAGACAGAGCTGAAGAGGGTCTTCCTCACATATTTAACTGAGCACTCATCAGCCCACATGTGAAAAACTATTGAGCTTGGCAAAAGAACCACCAAGAAGGATTAGAGGAGATAAATCAATCAGTAAATCAAAATTGACCTGGAACTGTTAGAATTAGCAAACATGGATGTTAACATATTTATTATGACTACATTTCCTATATTCTAAAAATTAAATAGAATATGCATACACACACAAATGCTAGATGAGCCTCTAAAGATATAATGTCAAAGTCTGAGATGAGAAATACAGTTGATGGATAGCAATAGATGAGACAGGGCAGAAGGAAATACTGTGCTCAGTCACTTTAATTGTGTCTGACTCTTTGCGACCTATGGACTATAGCCCAGCAGGCTACTCTGTCCATGGGATTCTCCAGGCAAAAATACTGGAGTGGGATGCCATGCTCTCTTCCAGGGGATCTTCCAAATCCAGGAGTCAAACCCATATCTCTGGCATGAATTGAAATACTAGAGAATACAAACTAACCACTGACTCAATGGACTTGAGTTTGAGCAAACCTGGGGAGATGGTGAAAGACAGGGAAGCCTAGCATGCTGCAGTCCATGGTGTTGCAGAGAGTCGGTCATGACTGAGTGACTGAACAGCAACAAAGAAACTAACCAACTGAAAGCAAAGGGAAAAGATTTGTTTTAAAAAAGAAGTTGGCCTGCTGAGGGAAAAATCTAAGCAACCTATTATATTAATACATGGAATTGAAGTCCCTAATGACAAAAAACAGAGAGATGATAGAAAAATATTTAAAGAAATAATAGCTGAAAGACTTCTGAATTTGTTTAAAATACACACCAAGTTCTATGAAAGCTAATAAGCTGCCATCACAAAATAAATGAAGAAAAGTAGATCGTCACATTATGATAATCAATATCTTATAATGAGTACTCAGGAAAAATTCTTAACAAAAGTTAGAGAAAAAACAATGAATGTTAAATACAAAGGGACAAGGAAAGGCCTGTCAACAGATATCTCATTGTAATGAAGAGGATAGTGAAGCAGTGTCTTTAAAGTACTAAAGGAAAATTAGCATCTTGGAATTCTTTACTCAGAAAAGTTGAAGACTAGATAAAGATGCTTTTAGACACACAAGAGTGAGAATGTTTATTACTCAAAGACTACAGTATAAAATATATTAAGGAAATTCTTCAGGAAAAGGAAAACTAATTCTAGATGGAAATATGAATCTTCACAAAGGACAAGTAAATATACAAGGTATATTTCTTATTTTTTAAGCTCTTTGAAAGATAAAGAGTGATACCAAAAGAACACTCAGAAACAGAAAAAAAAAAAAAGAAAGAAAGAATAATAAAGTTGGGACATATGCATAAGAGGATTGATGTCCCTTGTTAGAAGAGAAAGAGATACTAGAAATCATTCTATCCCTGTATGCTCAGAGGAAAGTCCATATGAAGACATAATGAGAAAGTGGATGCCTTCAGGCCAAGAAGAGAGCCCTCACTAGATACCTAATTTGCTAGTGCTTTGATGGTGAACGTGCCTCTAGAACTGTGAGGAAATAAATATCTGTTGTTTAACAACCCCAATCTTGAATATTTTGTTATGGCAGCCTGAGCAGACTAATGCGCCCCTACAATCAGAAACAATACCAGAATGTCTGCTTCTGTTACTCCTGTTCAAGATTGTGCTGCAAGTTGTAGCCAGCAAACATAAAGGAGTCTGGATTGGAAAGAAGGAAGCAAAACTCTTTCTAATCACAGACAACATGATCTTATAGACTGAAGATCCTAACGTATGCCAAAAACCCATTAGAGCGAATAAACAAGTTCAGGTAGATTGTGGGATATAAGATGAATATAGAAAAATCAACTGAATTTGCATATGTTTGCAATAAATGAACCAAAAATGAAATTAGGAGAATCATTACAATTGACAGAACATTTCTAATAGCATCAAAAAGAATAAAATAAATACAAATTAACTTAACCAGGTAAGTGCAAGGCTTAGACATTGCAAAATATTGTTGCATGAAATAAAAATGATCTGAATGCATAGAGACATGCTGTATTCTTGGGTAAGGAAAAATATTGTTAAGACAGCAATACTACCCAAAGTAGTCTAAAGATACGATGCAGTCTCTATCAAAATTCCAATTGTCCGTTATTTTTTGAGAAGTGAACAAGCCAACTCTAAAATTCATTAAAAATTACAACAGAGCATGAATAGTTAAAACAATCTTGGAAAAGAACAAAGTTGAAATAGTAAAACTTCCCAAACTTATTTATTAATAAATTTATATTTTATGTTGGATAGGATAGTATAGTGTCCAATATAACATAGTTGATTAATAATGTGCTTTAAAAAAACAAAAAACAGTGTTAGTTTCAGGTTACAGCAAAGTGATTCAGCCTGCAATGTGGGAGATGATCCCTGGGTTGGGAAGATCCCCTGTAGAAGGGAAAGGCTACCCACTCCACTATTCTGGCTTGAAGAATTCCATGGACTGTATAATCCATTTCGCTTCACTTCACTTCATTTTTTTCAAACTTTTTTCCCTTGTAAATTATTACAGAGTATTGAGCAGAGTTCGCTACACTATGCGGTATGTCCTTGGTTATATATTTTTAAAATAGTAGTGTGTGCATGTCAACCCCAAACTCCCAATCTATCCCTTCCCCTTCCCTTCCCCCTGGAAAACATAAATTCATTTTCTAAGTCTGCAAGACTTGTTTTTGTTTTATAAATAAGTTCATTTGTGTCTTTTTTGAAGATTCTGCACAAAGGGATATCTTGTGATATTTGTCTTTCTTTCTCTGACTTACTTTATTTGGTATGATAATCTAAATGTAAATACAAAAACATACATCAGTTCAGTTCAGTTCAGTTGATCAGTTGTGTCCGACTCCTTGTGACCCCATGAAGTGCAGCACGCCAGGCCTCCTTGTTCATCATCAACTCCCAGAGTTTACTCAAACTCATGTCCATCGAGTCGGTGATGTCATCCAGCCATCTCATCCTCTGTCATCCCCTTCTTCTCCTGCTCCCAATCCCTCCCAGCCATCAGGGTCTTTTCAAATGGGTCCGCTCTTCGCATCAGGTGGCCAAAGTATTGGAGTTTCAGCTTCATCATCAGTCCTTCCAACGAATATTCAGGACTGATCTCATTTAGGATGGACTGGTTGGATCTCCTTGCAGTCCAAGGGACTCTCAAGAGTCTACTCCAACACCACAGTTCAAAAGCATCAATTCTTTGGCACTCAGCTTTCTTTATAGTCCAACTCTCACATCTAAACATACTGGAAAAACACAGGCCATCAAGTCGGTGATGCCATCCAACCATCTCATCCTCTGTCGCCCCCTTCTCCTCCTGCCCCTAATCCCTCCCAGCATCGGGATCTTTTCCAATGAGTCATCTCTTCGCATGAGGTGGCCAAAGTATTGGAGTTTCAGCTTCAGCATCAGTCCTTCCAATGAACACTCAGGACTGATCTTTAGGATGGACTGGTTGGATCTCCTTGCAGTCCAAGGGACTCTCAAGAGTCTTCTCTAACACCACAGTTCAAAAGCATCAACTTATACAATATTGTTAATCAGATATACTTCGATTTTTAAAATTCCACAAAGCATAAAAACCCACAAATAAAATCAGTAGCTATTAAACCATAGTGCACCTTGTATCTGTATATTAAATTTCTAGTACTGATTTAGTTATGTTTAGCGTCAAGGAATCAGTTTTGAGTTGTGTTCAATATTTAGACTTCATCCCCACCAAATCATTTTTGAAAGTGAATGGAGAAATCATTTACAACACATGGAGTCCTGTAGGACTTCAAAGGTATTTGAAAGTGAAAAGGACTTTGAGAACAGCGGTTCAGCAGCTACGTGATATGCTGTTCCCCATGGCTCAGTCACGTACTGGAAAAAGCCTTAAAGGCTGAGGTAAGATGTTTACTGCTTGGATAGACCACTCTAATATTAAGCCCAATTATCAGCCTCATTTTGTATTTTCAACCTTGTTGCAAAACTTGTGCAGTGCCAGTCAACATTAATCCTTGGTGGAAACTCTGTGGAATCTGCTGAAAAATCCCAAAGAATATAAATTTCTTTGAATAGATTGACAAGGCCATATCACATTATGATTTAGAGCCAAATGATTTAAGGCTTTGCATTTTCATGAACTTCTAGTGGTTGACAATGACACATTGAAATGATTGAAGTGCTGTGAGGGAAGTAAAAATCTTGCAGTGCTAGGGGAGGAGTGTTGTCTCTATTAACTATTTCTTGGCTCTTAACACTATCCTGAAGATTCTGATCAGCTTTAAAAAAATTAAATGAAAGCTACCGATTTTTTTTTTTTTTTTTGCAGCAGCAGTTCTCTTGACACTGCTGCTACTACAGAAGTTTAAGAAATAGTTTTCCTGGGCTCTTAAAAAAAGTTATGACTATTGGCTAGGGTGGAAACACACCTTTTACATATTTCATATAAATCTTTAAGCAATAAATGAAGATCTACATAATCTCATCTAGTTATTTCCTGTGATAAGTAAGGGTTTTTTTTTATTATCCCTTCTATGGTTCAATATAAAAAGGGGTGACTAGATTTCTTGCTGAGAATGAAAGGGTAGATTTTGTACCTCGTCACCCTGTGGCTATCAGATGACCAAGTATAAAGTAAATTTGGTAGGCATCAAGATGATAGAGTAGGAAGATTCTCAGCTCACTTCCTTCCACAGGTACCCCCAAATTACTACTGCTTACAGAGCAGCTATATCTGAGAACAACCTGAAGAGTAGCAGAAGATTTTCTACAATTAAAGATAGTCAAGGAGATACAATACTAGGGGTAGAAGCAACTGAAATGCAGTTTAGTCAGGACCCATGTTCTCAGTGTAGGGACTGGGAACTCACAACTGGGAGGGAAGTCACGATTGCGGAGATCCTCCCTAAGGCCTGAAGGATCCCAGTCACACATCAGAGTCCCCAAGGAGGAGGGGGCCCTGCACCAGAAGGGTAACCTCCCAAACATTAGCTTAATTGCTAAATTTCATTTGACTCTGAGACTCCATGGACTGCAGCACGCCAGACTTCCCTGTCTTTCACTGTCTCCTGGAGTTTGCTCAAACACATCCATTGAGTCGGTGATGCCATCTAACCATCTCATAGTCTGTCACCCCTTCTCCTCCTGCCCTCAATCTTTCCCAGTCAGGGTCTTTTCCAATGAGTCATCATATTTATTAGCTATATATTTTTCTATATAAGCCTATTTTTTTTCCTCTTAGCAGCTTGGAATATTTGGTTACCGTGAAGTATGAGTCCTACTAGATGGTAGACTATGTTAAATTTTTCTTTTTATTCTTTTTCAAAGTAAAACTTTGGTTATAAGCCATCTTAGATGAGGAGAAAGATACTTTGTTGGGCAATCTCTTTTTGGAACATCCTTTTAAACTTCCAAATATTCATAGATTTAAAGCATTTCAGTCAATTACATTCCTTGTTCTTCTGATTCTCAAATCATCAGTTTTTTCACTCTGGGTCCCTTAAAGTTGGCACATGGATTCTTCTATTATGACCCAATTAATCTCTAACAGCTTGTTTGTTTTCTGTCACAATAAACTATCCCAAGCTCTTGTTCTTTTCCTTACCAAAACCTAGCTATTTTTAGCTGTAAATGGTTTTGCAATCCACAATGTGACTTTAGTGGCACTAATTGCAAGAAAATATAGTGTTAAAACAATTGAAATTTTCAGAGAAAGAAATGTGAATATTTAGAAGTCATATTTTTAATATTTCTTGTTCAGTTTTAGCATACAACATAATTACTTCGATTTTATAATTTTATTTTTTCTTTTACCGAAACTACTGATTCACAATATCAAATTATTTATTCTCTCTCACAATGTACAAGATATGCCAATTCCTACAAACCTAAAAATTAGAATTTAAAAATGCAGAATGACATTAAAAATTATTGAAAATTTTTTTGTGTGTCTTTAGAGCCTACTAAATATATAATATAGTTTTGTCTCATTTGCAAATTACACCCTGGTTTAGTTTCTAATTTGATACATAGTTATCTTCATTCATTTGGGGAAATTCTTTTCTGTATAAAGGATTTCTTTATGTTTGTATTTTTATCAGTTGAATGGTTATGAAATATTATTTTATTGTTTTTAGTTTGTAGTTCTCATAGCATAACTGAGTTTGAACAAGTTTTCATGTTTAATATTATTTGTATTTCTTTCAATGAATTTCTACAAATGTCTCTTTTTGTATTGGGCTATTATCTTCTGTATTTCTAGCTCTTTTTATTTGGGGATGATCACTTTTTATCTGTTATATAAATATAAATATTGTTTCCAAGATAGTCATATATCTTTTGATATATCAATATTTCCTGCTTTTGATAATGTAGAAATTTTGATTCAGCTAATCAAGTTAATTTTTTCCTAATGGCTTCTGGACTTTGAGACCTAGTTAGAGAGACCATATGCAGTCCAGATTTTAAAGGAATTAATTTGTATTTTGTTTTACTATTTGCTATTTTCATTGTGTTGGATATGTGTGGAATTTATCTTGGTTTGTGATATATAGGCCAAATTCATATTTTCCCAAATGGTTATCTAGTAATTTCAAAGTTTTTCATGAAAAAAGTTCTTTAACCTAGTATTAGAGATATATTGACTGTGACCTTTTTCAGTACTCCACACTGTCTATCCCAGTGAGTATGCTATACTAGCTGTGGATTTTAATAGTTGGAATTAAAAATAATTGCCATTTTAAATTCAAATTTCAGAATTACACAAATGAACAGATTTTCAACCATAGCAAATTTTCAACCTACTTCTCTTAGTCCTTAGAAATTGTAGTACATATACATACACATTTAAAATATGTGAATATTTGTAAATACAAAGATCATTTTCTGAAGATAAAAAGGTAGAATATTTGGCTTATTTTTCCTCCATTTAATACATTTGGGTACAATTTTATTCTTGTAGAAATAGGTATATATTTATATTATAGTAAACACAAAATAAAGCTATTTAAATATAATATATGCACATAAAGAACTTCTAATTTTAAATTATTTTTTGCCTAAAATTCTGGATCTATAAAATGTTTGCTTCATGTGAGAATGACTAAGAATGTTAATATTAGATCAGAATCTTTATCATACATTGGTAAGCCAAAAGTAAATAAGTTCCATTTCCAAAGAAGTATTAATTGAAAATATTTTTAAGATATAAGTATAGATTAAAAATAAATGCATACTGGCCACGCTTCATTAACTTGGAATTGTGCTAAGTTAAACTAACATTCCTGAAGGACTTTCTGAAAGTCATTTAATTCTTAGTTGTTGTTTAATCACCAAGTTGTGTCTGACTTTTTTACCCCATGGACTGAAGCATGCCAAACTCCTCTGTCCTCCACTACCTCCCAGAATTTGCTCAAATTCATGTTCAAACTCTTAGTCACCAGTTGCTAAAAATAGAAAGGTAAATTATTTTAAAAGGGTACCTACATTTTTCAAAATCTTATTGGTGAAGGACTAAATGGCCTTGATGTCAAGTTATCTTGTTTTTAATCAGTCAATATTATATCTGGTTTTATGGGATAATCATTTTAAAGTTGGTTTTTCAACTTTAATATTTATGGTCTTAGTGAAATAGATCTCAACTGGAATGTCATCAATGGGCATTTTATTATTAAGGAATTAGCTGAGAGTTATATATATTTTTTTCTTGAGATTTAAGAGAACATGGCCAACTTTCCAAAAGAATTAAGAGGAAAGACCAGGCTGGCATATTACAAGAATTCTATGCTCATTTGTGTACTGGGATTACAAGCATAAAGTAACATCTGTTTGCAAAATGATGCACTGGAACAATGCCTCTCTGAATTTTGCAGTCAAGTTCATAGGAAAGTTATTAGTATTAATTCTAAGTTGAGGAACTGATTAACGGGAAAATTAAAATCTACCTCTAGCATTTGAATAAGTATTCTGATCGAAAATCTAATATCCATAAGAAACTGTGGGATTCATAATGCATACTTGTACAAAAGACTCGATACTTTGTTTTCCCTTATTCTGTACCTTTAAAAAGTAAGTGGAACTCTTTGTTTCCAAATATTAAATAAATAAATGATTTGTATTATACAGGTGAGGTATAGACCTGTAGGGTCACGAGAGATACAGTTATCATTTCAAATTTTAGGAAGCAAAATAAGGTCATAGTGCTTCTTTTAAAAATCTTATTAATTATGGGGAATCAAAACAAATATTACTATGAATATTTGCAGAAAAAATTCAAGGCAATTTGAGAAAATTAGATAAATATGTTCATAACTATTTGTAATCCGTTGCAGAATAAGAGAAAAAAAAATGGAAATGTGACTGCAAAAATGGAATATTTGATAATTATGGTTGAACATAAAGGATATAATTTTTTATTTGGTTTTTGATGCATAAGTAGGATTTAAAAAGCTGGGTGTGTGTCTGTGAAGAGGGGAAAGGGCTAGGTTCCTACGTCAGGCATAAAGAGGACATATCAGAAAAGGAAAAATATTTCAATCTGAAAAACAGATCAAGCAAAGACATGAATATAGGAAAGTTGAGGATATAATTCCAGAGAATTATGCTGCACTTGTTACGACCACAAAACAAAATATGAAGAAATAAGAAGAATCTTTTAACCATAAAAATAAGAATTCAGTGGTCTCAAAAGTTGACTTATTATTATTATTTTAAATATATAGATCTCAGAGTGCTGTAGTTGGAGTTCTCCCAAGACGCACAATTAGATGTGTATAGATTATATGCATACAAACCACACATAGGGTTGGGCAAAAAGTTCGTTCATGTATATATATGAAGGGAGAGAGAGATTTATTATGTTAAAACATACATAGCATAAAATCTACATTTTTAAGTGTACAACTCAGTGACATTAGGTACATTCACAATGTTGTGTTAACATTACACTATTAAGCTGAATAATAGCACTGTTACACATTTGAGATATTATCAACATTTTTTGAAACCTTTTGGTTATGCTTCCCAGTCTCTTTTCACTTATAAAATTTACTTAGTTTTGAGATGTCTTCACATATATTTTAAGAAAAAGCAACACAAAATTTATTTTGAAGTTTGGAATCTAGGATGTCCCATCTCCAAATCTTTGGTGATCTTTGGTGAACCATTTAGACTTTCTGGGTTTATATTTCCACATTTGTAAATTGAGGGTAGTAAAATACACAATCCAAAATACACAATAACAAAATATAATTTTGTTATTATACAACAGGATGTGTGATCTGTGAGGTCACAGAGGGTTCTAAGGTTAGAAGGACCCTGCAATTAGGTTAATTCCATTTTGAAATTCTTAATAATTTGAATAAGGAATCTTGCATTTTAATTTTGCACTGCCCTCTGCAAACTGTGTAGTTACTTTTTATGAAAACAGCTGTGTTTTTAGGATTAAATGATGTGGGTGAGATCCTTAAGTATATCTTCCTTGTTTTATTTACCATTTTAAAAAGTAAATTTTCTAAGGGAAGAAATGTAAAGAAAGAAAAAGCAGAAAAATTCAACTCCCATACCTCTACTTTTATATACACAGCACTATACTCAGGACTGAAATTGTATCACCTTGATTGGCTACTGAGGAAAGTCAAGCATTTTGATTTAACAGCCCAAGAGATTTCCAAGTGTTCTTTTCAGGCAATATCTTTAAACAGCAATATGGTTGTGACAGGTTGGATTACAGCATTTAGCACTTTTCCAGGAGTTCTTTGATTTTACATGCTTTCTGCCTTTCAGAAAGATATGTACCAGACATCTCAGATATGAAATAAATATATTTTTATTGCTTATTCTGGAGTATGTAATGTCACCCTAACATTGACAGGAAATATATTTTTTCCTAGCAGAAAGCTTGAATAGTCAAGTGATCTCAAATATTTAATACTCACTAGTCATAAACTTTAAAAATAATCAGGCTGGGAATATATACTTATTGGCAACATATGAAGCACATACATATTCTATATTTTGAAAGTTAGATGAAGGAAAGCTTTTGATAATTTATATCTTAGAATTGGTCATAAAAGGAACAGTACTAAACTAATTAAATAATGTGTAAAAAATAGATTTTGCATGCCTTACTTACTGAACAGAGAATTATCATGAGTTTCTCCTTGTGATATGAAAGCTGCAGATGGTTAATTACTATTAATACAGAAAGACTTGCCATGATAAACCTATTGTTATAAATTTCACAAACTTCTCCACATTGCTACAGTCACAATGTTTTGAAATAAGTTAGATATAAGAACATTCAAAAACATATTTCTACCAATTTATTTTGTCTCATGATATTTCCACCATTTTGAGCATCTGAAATACAGAATAATCTAATATTATTTATAGCAACTCCTCAAATTACCTCCTTCTCCTTAGAAGGCATGTCCTCAAATCACTTTAATCATGATTTTCCAGGTGAAAACAATACTCTTTCATTATATCTATTAAAGTTCATTGGGCACTGCCTATATGCATTATTTCATACTAAATATTAGAAAATAATGCTGTATAATGTAATTATAATCTCTCAGGTAGCTCAAGTCTGTTTTAAGCACAGACAAAATATTTCAAATAATGTCCACAATGTATATCTACACCCTTGAAGACACTGTACAAAAGTCCATGGTAGATATTATACCTGATCTTAGCCAAATGTCAATAATTACTTTAATTGTAAATGGATTAAATGCTCCAAGCAAAAGACACAGACTGGCTGAGTTGATACAAAAGCAAGACCCATATACACGCTGTCTGCAAGAAACCCACTTTAGACCTAAAGACACATATAGACTGAAAGTGAGAGGATGGAAAAATATATTCCATGCAAATGGAAAGCAAAAGAAAGCTGGAGTAGCAATCCTCATATCAGACAAAATAGGCCTTAAAATAAAGAATATTACAAGAGATAAGGAAGGACACTATCTAATCATTAAGGGATCAATTCAACAGGAAGACATAACAGTTGTAAATATCTATGCACCCAACAAAGGAGCACTTTAGTACATAAGACAAATACTAACAGACATAAAAGGAGAAACTGATAGAAACACAACAATACTAGGAGACTTTAACACCCCACTCACACCAATGGGCAGATCATCAAAACAGAAAATTAATAAGGAAACACAAGTCATAAATGATACATTAGATGAGGTGGATCTCATTGATATCTTCCAGACATTCCATCCAAATACAGAGGAATACACCTTCTTTTCAAGTGCACATGGAACATTCTATAGGATAGATCACCTCATGGGTTGCAAGTCAAACCTCAGTAAATTTAAGAAAATTGAAATTGTATCAAGCATCTTTTCTGACCAAAATGCTATGAGACTAGATATCAGTTACAAGAAAAAAAAAAAAAAAAACTGTAAAAAGTGCAAACACATGGAGATTAAATAATACATTTCTAAATAACAAACAGGTTGCTGAAGAAATTAAAAGAGAAATCAAAAAATTTCTAGACACAAATGACATTGAAAACATGACAACTCAAAACCTATGGGATGCAGCAAAAGCAGTTCTAAGAGGGAAGTTTATCACAATACAATCCTACCTCAAGAAACAAGAAAAACATTGAATAGACAACCTAACTTTACACCTAAAACAACTGAAAAAAGAAGAACAAAAAAACCCCAAAATTAGCAGAAGGAAAGACATCATAAAGATCAGAGCAGAATAAATGAAAAAGAAATGAAAGAAACAATAGTAAAGATTAATAAAGCTAAAAGGTGGTTCTTTGAGAAGATAAACAAAATTGACAAATCTTTAGCCAGACTTATCAAGAAAAAAATAAAGAAGAATAAAATCAACAAAATTAGAAATGAAAAAGGAGAGGTTACAACAGACAATGTAGAAATGCAAAGGATTATGAGACTATTATGAACAACTGTATGGCAATAAAATGTATAACCTGGAAGAAATAGATTTGATTTCTAGAATCAAAAGTTCAATCTTCTAAGACTGAACCAGGAAGAAATAGAAATTATGAACAACCCAATTACAAGCACTGAAATTGAAGTTGTGATCAAAAATCTCCCCACAAACCAAAAGCCCAGGACCAGATGGCTTCACCAGAGACTTCTATTAAACATTTAGAGAAGAGCTAATGCCTATCCTTCTAAACTCTTTCAAAAAATTGCAGAGGAAGGAACACTTCCAAACTTATTCTATGAGGCCACCAACACCCTGATAGCAAAGCCAGACAAAGACAACACAAAAAAAGAAAACTACAGGTCAATATCACTGATGAACATAGATGCAAAAATCCTCAACAAAATTTTAGCATACAGAATTCAGCAACACATTAAAAAGTTCATACACCATGATCAAATTGGACTTATTCCAGGGATGCAAGCGTTCTTCAATATCCACAAATCAATTAATGTGATACACCATATTAACAAACAAGATAAAAACCATATGATCATCTCAATAGGTGCAGAAAAAGTCCTTGACAAAATTCAGCACCCATTTATGATTAAACCTCTTCAAAATATGGGGATAGAAGGAACCTACCTCAACATACTAAAGGCCATATATGATAAGTCTACAGCAAACATTATTTTTTATGGTGAAAAACTGAAAGCATTCCCCCTAAGATCAGGAACAAGACAAGGGTGTCCACTTTCACCATTATTATTCAACATAGTTTTGAAAGTCTTAGTTACAGCAATCAGAGGAGAAAAAGAAATAAAAGGAATCTAGATTGGAAAAGAAGAAGTAAAGCTCTCACTGTCTGCCGATGACATGATACTGTACATAGAAAACCCTAAAGATACTATCAGAAAATTATTAGAACTAACCAGTGAATTTAGCAAAGTTGCAGGATACAAAATCAATACACAGAAATCACTTGCATTTCCATACACTAACAATGAAAAATCAGAGCAGTTAAGGAATCAATCCTATTCACCATTGTAACAAAAAGAATAAAATATCTAGGAATAAACTTACCTAAGAAGATAAAAGAACTGCACACAGAAAATTATAAGACACTAATGAAATAAATCAAAGATGACATAAACAGATGGAGAGATATTCCATGTTCCTGGGTAGGAAGAATCAACATTGTGAAAATGACTACACTACCAAGTGCAATCTACAGATTCAATGTGATCCCTATCAAATTACCAATGGCATTTTTCTCAGAACTAGAACAAGAAATCTCACAATTCATATGGAAATACAAAATACCCTGAATAGCCAAAGCAGTCTTGAGAAAGAAGAATGGAGTCAGAAGAATCAACCTTCC
The DNA here is from genome assembly GCF_033118175.1 of Dama dama. Taxonomy (NCBI): domain Eukaryota; kingdom Metazoa; phylum Chordata; class Mammalia; order Artiodactyla; family Cervidae; genus Dama; species Dama dama. The sequence goes on along the minus strand of NC_083693.1, from coordinate 47,070,980 downwards.
TGACTCCAGATTATCCTACAAAGCTACTGTCATCAAGACAGTATGGTACTGGCACAAAAGCAGAAATATAGACCAATGGAACAAGATAGAAAGCCCAGAAATAAACCCATGCACCTATGGGTACCTTATTTTTGACAAAGGAGGCAAGAATATACAGTGGGGCAAAGACAGCCTCTTCATTAAATGGTGCTAGGAAAACTGGACAGCTACATGTAAAAGAATGAAATTAGACCACTTCCTAACACCATACACAAAGATAAACTCAAAATGGATTAGAGAACTAAATATAAGACCAGAAACTATAAAACTTGTAGAGGAAAGCATAGGCAGAACACTCAATGACATAAATCAAAGCAAGATCCTCTATGACCAACCTCCTAGAGTAATGGAAATAAAGACAAAAGTAAACAAGTGGGACCTGATTGAACTAAAAACTTTTGCACAGCAAAGGAAACTATAAGCAAGGTGAAAAGACAGCCTTCAGAATGGGAGAAAATACTAACAAATGAAACAATTGACAAAGGATTAATTTCCAAAATATATAAGCAACTCATACAACTCAATACTAGAAAAACAAACAACCCAATCAAAAAGTGGGAAAAAGACCTAAACAGACATTTCTCCAAAGAAGACATACAGATGGCTAACAAACACATGAAAAGATGCTCAACATCGCTCATTATTAGAGAAATACAAATTAAAACTACAATGAGATATCACCTCAGGTTGGTCAGAATGGCCATCATCAAAAATCTGCAAACAATAAATGCTGGAGAGGGTGTGGAGAAAAGGGAACACTCTTGCACTGTTGGTGGGAATGTGAATTAATACAGCCACTATGGAAGACGGTATGGAGATTCCTTAAAAAACTAGGAATAAAGCCACCATATGACCCAGCTGGGTTATATACATATATATATATGTATATCCCTCTGGGGTTATATGTATATATATATAGGAATAGGAATAATAGGAATAAAACCTCCATATGACCCAGCTGGAATAAGAATAATAGGAATAAAACCTCCATATGAGATTTTGTTCATATATACATATATATATGTGTATATATATATATATATATATATATCAATAGGAATAATAGGAATAAAGCCTCCATATGACCCAGCTGGGATATATATATTATATATATATATATAATATATATAATAATAACCCCTCTGGGGTTATATATATATGTGTGTGTATATATATATATATATATATATAACCATATATATATATCCCTCTCCTGGGCCTATACCCTGGTGCTGTTGCTGCTTAGTCACTTCAGTTGTGTCCATCTCTGTGCGACCCTATGGACTGTAGCCCTCTGGGCTCCTCTGTCCATGGGATTCTCCAGGCAAGAATACTGGAGTGGGTTGCCATTTCCTTCTCCAGTCTGCCCCCTGAGGAAACCAAAATTGAAAGAGACATATGTATCCCATTTTTCATTGTAGCACTATTTACAATAGCTAGAACATGTAAGCAACCTAGATGTCCATTGACAGTTGAATGGATAAAAAAGTTGTGGTGCATATACACAACGGAATATTATTCAACAGTGACATGGAACGCATTTGAGTCAGTTCTAATGAGGTGGATGAATCTAGAGTGTATTACACAGAGTGAAGTAAGTCAGAAAGAGAAAGATAAATATTGTGTACTAATGCATATATATGGAATCTAGAAAAATGGTACCAAAGAATTTATTTGCAGGGCTGCAATGGAGAGGGAAATGGCAACCCGTTCCAGTATTCTTGCTTGGAGAATCCCAGGGACAGAGGAGCCTAGTGGGCTGCCATCTATGGGGTCGCACAGAGTCAGACACGACTGAAGTGACTTAGCAGCAGCAGCAGCAATGGAGAAAGAGACATAAAGAATAGACTTATGGACGTGGGGAGAGGGGAAGAAAGGGTGAGATGTATGGAGAGAGTAACGTGGAAACTTCCATTACCATATGTAAAATAGGTAGCCAATGGGAATTTGCTGCATATCTCAGGAAACTCAAACAGGGGCTCTGTATCAACCTAGAGGGGTGGAAAGGGGAGGGAGATGGGAGGGAGTTTCAAAAGGGAAGGGTTATATGTATACCTATGGCTGATTCATGTTGAGGGTTTGGCAGAAAACAGCAAAATTCTGTAAAGCAATTATCATTCAATTAAAAAATTGTAAAATTTTTAAAAAGCCCATGGTAAAATTCCATGTATTCCAAAAACTTTTTGTATCAAATATTAATGTTTTTCCTAATTATTTTGTGCATAAATTAGAATGTGGATTCACTGGATTTAAGGTTTAGTTCGGTCAATAAATATACTTTTTGGTGACTGCTTAAAACTAGAACAGGGTCACTGTGAAAGGAAACAAGTATATTATGACACTTTTGGGTCAGTCACATTTTAAATAGCTTCCTACTGTGATGATAAAGTCAATTTATGATAACCACAGTATGACCTAGTCATGCTGTAACTTCCCAAGGTATATTCATTTCTAAAAGAGTTTAATGGTTCTTGTTAGTAATGTGATCAAAGGAAAATTTCATTGCTTTCCCAAAAATTTTACTGATAATACATTCTCTAAGGATATCATTAAGTAAAACTATTCTTTCATTAACCCTGGAACTAATTCTAATCCATTTCTAGTTCATTGCTTTCTCTTGACCTTATTTTCATCATAGACTTGTATTAAAGGAACACACCCTTATTTCATTTGTGCAGATATGTTAAAATATTTTGTTAATAATATATATGTCTAATATAATCACTATAAATTATATTTATTATACATAGAAGTATTTAATTTATTAACTCAATATAATCAAACTTAAATTATATATACATTTAAACATAACATATATACGTACAAAATTATATGTATGTGTATATCATACTATTTTCTCAATAAATCATTTTAATAAACTACCTCCTAAAAATGGTAGATCACACATATTTGAAGTTTTTCTCCAGAAACCTCACTCAAATGATAGGAAGGAAAAAAAAAAAAGATTACCAACAAAGTAAAACAAAAGGAAACAAGAGTGGATAGAAGAATTCAGTACTTTAGAACAGGGAAAGAGTGTAGGTGAATAGCAACTAACATCAGAGCAGAGCAAAGTGCAGAGTAAGTGACTGCCAAGAAAATTCAAAGGAAAAGTCAGGTAATTCACCTTGAAGAAATCCCTAGAAACTGTACTGAATATGCCAAGAGTATGGAAGGACATGATACAAAGGCTGAAAACAGAAGAATAGGTGAAATCTCACTATCCAGAATATGTTCCCATATTTAAACCTTCTACCTCACAAAAGAATAAAGAATAATTTATCTATTGCTTATTCATGAGAAATTTACCCTATTCAGATACACCAGCCATATGGTAATGAAAAAGTGAATATGCAGACTGAGAAAAAAATCATTAAGTGAAAGCTTATATATTGAATTATGTGAAACCTCAGCTCTACTCTTTCTCCCTGATCCCATAACACTCTTTGCCAAGCATATATCCCATTTTCCTCCCTGCTCCAGCAGAGGTACTGCATGATTATCTTCTGGAGAAGTAGAATGGCCTCAAAGAATAGTCTTCTTTCTAAGAGTTTTATAGTTTTTGGTCTTACATTTAGCCTTTTAATCCATTTTGAGTCTATCTTTGTGTACGGTGTTAAGAAGTGTTCCAATTTCATTCTTTTGCATGAAGCTGTTCAGTTTTCCCAACACCATTTACTGAAGAGACTATCATTGCCCCATTGTACATTCTTGCCTCATTTGTTAGAGATGATGTGCCCGCAGATGTGTGGGTTTATCTCTGGGCTTTCTATTTTGTTCCATTGGTTTATTTTTCTGTTTTTGTGCCAGTACCATACTGTCTTGATGACTATAGCTTTGTAGTATAGTCTGAGGGCAGGAAGGTTGATTCCTCCAGCTTCATTCTTCTTTCTCAAGATTGTTTTGGCTTTTTTGGGTCTTTTGTGTTTCCATATGAATTGTGAAATTTTTTGTTCTAGTTCTGTGAAAAATGCTATTGGTAATTTGATAGGGATTGCATCAAATCTGTAGATGGCTTTTGACAGTATAGTTATCACAATATTGTTTCTTCCTACCCAGGAACATGGAATATCTCTCCATCTATTTATGTTGTCTTTGATTTCTTTCATCAGTGTATTATAGTTTTTTTGTATACAGCTCTTTTGTCTTCTCAGGTAGATTTATTCCTAGGTATTTTATTCTTTTTGTTTCAATGGTGAATGGGATTGATTCCTTAATTTTTCTTTCTGATTTTTCATTGTTAGTGTATAGGAATGCAAGTGATTTCTGTGTATTGATTTTGTATCCTGCAACTTTGCTAAATTTACTGATTAGCTCTAGCAATTTTCTGATAGTATCTTTAGGGTTTTCTGTGTATAGTATCATGTTGTCTGCAAACTGAGAGTTTTACTTCTTCTTTTCCAATCTAGATTCCTTTTATTTATTTTTCTTCTCTGATTTCCATGGATAGGACTTCCAAAACTATGTTGAATAACAGTGGTGAGAGTGAGCACCCTTGTCTTGTTCCTGATCTTAGAGAAAATGCTTTCAGTTTTTCATCATTGAGAATAATGTTTTCTGTGTGTTTATCTCATATGGCCTTTATTATATTGAGGTAGGTTCTTTCTATGCCCATAATTTAAAGAGTTTTTATTATAAATGTGTGCTGAATTTTGTCAAAAGCTTTTTTGCATCTATTGAGTTTATTATATAGTTTTCATCTTTCACTTTGTCAATATGGTGTATCATATTGATTGATTTGCACATATAGAAGATTCCTTGCATCCCTGGGAAATGAATGGATAAAAAAGCTGTAGTACATATACACAATGGAATATTACTCAGCCATAAAAAGGAACATATTTGAGTCAGTTCTAATGAGGTGGATGAAACTAGAGCCCATTATATAGGGTGAATTTAGTCAGAAATAGAAAAACAAATATCATATATTAATGCATACATATAGAATATAGAAAGATGTTACTGATGAACCTTTTTACAGGGCAAAAATGGAAATGCAGACATAGAGAGCAGACTTGTAGACATGGGGTGGGGGAAGGAGAGGGTGGGATGAATGGAGAGTAGCATGATAATATATACACTACCATATGCAAAATAGATAGCCAGGGGAAATTTGCCGTATAACTCAGGGAACTCAAACTGGTGCTCTTTGACAACCGAGAGGGTTGGGATAGGGTAGGCAGTGGGAGGGGAGTTCAAGAGAGAGGGAACATATGTATATCTATGGCTAATTCATGTAGATGGATGGTAGAAACCAAAACAATATGGTAAAACAATTATCCTTCAATTAAAAATAAAATGTTTTTAAACATCTAAAAGAATACTCATCCCATTATCTACAAGGGATTCACTGAAAAAGTACATGATTATCCCATAAAAAATGCCAGAACTTGTCCAGCACTACTATGTATCCAGTGCTAAGTTGCTTCAGTAGTGTCCAACTCTTTGTGACCGTATGGTCTCGTAGCCCTCCAGGTTCCTCTCTCCATGGGATTCTCCAGGAAAGAATACTAGAGTGAGTTGCCATGCCCTCCGACAAGGGATCTTCTGACTCAGGGATTGAACCCACATCTCTTATGTCTCCTGCATTAGCATGCCACTAATGCCACCTGGCATGTATCCAGAGGTCTCTTAGGCTGTCTTCATTTATTTTCATTCTTTTTTCTGTATTCTGTTCTGAGTGATTTCCATCATTCTGTCCTCCAGGTATTTACCCATTCTTCTGCCTCAGTTATTCTGTCATTGATTCCTTCTAGCATATTATTCATCTCTCTTCTTTAGTTCTTCTAGGTCTTTGGTAAACATTTCCTGCATTTTCTCAATCTTTGCCTGCATTCTTTTCCAGAGATCCTGCATAATCTTCGTTATCATTACTCTGAATTCAGTTTCTGGGAGGTTTCCTATCTCCACTTCACTTAGCTGTTTTTCTGGGGTTTTACCTTGTCTCTTCATCTAGAATATAACTTTTGGCTTTTTCATTATAATTAACTTTCTGTAATATGGCTTTTGTTTTAGCTGCTGTGAGACTGTGCTTCTTTCTTCTTCTGTCTGTCCTCTGGTGGATAAGGTTAAGAGGCTTGTGTAAGCTTCTTGATTGGAGGGACTGGTGATGAGAAAAAACTGGGTCTTGCTCTGGGGGGAAGGGCCTTGCTCAGTAAAGCTTTAATCCAATTATCTGATGATGGGTAGGGTTGCACTCCCTCCCTGGTAGTTGTTTGCCCTGAGGTGATCCAGCCCTGGGGTCTACAGGCTCTATGGTAGGGTTAATAGTGAACTTCAAGAGGGTTTATACCAAGGGGAACCTTCCAGTGCCCCCATCCCTGTGGTGAGCCCTTACCGACTCACACGTCCCCAGGAGGCCCTCCAACACTAGCAGGTAGTTTTGGTTCAGTCTCCTATGGAGTCCCTACTTCTCTCCTCTGGGTCTTGGTGAGCACAAAATTTTGTTTATGCCCTCCAAGACTGGAGTCTGTGTTTCCTTCAGTCCTTTGGAAGGCCTGTAATCAAATCCCACTGGCCCTCAAGGCCAGATTCTCTGGGGATTCCCAGTCCTTTTGTCAGATCCTCAGGTTGGGAAGCCTGATGTGGGGTTCAGAACTCTCACAATGGTGTGAGAACTTCTTTGATATTATTGTTCTCCAGTCTGTGAGTCACCCACCTAGAGAGGATGGGGTTTGATTTTATTGTGACTATGCCCCTCCTACCATCTTGCTGAGGCTTCTTCTTTGTCTTTGGATGTGGGGTATCTTTTTTTTTTATGGGTCACAGCATCATCTTGTTGATGGGTGTTCAACAGCTAGTTTCAATTTTGGTGCTGTCACAGGAGGAGATGAGTGCATATTCTTCTACTATGTCATCTTACAGTTGGAGCTTCTTGATGGAGGAAAATCCTTACTGGAAAGGTGGAACACCCAGGGAACGTGTGTTTTTCTTTTGTGCTGCCTTAAACCTACTGAAGACTTCCCTGGTGGCTCAGCTGGTAAAGAATCTGACTGTAATATGGGAGACCTGGGTTGGGAAGATCCCCTGGAGAAGGGAATGGCAACCTACTCCAGTATTCTGGCCTGGAGAATATGTATGGGTGGTGAAGTGAAAAGTGAAAGTCACTCAGTCGTGTCTGACTCTTTGCGACCCCATAGACTATACAGTCCATGGAATTCTCCATTATCATGGAAATTAATGTAAAATATTGGGCTTCCCTGGCAGCTCAGCTGGTAAAGAATCCACCTGCAATGTGGGAGACCTGGGTTCAATCCCTGGGTTGGGAAGATCCCCTGGAGAAGGGAATGGCTACCCCCTCCAGCATTCTGGCCTGGAGAATTCCATGGACTGTATAGTCCATGGGTCACAAAGAATTCGACATGACTGAGTGACTTTCACTTTCAAACCTACTAAGCTATATATCTGCCAAGATGTATGGGAACAGAAAGGAATGAGGGTCATAGGCTACTTGCATTACCTATACTTATGATATTTTATGCACCTGTATGTAATCTTTAGGAATTTGGCCTATTAGCATGACAATCTTCTAATTACTGTTTGAGCATAGTCTGCTATTTGATGGTTTTAATTGTTGAGGTTCATGATCTGAAAGGTAGATGACTTATCAGGATCCCATGGATTGCCTTTTCTACTGCTGTCACTGCCTATTTCTCTATCTCCACAAAAGGTGCTGATCCTCAAGGTTATAGGGGAAAATAAATGTGGTACCCCTATGGCTCAGAAAAGGAGGTTAATTCAAATCCTATTTTGGTCCTACATCCTTAGACACCACTGATAATGGGGGAGGCGCCTAATCTTGACAATACTGATTTGAAGTCTCTAGAAAAGCAATTTATAAACACAGTAGAAAGGACCACCTTCACCACAAAGTATATCTAGTTTAGACTAAAAAGAAAGAAACCTGGATAGTGGAGGAGAAAACAAACCACTGAAACTGAAGTGATAATTGAAATCCAAAATTTATTAATATAATTTATGTGACAAAAATATGGAAGGATGCTTATTGGCTTTTACACCTCTACAATATGACAACAGGTTAAACTTTAATGTCTGCTAAAATATACCAACTGGCAAATGTCTTGGTCTTAATTAAAATTGTGACTAAATTAATTTTATCTGGGGGTCTCACTTAATTTACACAAGGGTATCCCTTATACCCTTAGGGGAATTACCAAATATAAAATACAGAACACATAGGTTTGCCTTATGTTAACCATAAGAATGGAGAAGGCAATGACAACCCACTCCAGTACTCTTGCCTGGAAAATCCCATGGATGAAGGAGCCTGGTAGGCTGCAGTCCATGGGGTCGTGAAGTGTCAGACATGACTGAGCGACTTCACTTGCACTTTTCACTTTCCTGCATTGAAGAAGGAAATGGCAACCCACTCCAGTGTTCTTGCCTGGAGACTCCCAGGAACAGGGGAGCCTGGTGGACTGCCATCTCAGGGGTCACACAGAGTCAGACACGACTGAAGTGACTTAGCAGCAGCAACCATAAGAATTATTATTTTGTCTAAATTTTCAATGATCATAGCATCCATTGTGCTAAAATATCACATAGTGCACACGAATACTATGACCCAATAAATAATAAATTAGTCTTTACCAATTAAAAATTGGTTTGGTAAAAGGGGACCCAAATCCTTTTACCTGAACATACCCTCTCTGCTTCAGTTAGAATAACTAATGTGACACAATGAAACCAAGGCACATGAGGACTGAACTGATACAAAACTTGTAGAGAAAGTGTGATTATCCTCACTGCATCTCCATCTGATAGCTCAATTTAGTCTACACTTTAACCTACAAAGAAAGAGTACCATCTCCTAGTGGATTATCACAATTTTAATGATGTGGGTCCTGTTGAGACCTCCTTACCCAATGTTTTTGAAATTTGAAGTTACTGATTCTATCCAATCAGCCTTTAGCAATCGCTTTGCTATTATAGATTTGGCTAATATGTTCTGTTCAGTGTCTATTTCAGCAGTCTTTCAGTCATAATTTGCCTTAGCTTTTTTGCCAGCTTTACTGAGATATAATTGACATGATTTGATACAAGTTTCTGTTGCAAAATTCTTTAACTTCTGGAGGTTCCTAAATATACCTTCGCACACAAAATGTTAACTGCATGTACATTTCTCTAAGATCACAGGTATGACACTGCATTGATAAATTCCTCCTCTGAGGAGTTTGATTTCAAGGCTCACACAGAACGTAAAAATACAAAGGGGCTCACACACACAAAAAGTTATATCATTGACTCACACATGGTGTGAACCTCTGCCGTCTCTGTTAAGCTTCCGAAAATCATTTGGTCAGCTGAGGACCTCTTCATCTCTGACACTGTCCAGAAATTTCTATGACCCTCATAGCACCCACAACATATTTTAGGTTTTTCTGGGTTCTAGAGGCAGTATATTCCACCATTATTTTTTCTGGAAGCCATCTATGCTGTTACTTGTAAATGAACCCACCTTGAAGGAGACTCTCCAACAAACGGTTCTAGCATCTGTCCAAATTGAAATACAACAGGTACTCCTGATAGTGGTTGAAAGAGTCCCAGATACCCCTTCATTTTAGAGGCACAACCTCTCATGCCTTCTCTAGGCTCGGACTTTCCATAATGGTCATGATTAGCAAATGATCTTTGATGCAAGAAACTGTCCACCTTTGTTCCATATTACATGCTGTGCTATTAGGGAGGGCGTTGCTGTCCATAAAGTGGGTTCTCTTGGAAATGGAAGCTCTCATAGACCCTAGGCCTATAACTGTCCACATCTAGTTGCCTATTATGCCTTGGGTCAGGGAAACAGCACACTGTGATCTCAAAACACATGATATCATGTGTTTGATAGCATGGCTATCAAAACCTCTTTGCTACATAATGGATCCAAACTTGGGCTTCTACATGCAGGAGAGGATGGCTTCCCCTATGTTCAGTCCTCTGCCAAATATGGTAGTACTGGGGGACTCCTTGGCTAACTCCATGTTCAGTTCAGTTCAGTTCAGTCAAGTTCAGTTCAGTTGCTCAATCATGTTCGACTCTTTGCAACCCCATGAACTGGAGCATGCCAGCCCTCCCTGTCCATCATTAACTCCTGGAGTTTACCCAAACCCATGTGCATTGAGTCAGTGATGCCATCCAGCCATCTCATCTTCTGTTTTCCCCTTCTCCTCCTGCCCTCAATGTTTCCCAGCATCAGGGGCTTTTCAAATGAGTCAGCTCTTCACATCAGGAAGCCACCAAAGTATTGGAGTTTCAGCTTTAGCATCAGTCCTTCCAAAGAACACCCAGGACTGATTTCCTTGCGGTCCAAGGGACTCTCAAGAGTTTTCTACAACACCACAGTTCAGAAGCATCAATTCTTCTATGCTCAGCTTTTTTATAGTCCAACTCTCACATCTTTACATGAACACTGGAAAAACCATAGCCTTGAATAGATGGACCTTTGTTGACAAATTAACGTCTCTGCTTTTCAATATGCTGTCTAGGTTGGTCAAAACTTTCCTTCCAGGGACTAAGCATCTTTTAATTTCATGGCTGCAATCATCATCTGCAGTGATTTTGGAGCCCAGAAAAATAAAGTCAGCCACTGTTTCCACTGTTTCCCCAGCTATTTGCCATGACGTGATGGGACTAGATGCCATGATCTTAGTTTTCTGAATGTTGGGTTTTAAGCCAACCTTTTCACTATCCTCTTTCATTTTCACCAAGATGCCCTTTAGTTCTTCACTTTTTTCCATAAGGGTGGTGTCATCTGCGTATCTGAGGTTATTGATATTTATCCCGGCAATCTTGATTCCAGCTTGTGTTTCCTCCAGCCCAGCATTTCTCATGATGTACTCTGCATATAAGTTAAATAAGCAGTGTGACAATATATAGCCTTGATTTACTCCTTTCCCTATTTGGAACCAGTGTGTTGTTCCATGTCCAGTTCTAACTGTTGCTTCCTGAACTGCATACAGGTTTCTCAGGAGACAGGTAAGGTGGTCTGATATTCCCACTTCTTTCAGAATTTTCCGCAGTTTACTGTGATCCACACAGTCAAAGGCTTTGGCAAGTCAATAAAACAGAAATAGATGTTTTTCTGGGACTCTCTTGCCTTTTCGATGATCCAGCAGATGTTGACAATTTGATCTCTGGTTCCTCTGCCTTTTCTAAAACCAGCTTGAACATCTGGAAGTTCATGGTTCACATATTGCTGAAGCCTTGCTTGGAGAATTTTGAGCATTAGTTTACTAGCGTGTGAGATGAGTACAATTGTGCAGTAGTTTGAGCATCTTTGGCATTGCCTTTCTTAGGGATTGGAATGAAAATTGACCTTTTCCAGTCTTGTGGCCACTGCTGAGTTTTCCAAATTTGCTGACATATTGAGTGCAGCACTTTCACAGCATCATATTACAGGATTTGAGATAGTTCAACTGGAATTCCATCACCTCCACTAGCTTTGTTCGTGGTGATGCTTCCTAAGGCCCACTTGATTTCGCATTCCAGGATGTCTGGCTCTAGGTGAGTGATCACACCATCATGATTATCTGGGTCATGAAGATCTTTTCTGTGTAGTTCTTCTGTGTATTTTTGCCACCTTTTCTTAATATCTTTTGCTTCTGTTAGGTCCATACCATTTCTGTCCTTTATTGAGCCCATCTTTGCATGATATATTCCCTTGGTAGCTCTAATTTTCTTGAAAAGATCTCTAGTCTTTCCCATTCTATTGTTTTCCTCTATATCTCTGCATTGACCACCAAGGAAGGCTTTCTTATGTCTCCTTGCTATTCTTTGGAACTCTGCATTCAAATGGGAATATCTTTCCTTTTCTCCTTTGCCTTTTGCTTCTCTTCTTTTCACAGCTATTTGTAAGGCCTCCTCAGACAGCCATTTTGCTTTTTTGCATTTCTTTTTCTTGGGGTTTGTCTTGATTCCTGTCTCCTGTACAGTGTCACAAACCTCCGTCCATAGTTCATCAGGCACTCTATCAGATCTAGTCCCTTAAATATATTTCTCACTTCCACTGTATAGTCATAAGGGATTTGATTTAGGTCATACCTGAATGGTCTAGTGGTTTTCCCCCACTTTCTTCAATTTCAGTCTGAATTTGGCAATAAGGAGTTCATGATCTGAGCCACAGTCAGCTCCTGGTCTTGGTTTTGCTGACTGTATAGAGCTTCTCCATCTTTGGCTACAAAGAATATAATCAATCTGAGATCGGTGTTGACCATCTAGTGATGTCCATGTGTAGAGTCTTCTCTTGTGTTGTTGGAAGAGGGTGTTTGCTATGACCAGTGCGTTCTCTTGGCAGAACTCTATTAGCCTTTGCCCTGCTTCATTCTGTACTCCAAGGCCAAATTTGCCAGTTACTCCAGGTGGAGAATCCCAGGGACAGGGGAGTCTGGTGGGCTGCCATCTATGGGGTCGCACAGAGTTGGACACAACTGAAGTGACTTAGCAGCAGCATCCAGGTGTTTCTTGACTTCCTACTTTTGCATTCCAGTCCCCTATAATGAAAAGGACATCTTTTGGGGGTTCTAGTTCTAGAAGGTCTTGTAGGTCTTCATAGAACTGTTCAGCTTCAGCTTCTTCAGCGTTACTGGTTGGGGCATAGACTTGGATTATGTGATATTGAATGGTTTGCCTTGGAAATGAACAGAGATCATTCTGTCATTTTTGAGATTGCATCCAAGTACTGCATCGGACTCTTTTGTTGACTATGATGGCTACTCCATTTCTTCTAAGGGATTCCTGCCCACAGTAGCAGATATAATGGTCATCTGAGTTAAATTCACCCATTCCAGTCCAGTCCAGTTCACTGATTCCTAGAATGTCGATGTTCACTCTTGCCATCTCCTGTTTGACCATTTCCAGTTTGTCTTGATTCATGGACCTAACATTCGAGGTTCCTATACAATATTGCTCTTTACAGCATCGAACCTTGCTTCTATCACCAGTCCCATCCACAACTGGGTGTTGTTTTTGCTTTGGCTCCATCCCTTCATTCTTTCTGGAGTTATTTCTCCACTGATCTCCAGTGGTATATTGGGCACCTACCGACCTGGGGAGTTCATTTGTCAGTGTCCTATCTTTTTCCCTTTCATACTGTTCGTGGGGTTCTCAAGATAAGAATACTGAAGTAGTTTGCCATTCCCTTCTCCAGGGGACCACATTCTGTCAGACTCCATGACTCCTCGGGATTTACTAAGTGAGTAGCAAGGGCTACTTACAGATAGTATAGCACCATCACGTGTGATGGAGCTCAGTAGAGAGTTGCTGCTTTTTATTCCTAAGATATCCCTGGTAAAGGATGGGATTCAGGGTTCAGCACAAACGGCCTAATTTCAGGCAGTCATCTTAGCACTGAATGCTCTGGATAACAATAGGCCCCATAGGCACAATTTTATACCTGTGGGGCATTTCAAATAGTCAGGTCAAATGTAGCAAAATAAATCCTTATCTAAGGTTTTCTGTTTTAGGGCAAAGACACTGGGAATCTCTTGCCTCTCAAATCTTGCCTCTCAATCTCTTGCCTATCCCAAAGATAAATCAAGTCCATACATGCCTCTGCAGATCATAAAGCCATAATACAAGGACACAGTAAGACACTCCTTATTGTCTTTGGAGTTCCAGACGTTACTGATCATAACAAAGCCACTTATTTCACTGTTCAGAATACACAGCGTAGGGCTCAAACACAGAGTTCAATAGAACTTTCTCCTCCTTTATAGGCTTCAGGTTACAGACCTCATACAGCATCGTAATGGCTTACACTAGTTCAGATTTAATCAGATGCAACTAGGCCTATCTAGTCATCAGTTAACACCAGGAGCAAATTGTACTAAGGAATCTGACTCCATAATTTAAAGTTTGACTACCTACATCTTTTCGCTTTCCTCTTCCCATTCTTCCCCACATCTAGGCAAAATGATTAAGTCTAATGTGCTTACTCTTGGCACAGCAGGATATATTAAAGCCATCAAGCTTCTGCCCATGTGTGGTAACACATCCTGGTTTTACCCCTTACCTCAATAAAAACCCCAAGCAAGTCTCATCTCCTCACTCTTTCAAGGCATTAAGGACCTACTTAATGGTCCTACTTAATGCTTCTCTGATCACCTCAGAAAGCATTATTATACTTTATCTATTATAAATAATACTATACTATAATAATACTATTATAATACCATTATACTATTATATACTATATACTATAATAATACTATACTATATTTATTATAAATAATAAACTTTTTCATATACTCTTGGTCTTTGTGTGGCAATCTATGTGTCTCATGCAAACCAAATTTGGGTGTTGGTCCATTCTGCTGCTGCAGAGTGGCCTAGATATCTACCAACTATAAATGCATAGTAGTTAAGTCTATGGCATTAGTACATAGATAAAAACTTAGAGCAAGTGAATAACAGAAGACCTAGAAACAGATCCACACACATATATGAAAACCTAGTACCTCTGAGAGATAGTGGTGCAGATCAAGATAAGATAAATTTGCCATAAATAGGGTAAATGTACGGGAAAAAAGTAAAACTTGCCTCAAACTTCCTATCATGAGTAAAAAATAAATTCCAAGTAGATTAAAAACCTTAATCATGAATGGAAAAACTAGAAAGCATTTAGAATATAATATGGTTGAATAAACATATGAGAAGATGCTTAACTCATTGTAATTAGGTGAATGCAAATTAAAATACAATGAGATGGCAGTACAAACCTACCAACTTGGCAAAGACATAAAAATCTAAGAAAATTAAGTGTTGGCAAAGTTGTGGAACATTGGGTACTTGCATAAACTATTGATTTTACCACATTATTAAATAAGAGCTTGGCAGTAGCTGAAAAAATTGAAGATTCACATACTTTATGACCCAGCAATTTTACTCCAAAGTCCTCATATATGCAAAAAGTTATAAAAAGATTATGTATAAAACCTTGTATATGTAAATATATGTATATTTACATAAAATTGTATGTATATGCTAATGTAAGAATGCTCCTATCACTATTTTTATATGGAAAAATCTGGAAAAACTGAAATTCTATAAACAGAATGGATAAAGAAATTGTGATATGTTAAAATGTATAGATAACAATTGAAAGGAACAGATTGTGTATCTTTTAGCATGAATAAATCTCTAAACCATAATTTTGAGCAAAAGAATAAAATATTCAAGACACAAAAGACAGATACATTATGATTCCCCTCTCAAAATCTGATAAAATTGAACTATAATCATTAACCATACATATATGGGCTTCCCTTCTGACTTAGATGGTAAAGCATCTGCCTGCAATGCGGGAGACCTGGGTTTGACCCCTGGGTTGGGAAGATCCCCTGGAGAAGGAAATGGCGACTCACTCCAGCATTCTTGCCTGGAGAATCCCATGGACAGAGGAGCCTAGCGGGCTACAGTCCATGGGGTCGCAACGAGTGGAACATGACTGAGCAACTAACACACACATACACATATGGATTGTAGAACTCAAGAAAATCAAGAAAGTGATTATCACAAAATTTGATGGAATGCTTACCTCAGGGATGGGGACATCAAGGTTTCTGGGCTTCCTGATGTTGAAAAGAGTATATACAACATGGCTCAGAGTAGGAATTCAATGCACTTTAAGTGAATAAAACAGACTAGAAAGTTCAAGTGAGTGATGAGTTAAAAAGTGAGAAAAACCATAAAGTAATGTGTGTGTGTGTGTGTGTGTGTATGCGCGTGTGCATGCACGCACACTGTCTCTTCAGTTGTATCTGACTCTTTTCAACCCACAGACTGTATCCCACCAGGCTTCTCTGTCCATGGGTTTTCCAGGCAAGAATACTGGAGTGGGTTGTCATGCCCTCCTCCAGGGGATCTTCCTGGCCCAGGGATGGAACCTGCATCTCTTATGTCTCCTGTATTGGCAGGTGGGTTCTTTACCACTAGCACCACCTGGGAAGCCCAAGTAATATACGTATTTTTAAAATATTTTTATTTGACTGCACAGTGTGTTAGTTGTGGCATGCAGGGATCTTCGATCTTCGCTGAGACATGAGAACTCTTAGTTGCATCATATGGGATCCCTGACCAGGGATCAAACCCAGGTCCCTTGCATTGGGAGAGTGGAGTCTTAGCCACTGGACTATCAGGGAAGTCCCTAAAGTAATATATAAATATATAAAGTCAGGAAAATGAATTGTAGAAAGATGTTGCAAACCTCGATTTATATTTGTAAAATGATAGCTGTCTTAGTATTATAGAGTTCTATTGATTGTTTTTACCTGCTAACTATACTGAACTAAAACTAGGCTAGATAATGTTGCATGGACTGTTGTTAACTGTAGATAAGAGGTGATATGATGAAAATGGATATCCTAAATAACACCAAATTACAGTTAAAATTAACTGAGTTCATATGAGCTTATTAACCATGGCTAGAGCAAAGATGGCTCAAGGATACAGTCATATTTTAGCAAAGTACATTATTTATGTAAAAGATAATTACTACTTAATTCTTGTCATCCTTCCTAGAGGGGAAAAGTAATCTTTGAGTAGAGCAACAAGGAGATTGTCAGGCAAATATTCACCAATTTATTTCCATAATATCATTTCCTATCAAAACCAGAAAATTTATTTTTTACTGTTTCTTTTGATTGACTAATCAAGACACATGTGTAAATTTGATTTAGTGATTTCAAAATAAAATGTGTATAGAGTCACATTTCCAGCTAGACAAATACAAATTGTACTTCAAGTCTGATGGCAAACCTCACTCAAATTATATAGATTATGGCATGTCTTGGCCTTGGTAACTCTTTTCATGTAGTCTAACGTGTTTGTCCCTAACATTTTTATTCTATAATAGGACATCCCTACTCTGAATTAGAAATGATAAATCAACATTTTTTTTTCCTTTTCAGTGGTTGGGAGATATGCAACTTATTATGCATGATTGGTTCATTTATGGAATGAACCAATTAAAGGAATACCTTGAATTTGATTGAAAACATAATAAATACATGTAGGAAGTAAGTTCTTTGCAAAAGGTAGAAAGGCATTTTATGGTGGGATGAATATGAAATGCTGGAATGCCCTTCTGTGGCATGCTTTTCCTACGCTAGGCTCTTATTCAAATGCCGTTTATTCAGTACATATGTATCACATGATAAATCTAGGATAAATCTATAAAACCTCAACATATGACCTGTGTGATGGTGGTTTAGTCGCTAAGTTGTGTCTGACTCTTGCTACCCTTGGAATGTAGCCCTCCAGGCTCCTCTGTCCATGGGATTATTCCCTTTTTATAAGCATATGTCTTTAACTGTTTCTTCTTATTTTAATGTCAGTATTTGAAGTGGTAAAGTTCAAGTCTAGTTACGTGACAACTTTTACATACATTTAAGGACTTAGTTACATAGACCTAAATTTTCATGCAGAAGTTGAGGCTATATTTTGAATAAATCTCAGCCAAATCAATGGTACAAGTTTGCAGTGTACATTATCCATTATCTTGTCTTTTTTTTCTCCTATAAGTCTCCCTATCAACTCTAATTCTTTACTGAAGCCTATACTTGGAAACTAAATACAATCTTAGGCACTAAAAGCTATTAAGTGGAAAAAATGTCTTGTAAGAGTGACAAGGTGATTGGCTACCTTAGGTTGAGATTTTTGTCCAATATAACCCTATTTCACCCTGCTAGACCCTGCAATCTTGTTTCTAAAATAAACCTAAATATACTCTTGACATATTCAAAATCTTGAAATTTGTATTATAAGATCTACTCTCTGTGGCAGCTTGCAATTTACCCCAGGACAAGAAGTGTTGGAAATCTATTTTATAAAGTATTATTGTAACAAAATATAAAAAGTAACCAATCAATATATAACAAGCTGAACACATTCTAGCTATTCCATAAAAAAGCAAATTTATTAGTGATTGTAAAAAGCTTGATGAATAAATCTTTCTCATGCTGCAAATCAGAAATAGACCTGTTTTACATTGGGTTTGCCTTTTCCTTTTATGAACTCTTGGGTTGCATATACTATAAAATTTGATGGGTTTCAATCTACTCTGCGTTCATACAACTGATTTGATATAGTTTGTAGTTAATTAAATTATAAAATTTAACTTGAATTTCATAACTAGAAAGACTTGTTTCATGCTTTGATTAATTTTATGCACTCCCAATGTTCTTTTAATTATCTATTGCCTTATTTTGCTTTCTGTTCTGACTTTTAAAAATTCCATTATTTTGGCTTGCTTTCCTAGCAACTGACATCTGGTACTGTCAGTATATCTGGAATTGGCCCAGAAAATGTAGCTGCTAGGAAAAAAAAAAAAGGAATATTCTCTTTCTTTTGTAAAGGTTAGGTTCTGATCCTTTCCAAAGCTAATGAACCTTTCCACAAGTCCTCTTCTAATGAAGTTCTTTATTGGTGAAAATTTAATGAGTCCTCAGGTTCCTTTAAACCTTAAAAAACATCGGTAGAACATACATTTATTAATACTTGTTAAAAAGACATTTAAAATAGTATATATTGTTATATGAAATCTATCCATAGCTGCTAATTTATATTTAATGTTGTTAAACTATGCACAACTACTATATCTATCAATAGTATCTGATTTCAAATTCTATGACAATTGTGATGATAGAAAAATATAAGTCAATTTCTTGTTATAATGACCCATCCTTGACAGTTCACTTGCAAATCCAAAGTACTGAATGAAATATAGTTCTTTCAAGCCTTTGAGAGTAATGCTAATATATATATACATATATATGTATATAATTAAAGTATTTAGAATATATGGGCATCCCTAGTGCCACTAGTGGAAGAACCCACCTGCCAATGCAGGAGACATAAGAGACATGGGTTCAATAACTGGGTTGGGAAGAACCCCTGGAGGAGGGCATGACAACCCACTGTAGAATTATTGCCTGGAGAATCCCTTGGACAGAGGAGCCTGGTGGGCTATGGTCCATAGCGTCGCAAAGAATTAGACGTGATTGAAGCAACTTAGCACACACACACCTTAGGAAGTAGGTCTTTAGTTCTGCAAAATAAGCACAGACTCAAGAATGAAACTTGAGAAGCTCTGTAGCTGTCGGGAATTACTTCAGAAATCAGAAAGCATTGCTGCAACTTTAAACAGAAAGTCTTTTGATATAAAGAATGATTATAAAATAAATGGGGGAGCGGAAGGAGGCTCTAGATTGGTCCTTCAAGAAGACTCAGAAATTTGTGCTACATCTATTGGAGGAAAGTAGAACCAGTATTGGAACTGATTAGTTCAAGAACACCTCACTACAGCTATAATCCAGTTATTAGGAAATTACCACCTCTACTATAGCCTCCTTTTGATACCCACATAGCCATTGACTGTTCTGTAGGAGGCCAAATCCTGCCATGACCATGACTAAATGCTTTTCTTACCCATGAAGCCGAAGATTGGAACACTATGAAGAAATGTGTCCACAAACCATTTTAGTAGCAGCAATAGATAAAGTTGGAGGAAGTTAACTCCCAACTTGTTTTTGCCTTCCAAAGATTTTGTTCCACTATCTAATTAATGGGAACTAATTAGAATCCTGAAGCCTATCTGAAGAGGGTCCCAGAATTGTAGTTCTAAGCTATCTAATGTCAGAATTTCAGAAATTCAAACTGAAAGAAACCTGAGAAGAGAACTTGAAAAAGACTAAAATGTGTATCTGAGGTTCAAAGACGACAAACGGTAGCTTTTTGGAGGATCTGATGTTAAACTAATTAATACAGATTGCTTGCCACTGCACCTTGCAATTAGCCATGATTCATACAAAAAAAAATTTCCTGGTTACAAAGCTTGCCAATAGTTTAGAAAAGCTTTCCGTGTTAGATAGACATTGTGAGGACAAAACAAAGATGTGATGTTCAAGTAAACTTGATTAGCCAGCTATTTTAAACAGAACTAATTTTTTCTGTACTAAAACCTGTGTATTTTATGTGTGTGTGTGCTTAGTCGTTCAGTCATGTCCAACTCTTTGCAACACTATGGGCTGTGGCCCTCCAGGCTCCTCTGTCCATGGGAATTCTCCAGGCAAGAGTACTGGAGTGGGTTGCCATTTCTTACTCCAGGAGATATTCCCAACCCAGAAATGGAACCCACATCTCCGGCATCTCCTGCTTTGGCAGGCAGATTTTTTTTCACTGCTGAGCCACCGTGTGTGTTTTATACTTGGAGTGAAAAAGAGTAACTTAGATTCATTAAACACCGAGTATGTATCAGGAAATGTGGTAGGTGCTTCTTCCTAAATTATTTCTTAGTCCAGTGAAAAACAAGCCAGATTTCTGAAATAACCAAAAGACTTGATTATATTTATTATATGGAAACTATTAAAGTTGAAATGTAAAATAGATATTTTAAGTCACAAGTGTGGAAACAAAAATAATCTAGTTAGATGTGGATTTTGGGGGAAATGGTTAGAGATTTAATACTTAACCTCCCTTTTCAATCATCTAGAGTTTAGAACCAATTGACAGAAAGAGAGGTTAGGCAAATAGAAATCAAATGTACCTTTTTTTTTTTTTTTTTTTATACCAAAACTGGCTTTAGTATGAATGTTTTTGTTTTGTTTTGAACACCATGGAGAATACCTGTTGGCCTGGCAGAGGCCTGGTCTGGTTGGAGGAGCATGGGGTTTCCTAGGGAAGCCAACGAGGTGGAGCCTGCAGGGGGGGTGCTCTGTGACTCTGGGTGTCTGTAGGTAGGATGTGTACATCCTGATAGAGGGATAGGATGGGCTGGGATGCCCTGAGGGCCAGGGCAGCTCAGGGAACTGCCTGAGGTGTTGCAGCTGCAACCTCTCTTCCCAGAGGAAGCCTGCTCTCGCGGGATTTCATGAGATTTACCAAGGCTGGCAGGGGAATCTTGGGATGAAGACGCTTGGGTCCTGGGTGCCAGAGGTTGCTATTCTGGACTTATCTCTACAGAGTGGTGAGGGGGAATGAGCTCTGGCTCAAAAGCTATGCAGAGGAGAGACCCACTGAGGTCAGGAATCATGTTCATCAGTGGGTTTGCTCTTCCTTCCTGATCCACACGTTTGGACCTTAAGGCAGCCTTTGAAATGGAAAGGTTGAGTGTGATAGCTTGCTACTAGTGGAAGATGAATCAGCAGACTGAAAAGAACTCAGAGAGATCTCACCAACCAATCAGAAGACCACAGAGAAGTGAATTGAAGTAAGTTCAGCTGAGAGTTGCTAAATTAACTGGGATATGTCCTATATAAATAACTGTTTTCATTCATAAATGTGTTAATTAACCATGTAGGAATAGAAGGCTATAGTGCATAGGAAACAGCCAGTAGGACAAGACAGGATATGGGTGGATTTTAAATTTTATTGTTTAAACTATCAAATATGTGAAAGTTCAAGGATGGGAGAAATCAATGAAAACCAAAATAATACTGGATTATAATGGAGATAGGTTAGTGACTACCTACTAGGTTAGATGATTTCTGTACCTTATTTCTGTCATTGAAACTAGAGCATCATTTTTAAATCTCATGATATCAAGGAACCTGTTTTTCTGTCCTCATTTTTTAGATGAAAGATAAGAATCAGAAATTGTAAAGTGATTAGGAGACAACATAAAGTGGCAATTAATATCTTGTATGTAGATTCAGACTGCCCGGATTCACATCCCAGGTTTGTCATGTATATTGAGTCACACTGGAATGGTTAGTTCACCTCTGTAGGCTGTAGTTTCTTCATTTGTACAAGGGGGAATCTTTGTGTTTTATAGCTGGAGTAAAAAAAATAAATTGTAACCCTTTATTATAAACGGAATCATAATCACAGTATCTATTTCATTAGTTATAAGGATTAAATGATATAACCCTTAGCCCAGTGTCTGGCAGTTAGTAACCTCTAAACACATATTATTATTATTAGTTGCAGAGCTTATTTAATGAATGCATTGAGGCATGGATAGAAGTGAAAATTTGAATCTGCACAACTACTTACACCCACATTGCTGTTATACAAAGCTGCTTCAGCATATGCCACATGGTAGATGACCAGTGTACATGTTTATTGAACATTAAACTCAGGAGTCACTTGGAACATAAGTTGACCATTCCCTTGCAGCGCCTTTCCTACATTTTGAACACAACTGAAGACACTGTCCACATTAGGGTCCCTTGCTCTGATAAGCTGCAGCCCCCTCTGGGTTGCACTGTCTGTTGCAAAATATTCAATATATAACCTCATATATGAGGACAAAGCAGGCAGAAAGAAATGATGTCTGATTCACAGCAAACCTGTGGACCGTTTTCTTCCATCTGTGTCAGTTTCCATGGAAAAGTGTCTTTTAGAAAACTTAGTTTTATCCAATGGTGCATTTTGTGCACTTTGGGGGACTTTTTCTAAAATATAAAGCCTTGTTAAGCATGCTTCTCCTTTATCCCTAAGTTTCGCCCCTAGGGCAGGTTTAAATTGCAGCTGTCACATTTACTTCCTTAAGTGCTACAGCTCTATTAATATATCTAGCAGTCTCATTGCCATACTGCCACAGGCTCAGAGAATTTTGAAGAAAAATGCCAAAGAGATGCCTTCTGCTTAGACAGTGGCCCTTAGACACTGTCACTCTCTGACTTCAACCATATGTTCTGCCTCTAGCTATTGGTCCTTCTTCAAGACTGATGTCTCAGTACCTCAAGGTCAATAGCTTTATTGTATTGAATGAAACCATTGATTTATATTAGAGAAATTATTAATTACTCTGATTATTTTACGTTAATTTCTAGTGGAATTATCTTTCATTCCTCTTTTAATCCCCAAATATTTTTTGAATACCTGTCATGTAGAAAATACTGAGTTAGTCTTGGAGTAAGTCATAGATTAATTGAAGACTCTACTTTTGGTCCAACAAAATCACAGTATACCAGTAAAGATTGAGAGAAATGATTTGATACCTTATTTTGCATCATAAGTAGCATGCGTGAAATTTTCTCAAGTGTTTGTTTAGTGCTGGCTTTATTGTGCCTTACTTTAAGAAAGGCATTTAATGTAAGAAAAGTATTGAATATTTTCAGCAAATGCCAAGAAGTATTTTTAAAATGTCGCAAAGGATAATACTAGAAAGACAAGTTGGTGCCAAGTTATAAAGGACTATTCTAAAGAGATTGCTATAGGAAAAAGAGAATCACCATGAGTTGTTTCAGAAAATTCAAGAAGATAAGATTTTTTAAAATTTCAACAGCAGCAACACTTATCTATCTCTTCATGCATTTAATATTCCATAAATATTGGATGAGCACCTACTAGGTGATGGATATATAACAGTAGATTTAATAGACTTGGCTCTGCACTTGTAGAATTTAAAATCTGCTGGCAGAGAAGGAAAAAAGTCAAGAAGAAGCAGAAAAATTATATCTTTTCTGGAAGTTGAATATAATTTTTAAGCCCTTTTCAGTCTAATCACATATTTAGGGGTAATGTTTTAATTTTGAGACCTTGAAATATTATGAGAGTATTTCTTAGTGAAATTCTTCCTGATAGAGGCTAAGAGGTAAGCTTTAAGGGAGTCCAAAGGTTATTATAAGAAGCTGTTAGTTCTGATCCTGGTACCTGCTTGCAGGTGTCAGATAGGGCAGGAGAATATTGACATTTTAGAGTGCTCTGGGAACTGTGACAACCGTCTGTTCAACCTAGGCTTGGTCAGTTGTAGATATTAATGAATGATCTACATTATGAAACTTGAGCCCTCCCACCCAGTGTCTGAGTTAAAGTAAAACAGTTTTATACTGTATCTGCAATTTCATCTACTGTTCGTATGCACCATATGTATTTTGAAATTTGGTATCTCAGTCACAGCAGTATGTTTTACTCAGGATCTTTTGAGCCAAGTACTTGTTTGCTAGGGTTTCCCTAGTGGCTCAGAGGGTAAAGAATCTGCCTGCAATGCAGGAGAACCAGCTTCAATCCCTGGGTCTGGAAGATCCCCTGGAGAAGGAAGTGGCAACCCACTCCAGTATTCTTGCCTGGAGAATTTCATGGACAGAGGATGTCCATGGGGCTAAAGTCCATGGGGTCACAAAGAGTCAGACACAACTAACACTTTCACTTTTTTTTCACTTGTTTGCTAGCTCTGAATTTGCATCCTGTTCACTGCTAAGATAAAAGCTGTAGCATGAACTTCAGTCACATCTTTAAAATACTGACCCCAAGAAACCAATTCCTTACCAGTTAACTTCTGGGACTTATTAATAATTTTTCCTAAATGACAGTTTGAGTGTGCATTTCCTTCAGTTTGGAAGACTTCCTTAAGTGAAATTGGTCTCAGCCACCTGGGTCCTCAATTCTACAGAGATTCTCTTTATGTCCCCATCTCACAGATTAGATCTTCTGTATATAAATTCTGCCCTTGGTTATATATACTCATGTGAACTTTGTAATGTGAATTCCTGACTGTGTCCTTGAGGATACACTATTTGTGATTAGGGATCTTTGCAATGCTTTCTTCATGTTCCCCTTGATTGTCATTTGAGTTGTAAGGAATCTGATCACTGACAAAGCTAAGGATTTGCACTGAGAAGACCAGTAGTTCAGGAAATTTGTAGATTTTTATATCAATCTTTGAGCCTCCTCCAAAATCTGGAGAAAATAGTGAACATTTATGGAATAGCATAAGTGTGCCATTTACCATATGATTGGCTTGCATTACATGTTTTAATATACCTTAGATTTTTTTGAAAGGCACATAAACAAACATAAAATAATAAAATCATCATAGGCATTTGAAGCAACTTCTGAAGGTCATGTATTTCTTTTTGCTTTACCTTTAAATAGTGTATTATTGAAGCCATTAAAAAAATATATTTCTTTGAACCACCGCAAGGTCTGATATTTGAATACCAAGTTTAGTAAGCTACTTTAAATCAGTGAACATGGATGTTTTGACCACGATTCTTCTTTGAAATAACTGTACTTGGTTCATTACCAATGGATTTCAATTGACACTGTTTAAAAATTCAATTTTATATAAGAATATATATAATTCATGGAGATTTAATTTTGAAGCTGTTATTTTCTCTGCTGAAGCCTCAAGGTTAAAGCTGCTGTTCCCAAGCAGTCTGATTCAATGAATACTGCTGTGTATGTGTATGGTACGCAGTAGACCAATAAAAACAATCTGATTGATCTATCTCGTTATGGACTTGATGGCTTCCAAAGCACTAGCTATAAAATAAGCTAAGTGGAAAATCAAAGCTTTAGTGACCTCAGAGGACTCTTCATCACATAGTGCAGTTTAAATCATGTTACTTTAAATTTAGATATCACATGCACAACACATTTTATATAACAAACCAGAGAAAACTGGTGAACAGCATTTTATTTTCCACCTTTCCAGGCTAGAACACTTGCACTGGTGAACAGCTTTCCAAGTACCAATCTTCTCTAAATGTTTAAACTTTAGTTTTGGCTGGATTTTCAGACTCTTGAGCCCTCTTTACCAGCACCTCTGCTCTTCTTTAAATGCCTCACTCCAAAGAGAACAACTTGTCCACTGCATAGAGGTCCCCCTAGTCAAGATATGTGAATGCAAAAATCTCACATTTAATTCCAAGATTCTAACATAGCAAAATGATTAACAGATTTTTTTTTCCTATTTCTAACTAAATATCTATAGGCTGGCAGAACAAAGAAAACAGTTTGGAGTGGTGAGAGGACTGTAACTAATTGGTTTCATTTCTCAAGAAAGAAATTATTATTGCAACAACAAAAGATAGTTATTAAGTTCTTAGAAAGCTGAGTCCATTTAGTCCTACCAAATGAAACTGTTAAATTTGCATTTGCATCATTTCTTAGCATCCCATTTTTAATGTATTCTTTTTCTTCTTCATACCATTCTAACCTTCACTCCCCTCCTCTTATATCCAGTGTCCTAATGGTGGCCTCTAGATATCTAAGAATTGCCTTTGCATCAACAACTAGATTCCCTATGCTCAGTGACTTTCTACCTTTCTCTTTTTCAGTATTCCTCTATCCTGGACCTCATTTTTAAGGATCACTTTCTCTACAAGATAACCCTGAAACTGGGTTGTAATGAGATAGCAATAAATGATGGTGGTATTCATTAATTTTAAAATGGTGGTGACATTTATTTCATTAATAGATTATTTTTAAATGATATATAAGGTGTCCATTGTTACATGCTACACTAGGAAATAGAACTGAAAGATTTCCTCCTGTTAAGGAATTCTCAGTGTTAAGGGGAATATAAAACAAGGAAGCATGTAAATATACAGTGGTATAGAGAGATTGCTATAACAGAGGGAGGCACAGTCTGATAAGGCATTAATGGACACGGGCATCAACAAGGGATTTCCTGGAGGCAGACAACATGGATTTTGACAGTCTTCAAGGATAAGTAAGTTCCAAGTGGATGACAAAGGCAAGAGAGGTGTCACAGTCAAAGGTACCTCATATAAATGTCATGGAAGACGAGAGTGTGATGCTGGCAAGGGATCTGCAATATGTTTAACTCATCCTGAGACTATGGCATGAGGAAGATGTTTGAGAAGAGAGAGCTGAGAAGTTTCCAAAGGATAAGCCATGCAGAGACTTGTATGTGGTAGTAATAAGTTTGAATTTAGTCAGCACTGACTTCAGAGTCAGATTAAGTTTAAATCCTAGCTTTGCCACTTGCTGGGGTGCTTCCCAGGTGGCGATGATGGTAAAGAATCAGGCTGTCAGTACAGGAGAGGCCAAAGATGCGGGTTCGATCCCTAGGTTGGGAAGATCCCCTGAGAAGAAAATGGTAACCCACTCTGGTATTCTTGCCTTGGTCCATGGGTCACAGGGAGTCAGACACTACTGAGCACACACACACACACACATCACCGCTCGCTGGCTATGTACCTTGGGGCACGTTACTCAAGCTGTCTCTGCATCAGTTGTCACATCTATAACGTGGAAGTAGTAATAGAACCTACCTCATAGGCAACATGAGAAATGGGTTAATACATATATAGTTCTTATACCCAGAAGCGTCCTATATCAATCACTCAATAAATCATCATCATAACAATTTTTATTACTACTATTAACCATCTTGGCAAAGGAGACACATTGGTGGAACTCCCATGTAGTCACATATGTCTAAACATATGTCACTTTTGATCAAATGGGTTTGAAAGTTTATTCTGGCATCTTTAAGCAAAATGGGCTGTATGGGGCAGAGCCAAAACTAGAAATAGGAAAATCACTGGTATTTTCAATTGAGAGATGACGCAAAAGACGCTTGACCTAATGATATTATAGTGTGGTGACAGGAAAGAGATGCATAAAAGAGATTTTAATGAGAAAATTGGACACAATATAGTCATTAATTAAATATTTAGAGTAACGATAGCTACCTACAAAGATTCTGACTGGAATGGTGTGGTTTATCATTCACTAAAGCAGGGAATGTAGGAAGGGGCACTGGTCTGAAGGAGAAGATGATGAACTGAGTCTCTGCAGATGTAGAGTGACTGTGAGAATAAGTTTGGAGCTGAAAACAAATCATGGAGAATCACCAGTAAATACAAGTGTTAGATGAAACCAAAGGTATATATGATCAAAGGAGTACATATAGTGCAGGAAGAGTAGAGGGTCTGTGATGCAATGCTTAGAAGGTATCAAAGATTAGGAATTTGAAAGTGATGTTGCTCAATCGTGTCCAACTCTTTTTGACCCCATGGACTGTAGCCTGCTGGGCTCCTCCGTCCATGGGATTTTCCAGGCAAGAATATTGGAGTGGGTTGCCATTTCCTTCTCCAGGAGAGAAGATCCCCTGGAGAAAACAAGATCAACCTCAAAGATTAGAGAAGAGCATAAACTGGGGGGAGGGGACCATAGGGTTAGACACATCTTCTAAAGAGACATGGAGGGACGGAAGTGCCAGTTTCACCTTAATATTCAAGTCAGAAAGCCCCACTGGATTTGATCAGAATAGGATCTTTCTATTGTAAGCGACGTAAAATCCAAACTCTATATGTGATATTGTTTGTGTGTGTCCATCGTGTCCAACTCTTTGAGGCCCCGTGGACTGTATCCTGCTAGGTTCCTCTGGTCATGGAATTCTTCAGGCAAGAATACCAGAGTGGGTTGTCAATTTCCTTCTCCAGGGTATCTTGTTTTTACCATGCTACTCTTTGGGCTTCCCAGGTAACTCAGTGGTGAAGAATTCACCTGCCAAGCAGGAGACATGGATTAAACCCCTGGCTTAGGGGATCTTGTTTACCTTGTTTCCACTGGTAAACAAGATAGAGCCTGTTCCCACTGCTAAACTGGTAAACTACAGCTGCTAGGAAGTATCTGATGCACAAAAGAAGTTAATTGAATATTTGACAAATTAGTGAATACATGAAGTAGTGAGAAGGGTAGGCAGTGGGGAGAGAAAAACCCAGGGAAAAGTTGTACTACAGCATTGAGAAGTCTGAAAACAACTGTTTTTATTGAATTTAACAAAAGGGTCACCAATGGCACTCGTAGGAGTAGTTTGAGTAGAATATTAGAAGCAGAATTCAAACATCTAAGCCTGAGGAATAAAAGAAAACAAATGAGTGAAGAAAACAAATTTATTGTTTCCTTTCAAGAAGCTGGACTATATAGAAAGAAGATAAACAAATATTTAGAAGAGCAGCTTTTTAAAAGTAAATACAGATAAGCGTACAACTCAGAAACAGCTTAGAGTGTTAGAGACGCCTTCAGAAAGCTATAAGGTCAATGGTTTTGTTTTGCTTTCTTTTAGTTTGAAACATTTTTGAACTTAAAAGGTTGCAAGAATGTTTCTAAGAACTCCCATATAGTTTTCATGTAAAGGCCTCATTCAGGTTTCAGTAATTATACCATTCAGTCTTTAAGCAAAAAGATCCACTCCGTGGCAGATTCATGTCAATGTATGGCAAAACCACTACAACATTGTAAAGTAAGCAGCCTCCAATTAAAATAAATAAATTTATATATATATATAAAAAAGTGGAAAAAAAAAAAAAAGATTCAGTCCAGGATCCTGTGTTGTACACAGCTGTCTAGTAATACTAAAATTTTTCACTTTGAAAGAGTTCCTCAGTCTCACATTGACTTTTATTACTCTGATATTTCTAAAGATTGCAGTGCAGTCATTTTGTAGGATGTCCCTTAAATTGGCCAATCTGTTTCTTCATGACTAGACCCAGGCAATATTATTCAGCTGGAATATCACAGAAGTGATGCTGGTTTTTTTTCTCATTGTCTTCTACTGAGTGATATGTGATATTGACTTGTCTCATTACTGGAGATTTTAACTTTCATCGTTTGATTTTGTAACTGTAAAATCACATTTTAGCCAATTTAATTTTATCCAATTTAATATCTCATTAGTAAATATTTTGTGGAGAGGTACTTTGAACTTATACAAAATTCTGTTTCTTATCCGACTTTCACCCACTATTTTGAGTATGTATTGGAATGTATTGTTTCAATTATCATTACTGCAGTGGTGGCCAAATGGTGATTTTTCTAATTCCAGCTTGCTTTCTTCATTTGTTAGCTATCATTCTATTGTAAAGAAGAGCTACCTCTGCCTTCCATTTCTTTGTTTCTTTATATCAATGTAAAATCTTGAATTGCTACTTTATTCATTTGATATGTGTTACTGTCATTATTTATCTTGATGTTTAAACTGTCACAGATTTGAACATTGCAGTGTTTTGTTTTTAATATAGAAATAATTTTGAATTCTCTTGCATTTTTTGAAAACAAACCAGTAGAACAGTGACATTCAATCTTGGCTGTGATCAAATTCACCCAAGGAGCTTTTAAATATCTTAATGTCCAGGCCAAAGACTGCACCAATTACACAAGCATTTTTGGAATTGAAACCCAGCTATAAATATTTTTCAAGCTCTCCAGTGATTCTGATCTGGAATCAAGTTTAAGAACCACTGGAGAGAGAGGGGAAGGATAAGAAATACAGCAGAGATAAGAGATAAGTGATGAATGATATGTATATAAAGATTAGGGAAAGGAGGCTCTCTAAGGGCATAAGTATAAGAGCAGGATCCAATTTGTTTTCTGTAGGTGAGGAGTTAAGAGGCTGAAGAATTTCCCATGTAATAATTCTGTTTGTTTCTGTGAAGAATCAGGTGAATTTGTATGTTGAGATTTAGAGTAAATGGTGATGGAGACCAGCAAGGCTTAAAATAGTTATTGTGAGGAGTTAAAATATAATGCAACCATACAACAGGTAGATTCTATTGAGATACTGAAGGCCCTTTCTTGAGGTGGGGAAGTGGAGGGTGGGTAACTCAGTTTCCCTCGAATTTGCATTTAGTCAAGTAGATGCAAAAAGATAAGAATTTCAAAA
Source organism: Dama dama (assembly GCF_033118175.1). Classification (NCBI taxonomy): domain Eukaryota; kingdom Metazoa; phylum Chordata; class Mammalia; order Artiodactyla; family Cervidae; genus Dama; species Dama dama. Next base: position 47,040,571 of record NC_083693.1, on the reverse strand, counting down.
CCTGAAGGGCTGGGTTGAAATACAGGGGCTAGAATTGACAGAGAAGTTGACTATAAGAAGGGTCAAATTGTGGGAATATGAGTAGTGTCAGAGAGATGAACATCTTCAAACATCTTTAGCAGCAGTGATTGAATTTTCAGGCTCTGTGGCAGGAATTGTATTTGGGGGCACAAGAGTTATTTTTGGCAACTATAAGTCATCTTTGTCTTCAGTACATCAAAAGTGGAAAATTGGTGCCTGTTGTTCTATTTTGCATTGGAAAAGACCCTGATGCTGGGAGGGATTGGGGGCAGGAGGAGAAGGGGACGACCGAGGAAGAGATGGCTGGATGGCATCACCGACTCCATGGGCATGGGTTTGAGTGAACTCCGGGAGTTGGTGATGGACAGGGAGGCCTGGCGTGCTGTGATTCATGGGGTCGCAAAGAGTCGGACACGACTGAGTGACTGAACTGAACTGATTCTATTTTGCATATGTTGTGCTCAGGGGCTTGCCATGTTTAGGACACCTGAAGCATTCTACCTAAGCTTCTACCTGTGTAACTTGTGATTTCATGTTTTTGACACATAAGATTTCTTAGCTTTATCCCTTTATGGTTGCAGCTTGCCCTGATTCTGATTCTTCAGCTTTTGTGATTCAGGGCCTCTTTGTTTTCGTTTTCATCATTATTAGGTAGACCCTTCCTGGTAGGTAGACCTCATGAGTAGGCTATTTTAGAGAAACTGTCATGCAACAAGTTCTAATTACAATCCATTTGAAAAAAGTATTCTGTTCAATTTTCTTTTTTTTAAATGAAGCTTTTCAAAAGAAGACTGATTTTTATTTTCTTTGGTAGAAAATAGGCATTTCAGTAAAGCTCTGGCACAGTCTGCTATTCATAACAGGGATAAGATTTCAAGTACAAGCACAGCCATCACATTAGAGTTTTAAAATATATCCTCATGAGTTTGCATTATTTGCGACTGTCATAAAATGATAGCAGTTTCATTGTGGTAAAATAGAATATTTTTATGGCAAAAACAAGGCCACTTTAAAATTTTTTTTAAACTTAATAAGTAGGAATAGACAGTGAATATTTATATATATAACTAAATAAAGGAAAACAAAATTATTAAGATAAATATTGAGAAAAAAAAATTAAATTCAGCACTGAAGCATGTGATGGGAACTTAATGCAGTAGTGAAGTCACAATACTGCAGGCTTAATGGAGCTAAAGCAGCAGGTTGGCCCACGTCAAGAATCTAGAGAACACAGCAAGCTTAGGCATGATTCAAGAAGGAAGTTCAATGTGATAACTGAGGTACATCAGGGACGAGTTATAATCAGGGAAACAATTCACAATCAGCAGGAAGACGGTGACCCAAGGAAATTCTGCCAATTTTCCCACAATTATCTGTCAATTCTCCCATCAGTGGACAGGCAACAATAGCTTTGGGGAAAGAAAAAGGGCTAGATGCTTGTGTGGGGTTACCAAGGCCCTAGACTTATTTTTTTCCTTTAGAGCCTTGAGTACTTATCTGTTCCAACTGAAAACCATGAAGCATAGTTAAGATGTGAACATCAAAGATCTCAAGCATTTCTCAGTAAACTTGAGACCGAGAGAATTAATTACAAGAGCAGCTATATCTCCTTTGTTAATGCCGTCAGGATTGGTAGTGGCCTTGGGTTCATGTGGAGATAAAGTGAAATCAAACTGGCAACTGTTGAGCTGAATTCAGAATTTTAAAAGAAGATTACAGAAAGCAATGAAGCTTTCAAAACAAATCTCTTCTGAGTACATGTTAAGACTTTGCTACCTTCCAGGGTACTTCCCTGGTGGTCCAGTGGTTAAGAATCCACCTTTCAATGCAGGGGACGTGGGTTCAGTCCCTGACTGGGGAACTCAGGGAACTGAGATCCTACACACTGGAGGGCAGCTACTGAACCCAAAAACCACAACTAGAGAGAAGGCCACATATGCAACTGAGACCCGATGCACCAATAAATAAATAGATAAATAAAACTTTGCTACCTGCCCCAAATCCAAATTATAGATGCCTGACACAACTTACGTTTGTATTTCACTAGTATTAATAATTCGTGATTGCTGCTTGGAGTTGGTGCTTTGTAGGCATATTTTTAATACAGCAAAGTAAAGAACCCTGTAAGTTTCACTGTTCTATGGGACTGTGTACTGTAGGAAGTGATTAATTGCTCTAGTCTAGAATCAAAGACCCACCTTGCCTCTAATCTTGTTCATATTTTTCTCTCCTCCTTAACATTACCCTTCTAAACATACATCTACAAGCACACAGCTTTGGAACTAACAAAGGCAAAATATGATGAGTTCTAAGTTACTCAGTTTTTAAGTACTTGACTTTCCTATTTTCTACCAATATATTTAATTGATTGATACTGGGTTTAGTTTTAAAACTTGTTAATAAGATTGACATCTTTTTAGAGATTTTTCTTTCAGTCTTAGCATTCATTTTAGATTAGGAGTCCATCTCAAAGAAAACAAGGAAATAGCATCTTTATATTGTTTGCCTTGATTGATGTATTATCTTCCAGATTCTGCCTGAAAGTCACAGGATTTTTTTTTTTTTTTTTTTTGAGATTTATGTACTTGTGAGTTTTAGATTTAGATTAAGAAAATCCTATTTTTAATGAAAGCATAACTTACTGAAATGCATCTTTTTATCTGAACACACTTCATTGATAAATTGAAATTCTAACTATTGATCTTTATATATAAATCTTCTGGAGTGAAGTTTTTTAAAAAATGCCATTTTTCCATTTTATTTCTATTAGACTCCTTTCTTTGATATTCACTTGTCAAATATCAGAGTCATCTCAGGAAAATTATAATCATTGTTGGTGAATAACCAACTTCAACAGGTTTAGTAATTTTGTTTTCTGGGCCTATCTAGAGTGGTAATTACAAAGGTTACAGTGTCAGTTAATCTGTAAACAACTTTATTTTGGAAATAGGCCATTGAATAGTCAAATATACTCTTATTTTTTACATTGTACTCCAAATACTAAAATCATAACAAATAACAGTAGGAAATTTCCCCTTAGTAGGGGCTTCAGCCACATGTAAAAAAAGATTTTGAGGAAATACTTTGCTGTGTTGCCTGACCTTTCTCTTATAACCCATTAGTTTAGTGAACTTCATAGAGATAACTTTATTTCTTTAGACTTTAATCAATTACATCAACAATTGGTAGGGTAAATTTTTACCTCTTTCCCTGGTGGCTAAGTCAGTAAGAATCTGCCTGCAATGTAGGAGACTGCCTGCAATGCCAGAGATCCAGGTTTGATTCCCCGCCTCCTCCCGAGGGGAGGTGGGAGGGGGGAATTCCCCAGAGAAAGAAATGGCAACCTACTCCAGTATTCTTGTCTGGAAAATCCCATGGACGGAAACTCCTCATGGGCTATGGTCCATGGGTCACAAGAGTTGGACATGACTTAGTGACTAAACCACCGCCACAATGTACCAGATCTTTGAATAATATCTAGTAGCTAACACTAATATCATTTATTATGTGTGAGGTGGTGCTCTAAATGTTTGCTGAATATTAATTCACTTAATCTTCACTAGGTCCCAATGAAGTATATGCTATTATCTTCATCTTACAATGAAGAAAACTGAAGAATAGGGAGATTAAATAACTTTCCCCTAGTCACAGAACTCAGGCTATTTTACATGAGATTCTATCCATGGGCTACAAATTGAATAGGTTTAACCATCAATGAAAAACATCAGGTCATATATTGATTCTACGACATAAGAGATGCACTTGATTTTGGTTAACTGGCACTAAATTATGTGTAACTTGAACACAGAACTTTAAAGTGGTGCTTAAATTATTAACTGATATAATCATACTCATAGTTGTGCAACATGCACAACTTTCCTCAAGACCTTTTTCTTCTTCTCCTGCCTTCAGTTCAGCTAGTGCTATAAACTGTGCTCCCCATCCCAACTAAAAACAGATAATAGTTGATTTAAACTCAGCATACAGAAAGAAGGCCTTTATCACGTATCCAAGATTGGTTCCCACAAAGAACAAAATGAACTAAGCAGCTTCACAATGATGGGAGCCTTTTGAATAAAGGAAGCAGCGTGTACAGCTGTAGCTAATTACAAATGTGGGCTTCACTTTTGTTAACAGCAGACTAATGTTTGCATACAAAGCATTTGTGGTAAATAAATAGCTTTAATAAGTGGGGAAAAAAGACAGTAAGCAATACAATGCCAGGGGTAATTACAGCTATGTTTGCAAAAGCCACAAATGCAGTATATAATTATCTTAATATGAAAAATGGAGATTATCTCATATTCGAAGCTCTTTATTAGGAATAATTCTAACATTTGCATATTCTAGTACTTGAACAGTTGTCTGATTCTGACTTAATTTTCTTGATATTCTACTTTATATAACACGTAGGAATACAAAATAATACAGCCTCAATGAATAAATCTCTGTGTATGAATAAGATATTTAAAACACACTTGATCATAGATATATAGCTTTCAGCTTGGTATGATTTACCAATCCAAGTAGGCATTGTATAGAAAGGGTATTAAGAGCTCACATAGCCCATCTAAAGTAAGGCTACTCACAAAGCATTCCTTCCACTACTCTCCCCTCCCAAATAAAGATATCAACCCTTTTTATTCTGCCATGAAAACAGAGTGTAGAGCTACTGCATCACACTACAAGACTGATAGAAAAGCCAAAACAACAGATACAGGTTCTATGTCACCTGCATTAGACTTTGTCCTGAGAGGCAAATAAGGTTAATACAGAAGATAATTATACATTGACCATCATGTAACAGTAATTGTAACTGAATTTGACATTCTGGTAAAAGATGGAAAGAAGAAATCATTCATAAAAAGCATATTTATCCACACAAAAACCTACACATAAATGTTTACAGTAGCTTTATTCATAACTGCCAAAATTTGGAAGCAATCAAAATATCTCTCAAGAGGTGAATGAATAAAGAAATGTTGGTACATCCTTACACTAGACTGTTATTCAACAATAAAAAGAAATAAGCTATTTAGTCATGAAAAGACCTGGAGGAAACTTAAATGCATACTACCAAGTCAAAGAAGCCAATCTGAAAAGACCATGCATGCTATATGATTCTAATTACACAACATTTTGGAAAAGGCAAAGCTACAGTGACCGAGAAAGATCAATGGTTGCCAGAGGTTCAGGGAGGTGGGGAGAAGAATGAACAGGTGAAGCACAGGGGATTTTTAGTGCAGTGAAATTATTTTGTATGATATTGTAATGTTGGATACATGTCATTCTGTATTTGTCAGAACCTTGTAGAATGTTCATCACAAAGGGTGAACCCTGGTATAAATTACAGACTTTCGTTAATCATAGTGCATTGATATTGGTTCATCAATTATAACAAGTGTACCACACTAATAATGCAGGATGTTAATAATGGAATCCTGTGTGTTTGCAGGGGTAAGGAGGGTAGAGTACATGTGAACTCTATTTCCACTCAGTTTTTCCGTAAACCTAAAACTGCTCTAAAAAAAATGACTACCAATAAAAAAAACCCACAAAACTATAACATTAATGACAAATGGAAAGGGAGATTATTTAAAATTCAAGAACAGGAAATCTGAAGTTATCTTACTTTTAGCAAGGTAAGATCAATCAGATTATTTTTGGTGAATATGACCTAAAATTTTCTGCTAAACTGATGTTAGAGTGCCTCTTTTTTTAATTACAGAAAAATATTAACATTTAAAACACTGAAAGTGAGTATTGATTTGTCAGTATTCTATGATTCTACTAACACTCTTCTACTACCAGAAGCTGTTATTCCTTTTTGTTAGGTAAAAACTCAGTGAAACTAAAATGAGAAAAAAGTTATATACTTACTATATTTGCCTGGAAGTAGGGAAGCAAAGGAAAAGAGGCACTTACTGATAAAAATAACAGGTATATTTAAAATTAGACACAAAAATAAAATAATATTTTTAAAGTGCCTTTAAATTACAGTTATGTAAAAAACTGGATAATAAAGAGGAAAAAAAAATCTATACTCAGGGAAATAAAAGTGCCATTAAGCAAAACTAAAGTTTTGCCTCATTTTTCAAAGAGAAATATGGTAAAGAAAATTTTCAATTCAAAATAGCCTTTTAAACAAATAAGGTCGCAGTATTAGCTTATAAATTACTATATGGACAGGCTGTTCTAGACCTGCTTAGTAAACTAAATAAAAACAGTTTACCTGGGCTATATAATACCTTTCTTAAAGTTTTAAAGAAAATCTTTTTGCTTGATAATAAGAAATTCTTTAAAACAGGAGGAAGCATACTGGGCTACAGACTATCCACTTGTAGGGCTGTTAGATAAAATTCAGGATGCAAAGTGAGATCTAGTTTCAGATAAACACCATGTTTTTATTTTTAATATAAATATGTTCCATAATATATTTGGTACATATTTATGTGAACATTTATTTTTCAATTAAAATTTATCTGGATTGATTTTTGTTTTTAAATCTGGCAACCTGACATTTTGCCAGTCTTGCATTTTTATAAGCCTTGAAGAATGTCAAATTTAACTAGTTAACCTCATTTTCACCCATATTTCTGGAACTGTCTAAAATACAATCCCAAAACAACAATGGAATATGTAAATAAGCACTCATGTTTTAAATGCTTGCTTCTTGTAAGATTCTGGGCTAAGCTTGGTTGGTAAATATTCTGCCTTTATAGAGGATATACCAATGAAGCATAGGCAGATGATTATAACAGACCAAATGGACTATTATTTTAATTTGATATAAATTTGCACATAAAGACATAACTATTGCATGTGATTGATACAGATGTTCATGAAATCTTTTGATAAATATCCACAGCAAAAGCTATTTAAATAAATATAGCTGTCAGAAACTAGAGGGATATCTTACAAAGAGCAATCAAATAGAAAGGATAAATAGACACTTCTGGCAGGAGCAGCATAAGTATCAACAGAAAAATTCACCAGAGATAAGAATTTGGCTAGTTTTATTTAGTATTTATATGCACTATCTGTTAGAAGAAGTGTACAATAAAATTCCCAACTTTGATTGAAATGCCAAGCTTATGGGGATAAACAGGGTATTTTCAGGAAACTGTGAATGTAGCCAAAACATGTGGTAAATGAATTCTAGTGTTGGCTATTTCAATGCAATGCCTTGCAGGAACACAGGCAAACGGTACTTTTAAGTTGGTGGCCTCCAAACTAGTTGTTTTGCAAGATTACTAGGGCTAGTTATTGCAATTCCCTAAAAAATTATCAGACAAGTATGCTACTGTGACCAGAAACATCCAATACAATTCTTAATAACATAAGGCAAATTACAAAGAAAATTAAAGCTATTATTGTATACCTAGGTTAATCCATAGGATGTTTATGTCTGGATTTTTATGCAAACCAATGCATCTAGATAATAATTTAAAACTGGAATTTATTTAGGAAACTGGAAATGATCGAAGAATAGAACATTGTTGTCACAAATAACTAGATTTTCTCCCTTTTAGAGGTTAACAATCCATTCCATTTTCTTTATTTATTCATCCCTCTATAGACATTTAGGATGCGTCCATGTATTGGTGATTGTGAATAATGATATCATGAATATGGAAATTCAGATGTCCATTCAAGATCTTGATTTCAATTCTTTTGGATATATACCTAAAGGAGGGATTTCTGGATAATATGATAGTACTATTTTTTTTTTTGAGGAACTTCCATACTGCTTCCCATAGTGGCTGCACCAATTTAACTTCCAACTTTTGTGTTCCCTTTTGTCCACATCCTTGGGAATGCATGTTATCTTTTGGTTTTTGATAATAGTCATCCTAAAACCACTGTCTTCTTTGCCTTTGATTTGCATTTCCCTGATGATTAATGATATTTGGCATCTTTTCAAATACCTATTGGCTTTTTGAAGGTGATTCATTGTTAAAGAATCCTCCTGCCAATGCAGAAGACACAATTCAATCCCTGGGTTGAGAAGATTCCCAAGAATAGGAAATGGCAACCCATTCCATGGATTGTGAAGTCAGACATGACTAAGCACGCACAGATGCACAATTGACCTTTTGTGTGTCTTCTTTGGAGAAAGGTCTATTCAAATCCTTTGCCCATTTTCTAAATTGAGCTTTTTTTTTTTTTTCTATTGAGTTTTAGGAGTTCCTTATATATTTTGGATATTAACCTTTTATCACATATATGGTTTGCAAATACTTTCTTCGATTTCTTAGGTTGCCTTTTCATTTTGTTGATTATATCCTTTACCATACAAACTTTTTCGTTGATATAATCCCATTTGTCTATTTTTGTTGCTAATGCTTTTGGCATCATATCCAAGAAATCATTGCCAAAGTCAATTTCAGGAAGCTTTTCCCCTGTGTTTTCTTCATGGAGTTTCACTGTTTCAGGTCTTAAATTTAAGGCTTACTTTATTTGAGTTGATTTTTGTGTGTGGTATAAGGGTTCAATAAATTATTTTGAAAGTAGATATCCATTTTTCCCAATACGTTTTTGAAGAGATTATTTCACCATATGTATGTGGCCTTGGCACCACTGTCAAAATTCATTTTACCACATAGATGAAATTTTAGTTGTGTGTGCTAAATCCCTTCGTCATGTCCAACTTTGCGACCCCATGGACTATAGCCTGCCAGGCTCCTCTGCCCATCATATTCTCCAGGCATGAATACTGGAGTGGGTTGCCATTTCCTGCTCTAGGGGATCTTCTTGACCCAGGGATCAAACTCAGGTCTCTTATGTCTCCTGCATTGGCAGGCAGGTTCTTTGCCACGAACGCCACCTGGGAAGCCTGAAGATTTATTTACAAGTTCCCGATTTTGTTTCATTAGTCTATATGTCTATTTTTATGCCATAATCATTCTATATGGATTACTGTGGCTTTGTAATATGTTTTGAACTCAGGGATTATGGTGCCTCCAGCTTTGTTCTTTCTCAAGATTGTTTTGGCTATTCAGGATTCTGAATGCTTCATACAAATTTTAGTATTGTTCTTCTTATTTCTGAGAAAAATAACCATAGGGTTTTTTTATCAAGATTATATTGAATCTGCAGACCCCTACGGGTGGTGTGGACATTTTAATAATATTCAGTGGTGAACGCAAAGTGTCTTTTAATTTATTTGTTGTAAAATTTCTTTGACGAATGTTTTACACTTTTCAGGTATGTCTTTCATTACCTTGGTTAAGTTTATTCCTAAGTGTTTCATTTATGATCCTGTTCTAAGTGAGATTATTTTAATTTTCTTTTTAGAATTCTTTTAGTTAGTACATCAAAATACAACTGATTTTTGTATGTTTATTCGTATACTACAACTTTACTGAGTTTGTTAGTTTTAATAGGCTTTTTTGGTATAATCTTTAGGGATTTTATGCATGTAACATCATATTATCTGCAAACAGAAAATTTGAATTCTTCCTTTGAATTTGAATGCATTTACATCTTTTTCTTGCTTAATTTCGCTGTCTAGGACTTCCAGTATTACATGAATAAAAACAGCAAGAGACATCCTTTCCTGTTTCTGATCACAGAGGAAAAGCTGCAGATTTTCACTGGTAAGTATACCTATGGGCATGCTGTTTGTGGCCTTTACTAGGTTGAGGTAATTTCCTTCTATTCCTAGTTTGTTAAGTGTTTTTAATCACATGGATATTTAACTTTTTTCATTTGCTTTTTCTGCATCTATTGATATGATCATATAATTTTTACTTCTGTTCTGTTAATGTGGTGTTTTACATTGCTCAATTTTATATGTCGAATCACCTTATAGCCCAGGGAAACATCCCAGAGACTTGTTCATGGTGTTTGATCCTGTTAATGTGTGGTTGAACGTAGTTTGCTAATATTTTGTTGAGGATTTTTGTGTTTATATTCATCAGAAATATTTGCCTCTAGTTTTTTTGTAGTGTCCGTATCTGGCTTTACTATTAGGGTAATACTAGTTTTATAAAGGGAGTTTGGCAGTATTCCCTCCCTTCAGTGTTTTTACAAGAGTTTGAGAAGTATTAGCATTAATTCATCTTTAAATGCTTGATGAAATTTACCTACAAAGCCAACTTATCCTAGGATTTTCTTTTTTGGAAGGTTTTTATGTACTGATTAAAATCACCTTACTAGTAATTAGTATGTTCGGACTTTTTTATTTTTTTCTGATTCTGTCTTGATTGGTTTTGGTTTTTGGAATATATCTGTTTCTTCTATGTTGTCCAATTGTTGGTGTATAATTGTTTATAATAAGTTCCTATGATCTTTTTCTTTATTTATTCTCTCCTATTTAATTTATAATTTTATTCTTCCCTTTTTCTTAGTCTAGCTAAACTTTCATCAGTACTGCAGATAGTTTCAGAAAACAATGTCTAGTTTTGTTATTTTTTTATTCTCTAATTTCTGCTCTAGTATTTGTCATTTCCTCTGTTCTGCAAGTTTGGGCTTAGTTCTTTTTTTTTTTTTTCAAGATCTAAAGTTAAACTTTTATTTGAGGTAGTTATTTTTTAATAATCCATTTATTGCTATAAAGAGCACTCAGTACTGCTTTTGCTATACCCAATACATTTTGGTATGTTATATTTTCATTTTTGTCTTGAGATATTTAATTTTTTTCTTTTTAAAGATTTATTCTTTAATCCAATGTTTGATCAATAGAATATTGCTTAATTTCCACATAAATGTGAATTTCCTCATTTTCCTTATATTATTGATTTGTATTAATAATTTAATCCTATTGTTGAATGAAACAATTGAGATAATTTCAACTTTATTGAATTTACTAATACTATTTTGTGACATAATTTGTGATCTATCCTGTATAATTTTCCTTGCGTGCTTTAAAAGAATGTGCATTCTGTGACTCTGGTGTGGAATGTGTTACATACGTCTGTTAGGTCCAGTTGGTCTATAGTGTTGGACAAGTAGTTTGTTCCATTATTAATTTTCTATGTGGATGTTCCATTCACTGTTGAAAATTTAGTATTAAAATCTACCGTGCTTATTGTGTTGCTATGTACTTCTTCCAGATCTGTATACTTAGATACTCTGATGCTGGTTTAGTCATTCAGTCATGACTGATTCTTATGACCCCATGGACTGTAGCCCACCAGGTTCTTCTGTCCATGGGATTTCCCAGGCAAGATACTGAAGTGGGTTGCCATCTGTGATACTTATGTTCTATTTGGTCTGACATGAGTATAGCCACTTCTCCCTTTTGATTATTATTTACATAGCTGTCCTTAAATCTAAAGTCTCTTGTAGACAACATGTAGCTATAGCTCATAGTCGTCTTTTAGGTGCTCAGTCGTGTCTAATTCTTTTTGACCCCATGGATTGTAACCTGTAGGTTCCTCTGTCTGTGGGATTTCCCAGTGGGTGCCATTTCCTTCTCCAAGCTGGAACTCATTGTTCTATTTAGCCACTCTGTGTTTTTGATTGTGAAATTCAATACATTTACATTTAAAATTATTGATAGGTAAGACTTATTACTGACATTTTGTTAATTATTTTTTGTGAGTTCTGTAGTTCTTTTTTCTTTTTTTATTTCAGATTTGGTGATTTTTTTTTTTATATTGATATGCTTTGATTTCTTTCTAGTTTTCTATTGTGTGTGTATATTCTTTGAGTATTTTGCTATAGTTACCCAGAGGCTTAAATAAATGATCTTATAGTTATAACTGTTTTTTTAAGATGATAATAGCAACTTTAATTATAAACTAAACTCTACAATTTTACTTCTTCCTTCTTACAGAATTTTGCTACTGATATAACAATTTGCATCTTTATTTTATACAATCATATTGTTATATTTCAGTTTGTGTAGTTATAGTTACCATAAGTCTTACACTAAAATTAAAAGTACCTTATGAACCACCTTTACAATTTTACTTTATTCTATATTTGTGGGTATATTTGCCTTTAACTGTGAAATTTGTACTTTCATATCTTATTTTGTTGCTTTTAGGATTATTTCCTTTCCACTTGAAGAACTTTTTTTTTAATACTTGTAAAGCAGGTCTCATGGTTATCAACTCCTTAAGTTTTTGTTTCTCTGGAAAAGTGTATTTCTCTTTCATTTTTAAATAATAATTTTTACTGAAAATAGTATTTTTGATTGACTGCTTTTATTTCTTCCAGTATTTTGAATATATCGTCCTACTCTGTCCTGACTTACAAGGTTTCTGTTAAGATACCCACTAGTAGCCTTCTGAGGGTTTTTTCATATATGATGTCTCTTTTCTCTTGTTCATTTCAAATTTTTTTCTTTGACTTTTGATTATTATGTATCTCAGTGTAGAGTTCTTTAGATTCAATTCAAAGATTCTTGGAATATTTTGCATTTCATGAATATGAATGCATATTTTGGTCTCTAGATTTGAGAAGTTTTCAGTTATTTTTAAAAGTTTTTTATTTTATACTGAAGTATAGTTGATTAAAAATCCTGTATTAGTTTCAGGTGTATAGCAAAGTTCTCTGAGCTATTTAGTAGGTCCTTGTTTGTTATATATTTACATAATGTATTATTATATATTTATATATGTTAATATATAAATTATATATGTTATATATAAATTATATATGGAACCCCTTTCTCTTTCTCTTCTCCTTCTGGGATTCATATAAAGCATATATTAGTTTATTTATGATGTGCCATATGTTCTGTAGGCTTTCTCACTTTTTAAAATTATTTTTCTTTTTACTCTGATTGGGTTATTTCTAATGACCTAGCTTCAAGTTGAATGATACTTTCTTCTGATTGATCAAGTCTACATTTAACCTCTCTGGAATTTTTCAACTCAGTCATTGTGTTTTTTAGTCCAGAAATTCTGGTTCTGTTTTATCGTTCCTATATCTTTTTTGAAATTCTCATTTTGCTTTAGTATGGTTTTCTTGGTTTCATTACTTGCCTGTCTATTCTCTTGTAGCAGACTGAACTTTTTAAAGACCATTCTTTTAATTCTTTGTTACTTAATTTGTAACTCTCCATTTCTTTGGGTCTAGTTACTGAAGTTTACTTTACTGTTTTGATGAAGTTACGCTTCATTATAGGAGAAAGCAATGCAACCCACTCCAGTACTCTTGCCTGGAAAATCCCGTGGACGGAGGAGCCTGGTGGGCTGCAGTCCATGGGGTCGCGAAGAGTCGGAGACGACTGAGCGACTTCACTTTCGCTTTTCACTTTCATGCATTGGAGAAGGAAATGGCAACCCACATCAGTGTTTTGGCCTGGAGAATCCCAGGGACGGGGGAGCCTGGTGGGCTGCTGTCTATGGCGTCGCTCAGAGTGGACATGGCTTCAGTGACTTAGCAGATGCTTCATTATTATTTTTCTGTAGCTTTGCATTGCTATGTGCATTTGAAGTGGTCGCCTCTTGAAGTCTTTATGGATTGATTTCAGGAGGGAAAGACTCACAGAATCACCAAGCTAGAGATTATATGTATATATCTATATTATTTTTCTATTATAGTTTACTAAAAGATATTGAATATGCATATTATCATAAATGAAATAGATAAACAAGGATTTACTGTTTACCTTTATTTTCAACTATGGGTGGTTGTTAAATTGGATTTCTGAGAGTGGATGTGTGCTCAGACCTCTTTTTCCATCATTTTTCTGATTTCACTGCTTACCCGTTTTCAATTGGGTTGCATTGATGCTTAATACATGTTATTAAGGCAAATGTTAATCACTTGCCTAGTATATATGTTCTCTTAAATCTACCATTTTTGTTAATGAGTCATTTATAATTTCTGTTTTGTAATAAAGTTTTGGATTTATTAAAATCAAATTTATCAAACTAATATCAATGTTTTGCTCCTTGTGTCCTACTGAAATCTTTTACTCTCCTATCAGTCTATAGGTCTTAGTTTCTTTAATAAATCTAAAAATTTAGGTTTTCATTCATTGGATTTTATTTTTGTGAACTGTGTGTCATAGACTATGCTGCATAATATACATAGACAGCTTGTTAAATCTTCCTAGTAATTTATGTCATTTATCACTATTACTTTTTAATCCTAAAACTGCCTTTGTACCTTCTTAAGTCTGCATTAGCAACTATGAATGTACTTGCCATTTGTTTATAATTTTAACTCAAACTTGACTGAAAACAAATTGATAATCTTGTCTCCCAAATAATATAAAGATGTTAGAATTTTTAAGTCCAAGTTTCTCTTATACCATCATCATAATCTTATCTGTTATTGTTTTGCAATATTTTATTTATAATTTGCTTTCAAACTGTTCAAAACATTATTATCATTTTATACAACTGACTTTTAGTTGGATCAACTCACATATTTACTGATCTACCTGTTTAACTTTTTTTTTTTTCCTTTGATCTTATTTGTTCCTTCTGAGTTGAAATTACTTTTTACTGGAGTTTATCCATTAGTAGTTATTCTAGAGAGGTTTTGTTAGTGGCAAATTATCTCTCCTTTTTGTTGTCTAAAAATGTCTTTCATTTGCTTTCTACATTGAATTATTGTTCATCTGAACTTAGAATTTAGGTCAACAATAATTTTCTTTCATTACTTTGCTGTTATTATCCCATTATCTCTGGCTTCTGCTTTTGTTGGTGAGACATTATTTTTGTGAGGGGAGTGTAATTTTACTTTTAAAGATGCAATGTTTTAGCTTCAGTTCCCATAAAATATCCCGGTTTTGGTTTATATTTTAAAGTTTCAGTGTGATCATCTAATCATGGAGTTATTCTTTGTATTCTGTTCAAGATGCTTTATAAATCCTAAATATGAAAACTGTCTGCTTTTTAAATATTAACTTTTTCTATTTATTATTTGTTTTCTCCTTTTCAATACACTTTAGACAAAGGTTGAATAAATCTCTGTATACTCTTCATGCCTCTTACTCTGCTTTCCTTAGCATGTTCTGCTTTATACAGTTGTGTTGCATTTGGGGCAATTTTCTCCTTAACCATCTAATTTATCATATAATGCACTTACTTGATTTTTAATTTCTGTGATTATACTTTTTTTGAGAAGTCTGAATTATTTATATGTCTATTTATGCCCCTTTTTAACAACTTATTGTCTTTACTAATGTTATCAGTGTTTTTCTGTAACTCTTTTGCTTTTTTGATATTCCAGTGGATGTTGGCAATTTGATCTCTGGTTCCTCTGCCTTTTCTAAATCCAGCTTGAACATCTGGAAGTTCATGGTTCATGTACTGTTGAAGCCTGGTTCGGAGAATTTTGAGCATTACTTTGCTAGCATTTGAGATGAGTGTAATTGTGCAGTAGTTTGAGCATTCTTTGGCATTGCCTTTCTTTGGGATGGAATGAAAACTGACCTTTTCCAGTCTTGTGGCCACTGCTGAGTTTTCTAAATTTGCTGGCATATTGAGTGCAACACTTTCACAGCATCATTTTTTAGGATTTGAAATAGCTCAACTGGAATTCCATCACCTCCACTAGCTTTGTTTGTAGTGATGCTTCTTAAGGCCCACTTGTCTTCACATTCCAGGATGTCTGGCTCTAAGTGAGTGATCACACCATTGTGATTATCTGGGTCAAGAAGATCTTTTTTTGTGTAGTTCTTCTGTGTTTTCTTGCCACCTCTTCTGCTTCTATTAGGTCCATACCATTTCTGTCCTTTATTGTGCCCATCTTTGCATGAAACATTCCCTTGGTATCTCTAATTTTCTTGAAGAGACCTCTAGTTTTTCCCATTCTATTATTTTCCTCTATTTCTTTGCACTGATCACTGAGGAAGGATTTCTTATCTCTCCTTGCTATTCTTTCGAACTCTGCATTCATTTTCTCCTTTACTTTTAGCTTCTCTTCTTTTCACAGCTATTTGTAAGGCCTACTCAGACAGCCATTTTTGCTTTTTTGTATTTCTTTTTCTTGGGTATGGTCTTGATCCCTGTCTCCTGTACAATGTCATGAACCTCCATCCATAGTTTTTCAGGCACTCTGTCTATCAGATCTAATATCTTGAATCTATTTCTCACTTCCACTGTATAATCATAAGGGATTTGATTTAGGTCATACCTGAATTGTCTAGTAGTTTTCCCTACTTTCTTCAATTTAAGTCTGAATTTGGTAATAAGCAGTTCATGATCTGAGCACCAGTCAGCTCCCAGTCTTGTTTTTGCTGACTGTATAGAGCTTCTCCATCTTTGGCTGCAAAGAATATAATCATCTGATTTTGGTATTGAACATCTGGTGATGTCCATGTGTAGAGTCGTCTCTTGTGTTTTTGGAAGAGGGTGTTTGCTATAACCAGTGCGTTCTCTTGGCAAAAGTCTATTAGCCGTTGCCCTGCTTCATTCTATACTCCAAAGTCAGGTGTTTCTTGACTTCCTATTTTTTCATTCCAGTCCCTATAATAATGAAAAGGACATCTTTTTTGGGTATTAGTTCTAGAAGGTCTTGTATAGGTCTTCATAGAACTGTTCAACTTCAGCTTCTTCAACATTACTGGCCGGGGCATAGACTTGGATTATTGTGATATTGAATGGTTTGCCTTGGAAACTAACAGAGATTATTCTTTCATTTTTGAGTTTGCATCCAAGTACTGCATTTCAGACTCTTTTGTTGACTATGATGGCTACTCAATTTCTTCTAAGGGATTCTTGCCCACAGTAGTAGATATAATGGTCATCTGAGTTAAATTCACCCATTCCAGTCCAGTTTAGTTTGCTGATTCCTAAAATGTCAACATTCACACTTGCTATCTCCTGTTTGACTGCTTCCAATTTGCCTTGATTTATGGATCTAACATTCGAGGTTCCTATACAGTATTGCTCTTTACAGCATTGGACTTTGCTTCTATCACCAGTCACATCCACAGCTGGGTGTTGTTTTTGCTTCGGCTCCATCTCTTCATTCTTTCTGGAGTTATTTCTCCACTGATCTCCAGTAGCATACTGGGCACCTACCAACCTGGGGAGTTCATCTTCCAGTGTCCTATCTTTTTGCCTTTTCATACTGTTCATGGGGTTCTCAAGGCAGGAGTTGCTGAAATGGTTTGCAATTCCCTTCTCCAGTGGACCACATATTGTCAGAACTCTCCATCATGACCCATCCAAAAAAGTGAGAGAGTTCCAGAAAAACATCTATTTCTGCTTTATTGATTATGCCAAAGCCTTTGGCTGTGTGGATCACAACAAACTGGAAATAACTTAAAGAGATGGAAACACCAGACCACTTGACCTGCCTCTTGAGAAATCTGTATGCAGGTCAGGAAGCAAAAGTTAGAACTGGACGTGGAACAATAGACTGGTTCCAAATTGGCAAAGGAGTTTCAAGGCTGTATATTTTCACCCTGCAGTGAAATTTAATTTATTTAACTTATATGCAGTGTATATCATGAGAAACACTGGGCTGGATGAAGCACAAGCTGAAATCAAAATGCCTGGAGAAATATCAATAACCTCAGATACGCAGGTAACACCACCCTTATGACAGAAAGTGAAGAAGAACTAGTTTCTTAATGAAAGTGATAGTTGAGAGTGAAAAAGTTGGGTTAAAACTCAACATTTGGAAAACTAAGATCATGGCATCTGGTCCCATAATTTCATGGCAAATAGATGGGGAAACAGTGAGAGACTTTATTTTTCTGGGCTCCAAAATCACTGCAGATGTTGACTGCAACCATGAAATTAAAAGACACTTGCTCTTTGGCAGAAAAGCTATGATCAACCTAGACAGCATATTAAAAAGCAGAGACAATACTTTGCCAACAAGGGTCCATCTAGTCAAAGCTATGGTTTTTCCAGCGGTCAGGTATGGATGTGAGAGTTGGACTATAAAGAAAGCTGAGCACCGAAAAATTGATGCTTTTGAACTGTGGTGTTGGAGAAGACTCTTGAGAGTCCCTTGGACTGCAAGGAGATCCAATCATTCCATCCTAAAGGAAATCAGTACTGAATATTCATTGGAAGGACTGATGGTGAAGCTGCAACTCCAATACTTTGGCCACCTGATGCGAAGAGCTGACTCATTTGAAAAGACCCTGATGCTGTGTAAGATTGAATGCAGCAGGAGAAGGAGATGACAGAGGATGAGACGGTTGGATGGCATCACCGACTCGATGGACATGAGTTTGAATTTACTCCAGAAGTTGGTGAGGGACAGGGAAGCCTGGTGTGCTAGAGTCTATGGGGTCACAAAGAGTTGGACATGACTAAGTGACTGAACTGACTGAATGTTTTCAATTCTTCTTACATATTTAATCATTTCATGGTATGCATGGTGGTTTAATGTTG
This sequence comes from Dama dama, assembly GCF_033118175.1. Classification (NCBI taxonomy): domain Eukaryota; kingdom Metazoa; phylum Chordata; class Mammalia; order Artiodactyla; family Cervidae; genus Dama; species Dama dama. The sequence goes on along the minus strand of NC_083693.1, from coordinate 47,022,284 downwards.
ATGTTACTTCTATCTTAGAATTCTCAAGGCTAACAATTTCATTGTGTGTTTTTAGATTATAAGTGGAATTATCTTCAATGGGGATTGAAGTGAGAATACAGGGCAACCAGTAAGGAGGGATTTTCCTTCCACAATAGTTATGCACTTACTTTAAAAAAAGTACTTTAAATTTTTCAGTAGTTTCTGTCTGAAATTTTGGTTTATTTCTTTTCTGACCATGTAGTATTGACAAAATTTATCCCCAGATCTGTTGTGGTCAGGCATGTGGTTTCAGAACCTCAGGGGAAATATATCAGAGCATAGCCAAAAGAGAATACCTTGTTTGTCATTCAATTTTACCAGAGTACAGTTATTTTTCTTTTTCAGCCTTTCATTAGACTTCTACCCCCTTGAGTGGAACTTTATATGAGAATTTCAGTCCCAATTTTTTGTTTTAACTTGCCCCAAGTCTTCATCTCCTAAACACCTCTTGACATTAAAAAGCCACAGGGTTTCTTGGGCTGGTGATTCTCAAACACATTTTGTTGCACCCTGTAAGCAAGTTTTGGTTGACACATTGATGGAGACCATGTCAGGTATTTTGAAACTGGGAGCCAGGGATACTAACCATCCTAAAGTGTTATCATGCAAAGCCACAAAATGAATTGGCCTGCCTCAATACCACCAACTTCTCATGAAGAAATACTGACATCAACCGGGATAATCACTGTGTCAGCTCATGCACTTACCATCTTCACTTTTAGTTCTGTGTTCATTTTTGATCTCTAGTAATATCAGTAATATTCCTTACTTTTCTCCAAGCTCATCTAGTCTACAGAAGAACATTTTTTGGTGTAATACTTATCATTATACAACTTGAGGTGTTTTTTTTTTTTAACTTGTGTAATCTGTTATATTACCAAAACCAGATTTCTGAATTTCTGTGTGCATTCATATTTATAGTGTACATCTATATCTATTAATCTACATATCTCATTATTTATATGTCATTATTTTTCTATTTGTCTTTATTTAAATATGAATTGAAAAAATATATATATTGACCTTATGCTAATAATTATTATCTATGAGTTGTAACTTTTGAGGTGAAATCTTTGTGAATTTTCAAATTTTTTACAATGCTTAATTTCTGCATAATATCATGCTTTCTTTCTTTTAAGACAATACTAGCCATGCTGAATGAATATATTTATTAAATATGCATGCATGCTAAGTTGCTTCGGTGGTGTTCGACTGTGTGTGACCCCATGAACTGTATCCTGCCAGGCTCCTCCGTCCAGGGTATTCTCTAGGCAAGAACACTTGAGTTAGCTGCCATTCCCTCCTCCAGGGAATCTTCCCCACCCAGGGATAGAACCCACATCTCTTTCATCTCCTTCATTGGCAGACGTGTTTTTTACCACTAGCACCACCTGGAAAGCCCATGCTGATTATAATTGAAGACAATAAAATCAGGAAAAGTTATGGTGATATATGACTGTTTCTCAAATCTCAGAAGCCTAGTAGTAAAGATGGAAGTGTAGCCTTTCCTTTAGAAACAGATGACAAAAGCAGAGTAGCTCTGTCTGTAACCCAAAAGGCAGTCATCAAATTTGCCTCCCAAACACTATTCACATTAATTTTTTTCCTTGCCTTCCTCTCTAGGTAGGCTTGGAAACTGAAATTTCAACGTTCTATCATAGTTCACAGGTAGGGGGCCTCATTTTATCTGCTTCTGGCCACTGAGATTTATGCGGACGCCTGCCTGTTGGGATTGAGGGTAGTAGACAGATGTCTGTATTTAGCTTAAAATTACCAGGTTTCAGGCTATGCCTTGATGGTCAGTTTGGTTGTATTTACATGTTAAATGAGGGCCAGAAACATAAGAAATACAAGTTGACTGTATTTTTGACAGAAGAATTTTTTAAAAAAACTCTGGCCCTGGCCAGCTACAGTTTGTTTATTCAATCCCTAATATAAACACTGTATCTCTTCAGATGGATAAAATATACTGTATCTCTTAAAATGAATGGAAGTGAAAGAAAAAGTTGCTATAGCCATGCAGGTTGCAGGAAGAATATCTCTATCCCCTTTGTCCAAAGTGCTGCCTTGATGGATAATGATAAAAGATTTTTGCACTGAGGACAGATGAGAATTTCCAGTATATCTGATCAGGAAAATTATTCCATTGTAGGTCAGTGAGTCTCACTAATCCTATCAGCTAGTTCTGGTATATATTGATTTAGATATGAGATATAGATTGAATGCAGCTGAATGATTTTCATGCTTGCTTTTTCCAAATGGGATTTTTTATTGCAATTCCTTTCTTCTCAACCATTGTATATTTTGGATGCTGGGGGGCAGATGAGTTATCTGTTAAGCATGCAATCTGAATTCAGTGACTGGATGAACTTTGGAGCTTTCTCTCCTGAGTAGTGAGTGAGAATGTTCTGTGTAATGGGGAAAAGGATATATATGAATTTTGAGTAGACAGGGGTAAATAATTGATCAACCTCCTTTGAAGTCAGAATTGGGCAGACATGTTCCAATTTTAGTTGAAGTGGAAGTATCCTGAGTGTAGTTTCTGTGAGACCTTGATATAAAAGGACAGTCTCAAGGGGTAGAGTGTTTGTTTGACTCTTCTGTCTTTTGCCTTCCTGTAATTAAGATATGATGTCTGGATAGACAGTAGTCCTGTTATGAATTTTAGGTACTTAATGCAAAGACAGCATTATGATTTCTGATGTCACCACTGAGCCACTGAGCCATCTCTAGCATCTCTATTTTTGGATTGTTGTTCAAGTTTTCTATTACATGCAAAATGGAGAGTTTTATTATCTTAATCCCTTGAGGAGCTTACAGCATGAAGACAGAAAGTGTTCTTGGATTTCTAAGACCTGTCTTCTTTATTCATATAATGTTTAACTGGGACAATTATTGAACAGTGATTGAATCCACTTTTGTCTCCTTTGTCCTTTGTACATTTCTTTTTTAATCAGTTGAAATATTTGCTCATTTAATGGTCACCTGTTACCATCCATTACATTAACATGGTATTCTATAAAGGCATTTTGCTGCACTGTAGCTCAGATTTGCTCTGAGGCTCTTCATTTATAAAGTAATGTATTCAGTTACTTTGCACTTAGTTTTGTGTTCAAACTTTAGTCATAATTTATTTTTATTGTAAGGCTTTCAAGATTACCCTATATACAACACCATTCTTTAATGCATGCCTAAAAATTTTGTAGATGAATGATACTCTGAAAATATCACATATTCTAACTTTATTATTTACTTATTGAATGCTACTTAACATGATAGAGATTTTGTTCACGTGACATCTTATTCAATGTATATAATAATCTGAAGGCTGATGTCATTGTTCTTGTATATATTAGGACAATAAAATTCAGGAAAATGTAACTTAGTCAATATTCTATTCAGTATTATTGCAGTGTGCTAATTGTTATGCCCGATGTCCGAATCCCCGAGTGGGAAGAGAGAAGGCTTCCAAGACAATGCAACTCGCAAAAAAGGGAAGTTTATTGCTGGCTCGAGTCAGGGCTTACTGCTGCAACCAACGCAGTGGTGCAGGGCCAGAAAGCGCTGAGCCCCAGCTGTTACCCAATTTATAAGGTGTGCATAAGCAGTTGGTAGCTGGCTTAAGCGGATTGGTTACATGTTTGCAAAGTAATCTTATTGGCTCAAACCTTCGCAGGCTTTTTTCAAACTTGGGCGTTCGCGGGCTTTTCTGCTTTCCCCTGATAGGTTCCCTTTTCCTTACTGGGTGCATATTGATTGGCTGGCTCCAGGTGGCCTGATAATCATGTTACCCTGGAAAACCAGGCCTACTCCTAATCTAGGCTGCCTGTCATGGCGCAGCCTCACATTTCGCCCCATCTTGTTGTTTCTGTGGAAGGCCCAATCATGGGTCTTCTATCTTTGGGGGCAGTAGAATATTGAGATCTGAGTAACATTAGGTGGACGGACAGGCAGTGTGTTTTCTCTAACAACTCTCCCTTGAGAGACTTCATACTCAAGATGCTTTTCGGGAATTGGGGCGGAGGTCTCTTTCTTCTGTAACTTCTTCCTGCTGTGCCTGGGCGTAGGCCTGCCTAGCAGAGCAGAAGTCTCTCTATACCTGACCTAAGTTGGGGTGTTTTATATCTGAAACCAGCTTTTACTCTTGTAATAACAGCAACTTAGTTTGAAACTGTTGGCGCCTCTCAGAGATAAAATAGACAGGGGCCAAACAGGAGACCTAACAGGATGGTCATCACTGGTCCCCAGAAACAGGAGGCAACATTTGGGGTGATTGGCTGGTGGTCAAGCAATAGAGCTGTGTTCTAGGAATCTTGTGTTTAGTCTGAAGTTACCATCTTTCACCTGGGTGGGGGCTCCAGTTCTGTAGAAGAACTCAAAAGACATTGTTATGCATATTTCTTTGAGTAAGAATCAGGACCCATCTCAAGGCTGTACCACCATTTGATTGTTTCCCCTCTGTTTTTGTATTTCTTCCCTTCTCTGATTAGCAATTGTTTGAATCCACCCTTTGGAACTCAGGGAAGGTCAAGAAGGCTGAATAAAGCCTATATTTTACAGTACAGCAGGTCTGTACTCCAGAGTCGCCACCCCACAGAGTCCTGCTCAGCTTTAATTTAGGGAACAGGGCAACTATGACTGTGATAATCTCTTGTCAAAATTGGGGCATAGGACTGCCTCAGCCTGGAGAAGAGACACTGAATTGGAAGTATTCCTGAGTTCCAAGTCCTAGATTTGAGCCTTGTATGATTAAAATCTCAGTCCCTTGGTAGAGGAGGGATAACTGAAGTTTTAATAGACAAAATAAATCTCTTTCTTTTAGAAGAATAGGCCTGAAACCCAGTCTGGACCTGGCACTTCAGGGAGACTTGTAGCCAGGTGGCCAGTTACCTAGTTTTATAAAAAGTAAGGTATAAGTTACTAGCTTTTAGCAGACATTGTTTTGAGAATGGTGGCATCTAAGCCTGACACGACTCAGAAAACTCAAGTGTTTAGCAATACAATGTCTAATCTGAAATTACACCCATAGTAACACCTGGTTATTTCCCAGGATGTCTGAACCATAGCTGAGTACTCTATTTTGACTTTTAATTATAAAATTTTCCTTAATAGCCAAAGTAGATGGCACCATTAATGATGTCAGTGTTTCTCTAGGTATAAGAAGATGCAAGAATTGGGACTCATAAAATCTCCCGAAAAGATCTAACTATCTGAAGGCTTGTTCTGCCAGTTTTTCCCAGAGCACAGAGCGCCTCATTCCTGATCTTCACCCTGAACTCCTTTCAGGGCCGTTGAAAGTCAGCAGTTGCAGTGGCAATGATATAATCTCTGTAGATGTAGATGGCAAGTGTCAATCTTCAGTTGGCAGAGCCCCTTTTTGCTCATAAACTTGACCCTGATTTTAAGGGGGGCATTTCATGACCATTTTATCCCACGGTGCTGAGAATGTCCATTCTCAGGTTTTGCAAAGATTTTGTTGACAGGCCACTCAACGTGCTGTTACTGGACTAGGCCATAAAACAGTATCCAAAATTCTCTGGACCATCTGTCTTACTAGCCTCTTGGTCCAGGAAAACGTTCTCTCTTGTTGCTTTTTCTCATATCTAGAGTTACACTGCCATCATCATCAATCTCATAGGGAACTATATATTATTTTATCAGGCCTCAGTCACACATTTGGCACTGGAAGAAATAGCAATTTTGTAAAACAGGTGAAATACAAAGAACATAGCCAGCAGTACTAGTAAAGTCACAAGTAAGACTTAAGAGCTTCCATTAGATGTAGCCCAGTATATCCCAGGTCATCTGACTTAGTCTACTCTGTACGAATCTTTATCTTTCAGGGAAATTATACGTTGGCACCACCATCTATAAGGCACATAGCCCAGTTTTGTAGTGTTACTAGACTGATTATCCTTAGCATGATATAATTGTTTTCAACACAGAGGAGACTTTAAACCTAAATTACCATAGCCTGGTGTTATCTATATAAATCCATCTTATAATTGTGGGAGATTTTTTTTCTTTGTTGAAACTTTTTTGTTGCTCTGATTGAGCTTGAGGAATAGAAAAAGGCTCAAATTTATGGCCAGAGTCAGAGTAGGCATTATTAATTGGCCCACTGAGGGGATCTCGTCTGGTAGTATCACAGTGACCTGAATATGACTATAATTTTTTTTTCTTTTTTTTATTTTTTTATTAGTTGGAGGCTAATTACTTCACAACATTTCAGTGGGTTTTGTCATATATTGATATAAATCAGCCATAGATTTACACGTATTCCCCATCCCGATCCCCCCTCCCACCTCCCTCTCCACCCGATTCCTCTGGGTATTCCCAGTGCACCAGGCCCGAGCACTTGTCTCATGCATCCCACCTGGGCTGGTGATCTGTTTCACCATAGATAATATACATGCTGTTCTTTTGAAACATCCCACCCTTGCCTTCTCCCACAGAGTTCAAAAGTCTGTTCTGTATTTCTGTGTCTCTTTTTCTGTTTTGCATATAGGGTTATCGTTACCATCTTTTTAAATTCCATATATATGTGTTAGTATGCTGTAATGTTCTTTATCTTTCTGGCTTACTTCACTCTGTATAATGGGCTCCAGTTTCATCCATCTCATTAGGACTGGTTCAAATGAATTCTTTTTAATGGCTGAGTAATATTCCATGGTGTATATGTACCACAGCTTCCTTATCCATTCATCTGCTGATGGGCATCTAGGTTGCTTCCATGTCCTGGCTATTATAAACAGTGCTGCAATGAACATTGGGGTGCACGTGTCTCTTTCAGATCTGGTTTCCTCAGTGTGTATGCCCAGAAGTGGGATTGCTGGGGTCATATGGCAGTTCTATTTCCAGTTTTTAAAGGAATCTTCACACTGTTTTCCATAGTGTACTAGTTTGCATTCCCAACAACAGTGTAAGAGGGTTCCCTTTTCTCCACACCCTCTCCAGCATTTATTGCTTGTAGACTTTTGGATAGCAGCCATCCTGACTGGCGTGGAATGGTACCTCATTGTGGTTTTGATTTGCATTTCTCTGATAATGAGTGATGTTGAGCATCTTTTCATGTGTTTGTTAGCCATCTGTATGTCTTCTTTGGAGAAATGTCTGTTTAGTTCTTTGGCCCATTTTTTGATTGGGTCATTTATTTTCCTGGAATTGAGCTGCAGGAGCTGCTTGTATATTTTTGAGATTAATCCTTTGTCTGTTTCTTCATTTGCTATTATTTTCTCCCAATCTGAGGGCTGTCTTTTCACCTTACTTATAGTTTCCTTTGTAGTGCAAAAGCTTTCAAGTTTCATTAGGTCCCATTTGTTTAGTTTTGGTTTTATTTCCAGTATTCTGGGAGGTGGGTCATAGAGGATCTTGCTTTGATTTATGTCGGAGAGTGTTTTGCCTATGTTCTCCTCTAGGATTTTTATAGTTTCTGGTCTTACATTTAGATCTTTAACCCATTTTGGGTTTATTTTTGTGTATGGTGTTAGAAAGTGTTCTAGTTTCATTCTTTTACAAGTGGTTGACCAGCTTTCCCAGCACCACTTGTTAAAGAGGTTGTCTTTTTTCCATTGTATATCCTTGCCTCCTTTGTCAAAGATAAGGTGTCCATAGGTTCGTGGATTTATCTCTGGGCTTTCTATTCTGTTCCATTGATCTATATTTCTGCTTTTCTGCCAGTACCATACTGTCTTGATGACTGTGGCTTTGTAGTAGAGTCTGAAGTTAGGCAGGTTGATTCCTCCAGTTCCATTCTTCTTTCTCAAGATTACTTTGGCTATTCGAGGGTTTTTGTATTTCCATACAAATTGTGAAATTATTTGTTCTAGTTCTGTGAAAAATACCGTTGGTAGCTTGATAGGGATTGCATTGAATCTATAGATTGCTTTGGGTAGAATAGTTTTTTTGACAATATTGATTCTTCCAATCCATGAACATGGTATGTTTCTCCATCTGTTTGTGTCCTCTTTGATTTCTTTCATCAGTGTTTTATAGTTTTCTATGTATAGGTCTTTTGTCTCTTTAGGTAGATATACTCCTAAGTATTTTATTCTTTTTGTTGCAATGGTGAATGGTATTGTTTCCTTAATTTCTCTTTCTGTTTTTTCATTGTTAGTGTATAGGAATGCAAGAGATTTCTGTGTATTAATTTTATATCCTGCAACTTTACTATATTCATTGACTAGCTCTAGTTATTTTCTGGAAGAGTCTTTAGGGTTTTCTATGTAGAGGATCATGGATCAATCCAAGAAGAAGATATAACAATTATAAATATATATGCACCCAACATAGGAGCACCGCAATATGTACAGCAAACACTAACGAGTATGAAAGAGGAAATTAATAGTAACACAATAATAGTGGGAGACTTTAATACCCCACTCACAACTATCGATAGATCAACTAAACAGAAAATTAACAAGGAAACACAAACCTTAAATGACACAATGGACCAGCTAGACCTAATTGATATCTATAGGACATTTCACCCCAAAACAATCAACTTCACCTTTTTCTCAAGTGCACACGGAACCTTCTCCAGAATAGATCACATCCTGGGCCATAAATCTGGTCTTGGAAAATTCAAAAAAATTGAAATCATTCCAGTCATCTTTTCTGACCACAGTGCAGTAAGATTAGATCTCAATTACAGGAAAAAAATTGTTAAAAATTCAAACATATGGAGGCTAAATAACACGCTTCTGAATAACCAACAAATCACAGAAGAAATCAAAAAAGAAATCAAAATATGTATAGAAATGAATGAAAATGAAAACACAACAACCCAAAACTTATGGGACACTGTGAAAGCAGTGGTAAAGAGAAGGTTCATAGCATTACAGGCTTACATCAAGAAACAAGAAAAAAGCCAAGTAAATAACCTAACTCTACACCTAAAGCAATTAGAGAAGGAAGAAATGAAGAACCCCAGGGTTAGTAGAAGGAAAGAAATCTTAAAAATCAGGGCAGAAATAAATGCAATAGAAACTAAAGAGACCATAGCAAAAATCAACAAAGCTAAAAGCTGGTTTTTTGAAAAATAAACAAAATTGACAAGCCATTAGCAAGACTCATTAAGAAACAAAGAGAGAAGAACCAAATTAGCAAAATTAGAAATGAAAATGGAGAGATCACAACAGACAACACTGAAATACAAAGGATCATAAGAGACTACTACCAGCAGCTCTATGCCAATAAAATGGACAACTTGGATGAAATGGACAAATTCTTAGAAAAGTATAACTTTCCAAAACTGAACCAGGAAGAAATAGAAGATCTTAACAGACCCATCACAAGCAAGGAAATCGAAACTGTAATCAAAAGTCTTCCAGCAAACAAAAGCCCAAGACCAGATGGCTTCACAGCTGAATTCTACCAAAAATTTAGAGACGAGCTAACACCTATCTTACTCAAACTCTTCCAGAAAATTGCAGATAAAGGTAAGCCTCCAAACTCATTCTATAAGGCCATCATCACCCTAATTCCAAAACCAGACAAAGATGCCACAAAAAAAGAAAACTACAGGCCAATATCACTGATGAACATAGATGCAAAAATCCTTAACAAAATTCTAGCAAACAGAATCCAACAACATATTAAAAAAATCATATACCATGACCAAGTGGGCTTTATCCCAGGAATGCAAGGATTCTTTAATATCCACAAATCAATCAATGTAATACACCACATTAACAAACTGAAAGATAAAAACCATATGATTCTCTCAATAGATGCAGAGGAAGCCTTTGACAAAATTCAACAGTCATTTATGATTAAAACTCTCCAGAAAGCAGCAATAGAAGGAACATACCTCAACATAATAAAAGCTATATATGACAAACCCACAGCAAGCATCACCCTCAATGGTGAAAAATTGAAAGCATTTCCCCTGAAATCAGGAACAAGACAAGGGTGCCCACTCTCACCACTACTATTCAACATAGTGTTGGAAGTTTTGGCCACAGCAATCAGAGCAGAAAAAGAAGTAAAAGGAATCCAGATAGGAAAAGAAGAAGTGAAACTCTCGCTGTTTGCAGATGACATGATCCTCTACATATAATTTTTTTTTTTTAAGTAAATTTCCTCAGGGCCAACCAGTTAGAGTCTTGTAGTGGAGAAATTTACCCAGGTAACCCAGAACTAGATGCAGGTTATTGGCCACAAACCCAACAATTGGATTGATTTCTAAAACTGGCATAGAATCAGGCCTATGATAGAAAAGCATTTGATTTATATGCAAAGGTCTAAGAAGTCAAGAAAACATTATAAATGATCATACGAAGCAGATCCAGCATCTTGGGCAAGCTGTCTACCTCTGATGTTGCTGTCTTCTCATCCTGGTGTAGTGTAGTTTCTCTTGTTTGAGCATCATTTTAAAGTGAGATCAGGTCGGCTGTCTTCTCTATAGACCCATCCAGTGTAGGGGCCTTTGGAAGTGGGAATTAATCTAAGAGTTAATTTTTCTTCAGTTTCATTGTGCATGAGCTAGTTAAGAGTACCTGATAAAAAGTCCTTCCATCCAGGTTGGAGACAGTCTCTTAAATTATGTCTTTTTCCAGTCCTGGCTGCAGGTCATGGGGTATCTGATCTTCATCCAAAGATAGATTACTGAGGTAAGCTTCAGAAACAAACTTTCACATTAATATCACATAACAGCAAAGAACTATCTGAGAAATGAGTCTTACTACATGCAGACCTCCATTAACAAACTGGGATTTAACATTTTTTTTGAAATATCTTTTTCTCCCTAAAGTTACCCTCATTTTTATCAAATACAACCAAATTAAGGCTAGTTTGCTTGCAAAATAGGTCTGTTTTCACTAATTTTGGTCTGATGATTTATATAACCATAATTGATCATAGACTTTTTATTTTGCTGAAACACTTATTGGATCTCAGACTGAACTTTTAATATAAAATAGGGCTGGGAAACTCACACCAACGGCTTATCACAGATTTTGCCTAACAAATCTAGGTGAACTCTTTTCTTTTAAGGTCTCAAAAATTCCTTGAGATTTTTGTACCTGTTAGTGAGATAAGCTTTTTAGCTCATTTGATAAGCTTACTGGAAACTTAAGAGTTTCAAATTTCTGGAGGAGTCAGATAGAGAGAAAACAGAATTGTTTTGTTTATAACGTGTAATTTTACCAAATTATTTTTATAATTAGTTTGAGAGGAAGGTTTTCTGTACTCCCGGAAAACACACGATTTAAACCTGTAATTTCTCAGATAGAAACCATAAAAATTATAAGCATATTCACAGGTTCATTCAGTCCTTTGTTAACTTTTGTGAAATCATCAGGTTTTTCATTAGAATACCAAGACATATCAAAATGTTAAGAACTCCATATAATTTCTAGGATATCTGTATTAGAAATTTTTCATACGTTATAACATGAGTGGATTTATTACTCATTTGATAATCTTTTTCATGTAATTTAACCAACCAAATAAACAGTTTAATATCCCTCTTTGTGATGTTTCAGGGGCCCTCTGAAACACCCCAAAGTTAGCTAGATGTCAAAGGAACTTCAAAAGAATTCGATTTAGGGTTTTATCGAAAAGATCAATTAAAAGCTTTAGAACTTTTGGTCAGATTTAGTCAATGTTGATGGGTGTATCATTTAGCTTGTTGATATGTCACAATGGGCATAAATACCAAGGCTCAAGGTCTAGTGAAAGTCAGCTCAGCCATCTTGGACCTAATTGGCTCTAAGCAGTTTTCTTACAACCATGTCATTCTTAACAAAATCCACTTATCTAAGTAATTGTAATCCAATTTTAGAAAATCTTGATCATGCATAACTCTTTTTAGTATTTTTTTCATACTTTACTGAAAGCACACTTCCTGCTTTCCTTTAGCAACCAAGAGCTAACTTTTATATTAGCATTTTATAGATTGGTGAGCATAAATACCAGTTATAATTTCTAAAACTCTTGCTTTCTTAAAACATTTTAGGATGGCATTGAACCTTATTCATTTATAGTCCCAAATCTCTTTGGTTTTTCTGTAAAAGGAAATCAGTGTTTAGTAGTAAATGTTTCAAAATCTTATTTCATTTGGAAATGACCTAATTATTTAATAGACTTTCAATACTTAGTTTAGCACAACCCTTAGAAATTCAAGTTACGCCAATCTGGGGAGACCATTGTAGACAGATAATCTTAAAGAATAATTATTCTTAATAGAGTTTATATACAAACTCATACCTCATTTACATTTTTTTAGAAGTTTTTTTTTTTCCACTTGAGGTAATTTCCTTGTTGACAAACTTGTAATAGGCATAATATTTAACTTATATTAAACCTAGGTACAACGAAAATATTCTACTTGATGTTAATTACTCTAAGACATGTCTATATTAGATAGGTCAACAAACAAACATTAATATCAGGTATTTAGTACTGAATATTTCCCAGTTCACCTAAACCTGGAATTTATTGTTTAATTTAGAATTATTTGATTTGTAAGCGCTTACCCCTTTTTTTAAGCCAATTAAATAGAGCTCATTTACGAATTAACCTAAAAAATATTTTCCAGAGACAAAGACATACCAAAACATATTTAGACAGACACAGTGCAAGATCTAGCTTCATTTTCCAAGTTTGGTCATGAATTAGATATTACAATATAAAATTTACTAGTTTATAAAAAAAGTTGAAATAAATAACATTTTTAAAGGCTTTTTTTCCCCCTTTTCTCTCAGTTAGAGATGGTCTAGATAAGTGTTCCTGAGAGCTGTGGTCTCACGGCTCAGGAAAAGAAAATCAAGTTCTAACAAAATGGCGGCAGGTCTAAATGGTGGCCAGACAAAGCAAAACGGCCGTCACAAATCACAACACAGAACAGTTAAAACACACACATATAAACCTGGCAGTCCTCATTAGACACTCCCTTAAATACAAGAATACAGTCTCTCAGAAAACCTTCTTTAGAGACACAAAACTTCAGATGTCTTCAAAGATTTCAAAAGCAGGAAAGGAAGCCAGGTTGAAAGAAGGAGGACAAGGAGGCGGGAAAGGGGGGCAAAAGGGGTGGACTTACAGACGTCTCCTGCCACCTACAGACACCCAGGCGTTACAGGACTTTTCCCTGGGCTTCCAGAAAAGGGAGACCAGAGACAGTGCCGGCACACACACAAACACGGAGAGCCGAAGACAAACACACGGACAGATAAACGTCGGCCGACGACACAGCGCTGGGTTTTTGGGCCCCCTGAATTTTCTTGCCTCCCGGTAGCAGATTCACCTTACCGAATGGCGTCCGCTGTTCACCAGATTCGGGATCAGGAGAGGAACTCCCCCTCCCGCAGAGCCGGCAGCCTTCCAGCGCGCTCGCTGGCTTCGGTCTTGCACCGGCTGGAACGTCCAATCCGTTTCCCCTTTATAGAAAGCTTTCTCCTGCGCCAGATACCTTCCCGCTTCTCAGCAGGGCCTCGGATTTTACACTGGACTTTCCTGAACTGCCTGAGCACCGGTGCTATTATTTATCCTTCCCCTCTGTCCTGAAAGTGTTCTCCTTCCCTGGTCAAGGGATCCTGGACGAGCCCCCAAATGTTATGCCCGATGTCCGAATCCCCGAGTGGGAAGAGAGAAGGCTTCCAAGACAATGCAACTCGCAAAAAAGGGAAGTTTATTGCTGGCTTGAGTCAGGGCTTACTGCTGCAACCAACGCAGTGGTGCAGGGTCAGAAAGCACTGAGCCCCAGCTGTTATCCAATTTATAAGGTGTGCATAAGCAGTTGGTAGCTGGCTTAAGCGGATTGGTTACATGTTTGCAAAGTAATCTTATTGGCTCAAACCTTCGCAGGCTTTTTTCAAACTTGGGCGTTCGCGGGATTTTCCGCTTTCCCCTGATAGGTTCCCTTTTCCTTACTGGGCGCATATTGATTGGCTGGCTCCAGGTGGCCTGATAATCATGTTACCCTGGAAAACCAGGCCTACTCTTAATCTAGGCTGCCTGTCATGGCGCAGCCTCACACTAATCACTATGAGGACAAAAAAGATTTGTTCTCTGCTCCATGGCCTCACAGTTCAAAATGGAAATTTGTAGGCAATATGAGAGGTGCAGTGGAATCCCAGGGGAGGAGGACATGATAGGAAAGGATTTTCAGTGCGGGTGATATTAGAGTTGAGTTTTATTTTATTTTTTTCAATTTATCATCTGTTATTTTTTTTTATTTTAAGTTAATTTATTTATTTAAACTGGAGAATAATTTCTTTACAATATTGTGGTGGTTTTTGCCATTCACTGACATGAATCACCCACGGGTGCACGTGTCCCCCCAATCTCAAACCCTTCCCACATCCTTCCCCAGCCCATATTGCGTTACAGTTTTATCAGATAGAGGAAGGACAGTTGCTGTCTACAGGAAGTAAGTCATTCACATGCATGGTGTATTCAATGAATTGTCAATTTTTCTATGTAAATTAGAGCCATCTTTGCAATCACTTGTTCTGCCTGTAATTACCATAATGACTGTTGTCAGATAATTCACCCACCTCCTATTATTGGAATTTCCTCTCTGGACTTCTGAAAGTGGATAGAGGAAAAATTTGAATATTTGTATGGACTTCATTGACCATTCCCAATAGAGTTTTAAACTGAAATGGGATTATTTTCTCAGGAAAATAATAAGTACAAAATTCAGCATTCATAAGATTTGAGTTGCTTGACCAGTTTTTCACACTATCTCAGTATAAATTAATCAAGTTTAATATTATGGATCAATTCTTGAGTAAGAATTTAACCTAAGAACAGTTTCATATGAATTTCCCTTTTTGTTATCCTAAACTACAGTTCCAAGTCAGAAACATGTGTTGTAAGGAATCATTATTATTATTTTTAAAAATTGTATTTATTTTAGTCTGCCCTGGGTCTTCATTGCTTTTTGTCTGCGCTTCCACTCACTCTCGTTGCTGTGAGTGAGGGCTGCTCTTTGCTGAGGTGCACAGGCTTCTCATCTTGCTTGCTTCTCTTGCTGTGGAGTGCAGGCTCTAGGCATGCAGCCATCAATAGTTGCAGCATGTGGGTTCAACAGTCTTGGGGTGCAGGCTCTGGGGCACACAGACTTCAGTAGTTTTGGCACACAGGCTCAGCAGTTGCGGGTTGTGGGCCCCAGAGCACAGGGTCAGTAGTTGAGACACACTGGGTTAGTTGCTCCACAATATGTGAGATCTTTCTGGACCAGGGATTGAACCTGTGTCCCCTGCATTGGCAAGTGGATTCTGATCCACTGTACCCTCAGGTAAGTCCAAGGAATGATTATTGATACATTTAAAACCTAAAATTGTGTTCAGTCTTTGATCTTCAAGTTTGAGATACTGAATATATCTTTAAAATAATATATTTAAAAATAAATATTAAGGATGTTGTTGGAAATAGCATTAAAGATTTATATGGCCTTCTTTAATTTCCTTTTTGTTTAACATAATGGTATGAGTTGACATAAAACTCAATGTTTTCTCAAAAAGTCATGGTTTTAGCTATATTTCTCCTGTCCACACCATATTATAAAGTACCTATGTTATGAAAAGCAAAGTTTTACTTATAAGCTAATGCAAATTGAAGAAAGGTTAGGGTTAGATCTTACCTGGGATGAGGCGAGAAAAAAAAGTAATATTATTGGTCTGAATCCAAAATACTAGGCAGAAATGTGAAGTCAAGTAATTAAGAATGGAATTTGAATAGTTACTCTGCTTAAACTTAGAACAAGTGTCTGTTTCTGTAATTTTCATTTCAGAATTAAGTTATTATCAGGTTAATTCTTTATAGACAATTTTAAAATGTAAATAATCTCTTAAATAATAAAATAAATTCAACTGTAATAGGGAGTAAAATTTTACTAATGCCAGATTTGGCCTTACATTGGCAGTAAGCTGTAGGATAAGATGATCTGTATATTTTAAAAATATATATTACCTCTTCTAAAGCTTGTAGGTTATGGGGAGAATGTGCTGATGTGAATGAAAGGGAGAGAGAAGGGAAACTAAGAACAAACCGTAAGAAATTAAAGCATAAAAATAATTTAATATATAATTTTCACTGAAATACAAATATGACTTTATAAAAGCCAGCAAACTCAGAAGTTAGGTATAATTTAAAATTCCTCTTTTTGTTTCTTCAAGGTGTTGAGACTTAATTGATCCACATCTTAGTCATTTCTATTGGATTTTGAATGCTACTAATATTTTAAGGAAGAATGCATCATAGAATTAGGGTAATAAAGACTTGGCTTAATGAACTTATGTGTCCTTTCTAAATGCAACTTCATTTTGTCATTGATGACAATAGCACTTAAATGAAATACAGTGATTGATTCAAAGCCTCTGGGACAAAGTCTTGGCATATATTGGAAAGTAAATAAAGGTTATTTGTATTATTTTTATTCTTCTCAAAAGGATGGATGGCAACAGGCAGTACTAATATATTGTCAAGGGTAAGCTGAGATGTGAGGTTCACCTTCAATAAAAGTTCATATATTTATAACAAATAAAATCAGAAGTCTTACATCCTGATTTATTCCAACTGCCTCATCTCACAAGATGAGTTAAATATATCCAGTGAGATTGCATTCTAGGAGATCAATTATGATATATAGCTGCTCATAATTTGCAGGAATTAGCTCTTTGTAATAAGGTCAACAGGATATATTCACTAGAAAATTAATAGAATATGGGCAGTCATTTATCTTCTTATTCACAAATTCAAGAATGAATAGCAGTTTCACAAAAAAGGAATATTTTCTATTTTTGATTATGAAGCCTGAGACATGAAACATCCACTTAGCCCCTGGGCCAGTGAATCCCTACCATCTTGTGTGGTTGTCAGTGAGTTTCTCCAAGGTCAGCTGGGAGAAGAAGAAGTTAAAAAGTGCCCTATGATTCATTTATTCTCCAGTTGTTGGGCAGGGTTTTAAGTGAGGGTGCATTTCCAGGGAAAAAGAAAGAAGGCAGGTGGCTAGGTCTATATTCTTTTTGTGAATATGATGCTGGGCCTCCGGGAAAACAGACTAATGAAATATGTGAGGAGCGGAATCCTTATCTATACAGTGTTTTGAGCAGAATGTCCTAGATTTGGGATTGCTTGTGATAAACAATCTGTTGATTTATGAGACATGGCTCTCATACAATTCTCTGAGGGTATAAAATAGTGACACTTCATGACTTGAATACTATCTGCTATCTGAGGGGACTCAAGTCCTTCTTAAAAAACTTGTCTATTATTTTGGGCAAGGGAGTGCGTTCCTGTAACCACAAGAAAGGATGTAGGAGCCGCAGGAGAGGAAGTCCTTGTCCTCTCATTTCTTCACCCAGGCTTCTTGAATGTTTATATTCTTGAATGTAGTCATTAGTTATCAGTAAATCTTGATACTAGGTAAGTTCTTTGATCTATGAGAGTCCGATTTGACAAGTGCATCTTTTGAGTTAGCTCAAATGTCAAGAGCAAAATGATTAGGAGCCACTCTTGAAGCATAACTTATATTGATATTTTTACTGATGGAACAGTAGGTCTTTTAATAACAGTAGAACTTGTTTGGAACTGAAAAGTTAGCATCAGATTCACAACTAATGATACAGCACAGTTAATATTTAAAGACCCGGTGATAAAACATAAAAATAGCCTTGAAAAATCTATATCCCCTTGCTGATTAAAATTTAGAGAGAAGTATATTATGGTCACTGGATATATGGTACTTCAAATTTAGCATTTTAATTTTAATGCATTTAAATTTAATTCTTGATGTTGGATGGTGCAGTACTTTTGAGGAGGAGATAAGAGTTCAGACCTTCTTACAGGGAGGAGGGTTGTTGCTCTTTCCCACTCCCCCAACCCTCCCAAATAATAATCCCAGTCTTTCTTTGCAACATCTTGTTCTTTTTTATTTTTTTCCTTTACTCTCAAATTTTGCAACCATCAAGAGTCATTCTTTGAGTAAGATGTTCTGAAACCTGTCTGCCCTCCGACAATACAAGGTGAGGTAGGTGTCAATAGTTCAGGCACTGTGCCTTGAGCAGGGATTCATTTATAATGTTTGCCAATCCTTGATTTAAGCCGATCGACACATGGCAAGGTCAGCTGGAATTAGATAAGACTGTTTCTAAAAAGTGTGATGTTACTTTTAAAGATAATCTATAAGCAGTTAAGAAATTCTTATTCTCATTTTCAAAGGCATAGTCCTCTCAAAGAATGAGAAAGGAGAGTAAAATGACTACTCTGACAGTGGAATTTTCAAAATAATTTATACAAAATGATTTGAAACAGCAAAAGACTTTTTCCCCCCCTTTTCTCAAAGGCCAGATATTTATACAGCAAATCAAAAGAAACATCTTGGGAAAGGAGTAGTGCATATTATCGAAAAGGCCTTTCACTTAGCCTCGAGTCTGCTCAGATGAGGCCTGTGTTAGAAATTCCTTAAGAGGAGAGGCCTTTTGATGTTGGTCTCATCTTTTTAATTCATTGAGAGCAAGCACTTCTTAATTAATTTAGAGCAAACCTTTTGGAACTGTAGCAAGGCACAGGATGGGGAACTTTATACATAGTCCTTGAAATTGTCTACAGCCTGATGAATATGTACTTTAAGTGCTTTCTTCAGAAATTTATTTCCTTGGACTATTCTGAGATACTTACCCGGAGATCTTTGATTTTCTTTTTTTTTTTTTTTCCCCCTTCTGAGTAAGTAGAAAAAGTAACATTGTGTTCCTAATTGAATATTCTCTTCTAAATTTTTGTTTCAGGAGTTTTCTATTTATGAATTCTATTTAATATCAGAATAAGACAGACTTTGGTTTGAGTCCCAATTTGACTGTTTGACTCAGAGTAAGTTACTTTATCTCCCCAAGACTAATTTTTCTCTTCTGAAAATATAGGCAGTTGAAATACTACAACATAGGTTTGTTTGAGGACTATATGAGATAAATTAATGAAAATAATGTATCAAATACTTTAGCACATGGTAAGAACTGAGTGAACTCTAGCAGTTATTATTGCTACGAAAAATACCTCTTAGGTTTAGCACATTCAACAGGGAGTAGAAATACTGTATTAATTCAGAGTACACTCAGAGAGATCTTGGAAAAGCAGGTTGTGCTAATCCCTTTGATTTCAGGGAGATGGTTTAATACAACATAGCTATCATCTATTACATTTTCATTTTTATGACAGTGCTAATAATCCACTGATTATCCCAGTTAAACAATGCTATAATTATGTGTGTGTATAAATGTACTGATGTGTCCCATACAAAGCAAAAGCAATCATCTATAAGTATGAGCCTGATTTTTCCTACTCTGGGCTAAAGGATCTTGACCTGATATGAGTACAGACCATATCTAAAGGAATTTTTAAAGCAGGAATTTATCTCAACAACTGCATTATCCATTTCTTTTTTTTTTTTAGTTGACTATATATACTCTGCTCCTATTGTCAGTTTTATCAGAATTAGTGATTAACAAAACATACAAATAATTTGTTGAGGGTAAGTAAAACTCAAAATACCCAGACCATTTTATTATATGTGCATGTGTGCTCAGCTATGTCCGACTCTGTGACCATATGGACTGCAGCCCACCAGGCTCTCTGTCCATGGGATTCTCCAGGCAAGGATACTGCAGTGAGTTGCCTGCAGGGCAATCCTCCTCTAGGGGAATCTTCCCCAGCCAGTGATTGAATGCACATCTCCTCTGTCTCCTTGTATTGGCAGGCAGTTCTTTACCTAGGAAGCTACTTATTACATGCATATAGTATATATTGAATATACCTACATATACAATACACACACACACACACACACATATATATATATATATATATATATATATATAATACAAAGATTTTTTAATCAGTTTTTGTATATCCTTATAAGAATTTAATAATGATCTTCATCAGTATGTTAGGAAATGGTGTTATGGGAGTCCCATTTTGATTCATTTTTGGGTCTGTTTTCCTGTGGCTTGAAGTAGTCCATTCTCAATGCATGTAAAGCTTGCCAACATTATCACCTTTTGTTCTGATCTCAAAGAGTTTTAGTTTTGTTTGCCAGTGGAAAATGCTGCATGAATGGGTAACTCTGACTAACCTGTGAATGCTGTATCTGGAAACTGTGTACTCTAACTTGTGGGAATGTTTTGTAGTCAGAAAACTGCAGTATATGATTACAGTAATATTGATTGTGGTCTTAAAGTCATGTTTATTGGGAAGGAATTATTTATTCTTAGGGTCTGAGCAAAAAATTTATTTCACCTTTATGAACTGTGTAAGGTGACAAACAGTCCTGATTTTCCCAGAACTAAGGAATTTTCTGTGATATAGGATTTTCATCTTTAAAACTGGGAAAATTGGGGGCAAAGGGAAATGATTTTGTCACAGAATCTTTGTGACACTTTTCAGTCAGTTCAGTTCAGTCACTCTGTTGTGTCCAACTCTTTGCGATCCCGTGGACTGCAGCATACCAGGCCTCCCTGTCCATCACCAACTCCTGAAGTTCACTCAAACTCACTTTTATGTTACATTAAAAATCCTTCTGGATATGACAGATTTACATAAATATAAATGTGTTATGCACTATATAATAAGAACTTTTCTGCTGTATCTCATAAAAACTTGAAATGACCCTGTGAGGTGGGTGTTAGCATATTTTTTAAATGAGGAAACTAAAGCTTTGAGAGATTAAGCAACTAACTACCTAGCATCTATTTTCAGCTACTACTATATAGTATATATATAGTATATATAAAGTATATATATATATATATATATATACACATAGTATATATGTATATTTATATATATGTATATTTATATATAGATATAGTATATATAGTATATATATACTATATATACTAATACTATATATATATATATATATATATATATATACCATATATATCATATATAATATTTATAATAGTTATATATTACAGGCAATGTCTATCCATAGAATCATGATTTTATTATATTGTTGCCATTTTCTTATGCATCAGAAATTTTTGGAATATGCTTTCTTCTTAATGATTGAGTAAAATTTGACAAATCATGTTCTAAATTAGCTATCTTCTTCCCTTCATAAGGACAGTTTGCCTACAGAAAAGGAGCTAGGGAGCCCCAGTTTTTTGGGGAAATTACTGATCTTAGAAAACCCTCTACCTCTTATTTTGAGCAATCCTTCATTTTTTTAAAGGACTTCCCTGGTGGCTCAGATGGTAAAGCATCTAGCTACAATGCAGGAGACCCAGGTTTGATCCCTGGGTCAGGAAGATCCCCTGGAGAAGGAAATGGAAACCCACTCCAGTACTCTTGCCTGGAAGATCCCAAGGATGGAGGAGCCTGGTAGACTGCAGTCCATGGTGTCACAAAGAGTCGGACATGACTGAATGACTTCACTTTCCTTTCTTTTTCTTTTTATTTATTTATTTATTATTTTATTTTATTTATTTATTTTCTTTGTCATACATTGATATGAATCAGCCATAGATTTACACGTATTCCCCATCCCGATACCCCCTCCCACCTCCCTCTCCACCCGATTCGTCTGGGTCTTCCCAGTGCACCAGGTCCGAGCACTTGTCTCATGCATCCCACCTGGGCTGGTGATCTGTTTCACCATAGATAGTATACATGCTGTTCTTTTGAAATATCCCACCCTCACATTCTCCCACAGAGTTCAAAAGTCTGT
Source organism: Dama dama (assembly GCF_033118175.1). NCBI lineage: Eukaryota > Metazoa > Chordata > Mammalia > Artiodactyla > Cervidae > Dama > Dama dama. The sequence continues at coordinate 47,000,590 of NC_083693.1, read as the reverse complement.
TCTGTATTTCTGTGCCTCTTTTTCTGTTTTGCATATAGGGTTATCGTTACCATCTTTCTAAATTCCATATATATGTATATGGAATATGTATAGTATGCTGTAATGTTCTTCATCTTTCTGGCTTACTTCACTCTGTATAAGGGGCTCCAGTTTCATCCATCTCATTAGGACTGGTTCAAATGAATTCTTTTTAACGGCTGAGTAATATTCCATGGTGTATATGTACCACAGCTTCCTTATCCATTCATCTGCTGATGGGCATCTAGGTTGCTTCCATGTCCTGGCTATTATAAACAGTGCTGCGATGAACATTGGGGTGCACGTGTCTCTTTCAGATCTGGTTTCCTCGGTGTGTATGCCCAGAAGTGGGATTGCTGGGTCATATGGCAGTTCTATTTCCAGTTTTTTAAGAAATCTCCACACTGTTTTCCATAGTGGCTGTACTAGTTTGCATTCCCACCAACAGTGTAAGAGGGTTCCCTTTTCTCCACACCCTCTCCAGCATTTATTGCTTGTAGACTTTTGGATAGCAGCCATCCTGACTGGCGTGTAATGGTACCTCACTGTGGTTTTGATTTGCATTTCTCTAATAATGAGTGATGTTGAGCATCTTTTCATGTGTTTGTTAGCCATCTGTATGTCTTCTTTGGAGAAATGTCTGTTTAATTCTTTGGCCCATTTTTTGATTGGGTCATTTATTTTTCTGGAATTGAGCTGCAAGAGTTGCTTGTATATTTTTGAGATTAATCCTTTGTCTGTTTCTTCATTTGCTATTATTTTCTCCCAATCTGAGGGCTGTCGTTTCACCTTACTTATAGTTTCCTTTGCAGTGCAAAAGCTTTTAAGTTTCATTAGGTCCCATTTGTTTAGTTTTGGTTTTATATCCAATATTCTGGGAGGTGGGTCATAGAGGATCTTGCTGTGATTTATGTCGGAGAGTGTTTTGCCTATGTTCTCCTCTAGGAGTTTTATAGTTTCTGGTCTTACATTTAGATCTTTAATCCATTTTGAGTTTATTTTTGTGTATGGTGTTAGAAAGTGTTCTAGTTTCATTCTTTTACAAGTGGTTGACCAGTTATCCCAGCACCACTTGTTAAAGAGGTTGTCTTTTTTCCATTGTATATCCTTGCCTCCTTTGTCAAAGATAAGGTGTCCATAGGTTCGTGGATTTATCTCTGGGCTTTCTATTCTGTTCCATTGATCTATATTTCTGTCTTTGTGCCAGTACCATACTGTCTTGATGACTGTGACTTTGTAGTAGAGTCTGAAGTTAGGCAGGTTGATTCCTCCAGTTCCATTCTTCTTTCTCAAGATTACTTTGGCTATTCGAGGGTTTTTGTATTTCCATACAAATTGTGAAATTCTTTGGTCTAGTTCTGTGAAAAATACCGTTGGTAACTTGATAGGGATTGCATTGAATCTATAGATTGCTTTGGGTAGAATAGCCATTTTGACAATATTGATTCTTCCAATCCATGAACACGGTATGTTTCTCCATCTGTTTGTGTCCTCTTTGATTTCTTTCATCAGTATTTTATAGTTTTCTATGTATAGGTCTTTTGTTTCTTTAGGTAGATATACTCCTAAGTATTTTATTCTTTTTGTTGCAATGGTGAATGGTATTGTTTCTTTAATTTCTCTTTCTGTTTTTTCATTGTTAGTATATAGGAATGCAAGGGATTTCTGTGTGTTAATTTTATATCCTGCAACTTTACTATATTCATTGATTAGCTCTAGTAATTTTCTGGTAGAGTCTTTAGGGTTTTCTATGTAGAGGATAATGTCATCTGCAAACAGTGAGAGTTTCACTTCTTCTTTTCCTATCTGGATTCCTTTTACTTCTTTTTCTGCTCTGATTGCTGTGGCCAAAACTTCCAACACTACGTTGAATAGTAGTGGTGAGAGTGGGCACCCTTGTCTTATTCCTGATTTCAGGGGAAATGCTTTCAATTTTTCACCATTGAGGGTGATGCTTGCTGTGGGTTTGTCATATATAGCTTTTATTATGTTGAGGTATGTTCCTTCTATTGCTGCTTTCTGGAGAGTTTTAATCATAAATGACTGTTGAATTTTGTCAAAGGCTTCCTCTGCATCTATTGAGAGAATCATATGGTTTTTATCTTTCAGTTTGTTAATGTGGTGTATTACATTGATTAATTTGTGGATATTAAAGAATCCTTGCATTCCTGGGATAAAGCCCACTTGGTCATGGTGTATGATTTTTTTAATATGTTGTTGGATTCTGTTTGCTAGAATTTTGTTAAGGATTTTTGCATCTATGTTCATCAGTGATATTGGCCTGTAGTTTTCTTTTTTTGTGACATCTTTGTCTGGTTTTGGAATTAGGGTGATGGTGGCCTCATAGAATGAGTTTGGAAGCTTACCTTCCTCTGCAATTTTCTGGAAGAGTTTGAGTAAGATAGGTGTTAGCTCGTCTCTAAATTTTTGGTAGAATTCAGCTGTGAAGCCATCTGGTCCTGGGCTTTTGTTTGCTGGAAGATTTTTGATTACAGTTTCGATTTCCTTGCTTGTGATGGGTCTGTTAAGATCTTCTATTTCTTCCTGGTTCAGTTTTGGAAAGTTATACTTTTCTAAGAATTTGTCCATTTCATCCAAGTTGTCCATTTTATTGGCATAGAGCTGCTGGTAGTAGTCTCTTATGATCCTTTGTATTTCAGTGTTGTCTGTTGTGATCTCTCCATTTTCATTTCTAATTTTGCTAATTTGGTTCTTCTCTCTTTGTTTCTTAATGAGTCTTGCTAATGGTTTGTCAATTTTGTTTATTTTTTCAAAAAACCAGCTTTTAGCTTTGTTGATTTTTGCTATGGTCTCTTTAGTTTCTATTGCATTTATTTCTGCCCTGATTTTTAAGTTTTCTTTCCTTCTACTAACCCTGGGGTTCTTCATTTCTTCCTTCTCTAATTGCTTTAGGTGTAGAGTTAGGTTATTTACTTGGCTTTTTTCTTGTTTCTTGATGTAAGCCTGTAATGCTATGAACCTTCTCTTTACCACTGCTTTCACAGTGTCCCATAAGTTTTGGGTTGTTGTGTTTTCATTTTCATTCATTTCTATACATATTTTGATTTCTTTTTTGATTTCTTCTGTGATTTGTTGGTTATTCAGAAGCGTGTTATTTAGCCTCCATATGTTTGAATTTTTAACAATTTTTTTCCTGTAATTGAGATCTAATCTTACTGCACTGTGGTCAGAAAAGATGACTGGAATGATTTCAATTTTTTTGAATTTTCCAAGACCAGATTTATGGCCCAGGATGTGATCTATTCTGGAGAAGGTTCCGTGTGCACTTGAGAAAAAGGTGAAGTTGATTGTTTTGGGGTGAAATGTCCTATAGATATCAATTAGGTCTAGCTGGTCCATTGTGTCATTTAAGGTTTGTGTTTCCTTGTTAATTTTCTGTTTAGTTGATCTATCGATAGTTGTGAGTGGGGTATTAAAGTCTCCCACTATTATTGTGTTACTATTAATTTCCTCTTTCATACTCGTTAGTGTTTGCCGCACATATTGCAGTGCTCCTATGTTGGGTGCATATATATTTATAATTGTTATATCTTCTTCTTGGATTGATCCTTTGATCATTATATAGTGTCCTTCTTTTCTCTTTTCACATCCTTTATTTGAAAGTCTATTTTATCTGATATGAGTATTGCGACTCCTGCTTTCTTTTGGTCTCCGTTTGCATGAAATATTTTTTTCCAGCCCTTCACTTTTAGTCTGTATGTGTCTCTTGCTTTGAGGTGGGTCTCTTGTAGACAGCATATATAGGGGTCTTGTTTTTGTATCCATTCAGCCAATCTTTGTCTTTTGGTTGGGGCATTCAACCTATTTACATTTAGGGTAATTATTGATAGGTGTGGTCCCGTTGCCATTTACTTTGTTGTTTTGGGTTCACGTTTATACAACCTTTCTGCATTTCCTGTCTAGAGAAGATCCTTTAGCATTTGTTGAAGTGCTGGTTTGGTGGTGCTGAATTCTCTCAGCTTTTGCTTATCTGTAAAGCTTTTGTATTCTCCTTCATATCTGAATGAGATCCTTGCTGGATACAGTAATCTAGGTTGTAGGTTATTCTCTTTCATTACTTTCAGTACGTCCTGCCATTCCCTTCTGGCCTGGAGGGTTTCTATTGATAGATCAGCTGTTATCCTTATGGGAATCCCTTTGTGTGTTATTTGTTGTTTCTCCCTTGTTGCTTTTAATATTTGTTCTTTGTGTTTGATCTTTGTTAATTTGATTAATATGTGTCTTGGGGTGTTTCGCCTTGGGTTTATCCTGTTTGGGACTCTCTGGGCTTCTTGGACTTGGGTGGCTATTTCTTTCCCCATTTTAGGGAAGTTTTCAGCTATTATCTCCTCGAGTATTTTCTCATGGCCTTTCTTTTTGTCTTCTTCTTCTGGAATTCCTATGATTCGAATGTTGGGGCGTTTCACATTGTCCCAGAGGTCCCTGAGGTTGTCCTCATTTCTTTTGATCCTTTTTTCTTTTTTCCTCTCTGTTTCATTTATTTCCACCATTTTATCTTCTATCTCACTTATCCTATCTTCTGCTTCTGTTAGTCTACTCTTGGTTCCCTCCAAAGTGTTTTTGATCTCATTCATTGCATTATTCATTTTTAATTGACTCTTTTTTATTTCTTCTAGGTCTTTATTAAACATTTCTTGTATCTTTTCAATCTTTGTCTCCAGGCTATTAATCTGTAACTCCATTTTGTTTTCAAGATTTTGGATCATTTTTATTATCATTATTCTAAATTCTTTTTCAGGTAGATTCCCTATCTCCTCCTCTTTTGTTTGACTTGGTGGGCATTTTTCATGTTCCTTTACCTTTTGGGTATTTCTTTGCCTCTTCATCTTGTTTAGATTGCTGTGTCTGGAGTGGGCTTTCTGTATTCTGGAGGTCTGTGGTTCCTTTTTATTGTGGAGGATTTACCCCGTGGGTCGGGTTAGACGATTGGCTTGTCAAGGTTTCCTGGTTACGGAAGCTTGCGTCAGTGTTCTGGTGCATTGAATTTGATTTCTTCTCTTTGGAGAGCAATGGAGTGCCCAGTAATGAGTTTTGAGATGGGTCTATGTGTTAGGTGTGTCCTTGGGCAGCCTGTATGCTGACGTTCACGGCTATGTTCCTGCGTTGCTGGAGAATTTGCGTGGTATGTCTTGCTCTAAAACTTATTGGCTCTTGGGTGGTGGTTGGTTTCAGTGTAGGTATGGAGGCTTTTGGACGGTCACTTATTACTTAAAGTTTCATGTAGTCAGGAGTTTTCTGGTGTTCTCAGGTTTTGGGCTTAAGTCTCCTGCCTCTGGATTTCAGTTTTATTCTTCCTGTAGTCTTAGGACTTCTCCAACTATACAGCACTGATAAGAAAACTTCTAGGTTAATGGCAAAAAGATTCTCCCCCGTTAGGGACACCCAGAGAGGTTCACAGAGTTACATGAAGAAGAGGAGAGGGAGGAGGGAGATAGAGATGAGCAGGAGGAGAAAAAGGGGGACTCAAGAGGAGAGAGACAGATCTACACAGCTGTCTGTTCCCAGAGTGTTCTCTGTAGCCCAGTAACCTACAAAGATTCACAGAATTGGATTGGGAAGAGAAGGGGAAAGGAGGAAATAGAGGTGTTCTGAGGTAGAAAACAGAGAGTCAAGATTGGGAGAGAATAATCTTCAGTTTAAAAATAGGGCTTCTCTTCTTTTTTTTTTGTAAGGTTATAGTGTATTGAAAATGAAAATTAAGGAGTAGTAGAGGAGTACTAGAGGACTTTAAAAGAAATAAGAGAAAAAGAAAAATAGAAAATAGAAGATAAAAAGGAAAGAAAAAAAAGAGAAAAAAAAAGAAAAAGAAATGAAAAAAAAAAAGAAAGAAAAAAAAATTTTTTTTTCTCCTAATTAAAAAAATCGTAAAAATCTATGGAAATGAAAGTTAAGGAGTAATGGGGGAGTAATAGGGGATTTTAAAGGAAAATAAAAGAGAAAAAATAAAAAAGAAAAAATAATAAAAAAGAAAAAATAAAAAAAGAAAAAAAAAAGAGAGAAAAAAGTAAAATTATATCTAGGAGTTTCTCTGGAGCCGTTGCGGTCAGTGTGGGTTCGGCTCAGTTTCAGCTAGCTCCTCGTTCCAGCTTACACTTCTCGATATCTACAGGCCCCTTCCGGTGTAGTCGTTGTTTTCTACAGGGATTTTAATCTGTTGCACCAGTCCCTTCTGAGGCGGTTCCCTTTGTTTATTTGGCTTCTGTTTGCCGGTCTCTTCAGAGCCTCATTTCCGCCCTGACACAGGCGGGCGGAGGTGGACTCTTATTCAGGTAGCTAGTTCCGTCGCTCTGCGGGGACGGGAGGGGCTGGCGCTGCAGGGAGGGGCTTGCGCTGCCGGGCGGGGCTGACGCTGCTTTCTCCGTCTGCGCTGCTCAGGCTCCCGGCTGTTCTATATGGAGCACACCCCGCGCTGCGCGAGGTTCCAGCCCTCGGGTGTTCCACAAAAGCGCGGAAGGAAAAGCTGCGCCTGCTCTCTGTGCCTTCCCCGTCAGAGCGGTCCAGGCAGCGAGGGGCTTGATGGGCGCGCTATCCCCAGGTGTGGCGCACCCACTCCCTTCCTCGGACCCAGTTTCAGTTTCCGCTGGCGCCAGTCGGGTGCGCGCGCCCTCCGCCCTCCGCGTCCCCAGCCCCAGTCCCCGCCCGCGCCGGTCGGGTGCCTGCGCCCTGTGTCTCGCCGCGACCTTCCCCTCCCCCCTGCCTCCTGCCTCCGGCGGGGCTGGGCCGGTCCGCAGCCTGCGAGCTCTTCTCTGGATTTTCTTGGTCTCTTTGTTCTGCGAACGGCCGGCAGTGTGTTCGGGCCGGCTAATTTACTCTCTCTCCTTTGGTCTCCCACAGTTCAAGTTGGCAACTCACAGAAGCTCCCTCATATTGTCCTCAGGGCACTCAGGCCCGGACCCTACCCCAAGCAATGCCGCCTAAGACTCCCTTCCCGGGACGGATCTCCGTCCTTAGCTCTTTTGTCTCACTTTTAATCTTTTATATTTTGTCCTACCTCCTTTTGAAGACAATGGGCTGCTTTTCTGGGCGCCTGATGACCTCAGCTAGCGATCAGAAGTTGTTTTGCGAAGTTTGCTCTGCGTTCAGTCATTCTTTTGATGAATTTGTAGGAGAGAAAGTGGTCTCCCCGTCCTACTCCTCCGCCATCTTGGCTCCGCCCCTCCTTTTCTTTTTAGAATTGTCCCCAGACCACTTGATTGTCCCATTGCAACCAATTAAAGATCAACCATGTACCTGAAAACCAATTAGCAAGTCTGCCCCACTTCCAAAAATACAAATCCCCCTTGATAGAATGCTTGCCAGAGATTCAGTTTTCCTTTTTCTTTTTTAAACTTTATAAAACTTGCTGTGCTATGCTAAGTGGCTTCAGGCCTGTCTGACTCTTTTGACCCCATGGACTGGAGCCCACCAGGCTCCTCTCTTCATGGAATTCTCCAGGCAAGAATACAGGAATGGGTTGCCATTTCCTTTTCCAGGGGGTCTTCCTGACCTAGGGATCGAACCTGCATCTCTTGAGTCTCCTGCACTGGCCAGCAGGATCTTTACACTAAAGCTTACTCTCCTTTATAACATCTTTGACGCCTTGCTGAAATGAAAGTGATGGCTGAAAGATTTCCTTGGTGCAAGTTTATGAATGCTGCTGCTGCTGTGTAGTCTCTAAGTTGTGTCTGACTCTTTGCGACTCGACCCTATGGCTTGTAGCCCGCCAGACTCCTCTGTCCATGAATGGTCTTTGTTAATTTTGTCTTGGACTTTTCTTTGTCTTTAAGAAATAAAATAAAAATGCATTTGCAATTCACAGTACACAGTTATAACATCTATAGATTTCCATGATTTTCTGACATGGATGCAATGAGTTACATTAAAACAAACAAACCCCAGTCTCACAGTTCTTTCTCTTCTCTCTACAAAGGTTCTTCCTATCTCTGACCTTATAATTCAGTTGATAAAACCTGTTTGATTGTTTGGGAGCACACATCTGCTAATGGTCATAGTAAGTGTGTTATGGAGGAGAGTGATGAAAGAGTACTCTAATGTTCTCAAAAGTGGTATTTACTCCAAGCAGGAAGAGTTCTGCAGTTTTTGATTGTTACATGCTCTATTGACTATGCTAAAGCCTTTAAATGTGTGGATTACAACAAACTGGAAAATTCTTAAAGAGATAGAAATACCAGACCACCTTACCTGCCTCCTGAGAAACCTGTATGCAGATCAAGAAGGAACAGTTAGAACCGGAAATGGAACAATGGACTGGTTTCAAATTGGGAAAAGAGTAATTCAAGGCTGTATATTGTCACCTTGCTTATTTAACTTATACTCAGAGTGCATCATATGAAATGCCAGGCTGGATGAATCAAAAGCTGGACTCAAGAGTGCCAGGAGAAATATCAGTAACCTCAGATATGCAGATGACACCATCCTTATGGCAGGAAGCAAAGAGGAACTGAAGAGCCTCTTTTGAAAATGAAACAGGAGAGTGAAAAACCTGGCTTAAAACTCAACATTCAAAAACAAAGATTATGGCATCTGGTCCCATCACTTCATGGCAAATAGATGAAGAACAGTGGAAATAGTGAGAGACTTTATTTTCTTGGGCTCCAAAATCACTGCAGATGGTGACTGCAGCCACAAAGCTGAAAGACACTTGCTTCTTGGAAGAAAAACTATGACAAACCTAAACAGCTTATTAAAATGCAAAGACATTATTTTGCCAACAAAAGTCCATATGGTCAAAGCTATGGTTTTTCCCTTAGTCATGTAAGGATGTGAGAGTTAGATCTTCGTAAAGAAGGCTGAAAGCTGAAGAATTTATGCTTTTGAGCTGTGGAATTGGAGAAGACTCTCAAGAGTACCTTGGACTGCAAGGAGATCAAACCAGTCAATCCTAAAGGAAGTCAATCCTGCATATTCATTGGAAAGATTGATGCTGAAGCTCCAATACTTTGGCCACCTGATATGAAGAGACAACTCATTAGAAAAGACCCTGATGCTGGGAAAGACTGAAGACAGGAGGAGAAGGGGATGACAGAGCATGAGATTGTTGGATGGCATCACTGATTCAATGGACATCAGTTTGAACAAGCTCTGAAAAATGGTGAAGGACAGGGAAGCCTGGCATGCTGTTAGTCCATGGGGTCACAAAGAGTCGGACACAGCTGAGTGAGTGAACAACAAATGGGCTCCAGGGAGCAGATATAATATATATGTGCAATTGGTAATTTAATATAATCTACATGTTTTTTTCTAAACCAAAAACATTTTTTTATTAGTTGTGGATGAGCCGTTTAATTCCTTACGTAGAAATGAAATGAAAAAAAACAAAACAAAAACAAAAAGTAAAAGTTGATAAGCAGCAAAGTGTATGAAGATATACCTTTTATTTCTTGAAGTTTTCTTATTCTTCCTGAAATTGCATATTTTTAAATTGGGTTGATGCTTTCTCATAAAGTCCTGGCTTTAGAGTTTTAAAGGCTTTAGATTTTTAAAGGAGAGGATTAGGGAGAAAGGGCTAAAGGGTAGAAAGCCACACAACATTTCACTACTCATTTGGTCACTGCTGCAAGTGACTGATTCTTTTTTTCTCTTAAAATAGTTTTATTTTATTTTATTTATTTATTTTTGGCTAAGCTGGGTCTTTGTTGCTGCACAGGTTTTTCTCCAGTTGAGACTAGCTGGAGCAACTCTCTAGCTCCAGTGCATGGGCTTCTCATCGCAGTGGCTTCTTTTGTTGTGGTGCACAGGCTCAATAGTTGTGGAGCATGGCTTCATTGCTTTGAGGCACATGGGATCTTCCTATATTCCTGTATCAGGGATTGAACCCATGTCTCCTGCATGGCAGGTGGATACTTTACCACTGATCCACCAGTGGAGCCTAAGACTGATGATGGAACCTGATGAATTGTCTACTCTGGGGAAAGTGGTGCAATATTTATTTCCCTTTATACACTAATGGTGTATAAAGATCAATGGTGGTCCCACAAATTTAGCTCCTCAAATTTCTGTAATGCATGAGTATAACATATTTCCCCACTAATGCATCATGACTATGAATCAGAGATTCCTGAGAGGAAAGGGAAATATATGAGGCTCTGGCAAAGGTGAAGCATAGACTTGATTTACCTGTCAGAAACTGGTTAAAACCTGTGTATAACTGGTGATTATAAGTCAGAGCTTTGGGTAAGAGGTAAGGCTGAGAAGATTTTAAGTGCTATATAGGATATATCTGATCATTGTAATGGATCAGACAGTTCAGTTACTTAGTCGTGTCCAACTTTTTGCGACCCCATGGACCACAGCATGCCAGGCTTCCCTGTCCATCACCAAATCCTGGAGCTTACTCAAACTTATGTCAGTGATGCCACCCAAACCATCTCATCCTCTGTCATCCCCTTCACCTCCTGTCTTCAATCTTTGCAAGCATCAGTGTCTTTTCCAATGAATCAGTTCTTCGCATCAGGTGGCCAAAGTATTGGAGTTTCAGCTTCAGCATCAGTCCTTCTAATGAATATTCAGGACTTATTTCCTTTAGGATTGACTGACTGGATCTCCTTGTAATCAAGAGACTCTCAAGAGTCTCCTCCAGCACCACAGTTCAAAAGCATCAATTCTTCAGCGCTCAGCTTTCTTTATAGTCCAACTCTCACATCCATACATGAACACTGGAAAAACCATCGCTTTGACTAGATGGACCTTTGTTGGCAAAGTAATGTCTCTGCTTTTTAATATGCTGTCTAGGTTGATCATAGCTTTTCTGCCAAAGAGCAAGTGTCTTTTAATTTCATGGCTGCAGTCACCATCTGCAGTGATTTTGGAGCCCCCCAAAATAAAGTCTGTCACTATATTCACTGTTTCCCCATTCATTTGCCATGAAGTGATGGGACTGGATGCCATGATCTTAGTTTTCTGAATGTTGAGCTTTAAGCCAACTTTTTCACTCTCCTCTTTCACTTTCAACAATAGACTCTTTAGTTTTCTTCACTTTCTGCCATAAGGGTGGTGTTATCTGCATATCTGAGGTTATTGGTATTTCTCCTGGCAATCTTGAGTCCAGTTTGTGCTTCATCCAACCTGGCATTTCACATGATGTACTCTGCATATAAGTTAAATAAGCAGGGTGACAATATACAGCCTTGATGTACTCCTTTTCATGTTTGGAACCAGTCTGTTGTTCCGTGTCTGGTTCTAGCTGTTGCTTCTTGACCTGCATACAGATTTCTCAGGAGGCAGGTCAGGTGGTCTGGTATTCCCATCTCTTTATGTCACAGTTTGTTGTGATCCACAGTGAAAGGCTTTGGCATAGTCAATAAAGCAGAAGTAGGTATTTTTCTGGAACTCTCTTGCTTTACGGATTATCCAGTGGATGTTAGCATTTGATCTCTGGTTCCTCTGTCTTTTCTAAATCCAGCTTGAATGTCTGGAAGTTCATGGTTCATGTACTGGTTGAAGCCTGGCTCGGAGAATTTTGAGCATTACTTTGCCAGCGTGTGAGATGAGTGCAATTGTGTGGTAGTTTGAGAATTCTTTGGCATTGCCTTTTCTTTGGGATTGGAATGAAAACTGACCTTTTCCAGTCCTGTGGCCACTGCTGAGTTTTCCAAATTTGCTGACATATTGAGTGCAGCACTTTTGTAGCATCATCTTTTAGGATTTGAAATAGCTCAACTGGAATTCCATCATCTCCACTAGCTTTGTTCATAGTGATGCTTCCTAAGGCCCACTTGACTTCACATTCCAGGATGTCTGGCTCTAGGTGAATGATCACACCATCATGGTTATCTGGGTCATGAAGATCTTTTTTATGTAGTTCTTCTGCATATTCTTCCCACCTCTTCTTAATATCTTCTACTTCTGTTAGGTCCATACCATTTCTGTCCTTTATTTGCCCATCTTTACATGAAATATTCCCTTGGTGTCTCTAATGTTCTTGAAGAGATCTCTAGTTTTTCCCATTCTATCATTTTCCTCTATTTCTTTGCTTTGATCACTGAGGAAGGCTTTCTTATCTCTCCTTTATATTCTTTGGAACTCTGCATTCAAATAAGTATATCTTTCCTTTTCTCCTTTGCCTTTTGCTTCTCTTCTTTTCTCAGCTCTTTGTAAGGCCTCCTCAGACATTCTTTTTTTTTTTTTTTTTGCATTTCTTTTTTTGGGGATGGTCTTGATCCCTGCCTCCTGTACAATGGCATGAGCCTCTGTCCATAGTTCTTCTGGAACTCCATCAGATCTAGTCCCTTGAATCTATTTCTCAATTCCACTGTGTAATCATAAGGGATTTGGTTTAGGTTGTACCTGAATGGTCTAGTGGTTTTCCCTACTTTCTCAATTTAAGTCTGAATTTGGTAATAAGGAGTTCATGATCTGAGTCACAGTCAGCTCCTGGTCTTGTTTTTGCTGACTGTATAAAGCTTCTCCATCTTTGGCTGCAAAAAAATATAATCAATCTGATTTCAGTGTTGACCATCTGATGATGTCCATGTGTAGAGTCTTCTCCTATGTGGTTGGAAGAGGGTGTTTGCTATGACCAGTGCATTCTCTTGACAAAATTCTGTTAACCTTTGACCTGCTTTGTTTTGTACTCCAAGGCCAAATATGCCTCTTACTCCAGGTGTTTCTTGACTTCCTACTTTTGCATTCCAGTCCCCTATAATGAAAAGGACATCATTTTTGGGTGTTAGTTCTAAAAGGTCTTGTAGGTCTTCATAGAACTGTTCAACTTCACCTTTTTCAGCATTATTGGTTGGGGTATAGACTTGGATTGCTGTGATATTGAAAATTTTGTCTTGGAAACTAACAGAGGTCATCCTCTCATTTTTGAGATTGCATCCAAGTACTGCATTTCAGACTCTTTTGTTGACTATGATGGCTACTCCATTTCTTCTAAGGGATTCGTGCCCACAGTAGTAGATATAATGGTCATCTGAGTTAAATTCACCCATTCCAGTCCATTTCAGTTCACTGATTCTTAAAATTTCGATGTTCACTCTTGTCATCTCCTGTTTGACCCCTTCCAATTTGCCTTGTTTTATGGACCTAACGTTCCAGATTCCTATGCAATATTGCTCTTTACAGCATCCTACTTTACCTCCATCACCAGTTACATTTACAACTCTGTGTTGTTTTTGCTTTGGCTCCATCTCTTCATTCTTTCTGGAGTTATGGATAATTATATGTAAATATAATTTACAGGAGATCTGAGTAGTGGGTTCAGTCCTTGGGTTGGGAAGATCCTCTGGAGAAGGAAATGTCAACCCGCTCCAGTATTCTTGCCTGGATAAACCCATTAACAGAAGAGCTAGGTGGGCTTCAGTCCACCAGGTAGCAGAGAGTCCGGCATGACTGAGTGACTGAACAACAACAAATGTCATGCTATATCTACTAGGTTCCCCAAATCATTTTCATTTCACATGTTGGCCATTCAGACCATTCTCATTTTGAAATTTGCAGTAGAAATCACAATAGTTTTCATGGAAGTCCTTAACTCAAGAAATCAGAATATTTGGCATTTTCATTGTGTGATTTTTCTAAATTTTAAAATTCATATCAAACATGGCTGTGCAAACTTTGATATTCCCAGTGAATTTGCTTATTGATTTTAACTTACACTAAATTTATTTTGTCAGTCATCTGAAACATTCTACATTTCTTTGTTTCTCACTGACTTCTGCATATGCTTTTATTTTGCACAGGAGAGACATTGGTAAATTAGTATAGTCCTGCTAAGTATCAGAAAGTAAAGACCTTCATCAATTTCAATTATAAATGTTTTATCTGTCTAGAGATTCGAATTGTTAAAATCAGGCAAAGAAAATTATCAGATCAAATTCTATATGCAAGAGGCAACCAAAAGCTTTATGTTCTATTAGTAATGCAGGTGCTTGACACTGTTTAATGGAACACAGTGGTGTACCACAATGTCTTGACAACCTGAAGTGTGCCTCCTGAATAGACTTGTGAAAGTTTAATTGGATAGGAGACTACTCCACAAGGGACCACTAGCACTTTAATAGCTAGTTGCAGACCCCTAGTGAGGTTGAATAATTACAATCAAGGAGCTATAGCCGTTTCCATGACTGCACTTATACTTCTGCAGAAAGGCCCATTTTCCTCTACATGACAGTTCACTTTGTATTAATTATAGATTACATGCTTCAGCCCTCTATCATTATGCTAGCATATTCTCATAAAGGATGGTACATTAACCATGAAACACTGTATTCATTGCATGTATGACTGTTCAGCTCCCTGCCCTGGGTGTGTGTATGTGGAAGAAAGGGGAAAAAAAGGTCATTTTATAAATATCAATGGCACCAGATGTGCAAATAACAAATCAAAAGGCAGCAAAGCAGAGGCTGGCACAGTCTCAACCTAAAATGGAGCTATCATATGTACTTTACCCTCTATTTCTATTTTCTAGCACATGTTGATTAAAAATGGAGCAGGCTTGAAATATAGTAAACATTAAATAATTGAATTATTCTTTTCACTAGAAGAATCACCTGCAAAGCTACTCCTATCACTCGTCACTGTTGCTTTCTTTCTGTGAATGGCAACCATAGATATTGGTCTGGAGAAGGGAACTCATAGCAGATAATCTGTGTGCCCGTCACTGGGATAAAGCTTAAATCAACATAATTTCATTATGAAAAACTCTCTCCAAACTAGGACTTATACTTACTATACAGCAAAAGTAAACAGAAGCACTTTTAAGATAAACTATGTAGGATTCAATTTCCAGACCATCTAATGGCAACATCTGTGCCCATTTAACCACATGGTCCTTTCTCCAGGGATAATAAAATTGAGGGAAGTGGGGCAATATTGACAAATTTTCCCTTAAGTCAGCTTAAAAATACCTCTATTCATGATAAAATTGCATCGTGATTTCTAAAAATGGAATTCGGTAGATCAGTTGTGTTTTAACATTAATGTGTCATATGTATTTCAACTGTATCTTAGCTCTTTTAGTATAAAATGTATTAATATACAAACCTCAAACTTCTAAAAAACATTACCCTAATATTGCTTCCTTCTAATAATATATCATGGTGAGGATTAGGCAGGTTGCTAGATATTTTCTATCAAGCTTTCTATAACTGTCTTTGTCTTTCATGTTTCTGAATATCCATTTTCCAGAGAGGTGTCAAAATCAAATATTTTAACTTTTAAGCAAAAGGTTTGGTGGATCAGACTTTATAATTTTGTAGCAGATTTGTGTCTTACATCTAGAAATTGCTGTTACTTTTTAGTATGTGCTTAGTCGCTCAGTCATGTCCAACTCTTTGCAACCCCATGGACTGTAGCCCTTCAGGCTCCTCTGTCCGTGGAGATTCTCCAGGCAAGAATGCTGGAGTGGGTTGCCATGCTCTCCTCCAGGGAACATTTTAGTATAAAAAATTTCAAAAGCAGAGAGAGTTTTAATGTTGATTTTCCCACTTAACACTTTTACCATTTTTAAAATAATGAGGTGATTTATTAATATATGAAATATAGTGATAAACTCATAGTGGTGGTGGTTTAGTCCCTAAGTCACGTCCGACCCTTGCAACCCCTTGGACTGTAGCCTGCCAAGCTCCTCTGCCCAGGGAATTCTCCAGGCAAGAATACTGGAGTGGGTTGCCATTTTCTTCTCTGGAGTATCTTCCCAGCCCCAGAATTGAACCCAGATCTTCTGCATTACAGGCAAATTCTTTACTGACTGAGCTATGAGGGAAGCCCCAAAGTGAAAGTGAAGTGGAAGGGAAAGTCACTCAGTTGTGTCTGATTCTTTGCAACCCCATGGCTTATACAGTCCATGGAATTATCCAGGCAGAATACTGGAGTGGGTAGCCTTTCCTTTCTCTGGGAAATCTTCCCAACCCAGGAATTGAACCAGGGTCTCCTGCATTGCAGGGGGATTTTTCACTAACTGAGCTATCAGGGAAGCACAATAAACTCATAGATTTATTCATATAGACAGATATATTTCTGTCCATTATAGCTACCTTTAATCTTGCTCAAAATGTTCTAACTTTGCTGTGAAATCTCCCCAAATTACATTAAAAGACATTTGTCCTTAAAAACAATAGTCTTTCATAACTTCCTTGGTATAAAAATGGGGTCCAAGTTCATATTGTAGATTCTTGCCACAAACCTGGGTATCAGTCACTTCTTCCAAGAAGCCCTAGTTCTTTAGAACAGAAAATGGTATGTAGAGACCACAAACCTCACAACAGAGATGATTTTTGCTGACAGATTTATCAGTATTTCTTAAACTTTTCAAGTGGATAATGATAGAAAATCTATACTTTTTTAAAGAAAAATGTGCCATGGGTTCCTAGTTTTTTAAGTTCAAACTTAATTCACAGAGATTTTGCTTAATTCTTTTATTTTTCTAATTGCATTACTCTTCCTGTATATGAAAAATTTTGTTGTTAATTGAATTGACATAATTTGTTAATATAATAAATATAATTTTCAGTACTAATGATACAACTGAAAAAACAAAGAATTTGACTCTTTTTAACTTAAAAATCTCACTGTCTTACCACAACTTCTCTCTGTATGACTTGTCTACCAATTTCATAATGACTTATTTGTTTCATTTTTCTATAATTTTTAATGTATTTTATGTAGAGAAGTATATGTGTGTGTATTTTGTATATGTGTGTGTATTTCATATATGGTTATATTTGTAGGTTCAAAATTTAAATTTACAATGTTAGTTAAAAATTTAAAAGAAGTCTCACTTTTTGCACATGTCTCATACACCTATACCCATTTGCTCCCATCTCTATACGTAACTTTTTTTCAGTGTTCATGTATATTCACACTTTCTTAGATAAATGGTGGCTTACTTTAGCATACACTCATTTCTTCCACTTTGATGTGTTTCATTTGTATATCCTAGAGGATCTGCATAGCACTAATTAGAGATATTTCTTATTTATTTTACAGTTGCAGAATACTTTATTACGTGGATGTTTCATCATTAAATTGGTTTCTTATTGATGATCTTTTGAGTTGCTTTTAGTCCTTTTCTATAATGATTAGTTATCATAGCATATTTTAGTCATCAGTTTCTTGATGAATTTCTCAAAATTCATCCAGTTGTCTATAAAGGCAATGGCTGGATGAGGTTATCTCTGTTGGGTTTATCTAGATGGTGTATATCATCATGGGTTAATTATGTACGATTCAGCAAAGAATGTTTCTATAATCCTTGTTTGTTTTTACATTTGTATATTCAGTACATTTGTTAAGTAATATAGAAATAAAAGGGCTTACTTGGTGGCTCGGTGATAAAGAACCTGCCTGACAATGCAGGAGATGTGGATTTGATCCCTGGGTGGGGAAGATCCCCTGGAGAAGGAAATGGCAACACACTCAAGTACTCTTGCCTGTCAAATCCCATGGACAGAGGAATATGGTGGCTATATCCATGGGGTCACAAAGAATCAGACATGATTTAGTGACTAAACAACAACATAGAAATAAAAGCTTCAGAATTTATTGGGCATTCTTCTTTATCATGATCAGAATTGCATAGCTGATTGCTAAAAGAATATGTCTCCATTTTTAATGACCTAAAGCAGAGGAATATGAATGTCAGGGAGGAAGGTGATATGTCTCCTTGATACTGACAATGTTTCTGTTTCCTGAGAGAAGAGAAAAAGGATATTTCAAAAATAAATGCATTTCTTTTTCAAGAAATTTTAGGTATTTCCTCCAACAATAGATAGCCAAATAATAGGGAAGCTCTTCCTTTTTAAGATGAAGTTTTGCATCAACGGGTTTGCAAAATGATGATCTGATAGTCTACAAATGTAATTTGTGTAGCCAAATCCATTGCCTTTGGCAGAGACATCCTCTTCATTAAGTCACAGCCCTTGTTCTTCCCTAGTCCTTGCATTTCTGCTGCTTTACTTATTTATTGTAAGTATCAGGCCTGTAAAGACATTTGAGTTTATAAAATATGCCTGATAGAGTTTTTGCTCAGAAAGTGTGAAGTTAAGAGATTATAAATTTAGATTCTACCTTTTAAAACTTGACCAAACTTGTTACATAAGACTTATGGTGGGACTTAAGATATAATTGACATTGTCTTTCACAGAGTTACATCCAGAGGATGATTTTCCTTAAGCATAATGTACCACAACTAGAAAATCCTCTGGTTATTTGTTTATTAGAATGACCAGGGAATTTACTTTCTAGTTAAACATTGTTTGTGAAATTGATTTTTTAAATAATAATAGCTGACAATTATATAAATGTGTATGTCAGTATGTCAGCCACTTTTCTAAGAGCTTTGTCTAGTAACCCTATGAAGTATGTGCATGTGTGCTCAGTCGCTTAGTCTGGTTGCTCAGCTGTATCTGACTCTGCAACCCTATGGATTGTAGTCCACCAGGCTCTTCTGTCCATAGGATTTTCCAGGCAAGAATACTGGAGTGGGTTGCCATTCCTTACTCCAAGGGTTCTTCCGGACCCAGGGATCAAACCCACGTCTCCTATATCTCTTGCATTAGCAGGCGGAGCCATTACCACTGAGCCACCTGGTAAGCAACCCTATAAGGTATTACTCCTTCTTTTATAGAGGAGGATAATAAAGGATAAAGATCTTAATCAACTAGCTATCAGTTGACACTGCTAAATATTAATAGATTTTGAAGTCATCTAGACTTGGAAGTGAGAAATAGATTTAAGGGACTAGATCTGTAGACAGAATGTCTGATGAACTATAGACAGAGGTTTGTGACATTGTACAGGAGACAGGGATCAAGACCATCCCCAAGAAAAAGATATGCAAAAAGAAAAACATGAATGTCTGAAGAGGCCTTACAAATAGCTGTGAAAAGAAGAGAAGTGAAAGGCAAAGGAGGAAAAGAAAGATATACCCATTAGAATGCAGAATTCCAAAGAAGAGCAAGGAGAGATAAGAAAGCCTTCCTCAGTGATCAGTGCAAAGAAATAGAGGAAAACAATAGAATAGGAAAGACTAGAGATCTCTTCAAGAAAATTAGAGATACCAAGGGAACATTTCATGCAAAGATGGGCTCAAAAAAGGACAGAAATGGTATGGTCCTAACAGAAGCGGAAGATATTAAGAAGAGGTGGCAAGAATACACAGAAGAACTATACAAAAAAGATCTTCACGAATCAGATAATCATGATGATGATTTCCCAATTTGGAACCAGTCTGTTGTTCCATGTCCAGTTCTAACTGTTTCTTCCTGACCTGCATACAGATTTTGCAAGAGGCTGGTCAGGTGGCCTGACCATCTCTTGAATTTTCCATAGTTTGTTGTGATCCACACAGTCAAAGGCTTTGGCATAGTCAATAAAGCAGAAATAGATGTTTTTCTGGGACTCTCTTGCTTTATCAATGATCCAACAGATGTTGGCAGTTTGATCTCTGGTTCCTCTGCCTTTTCTAAATCCAGCTTGAATATCTGGAAGTTCATGGTCATGTACTGTTGAAGCCTGGCTTGGAGAATTTTGAGCATTACTTTGCCAGCTTGTGAGATGAGTGAAATTGTGTGGTAGTTTGAGCATTCTTTGGCATTGCCTTTCTTTGGGATTGGAATGAAAACTGACTTTTCCAGTCGTGTGGCTACTGCTGAATTTTCCAAATTTGCTGGCATACTGAGTGCAACACTTTCACAGCATCATCTTTTAGGATTTGAAATAGCTCAACTGGAACTCCATCACCTCCACTAGTTTTGTTCATAGTTTTGCTTCCTAAGGCCCACGTGACTTCGCATTCCAGGATGCCTGGCTCTAGGTGAGTGATCAAACCATCGTGAATATCTGGTTCGTGAAGATATTTTTTGTATAGTTCTTCTGTGTATTCTTGCCACCTCTTCTTTATATTTTCTGCCTCTGTTAGGTCCATACCATTTCTGTCCTTTTTTGAGCCCATCTTTGCATGAAATGTTCCCTTGGTATCTCTAATTTTCTTGAAGAGATCTCTAGTCTTTCCTATTCTATTGTTTTCCTCTATTTCTTTGCACTGATCACTGAGGAAGGTTTTCTTATCTCTCCTGGCTATTCTTTGGAACTCTGCATTCAAATGGGCATATCTTTCCTTTTCTCCTTTACTTTTTGCCTCTGTTCTTTTCACAGCTGTTTGTAAGGCTTCTTCAGACAGCCATTTTGCTTTTTAGCATATCTTTTTCTTGGGGATGGTCTTTATCCCTGTCTCCATACAATGTCATGAACCTCTGTCTATAGTTCTTGAGGCACTCTATATATCTGATATATTCCCTTAAATCTATTTCTCACTTCTACTATATAATCATAATATATTTGATTTAGGTCATGCCTGAATGGTCTGGTGGTTTTCCCTACTTTCTTCAATTTAAGTCTAAATTTGGTAATAAGGAATTCATGATCTGAACCACAGTCAGCCACTGGTATTGTTTTTGCTGACTTTATAGAACTTCTCCATCTTTGGCTGCAAAGAATATAATCAGTCTGATATCATTGTTGACTATCTGGTGATGTTCATGTGTAGAGTCTTCTCTTGTGTTGTTGGAAGAGGGTGTTTGCTATGACCAGTGCATTCTCTTGGAAGAACTCTATTAGCCTTTGCCCTTCTTCATTCCTTACTCCAAGGCCAAATTTGCCTGTTACTCCAGGTGTTTCTTGACTTCCTACTTTTGCATTCCAATCCCCTATAATGAAAAGGACAATTTTTGGGGTGTTAATTCTAGAAGGCCTTGTAGGTCTTCATAGAGCCATTCAACTTTTGCTTCTTCAGAATTACTGGCAGGGCATAGACTTGGATTACCATGATATTCAACGCTTTGCCTTGGAAATGAACAGAGATCATTCTGTCATTTTGAGACTGCATCCAAGTACTGTATTTTGGACTCTTATTGACTATGCTGGCTACTCAATTTCTTCTAAGGGATTCTTGCCCACAGTAGTAGATATAATGGTCATCTGAGTTAAATTCACCCATTCCAGTCCATTTTATGTTCCTATTACCATTTTCTTAATTGCTTCGGTATACTTTTTTGTAGATCTTTTCCTTCCCTTGTGTTTCCTGCCTAGAGAAGTTTCTTAAGCTTTGGTTGGTGGTGCTGAATTCTCTTTTGCTTGTCTAGAAAGCTTTGGGTTTCTCCATCAAATCTGAATGAGATTCTTGCTGAGTAGAGTATTCTTGGTTGTAGGTTCTTTCTTGGAATATATTGTGCCATCCCCTCTGACTTGTAAAGTTTCCATTGAGAAATTTTTGATAACCTTATGGGAGTCCACTTGTATTTTTTTTCCCTTGTTGCTGTTAATAATTTATCTGTCTTTAGTTTTTGTCAGTTTGATTACCATGTGTCTCAGTATGTTCCTCCTTGGATTTATCCCGCCTTGGACTTTCTGTGCTTCCTGTACATGGTTGACTATTTCCTTTCCCATGTTGAGGGAGTTTTCAGCTATTGTCTCTTCAAATATTTTCTCATGTCCTTTCTCTTTTCCTTCTGGGACCTCTATAATGCAAATATTCATGCATTTTATACTGTCCCATAGGTCTTTTATGCTGGCTTCATTTCTTTTCATTCTTTTTTCTATATTCTGTTTTGCAGCATTGATTTTCACCATTCTGTATTCCAGGTCATTTGTTGTTCTTTTGCTTCAGGTATTCTGCTATTGATTCCTTCTGGTGTATTGTTCATCCTTTTTATTTGTTCTTTAGTTCTTCTAGGTCATTGGTAAGCATTTCTTGCACTTCTCAATCTTTGCCTCCATTCTTTTTCAGAAATCCTGAATCATCTTCACTGTCATTATTCTGAATTCTATGTTTGGGAGGTTTCCTACCTCCACTTTATTTAGTTGTTTTCCTAGGCATTTATCTTGTTCCTTTATCTGGGACATAATCCTATCTCTTTTCTTTTAGAGTAGCTTTCCATGATTGTTATATTAGTTCCGAGGTTAATGGGATTGTAGTTCTTATTTCTTCTGTCTGCCCTCTGGTGAATGAAGGTAAGAGGCTTGTGCAAGCTTCTTGATGGGAGGGACTGGCTGTAGGGAGAACTGGGTCTTGCTCTGGTGGGCAGGGCCATGCTCAGTAGGGTAGGGCTTTGCTCCCTCCCTGTTAGTTGTTTGGCTTGAGACCACCCAGGCCTAGTGACTATATAGTGGGGCTATAGTGACCTCCAAGAGGACTTTTGCCAACACTTGAATCTCCCAGGACTGCTGTTGCCAGTACCCCTGTCCCCATGGCAGGTACTGCCAACCCACACCTCTGCAGGAGACCCTCAAATACTCACAGGTACTTCTGGCTCCATCTCCTGTGGGGTCCTGGTGCACATAAGATTTTGTTTGTGTCCTCCAAGAGTCTCTGTTTCCCCCAGTACCATGGAATCTCTGTAATCAATTCCCACTGGCCTTCAAAGTCAGATTCCCTGGCAATTCCCAGTCCCTTGGCCAGATTCCTGGGCTGGGGAGCCTGATATGGGGCCTAGGTCCTTCACAACACTGCGAGAACTTCTTTGGTATTATTGTTCTCCAGTTTGTGAGTCACCCACACAGTGGGTATAGGATTTGATTTAATTGTAATTGTGCCCCTCCTATGGTTTTGTTGTGGCTTCTCCTTTGTCCTTGAATAAGGGGTATCTTTTTTGGTGGGTTCCAGTGTCTTCCTTTCAATGGTTGTTCAACAGCTAGTTGTGATTTTGGTGCTCTGAAAGGAAAAGATGAGCACACATCCCTCTACTTTGCCTAAAACCATTTTTTGAAGTTTAGGGACAGTCTAAATGTCAATCTTTTGAAGTGTATATTATTTTTCCCCTTCAAAAACTTTGAATACACATTGTTTACTTTATTAAATTATAAAATATATACACATTATTTATTTTATTCAATTATTTTTTATCTTACAAATATCTTTCTTGAATTTTTATTTAACAATTCTGTATACGGATGTCTCATCTCCTCAAATAGATTGCAGGCATCTTTAGATGATTAAATAAATTTTATGCTTGTACTTTATTTTCCCCTTACCCAGAACTAGTATTATTACTGTAATGAGGATGCATTCTCTAAAACATTAATTTTAATTGAAAGGAAGATTGTTTTTCAGTGAGTTGAATTAATTCTATTTTCAAATCATATGTGGGACAGATATAAACTTATGGCTATAAATAGAAGATTTGCTTTTCCAAAAGTGTATGTGTGCATATAGACTTATTTGGTTATCATAAGTATGTTTATGTACACATACATAGAAACATATATAAACATAATACCACTTAAACATGCATTCCTTCAGAAAAGATATATATATATATACCTTTACCTACCAAACACTGTGTGTGTGTTTATGCACACACACATTCAAAGAGAAGTAAAGCAGAATAGGGATTATGCCAGAAAAAAGTCCTGGCAACTGAAAAAAAGAGTTTTATAACCTCTTGTGTTGGCTATCAGAAATAACCCATCTCTTTCCCCTCACAGCTGCATTGCTAATTAAATTGAATGGGTTCAATTTTAGCTGAACATTAATGGTATAATTGCATTGCTGTAAGTAATTAAAACCTTATCCTACTTACCCTGACAGATGGTTTGGTTGAAAGTTTCAACTGCAAAGGATAAAATTTATATAAGTGGATTCTAGAGAACAGACTCATTCACTCATATTTTGTTTGCCTAAGAAATAATTCCATAGATATTTATCCCACTGAACTTTGCTATAGGAGATAGTAGATGAAAACTTGTTGATCAGTGAGACTCTATTGGTATTCTTTTCTTTACATGAATTGTTTTTACCTATGATGGTTCAAAAATTAATGTATCATAACACTAAAATTGAATCTTAGAACTTAGTCTAAGGAAAATTTGTATTTAAAGAAACAGTCATTTTGTTTCACATTATAAACACTTCTTTGACTCAGCTGTTCTTTCAAACTTATTTTAAACATGTGGTAGCTCAGCTGATAAAGAATCTCACTCCAGTATTCTTGGGCTTCCCTGGTGGCTCAGATGGTAAAGAGTCTACCGGCCATGTAGGAGACCTGAGTTCAATCTCTGGGTTGGGAAGATCCCTGGAGGATAGCATGGCAGCCCACTCCAGTATTCTTGCCTAGAGAATCCCCATGGACAGAGGAGCCTGGTGGTCTACCATCCATGGGGTTGTGAAGAGTCAGACATGACTGAGTGACTAAGCTCACAAAGGAAAAGTAGGCCTGTATTGCATTAATAAAACTTTCCAGTCTCTTTAGAATTTATTCCCCAATTGTACATTTAGCAAATTTGCAACACATTAGTAACAGTGTTGTTCTACTCCATAACACAGTTCTTTTACATAAGTCCTAGAATATTTTTAATAGGAGACATCTTCAATGAAGGCATAATTATTTCAAATTGTATGAAACCTCAGGATTACTTCAATCAGTGTATTGTGAGGGGCTGCCATGTAATGGCATCTTCTCTCCTTTGCTCACTCTTTCGTCTCTTTTCTTTCTAGTCTTTGTTTTTCCTCTGCCTTTCTTCTCTTCCTTCCTTCTTTCCTTGCTTTTTGATTTTCTTTAACATACTGCATCAGAATAAATACTGAGAAAAAAAATTCATGCCTTCTCCCAGAGGTTTCCAACTATGTCATAGAATTTGAAGTTTGTGTGAAAAGGTCTGCAAAGCAAAGACCATTGCAGGGATCTGGCCAAGTTGGATAAGCATGAAGACTATAAAATTCTTTTCCAGATCATTTTACATTTTTGTTCAGTGAAATCTCCTCTATACCTGGATTCAATTTTTGAAAAATGTTATAAGATTTTCTTTTTCTTGTTTGTGCTATGCTAAGTTGTTTCAGTCATGTGAATCCCCTCTTTCTTGTTTAGACAACTCTTAAGAATATCTATTAGGAAAAAATGTGAATAACATTTATTTTCAGTATCACCAGGAATATTAACTTCAAATGACCTATCAAAGAGTGGAGTGGTTTTTTAAAAATATATAATGTTTCTCTTTTAGTGTCTTATAATCTTACAATGTTATTATAAATGAGTCTTTTATAATTATCTCAAATTCTGTGTAGATGAAAAGTGCAGCATTTTATATATTTTATATTTATATATATATATATTTTATTTATATATTTTGCTAGAATTATAGGATATTTCTGGGATATAATTTCACATGATTCTCATCTGAAACATTTGAGAAAATACTGGTAGGTATAACCCAACATTTTGGGAAAACTAGTACATTTTCCCCAAAGTATTTGAAAATTTGGAATGGCTTTAGTTCTGTTGTGCTGTACTGTGTTTAGTTGCTCAGTCATGTCCAGCTCTTGTCTGGCTCCTCTGTCCGTGAGATCTCCAAGCAAGAATACTGGAGTAGGTTGCCATGCCCTCCTCCAAGGGATCTTCCCAACCCAGGGATCAAACCCAGGTCTTCCACAATGCAGGCAGATTCTTATCAGCTGAGCCACAATGGAAGCCCAAGTATGCTGGACTGAGTGGCCTATCCCTTCTCCAAAGGATCTTCCCAACCCGGGAATTGAACTGGGGTCTCCTGATTGCAGGCAGATTCTTTACCAGCTGAGCTACCAGGGAATCCCTTAGTACTGCTAATAATGTCTAATTTAACCTACTTCAATTGTGAATAATTGAACTTAAGTTTTTTGTTTTGTTTTGTTTCCTGTTGTGTTACTAAAGAATGAAGAATGAAATTCTGCCATTGGCAGAAATATGGTTAAACCTAGAGACTATTATGCTTATTGCAGTGAGTCAAACAGAGAAAGACAAATACTATATGTTATTACTTATGTATAGGATCTAAAATATAAAACAAATAAAAGTACATAACAAAACAGAAACAAACTCACAGAGAAGACGAACTTGTACTTACGAAACTTGGGGGGGTGAAATTAGAGGAATGGAATTATCAAATATAAGCTATTATATGTAAAATAGATGAGCAACAGATATATTGTATGGCACAGGGCATTATAGCCATTATCTTGTAATAACTTACAATGGAGTGTATTCTGCAAAAATACTTATTCACTATGTAGTACTCCTGAAAATAATACAATATTTTATAAACCAGCTTTACTTCAATAAGAAAAGTACACCAGCATCTGAAGATCTCCAATCACCTACTTATTATTTCAGTTATGCTTGAACTGTTAAAATAAGCACAAATATTATGCATGCATGTGTTATGTTCCTGGAAATTTCAATTTTTTTGACTGCCTATCATGAATTAGAGTCTTCTTTCCATACTGTTTTAACTATATGTTTTTACTTATATGTTAGACTTTTAAAATATTTCCTTGTATTCAAACATGGTGGTCAAATTTCATTTGTCTTTGCTCCAAATGATTGTGCTACCCTTTTAAAGGCAAATAGGAAGTGTTTCTTGACTTATTTTTCCTTGAGTTGAATTGGATTTGTAACAATGACTATCCTCCTTTTCTCTAAACATGACTTGTAAAAAAAAAATTGAGTTTAATGAAATATTATTTACAGTCTCATGATTATTTTTCATCAGTCAAAACAAGTATCTTTTTAATACTTATTATGTGAAAATCCCTATCATTGTACTGGGTAATATGAAAATCAAGGCTTGAGCTGTTGCTTTTAAATTAGATACCTCATTTGAAACCACTTTATTGAAATTCTTTTGCCACATGAATTTCACACATACAAAAATGACTACATGATTATTTGTAGTTTAAAATTTATCATTTGAAATCTATTGTATACCCCCAGCATATGATGAATTATAAAAGGAGAGTATTATTTCATTACTGCCCACATTCATTAATCCATTTAACAAATATTTGCCAAATACCTACTATCTGCCATAATCAGATGCTAAGAATAAAATGGGAACAAGAGAGGCAAGATCACTGCTATAATAAAACTTATATTCTAATGGAGACTACAGGTACCAGATGTAAGCAAAAAAGGGATTAAGATAGGAAATAATGAGGTAGGGGTTCCCTTAGATATCAGATGGTATTAAAAGAATTCTTTTAGGGAGTTATAAGATGAGTGACACATATGTAAACATGTACTAATACTAATCATGTCTAAGAGCAGCTATCTCTAAGAAGTTTGAAAAAGTTGTTTATTCTCTGAAGATGAAGTAAAATCCTGTTCTAACTTAATTAGAAAATGCCTAATAGAGGACATATATACAAGCATTAAAAGTAATGATTAGGAAATAAGGTGAATATTGTATTGGAGAAAGTAATTTGATAGAGTGTGGAAAGACTGAATAGGGAGTTTGAGAATTGTTTTAAGAGTATATTGAGATTAATCCTTTGTCTGTTTCTTCATTTGCTATTATTTTCTCCCAATCTGAGGGCTGTCTTTTCACCTTACTTATAGTTTCCTTTGTAGTGCAAAAGCTTTTAAGTTTCATTAGGTCCCATTTGTTTAGTTTTGCTTTTATTTCCAGTATTCTGGGAGGTGGGTCATAGAGGATCCAAAAATATACAAGCAACTCCTGAAGCTCAATTCCAGAAAAATAAATGACCCAATCAAAAAATGGGCCAAAGAACTAAACAGACATTTCTCCAAAGAAGACATACAGATGGCTAACAAACACATGAAAAGATGCTCCACATCACTCATTATTAGAGAAATGCAAATCAAAACCACAATGAGGTACCATTACACGCCAGTCAGAATGGGTGCTATCCAAAAGTCTACAAGCAATAAATGCTGGAGAGGGTGTGGAGAAAAGGGAACCCTCTTACACTGTTGGTGGGAATGCAAACTAGTACAGCCACTATGGAAAACAGTGTGGAGATTTCTTAAAAAACTGGAAATAGAACTGCCATATGACCCAGCAATCCCACTTCTGGGCATACACACTGAGGAAACCAGATCTGAAAGAGACACGTGCACCCCAGTGTTCATCGCAGCACTGTTTATAATAGCCAGGACATGGAAGCAACCTAGATGCCCATCAGCAGATGAATGGATAAGGAAGCTGTGGTACATATACACCATGGAATATTACTCAGCCATTAAAAAGAATTCATTTGAACCAGTCCTAATAAGATGGATGAAGCTGGAGCCCCTTATACAGAGTGAAGTAAGCCAGAAAGATAAAGAACATTACCGCATACTATCACATATATATGGAATTTAGAAAGATGGTAACGATAACCCTATATGCAAAACAGAAAAAGAGACACAGAAATACAGAACAGACTTTTGAACTCTGTGGGAGAATGTGAGGGTGGGATATTTCAAAAGAACAGCATGTATACTATCTATGGTGAAACAGATCACCAGCCCAGGTGGGATGCATGAGACAAGTGCTCCAGCCTGGTGCACTGGGAGGACTCGGGGGAATTGGGTGGAGAGGGAGGTGGGAGCGGGGATCGGGATGGGGAATACGTGTAAATCCATGGCTGATTCATATCAATGTATGACAAAACCCACTGAAATGTTGTGAAGTGATTGGCCTCCAACTAATAAAAAAAAAAAAGATTTAAAAAAAAAAAAAAAAAGAAGGAAAGATGCCAGGGGTCAGAAAATCACTAAATTGTCTCAGACGGTGAGATTGGCAGTAACAGCAATGGGATTTGTATAAAATATTCTCTCTACTTAAGACAAAAACATTTTACAGTTAAAATAAGGAAAGGATTAAAAAAAAAAAAAGAGTATATTGATTTATTTAACAAGGGAAAAGAGAAAAACAAAATGCAATCAAGTTTAAGGAAAAAAATGAGTCAAAAAAAAAAAAAATGGTGGGAAATGTACAAACATCCACTATCTTGTAAAGTTTTCCTTCAATAATATAAAGAATTATCTTTATTTTTCAGAAATAACTAGATGGTAATTCTAATGGTGATTTTCTTTCCTCAAAGAGTATTCTTCCAAATCACAGAAATAAATATCTTAAAAGATATTTCAAGCTCTGTTATTATTTCAATGTTGGGATAAATTAACAAATTAACATATATAATAAGCTTGCTGTAATGAAAGTTGCCCTGAATATATTGTTTCTAAGATTTTTGTGTATACTGACCAATAAATCATTTAAAATATTCTAAATGTGAGTGTAATAATCAGAAATAGGATAGGAGAATGTTACAATTGGGAAGACAAACTGTGATGGGCTTGCACATGGAAATCATCATACTCACTAGATAAATACAGGTCTCTTTTACAGGCAGAGTAGGTTATCCAGATTGAAATGACAGAAGTAGGATTGGTTAGACATATATTTAATAATATAAGTACAAAATATATTATCATGAGAGATGCCAAGAGGAAATAAAAACAGAGCAATTATTACATGGTCACCCAATTAAAAATTGGGCTAACTAGGCTCTCCTCATACAGAAAGTCTGTTTATAGGTAGTAGAGCTCCAAATCAGGGGTCAGAGACAAGATACTCATCCCTTAAGAGACAGTGACTGGCAAAAGAATCGGGGATCTGTGTCAATACTCAGCCCTCAAAAACAGTAATTCCAGTATAAAGCCAGGACCATAAGGAGAATAACATTTAGCAGATCTAGATTAAGTGATGTGGTGGGTGCTGGACGTGGTAAAGGTCTTAGAACCCAAATAAAATGTAAAAAAATATACTAAAAAACAGTAAGTTGTTGAGATTTGGACTTTAAGATGGGGTTAACTAACACCCAAAAAAGATGTCCATTTCATTATAGGGGACGGGAATGCATAAGTAGGAAATTAAGAAACACCTGGAGTAACGGGCAAATTTGGCCTTGGAGTACAGAATGAAGCAGGGCAAAGGCTAATAGAGTTCTTCCAAGAGAACGCACTGTTCATAGCAAACACCCTCTTCCGGCAACACAAGAGAAGACTCTACATATGGACATCACCAGATGATCAATACCGAAATCAGATTGATTATATTCTTTGCAGCCGAAGATGGAGAAGCTCTATACAGTCAGCAGAAACAAGACCAAGCGCTGACTATGGCTCAGATCATGAACTACATATTGCTAAATTCAGACTTAAATTCAAGAGTAGGGAGAACCTTTGGACTATTCAGGTATGACCTAAATCAAATCCCTAATGATTATACAGTAGAAGTGAAAAATAGATTCTAGGGATTAGATCTGATAGACAGAGTGCCTGATGAACCACGGATGGAGGTTTGTGACATTGTACAGGAGACAGGGATCAAGGGATCCCTTGTACAGGGATCAAGACCATCCCCAAGAAAAAGAAATTCAAAAAAGGAAAATGGCTGTCTGAGGAGGCCTTACAAATAGCTGTGAAAAGAAGAGAAGTGAAAAGTAAAAGAGAAAAGGAAAGATATACCCATTTGAATGCAGAGTTCCAAAGAATAGCAAGGAGAGATATGAAAGCCTTCCTCAGTGATCAGTGCAAAGAAATAGAGGAAAACAGTAGACTGGGAAAGACTGGAGATTTCTTTCAGAGAATTAGAGATACCAAGGGAATATTTCATGCAAAGATGGGCTCAAAAAGTACAGAAATGGCATGGACCTAACAGAGAAGATATTAAGAAGAGGTGGCAAGAATACACAGAAGAACTATACAAAAAAGATCTTCATGACACAGATAATCATGATGGTGTGATCACTCACCTAGAGCCAGACATCCTGGAATGCAAAGTCAAGTGGGCCTTAGACAGCATCACTACGAACAAAGCTGGTGGAGGTGATGGAATTCCAATTGAGCTATTTCAAATCCGAAAAGATGATGCTCTGAAAGTGTTGCACTCAATATGCCAGCAAATTTGGAAAACTCAGCAGTGGCCACAGGACTAGAAAAGGTCAGTTTTCTTCCCAATCCCAAAGAAAGGCAATGCCAAATATGCTCAAACTACCACACAATTGCACCCATCTCACACGCTAGCAAAGTAATGCTCAAAATTCTCCAAGCCAGGCTTCAACAGTACATGAACTGTGAACTTCCAGATGTTTAAGCTGGTTTTAGAAAAGGCAGAGGAACCAGAGATTAAATTGCCAACATCCAATGGATCATCAAAAAAGCAAGAGAGAACCATGAAAACATCTATTTCTGATTTATTGACTATGCCAAAGCTTTTGACTGTGTGGATCACCAAAAACTGGAAAATTCTTCAAGAGATGGGAATACCAGACCACCTTACCTGCCTCCTGAGAAACTGGTATGCAGGTCAGGAAGCAGCAGTTAGAACTGAACATGGAACAACAGACTGGTTCCAAATAGGAAAAGGAGTATGTCAAACCTGTATACTGTCAGCCTACTTACTTAACTTATATGCAGAGTACATCATGAGAAACACTGGGCTGAATGAAGCACATGCTGGAATCAAGATTCCTGGGAGAAATATCAATAACCTCACATATGCAGATGACACCAGCCTTATGGCAGAAAGTGAAGAAGAGCTAAGAGCCTCTTGATGACAGTGAAAGAGATGAAAAAGTTGGGTTAAAGCTCAACATTCAGAAAACTAAGATCATGACATCCAGTCCTGTCACTTCATGGCAAATAAGTGGGGAAACAGTGGAAAGAGTGAGAGACTTTTGGGGGGGGGGGCTCCAAAATCACTGCAGATGGTGATTGCAGCCATGAAATTAAAAGACGCTTGCTCCTTGGAAGAAATGCTATGACCAACATAGACAGCATATTAAGGAGCAGAGACATTACTTTGCCAACAAAGGTCCATCTAGCCAAAGCTATGGTTTTTCCAGTGGTCATGTATGGATGTGAGAGTTGGACTATAAAGAAAGCTGAGCACTGAAGAATCGGTACTTTTGAACAGTGGTGTTGGAGAAGACTCTTAAGAGTCCCTTGGACTGTAAGGAGAGCCAACCAGTCCATCCTAAAGGAAATCAGTCCTGAATATTCATTGAAAGGACTGATGTTGAAGCTGAAACTCCAATACTTTGGCCACCTGATGCGAAGAGCTGACTCATTGGAAAAGACCTTGATGCTGGGAAGGATTGAAGGCAGGAGGAGAAAGGGACAACAGAGGATGGGAGGGTTGGATGGCATCACCGACTCAATGGGCATGAGTTTGAGTAAACTCCGGGTGTTGGTGATGGACAGAGAGGCCTGGCGTGCTGCAGTCAATGGGGTCACAGATTTGGACACAACTGAGCAACTGAACTGAACTGAACATTTGACACTATTTTCTAGAATGTGTAGTTAGAACATCTTAATACCTGTACTTTAATGTCAGGATTGTTCCTAGGAAGTTGTCAAAGAATTTTTCTCATTTTATTTTTTAACTTTTATACTCCATTTATTGTATTATTATTATTATATATTGACTATGTTCTCTCTATGCGTGTGTGCATGTCCATTCAGTCGTGTCCGACTCTTTGTGATCCCATGGACTGTCACCTGCGAGGCTCCTCTGTCCATGGAATTTTCCATGCAAGAATACTGGAGCGTGTTACCATTTCCTACTCCAGGGGATCTTCCCAACCCAGGGTTCAAACCCAAGTCTCATATGCTGCCTGCATTGGCAGGTGGGTTTTTAACACTAGTGCTACCTGCAACATACTACACAATATATCCTTATACCTCATTTGTTTTATGCATAGTAATTTGTACGTCTTACTCCCTTACCCCTTTCTTTCCCTTCCCTGATTCTCTCCCCTCTGGCAACTAGTTTGTTTTATATGTCTGTTTCTGTTTCATTATATTCATTCATTTATTTTTTAGATTCCCTATATAAGTGATGACACACACTATTTATCTATCTGTGTCTGTCTTATTTCACCAAGCATAATATTCTCTAGGTCCATCCACATTGCTGCAAATGGCAAAAAAAAAAAAAAAAAAAAAAAAAAAAAAAGTTCTTTTTTATGACTGGGTAATACTCCATTGTAATTATATATATGATTTCTTTATCTGTTCATCTTTGATGGACACTTACATTAGTTTCTTCCATATCTTGGCTATTGTAAATACTGCTGCAATGAATATTGAGTGGTATCTTTCTGAATTAGTGTTTTTGTTTTCGTCAGGCATATGTTGACCTATAATTATATCTACCTGTCTTAAAGTATTAGTCATTTAAGTTTAAACACATTTTTATTTTTATATATATATTTATTTATTTTTTCATTTATTTATATTAGTTGGAGGCTAATTACTTTACAATATTGTAGTGGTTTTTGCCATACATTGATATGAATCAGCCATGGATTAACATGTGTTACCCATCATGTACCCCCCACCCCCCCACCTCCCACCCCATCCCATCCCTCTGGGTCATCCCAGTGCACCAGCCCTGATCACTTGTCTCATGCATCAAACCTGGACCAGTGATCTGTTTCACAATTGATAATATACATGTTTCAATGCTATTCTCTCAGATCATCCCACCCTCGCCTTCTCCCACAGAGTCCAAAAGTCTGTTCTATACCTCTGTGCCTCTTTTTATGTCTTGCATATAGGGTTATCATTACCATCTTTCTAAATTCCATATATATGCATTAGTATACTATATTGGATTGGAGAAGGAAATGGCAACCTACTCCAGTATTCTTGCCTGGAGAATCCCAGGGACAGAGGAGGCTGTTGGGCTGCCGTCTATGGGGTCGCACAGAGTCGGACACGACTGACATGACTTAGCAGCAGCAGCATACTGTATAATGGTGTTTTTCTTTCTGGCTTACTTCACTATGTATAATGGGCTCCAGTTTCATCCACCTCATTAGAGCTGATTCAAATATTTTCTTTTTAATGGTTGAGTAATATTCCATTGTGTATATGTACCACAGCTTTCTTATCCATTCATCTGCTGATGGGTATCTAGGTTGCTTCCATGTCCTAGCTATTGTAAACAGTGCTGTGATGAATATTGGGGTACATGTGTCTCTTTCAGTTCTGGTTTCCTCAGTGTGTATGCCCAGGAGTGGGGTTGCTGGGTCATATGCAGTTCTGTTTCCAGTTTTTTAAGGAATCTCCACACTGTTCTCCATAGTGGCTATACTAGTTTGCATTCCCATGAACAGTGTAAGAGGGTCCCCTTTTCTCCACACCCTCTCCAGCATTTATTGCTTGTAGACTTTTGGATAGCAGCCATCCTGACTGGCGTGTAATGGTACCTCATTGTGGTTTTGATTTGCATTTCTTTGATAATGAGTGATGCTGAGCATCTTTTCACGTGTTTGTTAGCCATCTGTATGTCTTCTTTGGAGAAATGTCTGTTTAGTTCTTTGGCCCATTTTTTGACTGGGTCATTTATTTTTTTGGAATTGAGCTGCAGGAGTTGCTTGTATATTTTTGAGATTAATCCTTTGTCTGTTTCTTCATTTGCTATTATTTTCTCCCATTCTGAAGGTTGTCTTTTCACCTTGCTTATAGTTTCCTTTGTTGTGCAAAAGCTTTTAAGTTTCATTAGGTCCCATTTGTTTATTTTTGCTTTTATTTCCAATATTCTGGGAGGTGGGTCATAGAGTATGTTGCTGTGATTTATGTCAGAGAGTGTTTTGCCTATGTTCTCCTCTAGGAGTTTTATATTTTCTGGGCTTACATTTAGATCTTTAATCCATTTTGAGTTTATTTTTGTGTATGGTGTTAGAAAGTGTTCTAGTTTCATTCTTTTACAAGTGGTTGACCAGTTTTCCCAGCACCACTTGTTAAAGAGGTTGTCTTTTCTACATTGTATATTCTTGCCTCCTTTGTCGAAGATAAGGCATCCATAGGTACCTGGATTTATCTCTGGGCTTTCTATTCTGTTCCATTGATCTATATTTCTGTCTTTGTGCCAGTACCATACTGTCTTGATGACTGTGACTTTGTAGTAGAGCCTGAAGTCAGGCAGGTTGATTCCTCCAGTTCCATTCTTCTTTCTCAAGATTGTTTTGGCTATTCGAGGTTTTTTGTATTTCCATACAAATTGTGAAATTATTTGTTCTAGTTCTGTGAAAAATGCTGTTGGTAGCTTGATAGGGATTGCATTGAATCTATAGATTGCTTTGGGTAGTACACTCATTTTCACAATATTAATGCTTCTAATCCATGAACACAGTATATTTCTCCATCTATTTGTGTCCTCTTTGATTTCTTTCATCAGTGTTTTATAGTTTTCTATGTATAGGTCTTTTGTTTCTTTAGGTAGATATACTCCTAAGTATTTTATTCTTTTTGTTGCAGTGGCAAATGGTATTGTTTCCTTAATTTCTCTTGCTGTTTTCTCATTGTTAGTGTATAGGAATGCAAGGGATTTCTGTGTGTTAATTTTATATCCTGCAACTTTACTATATTCATTGATTAGCTCTAGTAATTTTCTGGTAGAGTCTTTAGGGTTTTCTATGTAGAGGATCATATCATCTGCAAACAGCGAGAGTTTTACTTCTTCTTTTCCTATCTGGATCCCTTTTATTTCTTTTTCTGCTCTGATTGCTGTGCCCAACACTTCCAAAACTATGTTGACTAGTAGTGGTGAGAGTGGGCACCCTTGTCTTGTTCCTGACTTTAGAGGAAATGCTTTTAATTTTTCACCATTGAGGATAATGTTTATGTGGGTTTGTCATATATAGCTTTTACTATGTTGAGGTATGTTCCTTCTATTCCTGGTCTGGAGAGTTTTTATCATAAATGGATGTTGAGTTTTGTCAAAGGCTTTTTCTGCATCTATTGAGATAATCATATGGTTTTTATCTTTCAGTTTGTTAATGTGGTGTATTACATTGACTGTTTTGTGGATATTTAAGAATCCTTGCATTCCTGGGATAAAGCCCACTTGGTCATGATGTATCATCTGTTTAATATGTTGTTGGATTCTGTTTGCTAGGATTTTGTTAAGGATTTTTGACTATATTCATCAGTGATATTGGCCTGTAGTTTTCTTTTTTTTGTGGCATCTTCGTCTGGTTTTGATATTAGGGTGATGGTGGCCTCATAGAATGAGTTTGGAAGTTTACCTTCTTCAGCAATTTTCTGGAAGAGTTTGAGTAAGATGGGTGTTAGCTCTTCTCTAAATTTTTGGTAGAATTCAGCTGTGAAGCCATCTGGTCCTGGGCTTTTTTTGGCTGGAAGATTTCTGATTACAGTTTTGATTTCTGTGCTTGTGATGGGTTTGTTAAGATCTTCTATTTCTTCCTGGTTCAGTTTTGGAAAGTTATACTTTTCTAAGAATTTGTCCATTTCTTCCAAGTTGTCCATTTTATTGGCATATAGCTGCTGGTAGTAGTCTCTTATGATCATTTGTATTTCTGTAAAGACATTTTTAAAGGTCTACATTTTTTATTTCCCTTTCCAGTTTTTTTGTGTGTGTCTGATGTCATATATTCCATTTTCATGTTTATCCCTTCAGTGTTCATCATAGTTATATATTATTTTATATTTTTTGTCTTTCAATCTTTGTACTTGTTTATTAAGTGGTTCTTCCATACCCTTTACTGTATATCTGCCTATTCTTAGTGGGATTGTTTTCTTTCCCATAAATTCTTTGTGTAGCTGCTTCTTTTTTTACATTTAGAGAAGACCCTTTAATATTTTGTGTAGGACTGGCTTAGTATTATTTAACTCTTAGTTTTTCATAGTCTGAGAAGTCCTTCCTCTTTCCTTCAATTTTAAATTTTAGTATTGCTGGATAAAGTATCTTGGTTGTGGGTTTTTCACTTTATGCATTATAAATATATTGTGCCACTCCCCTTCTGCAAAGTTTCTGCAGAAATTTTAGCTGATAGCCTTTTTTGGGGGTTCCCTTGTATGGGACTTTTGTTTTACTCTTGCTGCCTTTAGAATTCTCTACCATTAATTTTGCCATTTTAATTATATGTGTTGGTGTGAGTCTCTTGAGGTTTATCTTCTTTGAGAATCTCTGTGCTTCTTATACCTGGATCTCTGTTTTCATCTCAAGATCCAGAAAGTTGTTCAGCCATAATTTTATCAAATACATTGTTTTTCCCCTTTCTATCTCTTCTTCTTCTTCTAGGACTCCTATGATATGAATGCTGTTACACTTGATGTTACATCAGAGATTCCTTAAAATATCCTAGTTAATTTTTTTTCTTTTTATTGTTCTGATTGTGTGACTTCCATTATTCTATCTTTCAGATCACTTATATATTCTTCTGTTTACCAATTCTGCTGTTAATTCCTTCTTGTATGTTTTTCATTTTAGTTATTTTCTTCAGCCCTAACTGATTCTTATTTATGTTTTCTGATATTTTGTTAAAATTCTTACTGTGTTTGTCTATTCTTTTTCCAAAGTTCAGTTATTTTATTAATGCTTTTAACTCTTTATATGGTTTATTAAATGACTAAGCTAAAGAGCATACTAAAAAGCAGAGCCATCACTTTGATGACATAGGTCCATATAATTAAAGCTATGGCTTTTCCAGTAGTCATGTGTGGATGTGAGAGTTGAGCCATAGGAAGGCTGAGTGCTGGAGAATTGATGCTTTTGAACTGTAATGCTAGAGAAGATTTTTGAGAATTCCTTGGACTGCAAGGAGAACCAACCAGTTAATCCTAAAGGAACTCAACCCTGAATTTTCATTGGAAGACTGATGTTGAAGCTGAAGTTTCATTACTTTGGTCACCTGATGCAAAGAACCAACTCACTAGAAAAGACCCTGATGCTGGAAAAGATTGAGGGCAAGAGGAGAAGGGGGCAACAGAGTTTGAGATGGTTGGATGGCATCATCAACACAATGGACATGAGTTTGAGCAAACTCCAGTAAACAGTGAAGGACAGGGAGGCCTGGCATGCTGCAGTCTTTGGTGTCACAAAGAGTCAGACACAAATTAGCTACAGAAAAACAAGAATATTTCATTAGTTGTTTTTTTCAGTGGTTTTTTTCTTGTTTTCTATTCTCTGTCTTCTCATTTTGCTTAACTTTATCTGTGTGAAATTATGCGGAGCTTTTACGTATTCTAATCTTGAAGGGATGTCTTTGTATAGGGGAGTCCCTGGATAGTCTGTCTGTGTCCAGTGGCTTTGGTGAGAGAGCTGGAGCTGAAGTGAACAAGAGGTACATCTTCTCTGAGGGTGTGCTGACAGCTACCACCTTGGTGGGATGTGGAGTTGGAGAAGGAGGGGTTAAGTCAGGAGTCTGGTGTGCATCAGGGCTATTTCTTTGCTCAATGGCTGACAACCTCTAATAGGGTTAGGGGTGGGTCCTAAGGTCCTGAGGCAGAAGCCCCGTGTTTCAAGTTCAAGCTGATCCTGTTGTTTGAAATCTGTGCTTTACCTCTTCCCAGCATCAGTAACATCACCCCAGAAGGGAGCAGTGATGGATCAAGAAGGGCTGGAGTATGCACCTGCTGTTGGTCAGGCATGTGCTTGGGGCAGTTCTGGCATACCAGTCATAATTTCAGACCGCTTCCAGTCTGCGTCCTCCAGGAGTGCCAGTCTTGGCTGCCCTACCCTGTTCAGATGCTGTGTCAGGTCTGAGCCAGCTCAGTCCCCCTCAGTTGAGCACTCTTCTCAGCAATGGCAGCCTTCTCCCTTCCAGGGAGCTGTCCTGAAGAGCCAGAGGTGCAAGACTGGGTGCTGACTTGGGCCAGTGCATAAGCTGGGGTAGTCACCCAAAACTGGCCAGAGTCCTGTGCCATCTCAGTCTGCTGCTTCTGCCTTGTTTTGGGAGCAAGCAAGATTATGTGCACTATTCACAAGCAGAGTCCAAGTTTCACACAGTCCTACTGCCAGTCCCACTGGTCTTCAAATCATCCTAGGGGTTCATCTTCCTTGTGTTGAATTCCAAGACTGGGGTGCCCAATATGTAGTTCAAACCATTTACTCCCCAGGGCCTGTGTAATCTGTCCCTCTCCCAATTCTGTGTCATCTTCTATGGGATGGCTTCTTTTCCCTTCCTGTCTGAACCTGTGTGAATGTTTCTTTACAGTGTTGGTTATAGAAAAGTCTTTCTGCCAGTCTCCCCCTTTTCACTAAGAATTACTCCACATGTAGGTTATTTTTGATATGTTTGTGTGTTTGGTGAGCTCAGTATCCCCCTACTCTGCTATCTTGATCAAGCCTCATGGACCATGTGAGTATCTGTGTTTTAATTTGATTCATTTTGTGCATACATTAGCAAGAACTGTCCTAAGGTAACTGTTTCTTCAGTTTATGCCATTTCAGCTTATGAAATGCTTCATCCTCTACTTTCAAATAATGGGGGGAAATCTGTATATTGCTTTGTGCGCAGTTGGAATTCTGTAAAATTCCTGACTAACTGTAGTTGTTATATCCTTTGATTTCCTAGCAAATATACATCTATGTGCTTAATAGTTCCAAGGTAATTTCATAGCATTTATGCAGCCTTGAATAGTGAGGAAGAAAATCAAAGGGAATAGTCCCCAGGATAAGTTCCTCTAAAGAAAAATATTATTTCTCCTTGAAATATAGATGCTTTCTCTCTCTTGGACCAGGACTGACTCATGTTTTTTTGGTAAGGAAAAAAAATGAATACTGGGGTTAATGATTTTTCTGCCAGTAAGATTTTTTAAAATGCAAGGTAATGCTATTACTTTTTTGACATCTCTGATTCCTCAATACACAGAGTACATTTGTTTTGGAGAAAAAAAAAAAGTTAGTTCCCATTAAGTGCAGGATGTAAACAAGTACAGTCTTACAAATATGTCCCAAAGATACAGTGGAAGATAAACTTACTTAATATATAGATAATAAATACACAACCAAGGAAGTAAATTTGTCTCCCCCTCCCCCGAACTCAGGAAAAGGGGAAAAAATGCTTTACACATATCATTTAACTCTGCTGAGGGTCCAGTTGTACAGGTTTGCCTGGGACAGCAGTGATGAAGAGTGTTTTTGTGAAAACTGTGGCTGGATCAACTTGCTACTGTTGCATAATATCAACAAAGCATGAGTAGCATTCCACATTATATCCTTAATCTTTAATGGCGAGTGTGCAGGTCAGCTTGGGTGACTCTACCTCAAGCTGTGAGTTTCTGGATTTGGCTTTACCTGTTTCAATCCAGTGTTTAGGCTAAAGAGGCAACAGCTACCTGGGGCATATTCTTTTCATAGAAGAATTTGACTCTACCAGCAGACTAAGCAAAAACGTTGTTCAGTCGCTCAGTTGTGTCTGACTTTTTGCAACCCCATGGACTGCAGCGTGCCAGGCTTCTTTGCCCTTCACTATCTCCTAGAGTTTCCTCAAATTCATGTCCATTGAGTCAATAATAGCATTCAACCATCTCATCCTCTGTCATCCCCTTCTCCTCCTGCCCTCAAACTTTCCAAGTATCAGGGTCATTTCCAATGAGTTGGCTCTTTGCATCAGGTGGTCAAAGTATTGGATCTTCAGTGTCAGTACTTCCAATGAATGGTGGTGGTTTAGTTGCTAAGTCGTGTCCAACTCTTATGATCCCATGGACCATAGCCCACCAGGCTCCTCAGTCCATGGGATTTTCTAGTAAGAATACCGGAGTGGGCTGTCATTTCCTTCTCCAGGATATCTTCCTGACCCAGGCATCGAACCGGAGTCTGCAGCACTGCAGGCAGATTCTTTACCATCTGAGCCACCATGGAAGCCCTTCCAATGAATATTCAGGACTGATTTCCTATAGGGTTGACTGGTTTGATCTCCTTGCAGTCCAAGGGACTCTCAAGAGTCTTCTTCAGCAGTCAGCCTTCTTTATAGTCCAACTCTCACATCTATACATGACTAGAAAAACCATAGCTTTGACCAGACAGATGTCAAAGCGATGTCTCTGCTCTTTAATAAGCTGTCTAGGTTTGTCTTAGCTTTTCTTCCAAGGAGCAAGCGTCTTTTAATTTCAAGGCCGCAGTCACCATCTGGAATGATTTTGGAGCCCAAGAAAATAAAGTCTGTCACTTTTCCCACTTTTTCCCATCTATTTGCCATGAAGTGATGGGACCAGATGCCATGATCTTAATTTTTAAATGTTGAATTTAAAGCCAGCTTTTTTACTCTCCTCTTCATCAAGAGGCCCTTTATTTCCTCTTCACTTTCTGCCTTTAGGGTGGTGTCACCTGCATATGAGATGGTGATATTTCTCCCAACAATCTTGATTCCAACTTGTGACTCATCTAGCCCAGCATTTCGCATGATGTACTCTGCATATAATTTAAATAAACAGGGTAAAAATATAGAGCTCTGACATACTCCTTTCCCAATTTTGAACCAGTCCATTGTACCATGCCCAGTTCTGTTTCTTCTTAAGACCTAGACTTGAAATTGACACATTGTCACTTCCACACCTATAGAATAGAGCTAAGCAAGTTAACTGCTTAAGTCCAACTTCAAAGAAATGGAGACGTGAATATATGCTAAACAATAAGGGCAAAATTGATCTTTAATTTGAAGGTCTATATCTTTTATAGTTGTTTTATTTTCTTTTTTAATATGCTAATAAGTATACTAAAAAGGTTAGTATACAAGAAATTGTTGTGCTTATTTGAGCAGTAAATTCATGTTTTTAACTTGAATGATTTTGTTCTTCCTTACACGCATTGTTTCTAACTTAGAGTTAAATTTAAATGATTTCTGTGATGTAGTTATCTGAGTTCAATTGCCTCGAAGCCATCTAAAATTTTTTCTTTCTCATTTAACAGCACCACCAGATAAAATATAGAACACCTAATAAAATTTGAAATTAAGATAAACAATACACTTTTCATAAAAGTATGTTCTAAATTTGTGTTGAATATCTGAAATTCAAATGCAATTGGACATCCTGTATTTTTGTTTGCTAAATCAGGCAACGTACTCCCACTTAAACAATGTATTTGATCAACATCCTTTGGATTGCTTAATAAGTTCTTACTATGAGTCAGATACTTCCAACGATACAGAGCATACAAGCTCCTGACTCCTAGAAGCTTAGCATGGACTGAGAAATCCATGATTTATACTACTTATGGTAAAGTCTGTGGAGAAAGGAAAGGCTACCCACTCCAGTATTCTGGCCTGGAGAATTTCATGGACTGTATAGTCCATGGTGTTGCAAAGAGTTGGACACGACTGAGTGACTTTCACACACACACACATACACACACACACACTTGGTAAAGTCTGTAAATGGCTTATGTATATTATACTACTGGGACACATGAAGGGCCACTTGATCAGGAGTGGGAAAGTCAGATAAGAGGGATTTGGGGTATAGATATTAAGTGAAAATAATAGGTCAAATTAAAAATCAGTTATAGGGATTACATGAGCCAAATAGGCAATTCAACTCTTCATGAAAATAAAACAGAATATGGTTTCTACTGTAGATGGTGTCACTAGATGTCTGTACAGCAAGGATATTTTATCACTAATTGTTATGGAGAGTGTTGCTTTCTTAAATCATCAGGGTTGAAGAATTTGACTGAGTTCCAGAAATCTCAGTTTCTCCTTCTGTTTCTTCAACAATGTCATCTTCTTCTTTAAACTATAGTTTTTATTACCGTTAACATTAGTCCACATTTTACAGAAGCCTAATATTTTAAAAATAATTTTTGTTTACATTTGTTGTTGTTCAGTCACTAAGTTAGTATTATGATGTTTTTTTTTTTTTTTTTGAATGGAATGTCTTATTTTATTTTTTTTTATTTTATTTATTTTTTTTTTTTTCCCAGTGGGTTTTGTCATACATTGTTATGAATCAGCCATGGATTTACATGATGTTTTATGTTAAAAGAATCAGAAGCTCAGAGAATCTAAAATAATATACTTTTAGTCAGAAAACTAATGTCTTTAGTCTTGATTTTAACTCAAACCACCTGACTCCATTTACTTTATACACTATCTTGGATTGTAATGTCTCAATTCTCTTTTATCTTATAGTGTGATAGACCTACAGATATGAGTTATACAGATATGGGAATATTAGGCAGTAAGGGGGCTTCCCTGGTGGCTTAGATGGTAAAGAATCTGCCTGCAATGCGGGAGGACCTGGGTTCTATCTCTGGGTTGGGAAGATCCCCTGGAAAAGGGATATGCTGCTCACTCCAGCCAGTAAGGAGAATGGACCAGAATTTCTTTTCCTGAATTTGGTTACATATACCAAACATAGTATGCAGCACTCATCAAAATAACTGAACTTTTATTTTCAGCTTTCAATCTCAAAGCAGCTTAGTTGGAATAAGTGTAAAAAAGGAGGGAAAAGAGTTTGTGATCTCATCAAATTTAATTCTTTACTGGGCCAGGATTATTACATTTCACCATCCCTACTGCCTTTTTTCCCCCTCCTGGATTTTTGCCTAATGTGTTTTATGACATTACTGTAGAATCAATATCTAAAGAAATTATCAGAAGGCTACCTGTGAAACCAATTTTGAATGGATTGTGGCACTTTATCTTAAAATTTCATTTTAATTGCTATCTGGCTTTAAATGAAATTGAGTTCCTCAATGTACAGAAGTAAAAATCTAGAAATATCATCTAATGTGTTTAATATTCAGAATGCATAATCTGATTTAATCAGTTGTGAGTGCTAGACATTCAAATGAATAAACTGCACATACATAATCAACAATATATTATTTCTAATTGAGTTAAATGCCAAAATGAATTTAGTTTATTCTGCAATGTTGAAAATGTGTGTAGTTCACTTTGAAATGAATTCTTCTCTACTACTGAGAGAGGTAAGAGAAACTAGATTTTGTTTAACCATATGGCACTTCTATTTTTTCAGAGTGATTTAGTTAAGTAAGAAGAGCTAAATTGTATAGAACAGTGTGTGGTACTTCTATACATTAAACAGGTTACCTAACCAATAGCACACGTTTTTATTAAGACTCTGATCACTTCAGGATAAATTGGGCCTCACATAATTTCTTTCCTCCTTTCTCTTTCTCCTCTTCTATCTTCTCATCCTTCTCTTTCTTACCCCCACCCCTCTTTTTTGTTTCCAAGATGTAGGATTTTTAAATATGAAGTGACTCACCACAAATTGTGAGTTGGTTAAAGTTTATTATTCCATTGTTTGTTAACTTTTTAAGGTTGCAATATGTCCCTTTATATAAAAGCACAAAAATTAGATGATTGAGTAGGTCGCCCTCTTGAGAAAAGTATAAATGTCTGTTAATACTAACCTTTTTATCATGTGCAGTCATCCTAGAATCATTGGGATGGGATAAATTCATTTCTTAAGTTGTTTACAAAATAGTTATTATTGTTATATTATGAAAGAATGATTCATTCATGTACAAAATGTTTTGAGCTTCTCCACTGTACAAAGCACAGTGGGACACACTGTTATAAGGAATTTGAAAGTGAAGAGAACATAGTCTTAAATTCATAAAATTTACATTCAGTATTCCAGTAAGTGTCTCTGCAGTTTGGAAAAGAAATGCAAGCATGGAAAAAGACCCAGTGTGCCAACGGAAATAATTATTGACTTGGAAAAGGGGCTTAATGTAAAGGAGGTACTATATATAAGTAGCCTAGTGAATAAAATACACAGCATTTTTAATTTCACTGAGAATGTTTTACAAAGTAATGAGTAATTTTAATCAGAAAAAAAATCACTGTGATTTTTGAGGTATTGGACTCCATTTTCAAGAAACATTGAAATTTCCTTTCAGGAATTTTTGAAAGTTTATGGCTAATAATTATATATGATATTTATAAATTATTTATTTTAAAAACATTTTTGAGTAGCACCAATTAGACACTTTGGGAGGTGTAAGAGATTTACAAAAGTGTCTCTTTTTGACCTTAAGGAGTTACGATATCATTTAACAAATTAGAAAATTAAGAAAAATACAAAGTAATTTACAGTTGGGTTCCAGTACATTGTGGGCTTCACAGGTGGCAATAGTGGTAAAGAATCTGCCTGCCTACCAATGCAGGAAATGTAAGAGATATAGGTTCAACCCCTGGGTCAGGGAGATCCCCTGGAGGAGGACACAGCAACCACTCCAGTATTTGTCGCCTGGAGAATCTCATGGACAGAGGAGCCTGGCAGGCTA
Organism: Dama dama; assembly: GCF_033118175.1. Classification (NCBI taxonomy): domain Eukaryota; kingdom Metazoa; phylum Chordata; class Mammalia; order Artiodactyla; family Cervidae; genus Dama; species Dama dama. The sequence continues at coordinate 46,955,782 of NC_083693.1, read as the reverse complement.
CAGTCCATAGCGTTGCAAAGAATTGGACATGGCTGAAGGAACTTAGCATGAATGCACAGTGTAGGAACTGCTATAGGAGATTTCAGTATAGAAAAAAATGGAATATTATTCACAATGTATTTATTAAGGATATACTATGTGTAATCACTGAGATGGATGATAGAAAGCATTGTTAAATTTTTCTAATGCACTGTTTTATAGATAACTGACTCAAAGATCTTTTTCACAGGTTCCCTATGACAAAATACAACTTTTGCCTTTTGATATTAATGATTATATTAAGTCATATTCAGACTATCAAAATCTGTACTGGACCTAAAATCCTTAGACTAATTATTCTACCAGTCTTTCTTTCACATAATGTGATGTGACAGGAGAAGGTTTTCTATCGAAGATAGAAGATTTTCTATTGAAAATCTTTACTATCGTTTTCACAAAATATATAACTTTCTTGGTACAGCAAAAGCACTGAGACTATACCAATAATGTGGTCAAACACGGTATACAATGGTAGTCTAACTGTGGCCTTGTGATTTGAGGGTTGGACAGAAACAGATCTCTTTTTAGAATTTTCAGGGAAATGCAACATCAACAATCTAAACTCAAAATGAGTCACCTTCAGATCTCTAATTTTTTCAGATCTCTAAAATTTTCTCTGACCAGATACATACATTTACTTTTTCCCTGAGGTAGTTTGAAGGCCTCACAAGTTCTGTCTGGTATTCTGGCCTGAGGAATGAATCAAGTGAAGTGACCTGTTTTAAGGATGGTGAGGTGAAGTAGTGATGTAGAACTGACCAAAAGGTAAATAGTAAGACTTGTATTTGGTTTCCCTCTTTCCAGTGTCACCTTCATTCTTTGAAACAGTGACACTTTAATATTACTATTACCATTTAACAGAATTAAAGCAAAAATTTGAAATGTCATCATAGTGCTCTTCCAGATGTTACACAGATGTGTTTGAGATTCTCTTGTGTTTAGACAGCTTACCTGGGCATACTCTAGTTACTTGTGCGCTATTTGTTACACTAAATTACCATTTTATGCAATTTACTGAAAGCTTTTCATGTGACCCTAGTAAAACAGAACTTAAAATAATGCTCTGCACCTGCACTTAATCAAAGGGGTATTCCTGGAATAGAATAACTAACATAACAAAGTAATTTCATGTGCCATAATTTCATCTCACTCAAAGTTAGTGAGATTCAAAGGTAAGTATAGATGGCTAGTCATAACTGGACTGGCTTCCAGCTCTTGCTAAATGTATATCAAAAAATTCCCTTAAGCTTCCACTTTCAACAAAAGTATTACCTGCATAGCTCAAGGAATTCTGAATACCAGATGACATATTGTGTATTAACTTCAAAATGGCAAAGTGTGTCAAATATACATGCCATCATCCAAATTTTTACGAAGAATCTCTGTCGATAGAGCTTGAACAAATGTTTTAATGACTCTTGCACTTGTTTGTCAAGAGGAATTACTGAAATCTAAGATGTATGAACTCTTTATATTACAAATTCATTATCTGTATGCTGAAGTTACCATCATTTTATTTTCCTGAAAATAGCTTCCTATCCATTGATAGAGGAAGACTATAGTTGAGTTCTGTGAAACAGATGTGGTTGAGAGGAACTTTCTTGGACTTTGTTTCTCGTTTTTAACACTATACAGTGTGTTGAAAAAGACAGCAATTCGCCCAGTATTGCACAGGAATAATTAGTTAGATATGTTAGATAAACTCTAAACCAATTACAGTTATTTTTCTTTCTTGTCATAAAGTTGGAAGATTTTTCAGGCTGGAGCCATATCCAAATTATACCACAAGCTTCATTATTGTCAGTTATAAACTCAGGTGCTTTTATGATTGAGTAGCTACACAGACACACAAACACACACATGCCTTCATACATTCACATATCAAATATAAGTTTAAAATTTTAGAAAACATAAACATATAAACACAGCATCATATAAAGCAACACTAAATGCACTTTTGCTGTTCAATCTCTCAGTCGTGTCCGACTCTTTGTGACCCCATGGACTGCAGTATGTTAGGCTTCCCTATCCTTCCCATCTCCTGGAGCTTGCTCAAACTCACGTCCATTGAGTCGGTGATGCCATCCAACCATCTCATCCTCTGTCGTCCCCTTTCCTGCCTTCAATCCCTCCCAGCATCAGGGTCTTTTCCAATGAGTCAGCTCTTCGCATTAGGTGACCAAAGGATTGGAGCTTCAGCTTCAGAATCAGTCTGTCCAGTGAATATTCAGGGTTGATTTCCTTTAGGATTGACTGGTTTGATCTCCTTGCTGTCCAAGGGTAAGTGCATTAAACAATACTAAAGTCTCTATTGGATCAAAATTTTGGAGAAACCTGTAAGTAATGTTGAGATTAGATAATTCACAACAATATTGTTTAATTTTCCAAAGTCTGGCAGTGGCTCTTGAAATTCCCAACTTTGATGCCCAGATATCTTCTTTTGCTTTTTCTTCCCATGTGTACCTCTATCCTTTGATCGTTCCCTAACTTATCATGGTCCAAGGACACGAGCACCCCTGCCTTTTTTTTTTTTTACTGTTTACTCTATTGTATACTCTGTCTTTAGATATTTAAAACTCTATCTTCACCAGTGAGTTATCTGCTGTCTTTCAAACCAGTATACCCCAAGTTCTTAATATCTCTTTTATAGCACATTAATGTTTTGAGAATAAATGTACTAAATATCATTCTTTCTCTGCAAATTGTTTTTTCTTTCTGTATTCTTGTGTTCATATATTAATCCAATGTAATAGTCTAGTATTTTGGATAGATTCATGGAACTCATGAAAAGTATAAATCCCTTTTAATCATAGGGCAGGGGTTAATCAGATTCTTTAAAAAGTCTGTGACCCCAAGATGTTAATAGCTGTGTTATATAATAAACTAGAAACATTGAGCTATTGTACCCTACATAATACTAATAAATACCTATTCTATCAGATATTAATATGCACAGTTTAATATCAAAATGCTGTGCTTTATTCCTATCATCACAGCCTTAATTAAAACTATCCTTTTTTAAAATTTTTAAAATTTATTTATTTTAATTCGAGGTTAATTACTTTACAATATTGTAGTGGTTCTGCCATACATTGACATGAATCAGCCATGGGTGTACATGTGTTCCCATCCTGACCCTCCCTCCCACCTCCCTCCCCATTCCATCCCTCAGGGTCATCCCAGTGCACCAGCCCTGAGCACCTGTCTCATGCATCGAACCTGGAAAAAAAAAACAAAAACTATTCTTACTTCTCATTTGAATTTTTGCAAGTGTTTTCTGATCAACCTCTTTACTTTCTTCCCCCAGTCCTTTATGCTGCATCTGAAACGCACATTCTAAATTTGTATTTGTGTCATATCCCTGCTCATAATGCATCAATAGGCCACATTTATCTTTCTGAGAGTACTCTAAGAACCAGAAGCTCTGCAGTATCTGAGATTTTATCCTTTCTCTCACATTGTCAATTTTTAATCTTTGCTTTAATAAGATGCATATACTAATAAGCACATATTTTTCAGGTCAGATATACTGGGCAAAAACTAAAAAATAAAGTCATGTATTCAATATATTATTGGCCTCTGTGTCTCTAGCTTTATTTCTCACCAGTCATTCTTGTACATTCAGCACATTGAAATTAGTGAAGTTATTAAAACATTGACCATATTTTTCCATTGCCTTTCAATGTGTTGTTTCCTCTGGCATGTCCTTCCCAAAATTATTTATCTGCCAGACTTCTAGTAGTTCTTTAAATGTCAGCTTGTGTTTTACTTTCTTCTCTAGTCCTCAGTATTATTTAGGGTACCAGTTTATGTGCTCCAAGAGTATTCTCTGCATACTTGTATCACTGCATTTATTGCTATGTTGTGATGATGAATTAATAATCTTTGTCCTTCAACAGAATGTATACTGAACAGAACGGGAGACCTTTTTATCAACAGTAATGTCAACACTCAATAAATTTTTGCTGAATGAATGAATGAATTATGTTCTATCATTCATCAGCTATGTGACCTTGAGTAAAAAACAACCTACATTCACTCAGTGATTTGTTATCTTTCTCAATGCTACTTTTCTTATCAATTTTATAGGAATAATAATAATGTGAGAGCAGTTTTAGATAAGATGATAGCATCCTATTGTGAGTTATGTCATGCTTTGTAATAAGGTTCTAGAATTTCCAACTGATTTTTATTACAAATTAGAGAAAATTAAAGGTAGTCATTTGATATTATCACTCATGCTTAGTCATGTCATTGTTATTTGGATATGGTGAAATGCTAGATGTTCCTGAAATATACTCCAGAATGAGCCACATAGAAATTTCACCCCTCCCAGGCATTATGGCAGGAGAAAAATGGTAACTGCTTATCTGCTCTGTTATTGTGCTGCTTAGAATATTGCATCCTCTCCTTTGCAGCCTTACTTCACTGTAAACATCAGTTTCTGATTGTTTGTCATTTATAACCTTCTCCACCCTCATAAATGCTACTGTTATCTTAATAATTGTTTGCAATAATTTCCTGTACAATGTTACAAACCTCCATCCACAGTTCTTCAGGCACTCTATCAGATGTAACCCTTTAAATCTATTTGTCACTTCTACTGTATATCATGAGGGATTTGATTTAGGTCATACCTGAGTGGTCTAGTGGTTTTCTCTACTTTTTTCAACTTAAGTCTGAATTTTGTGATAAGAAGTTCGTGATCTGAGCCACAGTAAGCTCCTGGTCCTGTCTTTGCTGACTATATAGAGCTTCTCCATCTCTGGCTTTGAAGAATATAATCAGTCTGATTTCAGTATTGACCATCTGGTGATATTCATGTTTAGAGTCATCTCTTGTGTTGTTCAAAAGACAGTGTTTGCTATGACCAGTGCATTCTTTTGGCAAGACTCTGTTAGCCTTTGCTCTGCTTCATTTGGTACTCGAAGGCCAAATTTGCCTGTTACTCCAGGTGTCTCTTGATTTCCTACTTTTGTGTTCCAGTCCCCTATGATGAAAAGGATATTTTTTTGTTTGTTTGTTTTAGTTCTAGATGATCTTGTAGGTCAACTTCAGCATTAGTGGTTGGGGCATAGACTTGAATTAATGTGATATTGAATGGTTTGCCTTGGAAACAAACCAATTTCATTCTGTCATTTTTGAGATTGCACCCAAGTACTGCATTTCAGACTCTTTTGTTGACTATGATGGCTACTCCAATTCTTCTGAGGGATTCTTGCCCACAATAGTAGATTTAATGGTCATCTGAATTAAGTTCACCCATTCCAGTCCATTTTAGTTCACTGATTCCTAAAATGTTGATGTTCACTCTTGCCATCTCCTGTTTGACCATTTCCAATTTACCTTGATTCATGGAGCTAACATTCTAGGTTCCTATGCAATATCGTTCTTTACAGCATCAGACTTTACTTTCACCTCCAGATACATCCACAACTGGGCATTGTTTCCGCTTTGGCTCAGCCTCTTAAATCCTCCCAGACCTACTTCTCTGCTCTTCTCCAGAAGTATATAACTCTTCAGTTACATACTTTAAATTCCAACACTTTGACCAAGTAAGGAGGAGCCTGAAAACTGTCCCAATTAGTTCTAAATATTTGAATTTTCTTATAGTTTTCAAAATCAGCTTCAGAAACAATGAGCAACTTTCTTTTACCTTTAAGTATAGACACAGAAAGAGAAGACAGGTAAAATGAAGGACCTGAGTGAAGTAAGATAAGAATAGGAAGAGAAAAATTGTGAGTCAACTGTGAAGCACTAATTCCTTGCATAGGCAATGGTGGATGTATTTATATTAAGAAAGCTGGCAAATTCTAAAATGAAGGATTCCCTTTCTCTCTCCAAGAGCCAGTTTACTAGTACTACCTTTGGCAACTGGGAGAAGTGGATGGGGCATTCTGAAGGCACAACCGTGGCTAAATGCTGAAGAATCAGAATTCTAGCAAACTTTGTAATGCCAAATAAATACTCATGGCTCTTCCTACCTAAAGATTTTTTTTTTATAGAAGCTATATGAACTTTAAAATCAGGAGCTGTTTGTCTAATAAACATCCTAACTCAATTAAAAATGTCCTTATGCATATGCATGGCAAATGCAAGTTATCATTTTCTGAAGAGTTATCTAAAAGGAAAGGGAAAAAGCAATTACTTATCCTGATCTATGATGTTAGTAATTACGTTTTCCTGTAAAGTTAAGTTTTAGAGCAGTCTTAGGTTCTCAGTAAATTTGAGCTGAGAATACCTGTGTATTCCCTACTTCCACACAAACATAGCCTCCCCTACTATCCAAATCCCATACCAGAGCAATACTTTGTTTCAGTTCAGTTGAGCATATGTGTCATCATCACCCAAAGATCATAGTTTTAAATTAGGGTAAAATAATGGTGTTTATTCTTGGTGGTGTATATTTTATAGATTTTATGCCTCATTATAATATTATACAGAATATTTTCACTGTCCTCCAAATGCTCTCTGTTGCATTTATTCATCTTTCCTTCCCCTACTAAGCCCCTGGAAATCACTGATTCTTTTTTTTTTTAACACCATTTCTATAGTTCACCTTTTTCAGAATGTCACATAATTGGAATAATACGCCATGCTGCTGCTGCTGCTAAGTTGCTTCAGTCCGACTCTGTGTGACCCCATAGATGGCAGCCTACCAGGCTCCACCATCCCTGGGATTTTCCAGGCAAGAACACTGGAGTGGGTTGCTATTTCCTTCTTCAATGCATGAAAGTGAAAAGTGAAAGTGAAGTCGCTCAGTCCTGTCTGACTCAGCGACCCCATGGACTGCAGCCTATCAGGCTCCTCTGTCCATGGGATTTTCCAGGCAAGAGTACTGGAGTGGGGTGCCATTGCCTTCTCTGGAATACGCCATGAGTTCTCTTTTTAAGAATGGCTTCTTTCTCTTAATGCTGTGCATTTAACTTTCCTCCATATGTTTCCATGGACTGATAGCTCATTTCTTTTTAGTGTAGAACAATATTCCATTGTCTGTACCACCGTTTATTTATCCACTCACCTACTCAAGGACACCTTGGTTGCTTCCAAATTTTGGTAGTTGTAAAGAAAGTTGTCATAAATATCTATGTTCCAGTTTGCATGTGAACATATTTATGACTTTCAGCTCACTTCGGTTAATACCAAGGAGGGCAAATGCAGGATTGCATGGTAAGACTATGTTTAATTTTCTTACAAACAGTTGAACTGTCTTCCAAAGCATCTGTACAATTTTGCATCCCTATCAGGAATGAATGAGAATTTCTATTGCCCCACATTCTTGTCAGCATTTGGTGTTGTCACCATTCTAGACTTTTTCGGCATTCTAAGAAGTATGTAATGGTAGCTCATTGAGGAAGAAAAATCATGGTACCCTAATTACCATTGACTTCTCTGGTAGCTCAGCTGGTAAAAAATCTACCTGCAATGTGGGAGACCCCAGTTTGATTCCTGGGTTGGGAAGATCCCTTGGAGAAGGGATAAGCTACCCACTCCAGTATTCTTGGGCTTTCCTGGTGGCTCAAATGGTAAAGAATCTGCCTGCAATGCAGGAGACCTGGGTTTGATCCCCGGCTTGGGAAGATCCACTGAGAAGGGCATGGTAACCCACTCCAGTATTCCTGCCTGGAGAATCCCCAAGGACAGTGGAGCCTGGTGGGCTACAGTTCATGGGTTGCAAAAAGTCAGACATGACCAAGAGAGTAAGTACAACACAGTGACCTGTGTGTGATAGTAAACATTTTATTCATAGACTTATTTGTCATCTGTATATATTCTTTGGTGAGCTATCTGATCAGATATTTTGCCTTTGTTAAAATCAAGTCTTTTTGTTGTGAGTTTTAAGAGTTTTTTTTTTACATATTTTGGTTAATGATACTTAATCAAATATTTTATATCCTTCTGCTATTTTTTTTCCCAGTCTATAGCTTATCCTCTTAATCCCTAACACATTTTACACTGATTTCAAGAATTATATATTTCTTCTTGTTACAAATAAAAAATGTCCAGAGGAAAATTTTAAAAGAATATTCAGTATTAGAGTTTTGAGCAAGTATTAATTTGAGCCATAGGGAATTGTTCTTTTCATAGGTCAAAAAGTGACAGGCAATCTTGCTGTTCATGAATTTAATGTTCTAAGGTTTGTATTTTTGAATTTCTTAAATAAATAGAGTAAATTTTAGGTTTAGGTCTAAGTGTTAAAGATAATAATATTCTAAGTCCAGAGGCTCTCTCCCTCCCTGCTGGCACTATTTATCTTTGGACTGGACAATTCATTTTTATGCAGGGCTTCCCGTGCATTGTAGGTTGAGTCACATCTCTGGCCTCTAGGCACTGGAAACGCTCCATCCAAAGTTATGATAACCAAAAAATTTCGCCATAAATTTCCAAATGTCTTTTGAGGGTTTAAAGCACCCCCAGTTGAAAACTATTGTTCTAACAATACTCTATTTTGATAAAGGCTTATTTTTCAGAAAAATATACTTACTATCATATACTCACAAGAGCATATACAATCTGTTTGATCTCTTTCAGATCTTAAACAAGAACTCTCAATTTCTAGGAATAAACTGATTAAAACACTTAGCATCTCATCATTGTCTATAAATCAGAAAAAGACTAAAGCAGTTGCTAAAATTTGACAGTTATTTTCCTCATAGACATATTTTTACAACTTTATTGAGATATAATTGACAAATAAAATTGTAATCTGTTTAAAGTGTACAATGTGATGATTTTGATATATTTATGTATACATTTTGACAAACTCCCAAACATCAAGTTAATTAATACATCCATCACAGTATTGTCAACTGTAGTAGCCATGTTTTATGTTAGATCCTTAGATCTTACTTATCTTATAATGGAGTTTGTACCCTTTTACTAGCTTATCCCTATTTTTTTTCACCCTTAAGACTCTGGTAGCCACCATTCTTATACTCTGTTTATGTTTATATTTTTAAAAAAGATTTCACATATAAGTGATTCTTTATATTGTCTTTCCATGTCTGGCTTATTTCTCTTAGCATAATGCCCTACAGTTTTATCCATCTTGTCACAAATGACATGATTTCCTTCCTTTTTTAAGCTGAATAGTACTCTGTAGTGTGTGTGTGTGTGTGTATATGTATATATATACGTATATGTATATACCGTATTTTCTTTATCCATTCATTTATCACAGACTCTGAGTTTATTTCTATACCTTGGCTGTTGTGAATGATGCTGCAATGAATATAAGAGTATGTATCTCTTTGAAATAGTGGTTTTGTTTCTTTTGGATGTAAACACAAAGGTGGGAATGCTATATCATATCATGTTATAGTTGTACTTTTAATTTCTTGAGTAACCTCCACACGGTTTTCCATGGTGGCTTTACTAGTTTATATTCCCATAAACAGGATGCAAAATTTCCTCTTCTCCACATCCTCATCAGCATTTGTTATATTGTTTGATTGATGGTAGCCATTCTAACAGGTGATCAGTAATATCTCTTTGTGGTTTTGATTTGTATTTCCCTGATGATTAGTGAGTTTGGGCAAGACCTTTTCATGTACCTTTTGGCAGTGTGTATGTCTTGTCTGGAAAACTGTCTATTCAGGCCCTTTGCCCATTTTTCATTTGGGTTATTTATTTCTTTGCTATTGAACTGTGTGTTTCTTGTATATTTTTGATTGTGGCTTGCAAATGTTTTCTCCCATTCCATAGGATGCCTTTTTATTATGTTGATGGTTTCTTTTGATGGACAAGAGCTTTTTAGTTTGATATACTCCCACTTGTTTATTCTCACTTTTGTTGCCAAATCCAAGAAATCATCACCAGCTCCAATGTTAAGGAGCTTCCTCCCTATGTTTCTTCTAAAATTTTATGATTTTGGATCATATATTTAAGTAATACATTTTGAGTTATTTTTGTACATGGTCTAAATAGGGATCTAATTTCATTCTTTTGAATGTCAATATGCAGTTTTTGCAACACCATTTATTGAGGAAATTATACTTTCCCCATTTTTAATCTTGTTGTAAATTAATTGACCATAGTTATGCTGCTGCTGCTGCTAAGGCACTTCAGTTGTGTCTGACTCTGTGTGACCCCATAGACGGCAGCCCACCAGGCTCCTCTGTCCCTGGGATTCTCCAGGCAAGAATACTGGAGTGGGTTGTCATTTCCTTCTCCAATGCATGCATGCGAAGTTGCTTCAGTCGTCACCGACTCTGTGTGACCCCATGGACAGCAGCCCAGCAGGCTCCTCTGTCCACAGAATTCTCCAGGCAAGAACACTGGAGTGGGTCGCCATGTCCTTCTCCTCATAGATATGCATGGGTTTATTTTTATTCAATTCACCTGTATGTTTATTTTTATGCAAAATGCTATTTTGATTACTCTAGCTTTGTAATATAGTTTGAAATTAAGAAGTGTGCTGCCTCCCATTTCACTTTTCTAACTCAAAATTGCTTTGGCTATTTGGAGTCTTTTGTTGTTCCATACATACAGTAAGTTTTTTTTTTTTTTATTATTTCTATGAAAAATGCCTTTGGAATTGAATTCTCATAGACATTGTGTTGAATTTGTAGACTTTTTGGGGGTAGTATGAACATTTCAACAATGTTAATTCTTCTAATGACCCTGATGCTGTGAAAGATTGAAGCAGGAGGAGAAGGGGATGACAGAGGGTGAGATGGTTGGATGGCATCACTGACTCGATGGACATGAGTTTGAGGAAACTCTGGGAGATTATGAAGGACAGGGAAGCCTGCCATGCTGCAGTCCATATGGTCACAAAGAGTTGGACACAACTGAATGACTGAAATGAACTGAACTGAATATATCAACATGGAATATCTCTTCTTTTTTGTGTCTTCAATTACTTTCATCAGTGTTTTATAGTTTATAAATCTTTTACTTTCTAGGTTAAACTTTTCCTAGGTATTTTGTTTTTGATGCTATTGTAAAGGAAACTTTCTTCTAAATTTATCTTTCCATCTTTTCACCATTGAGTGTGATATTTGCTATGGCTTTGTCATACATGGCATTATTATATTGAAATAATTTCTTCTATTCATAGTTTGTTGAGAGTTTTTTTTTAACTTTCAATTTTGAAAGGGTGTTTAATTTTGTCAGATGCTTTTTATGCATCTGTTGAGATAATCATATGATTTTTATCATTAATTTTGTTAATGTGTTATATCATTTTTATTGAATTGCATTTGTTAAGCCATCTTTGAATCCCAGGAATAAATGCCACTTGATTATGATGTATGACCTTTTTAGTGTCCTGCTGAATTTGATTTGCTAGTATTTTGTTGAGAAATTTTCATAAATGATCATAAGCAATATTGGCCTATAACTTTCCTTTCTTGTAGTGTCCTTATCAGGCTTTGATAGCAAGATAATGCTGCCCTTATAAAATGACTTTGGAAGTGTTCCCTCCTCTTCTACTTTTTTAAGAAGTTTAAGTAGAGTCTTTTAATTCTTTAAATGTTTGGTAAATGTCATCCATGAAACCATCCCATGTCCTAGAATTTGCTTTGTTGGGGGGTTGATTTTTGATAGCTGATTCAAAATCTTCTTATTAGTAATTGTTCTGTTTAGATTTTTCTCTGTACTGGACCATATGTATAGCCTGGGGTGGTGCTCCAATGCCCATTTAAAAACTGCTTATTTTCCATAATCTGAAGCGACTTGGAATGATTCCCCTGTTACCTGTTAGAACTAGGTGACTTTGGGTCCCATACATGGAGTGGCAGTCATAAATGCTGGGGCTTAAGATGTGTGGACAGAATCCTACAAAGGAGATACTGGCAACCTGTCTTCATTGTTGGAGTGAGCCAGAGAAAGGCAGAGAAAGAACCCATCAACTCGTTTGGATTCTGTAGAGCACGTCAGTCAGCACATAGATGGCATGCAAACTGGAAGCTGGGCCCTTAGACTACACTTCGTAAAGTACTCATCAAACCCCCTCTGGAGATGAGTGTTTTGCTTGCTTTATCTGTGCTGAGCCCTGCATGGATAGCCTTGGTAAGTGTACATGTCCCCATCTACAACTGTTTCTTTGTTTACTATAGAGTTGGATCTCAGATATACTGCAAGTTCAGTTCCAGAACACAGAAATTAAGTATCACAATAAAGCAAGTAACACAATTTTTTTGTTTCCCAGTGCATATAAAAGCTATGTTTACACTACAGTCTATGAAGAGCAATAACATTGTCTAAAACAACAATGTAAAAGTATTTTATTGCTAAAATATGCCAACCATTATTTGATAATGCAAGATCACCATGAACCTTCAATTTATAAAAACTGCATTATCTGTGAAGCACAATTAAGTGAAGTGCAATGGTCCTGTGGGACCATGAATACAAGACCCAGTGGCTTTCAGATTTAGGTGTTTTGAGGGCTCATAGCCTTAAAAACTGGAGCGCTAGATGTGTGGTCCAAGCCATTTACTTCTCAGGTAAAGCTGGGAGTTGGAGGTTCCCTTCTGATGCTGCGGTGCTGTGCTAGGGGTGGGGCTTATAGAGAGAGTGTATCACAGCCTTCTCTACCCATTTTCATGTGGATACTTTCTCATTTTACTTCTGTGTAGGGTTACTCAGCTAGTTTTTGATTTTCTTTCAGAGGAAATTGCTCTACATATAGCTATAACTCTGTCTCTATGGGAGGAGAAAATTCAGGAGTCTCCTATGTCACCATCTTGGTCCAGAGTCCCACGGCTTTGGTATTGAGAGCTTGAGTTTCTTGACGGAGAATGCTCTATTCCTTACCCGGCCTGGTCCTTACTAATATTTCTGTAGATGACTTTCCATGAGTCTAAAGGAAGACATCAATACTACTAAAATGAAATAAAAACCTCTCACCTTTTAAAACACTATAAGAACTTATTCTCGTCTTAATAGCAATCTCAATTTTCTCTCTTTTTTTTCTTCCTGTTTGATGCATATAAGGAAAATGTGTGGTTTTTTCCCCTCATGGTTAGCAGTCCCGTATACTGCCATAGTTATTTCAACCTGTGTATTGGTATTAACTATGAGACTTGGGAGTTTTAACTATTTTTTAAAACCATGTAATCTTCAAAATCTTTCAGAGATAAGGATACTGCTTTGTGGTCATTACTTTCAGTCCAAACTAGGCATTAATTTCCTTAAATTCCCTTTACCAAACACAAAAAGAAAATGAGAGAAAGGAGAATAATTTAAATGTTCCTGTGGTGCTTGTAGAATGGCAGTGCTGTGCATCCTTATTTCACTGCAGACAACGATTCTATATACCAAGAGGATAATTTTTTTTCTCAGTGGACTCCAGCAGATAAATTTTTATTGGTGTAAATAATTCAGCAGCTTGTTATAATGAAACCACTTCACATTAAGCATTTCCTTGCTCTGTCTTAAATGCACACAGAGATATTCCACTGGATACTACTAATATCTGATGCAAACTTAAAGTTTCCCAGTTTATGATGCGTTGTAGCTCTTTAAGGACCTGAGCCCATTGCTAAGGGACGTGGTTCAACATTTGCGAGAAAAAGAAAAGCTAAGCAGAGTGCAAAGTAAAGGAACAAAGAAAATAATAGAGCTTTGCTGGTCATTATGTTGATCTGAGAGCTTTCCTAGTCACAGCACATCTGGAGGTTAGTTTTCAAGCTGGTCCTTCAGAGACCTTGAAGGAGATTAAAATTTATATAGAGCAGATATAATTCTCAATAAAATTTAAGGGGCAGTGACAAGTTTCCATATTTGGAAGTTCTCTTTTTTAATCCCCCGTAAGAATAGAAAATACACAATCCAAACTTTATTTTTGAGATATAAAGAATAGTTCACTTAAAAGCTGAAAAAAAAAAAAGTTTTTATGGTACTCTATAGAGTTCTTTCTGACTTGCAGCTTCAGTCTGTAAATCTTCTCTGATAAATTTTTCTTTGAGGAAGAGGTCCACTTGCCTCTTGATGAGCTGTCCTAGGCTTGGGTTGCTCTCTGTCTTTGTGGCAGCCTCAGGCACTGCTCTGGAGGATCCCCTGCCCAACTTTTCCCCACAAGCCTGCCTTCTCCCCACTTCACCACCAGTTTTGACTTATAACAGGCTTCATACTGATTTTTGGTATACAGTAATTTGGGTCTTGTTTAATATTTTTGTACTTGACTAGTATCAAAGGGATGAATTCCTAAGGGGGATATTTTAACAAATTCAAATATAGCTTATAAATATTTTATTCAGCTTGTGATTTAATGTAATATATGGCTTGCAGCTCTTGATGCCAGCTTCCTCAGCTTCCCATTAGAATGTGTAAGAGAAAAGAGACCGATACCAGTCCTAGGTTGACAGTTTACTTAACGGCTAAAATCTGAGAGAAATATAAACTATATAGAATGTAAATGAAACCAGATTGAGAAAAGCATGTTTAGACCACCTGAGAAAAGACAGACATCAGAATCCTTTATTGCTTACACCCTCATTCAGTGTCTTTATCAGCCATTGGGCAACTGTATCTAGGCCCCTCAGGAACCAGTTCCTAAAGCAATCTGATTAGTATGGCCTCCCTTCTACCAATTATTTTTAATTGCATTAGCAAAAGACAAAATATATTTTCATTATAAATGCACACTATACTGTAAAGGGAAAAGACTCACTTGTATTCTATTCCATCACACTCTTCTACCTGAGAGAATCCTTGTTGCTAATTTGGTATGTGGTTGTGGGTCATTTTAATATGCATTTGCATATATGTGAATATATGTACCTGTATGCTATAAACATGAGAAGGTACGTTTTCATTATTTGTATACACACATATACACATTCTTTGTTGTTATAGATGAAACTGTACATTATGTATTGCTAAGTATCTTTGTCTTTGCTGTTTTTTTTTTAAATTAATAACCTGTGTGTTGTGTCTTACACATTTGTTTTGCCTATAGAAAAGAACTGCAGAGCAGTCCATAATATTGATGCCCCATGGTTTCATTAACCACTTCCTTGTATACAGTGTTTCTATTTTTTTGATTAATTATAAAGTGCCTAAGTCGTGTTTGCTCACATGCCTGATTATTTCTCTAGGAAAAATATCTATAACCTGCTTTATCAGTCTACCTTCACACAATAAATGGATGAAAATATCCATTTTTTAATATACTTGCCAAAATGGAATCTTATATTTTCTCAATTTTGTCAGTCTAAAAGCAATAATGCCCTGTATTAATTTTCTGTCAATTTCTAATGAAGTTCAGCATCTGGTTTTGTATTTCTTCTTTTTCTTTTTTTTTTTTTTTTTTGTGATAACCTGTGGTGTCCTTTGCCCATTCTTTTTTTTGAATTATTTGTCTTTTTTTTTTTAGCATTTTTATTTGGATGGTTTTTATATTATACTAGTTTTTTTTGTGTGTCCCAATCAGAAATGGTAAGTTTCAGAAAACAACAGGAAATGAGAATGAGAATTAACAGTGGCACATTATGCTCTGGAAATTTTAGCTTCACAAATAAATCATCATCAGGCGGGCTCAGAAGAACCACAGTACTAATTGGAGCTAGGGATTGAAATGTTTTATGATATTAGTTTACTTAATATATGAGAAAGTCAAACAGGAATGAAGGGGAAGTTATAGCAGGTAAAGCATATTCATACATGAGACTTGAATGGGTGAAGTGCTATATACATACAAATATATACACACACATACATACATATATATTTGTTTTCCCTTTGGCCATTAATCTGAGTGGGAAGGTCAGCTTTCTTTACAAGTTGGTGAGAGTAAAGCAAAGGACAATCCCTCTTATTTATATATTGATAAAGAGAAAAAGATTGTGTGGGCGGAGAGTAAAAAAACACAACATTCCAACAGGAATATGAAGAAGGACTTGTTTTCAAAGATAAAATTGGATTTAATGCAATTAATATATTTAAGGACTATATATATTATTGGTTATCTCATGATAGAATTAATGGAGGGAAAGCATCATTTTTAAAAGTCATTTTCATTTTTGAATGCAGAGAACTGTGATAAAGATGATAATATCTAAGGAGAACTGCACTAATGATCATGGTAGTAATAAGAGGAAACAAAACTATACCTTAAATAAATATGCTCAAAAGAACTGGTTTCCCTCTTGAGTCTGTTAGCAAGAAAAGAGATTCTCTAGCATTAGTGTGTATCAGAGTCACCTTAGAGTTAATAAAGAACAGAGACTCAGCCTTATTGAAATAGGATGGAGGCTGGATCTTTGCACTTTCACCAAGTTCCCCAGGTGATCCCAACACTCTCTTAAGGTTTAAGAACCACTGAACTAAGGGACTGTAGTTCTTCAACAATTATTTGAAAATGTTAAAGGAATGTGGCTGAGACTCCTGCTTTCTAAATTTCTCACCCATATCATTTAACCCATGTATTTTATATAGAGGCAGATAGTTTGAAGTCCAGAGAAGCCCCACTGTATACATTTGGAAACTTTGAGTTTCTGAAAAAAATAGCAAAAGTTGGTAAAAATAGCAAAAACAAAAAAGATAAAGCCATACCCGTATTTATGGTTAATCACATGCTTTGTGAAAGAACTTTTTGCTGTATGTTCATTTTCTGACTTTCGTGAAAGACACTATTCCCACTTACACATTATGTGGATGACATCACAGGTGCTAAAACAGGCATAACTTAAAATAGTGAAAGCTTTAAATTACAGACTTGTAAATATATTTTGCATAAGAATCACTGGAAAGATTATTAAAAATGCAAATTTCAGGATCCCCTTATCAAAATTTCCATTTAGTATTTCCAGAATATTCATGTAAAAGACAAAATAATCTGCAGATGATTTTCTACAGAAGCTGCTATAAGTGAGAAGTGCCCAGAAACCAGAGTTTCAAGAAACATTGTAATAGCAATTCATCAATAAAAATGAAGACTCCAAAATGATAACTATAAAGTAATGTCAGTGACTTGCTGTAAAGTTTTTTTTAAAAAACTGTTAGGAATTCTAAGCACCAGTTCAAGGAAGATGTGTTTTTTGTTTTATTTTATTTTTGACATATGTAATAAAACACCGAGTAAGAAAAGACAATATTAAGACCCAGCTTTAGACTATCTATTATCTTTTAATATAGAAACTCTAGATCTAAACTGCCCAGTATGATATCCAATAACCACATGTGAGTATTTCAATTTAAATTAGTTAACATTTAATAAAATTTAGAAAATTAGTAACTAGTAGCTTTAGTCACATTTTAACTGCCATAAGTGATCAGTAGCAATATTATGGGTACATTTCATTATCACACATACTTCTGTTGGAAAGCACTGCAGAAAGAGAAAGTAATAATTAAATTTGAACAAAATTATTATTTTTTTTACCTTAAAAAAATTTTTTTTTATTTAACACCAAAAACGTTTTGTATTGGGGTACAGCCAACTAACAATGTTGTGATAGTCTCAGGTGACAGTGAATGGACTCAGCCATACCTATACATGTATCTGTTCTCCCCCAAATACCTCTCCCATTCAGGCTGGAACATAACATTGAGAACAGTTCTATGTACTCTACAGTAGGTCTTTGTTGTTTATCCATTTTAAATATAGCAGTGCATGACCTTCCCAAAGTCCTTAACTATTCCTTCCCCTTGGCAGCCATGAGTTTGTTCTCTAAGTCTGTGAGTTTCTTTCTTTTTTGTAAGTTCATTTGTATCATGTCTTTTTAGATTCCAGATATAAATGATGTCATATGATCCCTTATACCTGTCATACCTCACTTAGTATGATACTTTCTAGGTCCATCATTGGTGCTGCAAATTGCTTATTTCATCTTTAATGGCTAAGTAATATTCCATTGTATATCTATATACCACATCTTCTTTATCCATTCCTCTGTCAATGGACATTTAGGTTGTTTACATGTTTTAGCTATTATAAACAGTTTCTGCAGTGAACTCTGGGGTGCATTAATGGAAGAAAGTTTGAGAGTTTCAAATCAAAGAAGTCTTACTGCTAGATCTGATTAGGAAGATATACTCTAAATAAAAGCAGGATTTTTTAAATTAGCATTGTTTCTTTTGAAAAATGAATGTTCAGAACATAAAAAGACTCATTTATCACAAGATAAGAATTCATTTTGTAACTGTGCATTATTCATCTTATAATTATGAAGTAATGAAATTGAAGGCAACAAGCCACAGTAGAATTTGTCCTATTGCATTGTTTTATTGTTTTATATATATATATCATAAATTTGTTTTTGCACCATAGCAGGCTCTGGTCAATTTTTTTAGGAAACATTTATTCAACATATGTCATAGAGAAAAGTATACACATCAAAGTATCAAAGCTACGAATTTTCACAAAAAGAACATATTTATGCATTAGCGCCTTGATCAAGAAACAGAAGCATATCAGCAAAGAGGAACTCATTCTCATCCACTCTTTCAGTCACTACCACAGGAAAAAGGGTCACCAATAATATCACTTTTAATTTTCTGTAAATGTAGTCATTGTTTCCTTTTGTTTAATATCATGGAAGAAAAGCGATGACAGACCTAGACAGCATATTAAAAAGCAGAGACATTACTTTGCCAACAAAGGTCCATCTAGTCAAGGCTATGGTTTTTCCAGTAGTCACCTATGGATGTGAGAGTTGGACTATAAAGAAAGCTGAGTGCTGAAGAATTGAACTGTAGCAATTGAATTGCTTTTGAACTGTAGTGTTGGACAAGACTCTTGAGAGTCTCTTGGACTGAAAGGAGATCCAAACAGTCCTGAGATCCAAACAGGACTGAGATCCTAAAGGAGATCAGTCCTGAATATTCATTGGAAGGACTGATGCTGAAGTTGAAACTCCAATACTTTGGCCACCTGCTGTGAAGACCTGACTCATTTGAAAAGACCCTAATGCTGGAAAAGATTGAAGGAGGAAGAAGAGGATGACAGAGGATGAGATGGTTGGATGGCATCACCAACTTGATGGACATGAGTTTGGAGTAAGCTCCAGGAGTTGCTGATGGACAAGGAAGCCTGGTGTACTGCAGTCCATGGGGTTGCAAAAAGTTGGACATGACTGAGTGAACTGAACAGATGCTTTTGAGACTCCTCCATCGCATTGCTTACAGTAGTGGTTTATATATTCTCACTGCTGTATAATATTCTGTTGTGTATATATATATATCACAATTTATCCATTCTGCTATTGATAACCATGAATGTTTGGGTAATCTTTTATTCTTAGCTCATATACATGGCCCTGGTATGAATATTCTGGGTCATGTCTTACAGCTATGAGTGGACTATCTGGATCATAAATCATGAAGTTTAATTTAAGGTAGATACAATTACCAGTTTTCTGATGTCTACTCTCCCACTAACAGATAGCTGGAATTGTTCCACATTCTTCCAGTTATTTGATATTGTCTTTGCTATTCTCCATCAGTCTTGCTAGGGGATAAAAATTGTATTAATTTTGTCAAAAAACCAACTTTTTGCATTGTTAATTTTCTCTTTTTAAAATATTTTATTAATCTTTTGTTGTTTATCTTTTTTTCCTCCCCTCTACTTAATCTTATTTGTAAACTATTTTCTAATAAAATAATTTTAAATTATGAATTTATCTATAAATCCTTCTTTTCTAAAGCCTACAACTATTGATATGATATCTGCTTTTTTCTCCAACTGATAATTTTCTAATTCTTTAAAGGAATTCTTTTATCCATAGATTGTCAGAAGACTACTATTCTATTTTAAAATATTTTTGGATTTAATTAATATCTTGCTAATATTGATTTTTTTTCAATTAGCTCTTGTGATCAAAGAATGTTATCTATATAATATCAATGTTTTGATTATATTGAGACATGTTTTACAGCATAGCATTTGTTCTGTTTTCATGAAAATTAGATGTATACTTGAAAAGCAAATGTATTTTGCAGATGTTGATTTTAGTGTACTAAAGTATCAACTGGGTCTAAAGGGTTGTAGTACTGTTTAAATTTTGTACATCCTTATTTGTTTTGCATGTTTTTTCTATCAAAGTATGACCAAAACCTCCAACTATGTTCATTAATTTTCTAATCCTTCTTTTCTTTCCCTCAGTTTTTGTCTCATGTATTTTGAAAGTCTTTTATTTATGTCTGTATATAATCAGATCTCTGTATCTTCACGATTAACTGTTTAATCACTAGAAAATTTCCCTTGTTGTTTTTGGTAATGCCTTTGGTTGACTTGTGATCAGCTTTTTTTGGACAATAACAGAAGGCATGTCAATTCAGTTCAGTCACTCAGTCATGTCCAACTCTTTGTAACCTCATGAACTACAGCACATGAGGCTTCCCTGTGCATCACCAACTCCTGGAGCTTACTCAAGCTCATGACCATTGAGTTGGTGATGCCATCAAACCATCTCATCCTCTGTCATCCCCTTCTCTTCCCACCTTCAATCTTTCCCAGCATGAGGTTCTTTTCCAATGAGTCAGTTCTTCCCATCAGGTGGCCAAAGTATTGGAGTTTCAACTTCAGCATCAATCCTTCCAATGAATATTCAGGACTGATTTCCTTTAGGATGGACTGGTTGGATCTCTTTGCAGTCCAAGAGACTCTTAAGGGTCTTCTCCAATGCCACAGTTCAAAAGTATCAATTCTTTGGCACTCAGCTTTCTTTAGTCCAACTCTCATATCAATACATGACTACTGGAAGAAAACATAGCTTTGACTAGATGGACCTTTGTCAGCAAAGTAATGTCTCTGCTTTTAGTATGCTGTCTAGGTTGGCCATACTTTTTCTTCAAAGGACCAAGCGTCTTTTAATTTCATGGCTGCAGTAACCATCTGCAGTGATTTTGGAGCCCAAGAAAATAAAGTCTCTCTCTGTTTTCATTGTTTCCCCATCTATTTGTCATGAAATGATAGGACAAGATGCCATGATTTCAGTTTTTCGAATGAGTTTTAAGCCAGTTTTTTCACTCTCCTCTTTCACTTTCATCAAGAGGCTGTTTAGTTCCTCTTCACTTTCTGGCATAAGTATGGTGTCATCTGCATATCTAATGTTGTTGATATTTCTCCCAGCAATCTTGATTCCAGCATGTGTTTCATCCAGCCTGGCATTTCACATTATGTACTCTGCATAGAAGTTAAATAAGCAGGATGACAATATACAGCCTTGAAGTACTCCTTTCCCAATTTGGAACCACTCTGTTGTTCCATGTCCTGTTCTAACTGTTGCTTTTTGACCTGCATACAGATTTCTGAGGAGGCAGGTTAGAAGGTCTGCTATTCTCATCTCTTGAAGAATTTTCCACAGTTTGTTGTGATCTACACAGTCAAAGACTTTGGCATAATCAATAAGGAAGAATTAGGTGTTTTTGGAACTCTCTTGCTTTTTCAATGATCCAGCAGATGTTGGCAATTTGATCTCTGGTTTCTCTGCCTTTTCTAAAACCAGCTTGAACATCTAGAAGTGCCTGATTCATGTACTGTTGAAGCCTGGCTTGGAGAATTTTCAGCATTACTTTGCTAGCGTGTGAGATGAGTGCAATTGTGCAGTAGTATGAATATTCTTTGGCATTGCCCTTCTTTGGGATTAGAATGAAAACTGACCTTTTTGAGTCCTGTGACCACTGCTGCATTTTCGAAATTTGCTGACATATATATTGAGTGCAGCACTTTAACAGCATCATCTGTAAGGATTTGAAAGAGTTGAACTGGAATTCCATCACCTCCACTAGCTTTGTTTGTAGTGAGGCTTCCTAAGGCCCTCTTGACTTCACATTCCAGGATGTCTGGCTCTAGGTGAGTGATCACACTGTCATGGTTATCTGCATCATGAAGATTTTTTTGTATAGTTCTGTGTATTCTTGCCATCTATTCTTAATATCGTCTACTTCTGTTAGGTTCATGCCATTTCTGTCCTTTATTGTGCCCATCTTTGCATAAAATTTTCTCTTGGCATCTCTAATTGTCTTAAAGAGATCTCTAGTCTTTCCCATTCAATTGTTTTCTTCTATTTCTCTGCATTGATCACTGAGGAAGGCTTTCTTATCTCTCCTTGCTATTCTTTGGAACTCTGCATTCTAATGGGTATATCTTTCCTTTTCTCCTTTGCCTTTCACTCTCTTCTTTTCTCAGCTATTTGTAAGACCTCCTCAGACAACCACTTTGCTTTTTTGCATTTCTTTTTCTTGGGGATGGTCTTGATCCCTGTCTCCTAGAAAATGTCATGAACCTCCATCCATAGTTCTTCAGGCACTCTGTCTATCTATCAGATCTAATTCCTTGAATCTATTTGTTACTTCCACTGTATAATTGTTAAGTGATTTGATTTAGGTCATACATGAATGGTCTAGTAGTTTTCCCTACTTTCTTCAAATTAAGTCTGAATTTGACAATAAGCAGTTCATGATCTGAGTCAGTTAGCTCCTGACTTTATTTTGATAACTGTATAGACCTTCTCCCTCTTTGGCTGCAAAGAGTATAATCAATCTGATTTCGGTATTGACCATCTGGTGATGTCCATGTACAGAGTCATCTCTTGTGTTGTTTGAAGAGGTTGTTTGCTATGACCCGTGTTTTCCTTTGGCAAAACTCTGTTAGCCTTTGCCCTGCTTCATGCTGTCCTCCAAGACCAAATTTGCCTGTTACTCCAGGTAGTCATGTCAGCTTTCTTTTATCTTTTTCTTACATTTTGCTTGGCTTATCCTTTTCTTTTTACTTTCAAAATATGTCCCGTATATTTTATGTGCTCCCCTTTGAGCTGTAGATTGTTGGACATTGATTTGTTTTCTCAAATTCCAGTCTGATAGTCTTTGAATTTAAAATGAAATGTTCAGTCCATTATATTAATATGATTACTTGTGACTGAAAATAAGACCACCATCTTGTGACTGTTTTCAATTTTTTCCAGTATATTTTATAATCTGCTTTTAATTTTCTGAGTTGAAATATTTTTAATTGGAGGATAATTGCTTTACGATGTTGTGTTGGTTTCTGCCACATGGCAACGTGAATCAGCCATAAGTATACATTTATCCCCTCACTCTGGAGCCTTCCTCCTACCCATCCCCCATCCCACTCCTCTAGGTCATCACAGAGCACCAATCTGAGCTCCCTGGGTTCTTACAGCATCTTTCTATTAGTTACTTATTTTAAACATTGTAATGCATATAAGTAACGTATATATTTCAATGCTATTCTCTCAACTCATCCTAGCCTCTCCTTCCCCCTGTGGTATTCTCAGCTCCATTCCCTATGGCTGCATCTCTATTCCTTCGTGCAAATAGGTTCATCAGTAGTATTCTTCTAGATTCCATATATATGTGATAATATATGATATTTGTTTTTCTCTTTGTGATTTGCCTCACTGTACAATAGACTCTAGGTTTGTTCATCTCCGTTCACCTGACTCAAATTCATTCCTTTTTGTGGCCAACAATTTTACCCAATTGTTTTTAACATTATTTAGTATTGTGTTTTATTTCTTTTTTAAATTAAAAAAATTTTTTTTTCATTTATTTTTATTAGTTGGAGGCTAATTACTTTACAGTGTTGTAGTGGTTTTTGCCATACATTGACATGAATCAGCCATGGATTTACATGTGTTCCCCATCCCAATCCCCCCTCCCGCCTCCTTCCCCATCCCATCCCTCTGGGTCTTCCCAGTGCACCAGCCCTGAGCACTTGTCTCATGCATCCAACCTGGGCTGGTGATCTGTTTCACCCTTGATAGTATACTTGTTTCAATGCTATATTTCATCTATTGGTTTTTCAGTGATACCTGTTTGTATGTAAGTGGTAACACTAGGAATTACCATTTAAATTCTGTTATTTAGATTTAAGACCACATTTTTTTTTTTTTTTTGTCTTTTTGACTGTGCCACATGTCTTATGGGATCTCACTTTCCAAACCAGGAATCCTAACCACTAGGTCACCACAGAGCTCTCTACTTTGAATGAATATTAGACCACTTCACATAAAATGAAGGAATATATGATCATACACTTCTATTTTAAGCCCATTCTTTTTTGTTGTTGTCAAATGTTTTACTTAAATAAATGTTATGATCCTCACAATGAGATATCTTTGCTTTAGACAGTCTATTGAAGAAATCAAGAGGGAGAAAAGCAAAAGCAAAGATAATCTTTCATAGTTATGTAGTATTTACTCTGGTATTCTTAATCTCTTTTTGTACATCTTATTTTGCTTCTAGCATCATTTCTCTTCCGTCTAATAAGCTTCCTTTTGCACATGTTACAGTGTACATCTGCTGACAATGGATTATATCAGTTTTGCCTATTTGCAAAGGTCTATATTTTGCCTTCATTTTTGAAAGATGTTTTTTTGGCTATAGATTTTAGAGCAGAAAGATTTTGTTTTTATTTCAGCATCTACCTGCTTGTCTCATTGTTGGGGTTCAGTTGCTAAGCCGTGTCTGACTCATTTGCAGCCACATGGACTGTGATATTTCCTGAGTGGGTTTCTCCAGGGGATCTTTCCAACCCAGGGAAGGAACCCGTGTCTTCTGCTTGGCAGGTGCTTCTCTACCACCGAGCCTTCTGGGAAGCTCATGCTTGCCTTATAGGTTGCATCATTTCTCAATAGAAGTTAGTCATTATATAGAGTTGTTTGCCTACATAGTATATGATGTATTCTTCTGATTGTTTTTATAATTTTTCCCTTATCTTTTCTTCCCAATAGTTGAGTGGCATGTATGTATGATTCTTTACTCTTAGGGTTTACTTCTTGGATCTATAAATTGTTTCTCCCAACTTTAGGAACTTTTCAGCAAATGTTTTTTTCAGATTATCCTTTTTTCTAATCCTCTCTTTCTGAGACGCTGAGTAGCATTTGTTAAAACTTTTCACTCTATTTATTGCTCCTGTCCTTTATGCATTTTCTGAATGTTCTGATTTTTTATCCTTGCCCCAATTTACCTTTTTTAAAAAATCAATCTACCTTCTGTTAATAATCATATAATCCACTCATAAACACACCAAGTCATTTTCTAATTTTATATATTTTCTTGTTACATAATATCCATTTTGTTCTTTTGTCTTTAGTATTTTAACTGAGGTGTAATAATATACAGTGAAATGCACAGATTTTAATATACAGTTAAATGAGTTTTGGCAAATCCACATATTCATGTATAATCAAAATATAGAATATTATCTTAAAAAGTTCCCATCTTCCCTTTCCCATACATCTATGTCCATGTGGGTTAAGGCATGTAATTTTCTGTTTATTTTTATGATACAGTCCCGTTTTGAAATTTTCCCACTTTTCCTTTTTATTGTCAATTTTCCTCTATTTTCTTTAATAATTCTATTAATATACTTTGCTTATTCCTATATATAGAACAACTGCAATCCATTTTTAATGTTTCTTTCTTTCACTTTATATGGTTCTGTCTCTTGACATCCATTAAACTTATTGATGCTAGATATATATTGTTTATAATAAAAAGTAGAGGCTTCAGATGATTTCCTAAATTTTACTGCAGAGTATTCATCTTTTACTGTGCTAGGAAGATAGATAAAGACTCATTATTTTAACTCATTTAGAAGCAGAACTGATTTGATACTGCCTTGCAGGTTTGGTAAGACTCAAATTTATCTCTGATATGACCTTGTACCAAGGACATGGCCCCACAGGCCTTTCAACTGAAATCCTGGTGTGTTCACTGGCACTCTTTATTCTGGCACATAGTAAACTTAAATGCTTATTTTAAATAGCACTACAAGATTGCCAGAAGTCTCTAGGAGGAAAAATGTCCATGAATTTGAGAACATCATGTCTCCAGTTTTATCTTTATCCTCATTAGAATGTCTATATCTCTTTTCTGTCTATACCTCTTTTCTGTTCTCCACAAGTTACCCACTATTTGGTCAAAGTTTGGTTTCTCAGCCTGTTTTGCTCAGAATTTGCAAATACTCCCAGAAAATAATTATAGAATATGAGCTTACTTTTCACATTTCTTCACCATCCAGAATCTTGTTCTCTGTAGTTCTCATTACATTTCAGCCTTTAAACAAAATATTTTGTCTTGTACCTTGGGGAATGTTGGTCTTCTACAAAGCAATCTATCTTGTGTTCTTCAGTTGAAATTTTAATATGCAGATGTAAAAACTATTGTAAGTTATTATAGTATTCTAAGTAATTAAAATTACTTACAAAAAATTACATAGATGAATTTGGCACTGGCAACAGAATTTTGCTCATTGACATAAATTCTTGAAAATAGCTTTCTGAGAGATATGAATTATGGGTGCTAACTGCTAGAACCATAAATGTATAGATTTATTTTTTCTTTAACAACATATGAAAAAATATTTTAACATGCAAAGATCCAGAAAAATATGATTGAGAGTGTACTATCTCTAAGGAGAAAAAAATTAGGAGACACTCTAGTTGAATTAAAAGGAAAGAATGCAATACTAAAACAGCAGTATGCCAACAATATTAATGAACATAAAACTATCACAACATAAAATGTATGTAGTGGACTTTTTTATGATTTTATTTTTAAAATTTTGGTTGTGCTGAGTTTCTGTGGCTGTGTGGGCTTTTCTAAAGTTGCAGTGAGCAGGGGCTACTCTGTAGTTGCAGTGAGTGGGCTTCTCATTATGGTGTCCTCTCTTGTTCTAGAGCAAGGACTCTGGGGTGCCTGGGCTTCAGTAATTGTGCCCCTCAGGCTTTGAAGCACAGATTCAACAGTAGTGGTGCATGGGCTGAGTAGCTCCATGGCATGGGATCTTCCCAGATCAGGAATTGAACCCATGTCTTCTGCATAGGCAGGAGAATTCTTTACCTATGAGCCAACAGGAAAGCCCTATGTAGCTTTCAGTAATATACATGTAAAGGTAAAAGATGGTTGAGATCATTTTTAAAAGCAAAGGTATATTATAGAACACTTTTTTATAGTATCAAAACACAATTTTATAATATAAAAGATACAGAAGTCAAGAAAGAGTGTAATTTCAGTTAAATTGTATTTGAAGTATTGTTTGTTTGCCAAAAGAAAAAGAAAGGCTTCAAATGTACTGACTATTCACAGTGATAAGAAATAAAGGCAGTTATTGTCATTAAAATTATAAACAGGACAAATATACTGTTTTCTACCTCCTCCTTCTCTATCTCCTCCACTGATTATTATGATTTATTATTATTTCTCTTGGAGATTTTTGTTTATCCTAATAGGGAAAAACCAATTGTCTCTAATTGTGGGAAAAAATAAAGCATTCAGTTTTTTGTTGACATATTACTTTCCTTAATGAGACTCAACTGAAAATTTATTGGAAATGATAAAATAAGATCAGTACAAACAGATAAAAGATTTTTTAAACACAGGGAAAGTGTACAAATTAATGGCTTTGTAATATGTGAGAAGTAAATCAGTAATATTAATTGGAAGAAATGCTAAGCATTATAGAAAGAAAAAACAATTAGAAATAAACTTTACAATAAATGTAACATAATTACTACATACTTTTACTATACAAATTTATTAAAGTATTTACAGTAAACATAGATAAATGGAGAGACCTACTATTTTGCTGAAAAACTGTATAAAGTCAATATTGTGGAGAGAAATCAGTTCGTGATTGATTGATCCATATAGTCAGTTCAAGAATTTGTTATATAATTTGAGAAATTGATTTAAAGTTCATCTATAATTTATCATCCAGCTGTTGATTGCTTATGTGTTCAGTCATATCTGTCTCTTTGCGGCCCCTTGGACTGTAGCCTGCCAGGCTACAGGGATTGAACCTGAGTCTCCTGCATTGTGGTGTCTCCTGTCTGCCAATGCAGGAGACATAAGAGACAAGGGTTCAGTCCCTGAATTAGAAAGATCCTCTAGAGAAGGCATGGCAACCCACTCCAGTATCCTTGTTGGAAAATCCCATGGACAGAGGAGCCTGCAGGCTGCAGTCCATAGGGTCACAGTCAGACATGACTGAAGCAACTTATCACGCATGCATGATTTATCAAGAATACCCAAGATATCGAAAAGAAAGTCTAATTAAGGAAGTCAATGGAGTATCATTGAAACTTTAGCTAAAAATTAACTAAAAAAGCCCACTACACATGATAAATTAGAAAAAAAAATAGAGGGTTTTAGTATGAAAATGCAGTGTGAAAATAAAAAAGACCAAAAAGAGTTGAAAATTTGTTATGTGAAAAGGATGGCATTCTGAATCATGTGGAAAATGTTGGCATTCCCCAAAGTGTGATTTACAGCAAAGGTAAACAACATTATTTCATATGGTTCAGAGGAGACCAGGTTAAAATGATAAAACTACTTATTTCTTTTAGCTGATATATAAGAAATTTACAAAACAAGTCACATATCTCACCTATTCCCTCCAAAATTATGAACATATAATTTACAGCAAGGGTATATTCAGAAGGAAGTAAAGTTAAAACGGATTTAAAGAAAATATTAGACAAGTTATTGTGCGGATGGCATACAGATACAATAAAGTGATGAAAATGTATGTAATAATGACGTTCTAGAATACTTACATTATTTATTAAAAGATGCTATGATGAATAGCCATTCATCTGGAGAAATATTGAGTTAGGTAAATAGTTCAGAGTCTATAACAAGTAAGTTCCAGAAGCAATAAATTAAAAAAAATAATAATATGCTACACAATCAGCTAACAAAAATTGTAGAAGACTTTATTATAGTCCTGGGAAAAGGCATTATTTAGAAACAAATCTGAAACTTATAAGCCATAGAGAAAACTATTGCCAGAATTTATTCCAAATCATTTAAGCACATTATCTGAGTAAAAAAAGTAAAAATAAACTAAGTACAATAAAAATATTTATAAAACATGGATACAATAATTGCTACACCACATGTAAACAGAAGAATAATTAACTGCTGTGATGTATGCTATATGAAGTGTTCTACAAATGAAGAAATAAATAATTGAAAGAATGGAAATATGGACACACGTTATGAAGAGAGTGTTTTACACCAAGAAATACAAATGACAATAAGCATACAAAAGATATGCCACACAAATGGTAGAAAATGCAAACCAAACCAGTAAAATACTACTTTCACTAACAATGTTAGGAAACATTACATTCTTAACAAAACACAGTATTAAGAATGGTGTGGAAACAGGTATTCTAATGCAATGTTGATAAGATAGATTGTAACATGCAAAGTAAAAATAAATGTATGAAATTGCTTTTGGAAGCTGAAGTGGATGTATAAACTCAGGGGTTTAACTTTTTACTTAATATATTCTGTTTCAGGGTATTTTTAAAAGTAGGAATTTGCTTTTTGCAATTAAAATCTTAAATCTGACAAAAGTTTAGGAAAAAATGTTTAATACATGAATAGATTAGTACCACAAGTTAAACTTGGTAATGAATATGTGAAAAGGGGCTGAAGATCAATTGAAAGCAAATTAATACAATTGTATATAATTCTCAAATACCAATCTCAAGGACCTATGAAATCAAGAATATGAAATATTGCTATGTTGGAGGAAAGAAAGTAATTTCATTAAAATAAAAGAGTAAGCTAAGTCTTGATTTCAAAAAGGCAGTTGGCAATATAGATAAAAATGATTATTTTTATGTTGAGTTTTAGTCCAAAGTTGCTCATATATAAGAGTTCTAGGAAAATACCAGGATGTCTAGTATAGCATTTTTTGTTTTTTTTTTTTGGATTATTGCATAATGACATAAAAATTAAATGACATAGTCACATTTATCCATTTTTATTCATTTTAAAGTATACAGTTCAATAAGTTTTAGCATATTCAAAGTATAAAATCACCATTATTTAATTCCAGAATATTGTACTCTGTGTGTGTGTGTGTGTGTGTGTGTTAGTTGCTCAGTCGTATCTGACTCTTTGTGACCCCATGGACTGTAGTCCACCAGGCTCCTCTGTCCTTGAAATTCTCCAGGCAACAGTACTGGAGGGTATTGCCATTCCCTTCTCCAGGGTATCTTCCCAAACCAGGGATCAAACCTGGGTATCCTGCTTTGCAGGCAGATTCTTTACTGTCAGAGCTACCAGGGAAGCCCCCCAGAACATTGGTATAATTCCCCAGAAAAAAATCATTTCAGTTAGCATTCAATCCCAGTTTCCTCTTCCCTTTGTTTCCTGGGAGCTACTAATCTACTTTCTGTCTATGGTTTTGTCTATTTTGTACATTAATAAAAATGGAACCATACAATATGGGATATCTGTGTCTAGCTTCATTTATTTAGCATAATGTTTTCAACTTATTTTTGGACTGTGGCTTGTTTCAAAGCTTCATTCCTTTTTATAGCTGTAGGGTTCAGCAATATGTGAACCGTGAACTTCCAGATGTTCAAGATGGTTTTAGAAAAGGCAGAGAAACCAGAGATCAAATTGCCAACATCTAACGGATCATCAAAAAAGCAAGAGAGTCCCAGAAAAACATCTATTTCTGCTTTATTGACTATGTCAAACCTTTTACTGTGTGGATCACAATAAACTGTGGAAAATTCTGAAGGAGATGGGAATACCAGACCACCTAACCTGCCTCTTGAGAAACCCGTACACAGGTAAGGAAGCAACAGTTAGAACTGGACATGGAACAACAGACTGGTTCCAAATAGGAAAAGGAGTACATCAAGGCTGTAAATTGTCATCCTACTTATTTAACTTATATGCAGAGTACATCATGCGAAACTCTGGGCTGGAAGAATCACAAGCTCGAATCAAGACTTCTGGGAGAAATATCAATAACCTCAGATATGCAGATGACACCAACCTTTTGGCAGAAAGTGAGGAAGAACTAAAGAGCTTGAAAGTGAAAGCTTTTACTTTCACTTGATGAAAGTGAAAGAGGAGGGTGAAAAATTTGGCTTGAAACTCAATATTCAGAAAACTAAGATCATGGCATCTAGTCCCATCACTTCATGGCAAATAGATGGGGAAACAGTGGAAACAGTGGCTGACTTTATATTTTTGGGCTCCAAAATCATTGCAGATGGTGATTGCAGTCATGAAATTAAAAGACGCTTACTCCTTGGAAGGAAAGTTATGACCAATTTAGACAGCACATTAAAAAGCAGAGACATCACTTTGTCAACAAAAGTCTGTCTAGTCGAGGCTACGGTTTTTCCAGTAGTCATGAATGGATGTGAGAGTTGGACTATAAAGAAAGCTGAGTATGGAAGAATTGATGCTTTTGAACTGTGGTGTTGGAGAAGACTCTTCAGAGTCCCTTGGACTGCAAAGAGAGCCAACCAGTCCATCCGAAAGGAGATCAGTCCTGGGTGTTCATTGGCAGGACTGATGTTGAAACTGAAACTCCAATACTTTGGCCACCTGATGTGAAGAGCTGATTCATTTGAAAAGTCCCTGATGCTGGGAAAGATTGAGGACAGGAGGAGAAGGGGATGACAGATGATGAGATGGTTGGATGGCATCACCGACTCCATGGACATGAGTTTGGGTAAACTCCAGGAGTTGGTGATGCACAGGGAGGCCTGGCGTGCTGCTGTGAATTGGGTCGCAAAGAGTCAGATACGACTGAGTGACTGAACTGAACTGAACTGAATATCCTACCAATTGAAAATAGCACGTTCTGTTTATTCATTTTCCGTTGATGGACATTTGGGTTGTTTTCACTTTGGATTATTATGAACAAAGATGTTATGAACGTTCAAGAAACTGTTTTCTATAGCAACTTCACCTTTTTACATCTCCACCAGCAATGTATAAGGGCTTTTATTTTATCATATCCTTGCCAACATTTTCTATATTGTTTCTTTATTATGATTATTGTTATCATCCATTCAGTGTAAAGTGTTTTCTCACTGTGATTTTGATTTGCATTTTGCTAATGTAAAAAGATTTATATCTTTTTTTTTCCATTTATTTTTATTACTTGGAGGCTAATTACTTTACAATACTGCAGTGGGTCTTGTCATACATTGACATGAATCAGCCATGGATTTACATGTATTCCCCATCCTGATCCCCCCTCCCACCTCCCTCTCCATCCAATTCCTCTGGGTCTTCCCAGTGCACCAGGCCCGAGCACTTGTCTCATGCATCCAACCTGGGCTGGTGGTCTCTTTCACTATAGATAATATACATGTTTTGATGCTGTTCTCTCGAAACATCCCATCCTTGCCTTCTCCCACAGAGTCCAAAAGTCTGTTCTGTACATCTGTGTCTCTTTTTCTGTTTTGCATATAGGGTTATCATTACCATCTTTCTAAATTCCATATATATGCATTAGTATACTGTATTGGTCTTTATCTTTCTTGCTTACTTAACTCTGTATGATGGGCTCCAGTTTCATCCATCTCATTAGAACTGATTCAAATGTATTCTTTTTAATGGCTGAGTAATATTCCATGGTGTATATGTACCACAGCTTCCTTATCCATTCATCTGCTGATGGGCATCTAGGTTGTTTCCATGTCCTGGCTATTATAAACAGTGCTGTGATGAACATTGGGGTACACGTGTCTCTTTCAGATCTGGTTTCCTCGGTGTGTATGCCCAGAAGTGGTATTGCTGGGTCATATGGCAGTTCTATTTCCAGTTTTTTAAGGAATCTCCACACTGTTCTCTATAGCGGCTGTACTAGTTTGCATTCCCACCAACAGTGTAAGAGGGTTCCCTTTTCTCCACACCCTCTCCAGCATTTATTGCTTGTAGACTTTTGGATAGCAGCCATCCTGACTGGCGTGTAATGGTACCTCATTGTGGTTTTAATTTTTATTTCTCTGATAATGAGTGATGTTGAGCATCTTTTCATGTGTTTGTTAGCCATCTGGATGTCTTCTTTGGAGAAATGTCTGTTTAGTTCTTTGGCCCATTTTTTAATTGGGTCGTTTATTTTTCTGCAATTGAGCTGCAGGAGCTGCTTGTATATTTTTGAGATTAATCCTTTGTCTGTTGCTTCATTTGCTATTATTTTCTCCCAATCTGAGGGCTGTCTTTTCACCTTATAGTTTCCTTTGTTGTGCAAAAGCTTTTAAGTTTAATTAGGTTCCATTTGTTTATTTTTGCTTTTATTTCCAATATTCTGGGAGGTGGGTCATAGAGGATCCTGCTGTGATTTATGTTGGAGAGTGTTTTGCCTATCTTCTCCTCTAGGAGTTTTATAGTCTCTGGTCTTACATTTAGATCTTTAATCCATTTTGGGTTTATTTTTGTGTATGGTGTTAGAAACTGTTCTAGTTTCATTCTTTTACAAGTGGTTGACCAGTTTTCCCAGCACCACTTGTTAAAGAGGTTGTCTTTTTTCCATTGTATATCCTTGCCTCTTTGTCGAAGATAAGGTGTCCATAGGTTCGTGGATTTATCTCTGGGCTTTCTATTCTGTTCCATTGATCTATATTTCTGTCTTTGTGCCAGTACCATACTCTCTTGATGACTGTGTCCTTGTAGTATAGTCTGAAGTCAGGCAGGTTGATTCCTCCAGTTCTATTCTTCTTTTTCAAGATTGCTTTGGCTATTCGAGGTTTTTTGTATTTCCATACAAATTGTAAAACTACTTTTTCTAGATCTGTGAAAAATACCATTGGTAGCTTGATAGGGATTGCATTGAATCTATAGATTGCTTTGGGTAGAATAGCCATTTTGACAATATTGATTCTTCCAATCCATGAACATGGTATATTTCTCCATCTGTTTGTGTCCTCTTTGATTTCTTTCATCAGTGTTTTATAGTTTTCTATGTATAGGTCTTTTGTTTCTTTAGGTAGATATACTCCTAAGTATTTTATTCTTTTTGTTGCAATGGTGAATGGTATTGTTTCCTTAATTTCTCTTTTTGTTTTCTCATTGTTAGTGTATAGGAATGTAAGGGATTTCTGTGTGTTAATGTTATTTCCTGCAACTTTACTATATTCATTGATTAGCTCTAGTAATTTTCTGGTAGAGTCTTTAGGGTTTTCTATGTAGAGGATCATGTCATCTGCAAACAGTGAGAGTTTCACTTCTTCTTTTCCTATCTGGATTCCTTTTACTTCTTTTTCTGCTCTGATTGCTGTGGCCAAAACTTCCAACACTATGTTGAATAGTAGTGGTGAGAGTGGGCACCCTTGTCTTGTTCCTGATTTCAGGGGAAATGCTTTCAATTTTTCACCATTGAGGATAATGTTTGCTGTGGATTTGTTATATATAGCTTTTATTATGTTGAGGTATGTTCCTTCTATTCCTGCTTTCTGGAGAGTTTTAATCATAAAAGGATGTTGAATTTTTCAAAGGCTTTTTCTGCATCTATTGAGATAATCATATGGTTTTTATCTTTCAATTTGTTAATGTGGTGTATTACATTGATTGATTTGCAGATATTAAAGAATCCTTGCATTCCTGGGATAAAGCCCACTTGCTCATGATGTATCATCTGGTTAATATGTTGTTGGATTCTGTTTGCTAGAATTTTGTTAAGGATTTTTGCATCTATGTTCATCAGTGATATTGGCCTATAGTTTTCTTTTTTTGTGGCATCTTTGTCTGGTTTTGGAATTAGGGCGATGGTGGCCTCATAGAATGAGTTCGGAAGTTTACCTTCTTCAGCAATTTTCTGGAAGAGTTTTAGTAAGGTAGGTGTTAGCTCTTCTCTAAATTTTTGGTAGAATTCAGCTGTGAAGCCATCTGGTCCTGGCTTTTGTTTGCTGGAAGATTTCTGATTACACTTTCGATTTCCTTGCTTGTGATGGGTCTGTTAAAATCTTCTATTTCTTTGAGATTTATATCTTTTCATGCTCTTTTGTCCATTCATATATCTTTTTTGGAAAAATGTTTATTCATAAACCTTTGCTCATCTTATAAGCTAGGTTGCTTGTCTTTTTATTGTTGTTGTAAGAGATCTTTATATAATCTAGATACTAGACCCTCATATGAATTGTAAATATTTTATTCTATTCTGTTGGTTGTGTTTTTCACTTTCTTGACAGTATCTTAGACACACACAAGTTTCCATTTTGATGAAGTCCAAATAATAATTTTTTTCTTTTGTTGGTTGTTTTGGTGTTATAATGAAATTTTTCTCTAAGGTAAAATCATAAAAATTTACATGTATATTTCTGAGATTTTTACATTTTATCTCTTATATTTTCCTATTTAATCCATTTGAATTAATTTTGAAAGCAGGTGTGATGTAGTTATCCAATATTATTATTTTGTATGTGGAGGTCCATTTGTTCCCCCACCATTTTTTTTTTTTGAAAAGGCTGTTCTTTGCCCTCTGAATTATTGTGGCAACCTTCTCAAAAATCAATTGACTGCATATACATGTGTTTTTTAGAAACACAATTCAATTCCATTGATCCTATAACTATCCTTATACCAGGAGCATGTTGTTTTGGTTACTGTAGCTTTGTAGTAAGGTTTTAAGTCAACAGTTTTAATTTATCCAGTTATGTTCTTCATTTCCAACATTGTTTTGACTATGGGGTCCCTTGTATTTGTGTTTCAATAATCAATTTGTTTATTTTTGCAAAAGGCAGTTGGAATTTTGATAGAGATTGGATTGATTCTGCAAGAAAAATTTGTTCTATTGCCATCTTAAAATTTTGAGTCTTTCAATCCATGGACATAGTCTGTCCTTGCATTTATTTCTTCCAATAGTATTTTATATTTTTAGTGTACAGGTGTTTTACTGATTAAATTCATTTCTATGTATTTTATTCATTTTGTGCTATTTTAAATGGAATTGACTTCCTAATTTCATTATTGAAATGTATGATGCTAAAGCATAGAAATTCAACAATTTTTGTTTATTGTTCTTATATTTTCAACTTTACTGAAATAATTTATTAGCTCTAAGCTTGTGTGTGTGTGTGTTTTATGTGGTGTGTGTTTGGTTATTTACAATTTCTCTATAAAAGACATATCATTTGTGGATAGAAATTTTAATTCTTTCCATCTGAATGACTTATTTTAGAGCCTAATTGCCCTGGTTAAAGCTTTCAGTATAATGTTGAATGAAATTGACAAGAACAGATATCATACCATTTTCCTGATCTCAGTGGGAAATTTTTTCGCTTTTATCATTAATTCTGATGTTAGCTGTAGGTTTTTCATAGATGCTCTTTATCTGCTCTTTATTAGGTTAAGGCAATTTCATTATATTCTTAGTTTGTTCAGTGTTTTTTTTTTTTTTTATCATGAAATGATGTTGGATTTTGTCAAATGCTTTTCTATATCTATTGAAATGATTGCTTTTTCTTCTTGTATCAGTATCCATAAGGAATATTTATCTGTCACAGTTGTTTTTCTAATATCGCTTGTGAATTATTGACACATTTGTTATTCAAGAATGAGTTATGGGATGAATAATACCACCACAAAGAAGATATACTGAAATCCTAATACCCACTTTTACAAAATGTGACCTTATTGGGAAATAGGTTTTTTGCAGAGGCAGTTAGTTAAATTAAGATGAGGTCATGCAGGAATGGTTGTTGATCAGTCACTACATTGAGTCTGACTCTTTGTGACTCCAACGACTGCAGCAAGCCAAGCTTCCCTGTCCTTTGCTATCTCCCAGAGTTTGCTCAAACTCATGTTCATTGAGTTGGTGATGCCATCCAACCATCTCAACCATTATTGCTCCTTCTCCTCCTGCCCTCAATTTTTCTCAGCATCAGAGTGTTTTCCACCATCAGATTAATTGTAAGTCTTGTTGACAAATGCCAACTACCTTTGGTCACTAGAGAAAGACAGTATTTCTCAAGTGTGCATGGCTTTCAAAAATATAAATCCATTACTGTATTTCACACTAATGTAAAAGTCTTTCAGAGGAAACATCTCTTTGTACAGTATAAGTTTTGAACTTGATCTCAGTTGCAAATACAAAGATAAATACACACGCATGTGTATTTGGTTTTA
This sequence comes from Dama dama, assembly GCF_033118175.1. Taxonomy (NCBI): domain Eukaryota; kingdom Metazoa; phylum Chordata; class Mammalia; order Artiodactyla; family Cervidae; genus Dama; species Dama dama. The sequence goes on along the minus strand of NC_083693.1, from coordinate 46,918,930 downwards.
TTAAAAAGAAAACACTTAAGGATAATATAGTTTGCACTATTTCTGGTTGCTCTTTCTGAATTTCAACTTTTCTTGTGATTCTACCACTCATTAGAGAGGGTTTTCATTTCTTGGGTTTATTAATAAATCAACAAATTATGATGGTCAGCTCTTTACATCAGATGACCAAAGTATTAGAGCTTCAGCATAGTGAAGGGCTTCCCAGGTGGTTCAGCTGGTAAAGAATCTGCCTGCAATGCAGGAACCTAGGGTTTGATCCCTGGGTCGGAAAGATCCCCTAGAGAAGAGTTCCTAATCCAAGGTGACCAGTGTCCTTAGAAGAAGTCAGCCATATGAAGACAGACTCACAAAGAGACTGCCATGTGACAATCAGACATTGACATTAAAAAGTAAAGTAAAGTTGCTCAGTCATGTCCAACTCTTTGTGACCGCATGGACTGTAGCCTACCAGGCTCCCCTGTCCATGGGATTTTCCAGGCAAGAGTACGGAAGTAGATTGCCATTTCCATCTCCAGGGGATCTTCCTGACCCAGGAATCGAACCTGGGTCTCCAGCGTTGCAGGCAGATTCTTTACCATCTGAGTCACAAGGGAAACCATTGACATCATGTAACTTCAATTAAAGAAACACCATAGATTGCCAGGAAAGCACCAATCCCTAGAAAGAGATGAGGAAGGATTCTCTTACTGGTTTCACAGGAAATATGACCCTGCCAACACCTTGATTTCAGACTTCTAGCCTCTAGAACTAGACTAATTGTGAGATAATTATTTTTGTTGTTTAATGTTTATGACACTGTTACAGCAGCCCTAAAAAGAAAGTATTGACTATTTGTTGATTTGTTGATTTTACTCTTTGTTGATTTATTAAGGAATAATTAACAAATAGAGTTGTATATATTTACCATGTGTAACGTGATGATTTGATAGATGTATATGTTATAAAGCAATTGCCAAGATCAAGATAGTTAATACATTTATCACCTCACCTAGTCAACCCGTGTATTTGTGTGCGTAGAGAATGGGAAGTGTTAGTCCATCAGTCATGTCTGACACTTTGCATCCTGTGGTTAGTATCCCTCCAGGCTCTCTCTGTCCATGGAATTCTCCAGGCAAGAATACTGGAGGAGGTTGCCATTTCCTTCTCCAGGGGATCTTCCTGACCCAGAGATCAAACACAGGTCTTCTGCATTGCAGGCAGATTCTTTACTGTCTGAGCCACCAGGACAGCCCATACTTAGGACTTATGCTCAACATCTTTCCAGTATACAATACTATGCTACTAACTATAGTCATCCTTCTCTATGTTAAATCATCAGAACTTACCTTTCTTATAAACTGAAAGTTTGTACCCTTGACCAACACTTGCCCATTCTACCCTCTTCCCAGCCCCTGGTAGCCACCATTTTATTCTGTTTCTATAAAATTGGTTTGTTTGGTGGATTTTTTGTTTGTTTGATTGCTTGTTTAGTTGTTGTTCAGTGGGTTGGGCCTAGAATCCACATATTGTAACACCATACTATATTCCTCTTTGTCTCTCTGACAATTCATTTTTCGGTGTTACAAATTTTGATGTATTCACCCTTTATCATTATATAATGCCATCTTTGGTTCTTATAACAATTTCTGTCCTAAAATCATTTGTTTGATATTAGTATGGCCACACCTTTTCTTTTTTAATTACTGTTCACATAGAATATCTTTTCCCATCATTTTACTTTCAGCCTCTTTGTGACATTGAAAATATACTGAATCTTTTATAGATGCATATAGTATGTTCATCTGATGGTTATAGTGAACACAAATTACTCAAGACCATTTTATATTCAACTTTATGTCTGCATTGTTTATCTTAATCAGCATTGAATACCTTTATATAGGAATATTAAAGATATTTTTGTTAAAATGAATAACTTGTAAAACACAAGAGAAGATGAAAGCAGCATAACACAATACAGAAAGCAAATGTTTGGAAACAGAGTAAAAGCATGGATGCGGGGTGAGAGCAGCAAAGAATGTGACAGATGTTGGGACCAAGTGTTCACATAAAAGCAGGCATATTCTGCTGTTGACTAATGCCAAGGGGAGCCCTTTGTGGGGAGTCTTCAAAAGTAAATTTTTGGAATGTGAACAGACTTACCACCTGGCCAATGACAATGAAATCTTGCTAGTTACAGTGATTTAAATGACGGGCATAGGCATTCTATATATATAATATATTATTACTGATGTCTAAAACTCTGTTGTGTCTCTGTATAGTTTTGCCATTCCCTTTCATAATGACTAAAGATCTTAAGGATATGGGTAATATTGAAAGCTTGTGAAAAATTTGGTATTCTACATGGGGAGAATTGAGTTGATATGAGTTTCTAACATTTCCTCATTAATCTCCAGAAAAAATTGTAGTAAAGGAATATACCCAAAGGACAAAGATAACGTTAATTATGGTGATAGCAGAGGACAAGCCAACAAAACGAGTTTGAAGCTGATAGTTGCATGGTGACTAATCTAGCAAAATGGAGAAAGCCTAAACCTAAGTCTGTTGATGACAGATGAGGGGGAAGGTGAAAAGAAATTCATTTAATAAGACAAACTCCTAGTACTGTGTATCTCTGTAAGTAGGCATTCAAGTTGAAAATGAGAAAACAGCCTTTCTAAAATTACATGTATACTAGGATTTAACAAATTAGTAAATAAATTGTAATTAACGGGAGCCAGGTTTCTCGCCTTCAGGGAAAGGGAGAAAGGCAGAATGAACACTAGACTAAGGCTGACTAAATCAAAGTTGGAGATATCAATATGAACTCGTTTATTTTAATATCTATACAAATATATAAATAATGACTGATATGTATTCATGGGTTAGTAAACATCATATATTTCCAAGGCCTTTCAACTGAGAAAATTGAGAATCAATTATTTCTTACAGAAATATTTGAGTCTAGCACTGTAGAAGGTAAAATACAGATATTTTGAGATATCTTGTACTGACAAAAAGTAAGGAAGTGCTCTTTTAAAAAAAAGCGCAGAACCAATCTAAGAGACTTCCCAATGATAAAACCTGGGACAATTTGGTCAATAAACCAAATAAGGACAGTATTATATCTCAAATAATAAAATAATATCCATGAATGAATATATAATATAAACAATTGAATAAATATATGAGAAAGGTAGATATTCCTTACAGAAGAAATCCAAATCATATACATAATAATCTTTACCTTTTCTTATAAGAAAACCACATCCATGACCACAGCCTAAGTATGAGGAAACTTTAGTCAAATCTAAGGGATAGTTTGCAAATACCTGATTGGTATTCTTCAAAAGTGTCAAGGTCACAGAAAATGTGGAAAAACTAAAAAGAGTCATGGAGAAGAGGACATCAGGAGACTAATGCATGACTACATGATGACTAAAGGCAGTGAGGTGTCACAGATTAGATTCTGGAAGAGTAAAAGACAGTGGTGGAAGAACTGGTGACATCTGAATAAAGGCTGTGATTACTTAATGGCCTTGCATCAATGTAATGTAATGAAAAGTTTAGCACCAATGATAAGGGGACTTCCCTGGTGGCTCAGATGGTAAAGAATCTGCCTGCAATGTGGGAGACCCAGGTTCAATCCCTGGGTCGGGAAGATCCCCTGGAGGAGGAAATAGCAACCCACTCCACCATCCTTGCCTAGGAAATCCCACGGACAGATGAGCCTGGCAGACTACAGTCCATGAGGTTGCAAAATCAGACACAACTGAGTGACTGACACTTTTACTTTTTTTCTTTCACCAATGAAAATTTTCAATTTGGGGAAATATATTATGGTTATATGACATTAGTATTAGAGGAAGCTGGATGAAGGGTAGACAAAATACCTCTATATTACCTTTGTGATTTTATTGTAAGAACTCTAAAATTTTTCAAAATGAACACGGGTGCAAATATCTAAAGTAGCAGGGAAAAAAAGGCAGTGCTAGGAAATTAGGTACTTACCATGAAGATGGTCAAAGCTGTATATTGTCACCCTGCTTATTTAACTTATATGCAGAGTACATCATGTGAAATGCTGGGTTGGATGAAGCACAGCTGAAATCAAGATGGCTGGGGGAAATATCAATAACTTCAGATACACAGATGACACCACCCTTACGGCAGAAAGTGAAGAAGAACTGAAGAGCCTCCTGATGGAAGTGAAAGAGGAGAGTGAAAAAGCTGGCTTAAAACTCAACATTCAGAAAACTAAGATCATGGCATCTGGTCCCATCACTTCATGGCAAATAGATGGGGAAACAGTGGAAACAGTGACTGACTTAATTTTGGGGGGCTTCAAAATCACTGCAGATGGTGACTGCAGCCATGAAATTAAAAGACACTTGCTACTTGGACAAAAAGCTATGACTAACATAGACAGCATGTTAAAAAGCAGAGACATTACTTTGCCAACAAAGGTCCATCTAGTCAAAGCTATGGTTTTTCCAGTAGTCATGTATGGATGTGAGAGTTGCACTTATAAAGAAAGCTGAGCAGCAAAGAATTGATGCTTTTGAACTCTGGTGTTGGAGAAGACTCCTGAGAGTCTCTTGGACTACAAGGAGATCCAACCAGTCAATCTTAAAGGAAATTAGTCCTGAATATTCATTGGAAGGACTGATGCTGAAGCTTAAACTCCAATGCTTTGGCCACCTGATGGGAAGAACTGACTCATTAGAAAAGACCCTGATGCTGGGAAAGATTGAAGGCAGGAGAAGAAATGCATGACAGAGGATGAGATGGTTGAATGGCATCACCAACTTGATGGACATGAATTTGAGTAAACTCCAGGAGTTGGTGATGGACAGGGAAGCCTGGCATGCTGCAGTTCATTGGTTTGCAAAGAGTTGGACACGACTGAGCAACTGAACTGAACTGAACCATGAAGATGATATTTACATGAAGACATGTTTGCGGTAAAGGAATAAGTCATGAGAGATGCCAGAGAAGATAAATGTCAGGAGAGAAGCAAGAAGATCTGTATGTTTGGAGTGAAATGAGAAGGGGAATAGCGATATTAAATTGTACCTATGAATAAGAGTCTCTTCCCTGGTAGCTTGGACGGTAAAGCATCTGCCTACAATGTGGGAGGCCCGGGTTTGATCCCTGGGTTGGGAAGATTCCCCAGAGAAGGAGATGGCAACCCACTCCAGTATTCATGCCTGGAAATCCCATGGACCAAGGAGCCTGGTGGGCTACAGTCCATGGGGTTGCAAAGAATCAGACACGACTGAGTGACTTTTCTTCTTCACTTCATGAATAAGAGTGGGGCACAATGACTGGAAGCAGATTATGCAAAGCTTTATAGGAGATGGTTATTTCTTGGGATTTTATCTTGAGAGATAGCAAGCCAGTGCAGGATTTAATATGACTTGACTTTGTAAAGTACAGTTGACCCTGAACAAGAAGGGTTTGAATTGCTTGAGTTCATTTATATGTGGATTTCTTTCAATAGTAAATTTGACAGTACTACACGATACTCAGTTGGTGGAATCCAAATATATGGAACTGTGGATACAGAGGGCCCACTCCAAGTTATACACCTCAACTTAGTGGAGGGTGAGCACCAGTAACTCCCATGTTCAAGGGTCTACTATATTCTTCTGACTGCTTTGATGAGAATAGAGTATTGAGAGGCAAGACTGGAGGAGAAAAATCAGTTAGGAGGCTATTGCAGTAACTCAAATGAGAGATGACTTTGTTTGGGAAGTGGTTGCAGTAATGTAGTTCACAAGAAGTGGTCAGATTTCATACATATTTTAAAGGTGGAGCCAACAGAAGTAATTTTTGAACAGAGAAGAGGTTGCAAAAAGAAATGAGAGGCAAAGGATGATGCCAATATTTTTGGCTTAAGTAATAAAGAGTCTTTAAAGACTTGCTGTTGTTGTTCAGTAGCTCAGTCGTGTCTGACTCTTTGTGATCCCATGGACTGCAGCACATCAGGATTCCCTGTCCTTCACTACCTCCCAGAGTTTACTCAAACTCATGTCCATTGAGTCAATGATGCCATCCAACCATCTCATCCTCTGTCGTCCCTTTCTCCTCCTGCCCTCAGTCTTTCCCGGCATCAAGGTCTTTTCCAAAGAGTTGGCTCTTTGCATCAGGTGGCCAAGATATTGGAGTTTCAGCTGCAGCATCAGTCCTGCAAATGAATATTCAGTGTTGGTTTCCTTTAGGATTGACTGATTTGATCTCCTTGCTGTCCAAGGGGTTCTCAAGAGTTGTCTCCAGCACCATAGTTCAAAAATATCAATTATCTGATGCTCAGCTTTCTTCACGGTCCAACTCTCACATCCGTACATGACTACTGGAAAAACTACAGCTTTGACTACACGGACCTTTTTCAGCAAAGTGATGTCTCTGCTTTTTAGTACACTGTCTAGATTTATCATAGTATTTCTTCCAAGGAGCAAGTTTCTTTTAATTTCATGGCTGCAGTCTCCATCTACAGTGATTTTAGAGACCAAAAAAGTAAAGTCTGCACTGTTTCCCTTTTCCCCTCATTTATATGCCACAAAGTGATGTGACCAGATGTTACAGTGTTAGTTTTGTGAATGCTGAGTTTTAAGCCAGCTTTTTCACTCTCCTCTTTCACCTTCATCAAGAAGCTCTTTCGTTCTTCTTCACTTTCTTCCATAGGGTGGTGTCATCTGCATATCAGTGGTCATTGATATTCCTTCCAGCAATCTTGATTCCAGCTTGTGCTTCAGCCAGTCAGAAGTTTGCATGAGATACCCTGCATTTAAGTTAAATAAGCAGCGTGGCAATATATAGCCTTTATATACTCATTGCCCAGTTTGGAAACAGTCCGATTTTTGATGTTCAGTTCTAACTGTTGCTTCTTGAACTGCATATAAGTTCCTCAGGAGGTAGGTAATGTGGTCTGGTATTCCATATCTCTTTCAGAATTTTCCCACAGTCTGTTGTGATCCACACAGTGAAAGGCTTTAGCATAGCTGATGAAGCAGATGTATTTTTCTGGAATTCCCTTGCTTTTTCTATGATCCAATGGGTGTTGGTAATTTGATCTGTGGTTTCTCTGCCTTTAATAAATCCAGTTTGTACATCTGGAAGTTCTTGTTTCATCTATTGTTTAAGATTAGCTTGAAGGATTTTGAGCATTACCTTGCTAGCATGTGAAATGAGTGCAATTGGGCAGCAGTTTCAACATCCTTTGGCATTGCCTGTCTTTGGGATTAGAATGAAAAGTGACCATTTCTAGTCCTGTGGCCAGGCTGAGTTTTCCAAAGTTGGTGGCATACTGAGTGCAACACTTTAACAGCATCATCTTTTAGGATTTGAAATAGCTCAACTGAATTCCATCACCTCTTCTAGCTTTGTTCTTTAAAAATTGGCATTCACCAAAACAGAAAAGTCTGTAAGTATACCAGGATTCTGAGGGAATATTTTAGATTACCTTTGAACATGGTACACTTGAAATTATTATTATAGTTGTTTTTTTTGTTTCTTTTTTTACTTATTTTATTTATTTTAATTGGAGGCTAATTACTTTACAATATTGTAGTGGTTTTTGCCATACATTGATATGAATCAGCCATGGGTTTACATGTGTTCCCCATCCTGAACACCCCTCAAACCTCCCTCCCCATCCCATCCCTCTGGGTCATCCCAGTGCTCCAGCCCTGAGCACCCTGTCTCATGCATCCAACCTGGACTGGCAAACTGTTTCACATATGATAATATACATGTTTCAATGCTATTCTCTCAGATCATCCCACCCTCGCCTTCTCCCATAGAGCCCAAAAGTCTGTTCTATACATCTGTGTCTCTTTTGCTGTCTCGCATATAGGGTTATCGTTACCATCTTTGTAAATTCCATATATATGTGTTAGTATACTGTATTGGTGTTTTTCTTTCTGACTTACTTCACTCTGTGTAATAGGCTCCAGTTTCATTTACCTCATTAGAACTGATTCAAATGTATTCTTTTTTTAATGGCTGAGTAATATTCCATTGTGTATATGTACCACAGCTTTCTTATCCATTCGTCTGCTGATGGACATCTAGGTTGCTTCCTTGTCCTGGATATTGTAAACAGTGCTACGATCAACATTAGGGTACATGTGCCTTTTAAAATTCTGGTTTCCTCGGTGTGTATTTCCAGTAGTGGGATTGCTGGGTCACATGGCAGTTCTACCTCCAGTTTTTTAAGGAATCTCCACACTGTTTTCCTTAGTGTCTGTACTAGTTTGCATTCCCACCAACAGTGTAAGAGGGTTACTTTTTCTCTGCACCCTCTCCAGCATTTATTGCTTGTAGACTTTTGGATAGCAGCCATTGTGATTGGCGTGAAATGGTGGTTTTGATTTGCATTTCTCTGATAATGAGTGATGTTGAACATCTTTTCATGTATTTGTTAGCCATCTGTATGTCTTCTTTGGAGAAATATCTGTTTAGTTCTTTGGGCCATTTTTTGATTGAGTCATTTATTTTTCTGGAATTGAGCTGCAGGAGTTGCTTGTATATTTTTTAGATTAATTCTTTGTCGGTTGCTTTGTTTGCTATTATTTTCTCCCATTCTGAAGGCTGTCCTTTCACTTTGCTTATAGTTTCCTTCATTGTGTAAAAGCTTTTAAGTTTAATTAGGTCCAATTTGTTTATTTTTGCTTTTATTTCCATTACTCTGGGAGGTGGTTCATAGAGGATCCTGCTGTGATTTATGTCAGAGAGTGTTTTGCCTATGTTTTCCTCTAGGAGTTTTATAATTTCTGGTCTTACGTTTAGATCTCTAATCCATTTTGAGTTTATTTTTGTGTATGGTGTTAGAAAGTGTTCTAGTTTCATTGTTTTACAAGTGGTTGACCAGTTTTCCCAGCACCACTTGTTAAAGATTGTCTTTTCTCCGTCTGAAACTGAACTGACCTCACAGTGCCTGCAACAGCTCCAGAGAAATTCCTAGATATATTTTTACTCTTATCATTTTCTCTACTTAATTTTTTTTCTTTTTTTTTAAGTCCTCTATTACTCCTTTAATTTTCATTTTTATAACCTACTATTACCTTGCAAAAAAAAAAAACAACTCTATTTTTAAAGCAAACTTTATATATATTTATTATACTTTTTGTGATTTTGTTTGTTCTTTTTTAATATTGTATTTTTGAGAGTCTAACCTCTACTCTAGGTTTTTAATCTTTGTTTTTTGGTATTTGTTATAAATTTTGTACCTTTAAGAATACAATCTTTAGTACTCATTTTTACTTAGGAGTGTGATTACTGGCTTGATTACTCTCTCCCCTTTTTGACTCTCCTTTTTCTCCCCCAGGTCACCTCTAGCTCCTCCCTCCCCCTTCTATTCTCTACCCAACTCTGTGAATCTCTGTGTGTGTTCCGGGCTGTGGAGAACACTTAGGGAACAGAGTACTGCCTAGATCTATCTCTCTCCACTTGATACCCCCCTTTCTCCTCCTGCTCACCTCTATCTCCTTCCTCCCTCTTCTCTTCTCTATGTAACTCCATGAACCTCTCTGAGGGATCCAGACTATGGAGAGCACATATGGATTTGTTTACTGGCTAGACTGCTCTCTCCCCTTTTGATTCCCCCTCTTCTCCTCCTGGTCACCTCTATCTTCCTCCTCCCTCTTCTCTTCTCCATGTAACTCTGTGAACCTCTCTGGCTGTCCCTCACTGTGGAGAATCTTTTCACCATTAACCTAGAAGTTTTATCATCAGTGCTGTATGGATGGAGAAGTCTTGAGGCTATTGTAATAAGATTGAAAACCAGAGGCAGGAGGCTTAAGCCCAAAACCTGAGAATACCAGAGATCTCCTGACTCCAGGGAACATTAATCAATAAGAGATCATCCAAAATCCTCCATACCTACACGGAAACCAAGCACCACCCAAGAGTCAGTAAGTTCCAGAGCAAGACATACCACGCAAATTCTCCAGCAACGCCGGAACATAGCCCTGAGCTTCAATATACAGGCTGACCAAAGCCACACCAAATCCACTGACATCTCAAAACTCACTACTGGACACATCATTGCACTCCAGAGAGAAGAAATCCAGCTCCACCCACCAGAACACTGACACAAGCTTCCCTAACCAGGAAACCTTGACAAGCCACCCGTCCAACCCCACCCACAGGGAGGAACCTCCACAATATAGAGGAACCACAAACTGCCAGAATACAGAAAGGCCACCCCAAACACAGCAATCTAAGCAAGGTAAAAAGGCAGAGAAATACTCAGCAGGTTACTATACTTGTAACTGGAGAAGTAGAGTAGCCTGCAATTGATATTTCAGAGGGGAGTTCCAAACTCAAGACCTGTATTCTCAAGTTTACAATACGTGTATGTTCATGTCTGTATAATTTTAAAGGATTTTATTGAATGTGTTGACCAAAACATTCAATTGGTGGAATGAGTAAAGAAAAGAGATTCTAATACTTAGTCCTTGTGTATACTGAATTTTTGATGATAAGGGTTTAAAGAAGAACCAGGAGAAGTGACTAAGAGGAAACAAACACTGTAGGAGAGAAAGCAGAGGGAACGAAATACTTGAATCCAAGTGAAACATGTGATTCCAGGAAGGAAAGAGCTACTCTGTTCAGTAGTATCTGATAGGTTTGTGTACAATGACCACTGGATTGTGGGAGTCCCTGCTGACCTAGACAAAAGTTATTTCAGTGGACTAGTGTGGGATAAAATCTAATTAAATTGAGTTCAAGAGAAAAGAGAATTTTACATAATGAGTATAGAAATCTCTATATCCACTATTTACATAATTAAAGTAACTGTAATGCCACATTAACATCATTATTTATCTCAAATAGCAGTAGAGAATGTCTAAAAGTATTTTAAGTGCTTTCTAAAAAATAATGGTACACATTTAATGAAAACACTAAAACTAGAAGTGATTCAAAATTCTCTAAATGAAGTAGGAGGACTTGACACAATCTTACCTTTGAATTTACCCGTTGATTTTTAACTTTGTTATTGTAGCAGAAGTTTCCCTCCTCAAACCCCCTGGACTAATGATAAAATTGACAAAAGATAGATTAAAAGGGAAAATATACATTTTAATTCTTGAACATGGAAGTCTCATAGAAACAGGACCTAAGAAGTGGCCAAAGCAGGCAACTTTTATACTTTTTGGGCAAAAAAACAATAAACACGAGAGGAATTGACAGGCAAAAGCCTAGGTTTGGGTGCTTAATTAGTGAGGAATTTAAACAAATTTTGGGTTTGAGGTAGTAAATTCAAGAAGTAACAAGGTTTGTTTCTATAGGCTTCTTGACCCCAAATTGTCTATCTCTCACTATAACAGTGTCGTATCTCCAGATGCAAGGAATGCAGTTTTCACATGAGAGATTTATTTCCTGCTTTCAGGTAGACACATTTTCCATGTTCCATCAGGTCTTTTTAAAGTAACCTTAAAATAAACAATATGCTATTCAGGCATACATGGGGTTGGTCTGCTCTGGGCCCCAACAAAGTTCAAGTTAAGAAGCATTTTTATTGAAGTAGATTGTCTTGGTCCAATTCACAAATTATATATTCCTTTGATAGCCTGGCCACTGTAGTAATGGAAGAAGAAGAGTAGAGTGAAAATAGATAAACTTGGAGCAGTCAATAATTAAGTCTTGTAAATAAGATCAGATACTGATGCGGAGAGCTGACTCATTTGAAAAGACCCTGATGCTGGGAAACATCGAGGGCAGGGGGAGAAGCAGACGACAGAGGATGAGATGGTTGGATGGCATCACCAACTCAATGGACATGAGTTTGAGTAAACTCCGGGAGATGGTGATGGACAGGGAGGCCTGAATGCTGCAATTCATGGGGTCGCAAAGAGTCAGATGCGACAGAGTGACTGAACTGAACTGAACTGACTGATTATATGTGACAGTTATGACATTTAATTTCAATCACATACCTTTTTATATACCTCTTGTTGATCCTTTAATGGACTGGAACCTGGTGTCCGGAGTCGACGATGAGAGAATGAAAGAAGGAAAGAGGCTAATATTCCCTGGGTTACGCAGCTGGCTTCCGCGCTCCAGGGAATCAGCCAGAGAGAGATAGAGAGAAAAAGAAAGAAAGAAAGTCACGGGGACCAAAGCTCTGTTGCAGCAAAGGTGTTTTAATCAACATGGCGTGGGCATATATACTGTAGTTATTCTCAGCAAAGATAAAGATTAAAATTCCAGACTTACAAAACATAAGACATCCCTATCAAAGAGAGAGTTGCAAACAATCACCTTTTACTGTATGGCTCATAAAAAGGAAGAGGGTACTTATCACCGTAATGAGAAATGCCTGGATTCCTCAGCCCCGGGAAAGGCGTGCCTCTCCTCTTAATTCCTGAATTATTCAGGAATTAATAAGGGTCAGTGGGTTCCTGACAGATCCAAAACAGCACACAGGAAGCCTTTTGTTAAATGCTTCCTGACACCTCTTACATGTTTATTTAAAAATAGTTACTCAAAAACAATTAAATATTTCAAAATCAATTCAAACGATAGTAGCTTTACATTTTTTGGGTACTTTTTCTCAATATTTAAAAATAAAACCAATCCTTCCATTTCTTCCACCCTTCACCCTCATCCTCTGGCAGCCATCAATCTGTTCTCTGTGTCTGTGAGCTTATTTTTTATAATATATATATACACTTTTAGGTTCCATATATAAAAGAAATCAAATGGTATTTGTCTTTCTCTGACATTTTTCACTTACCATAATGCCCTCAAGATTCACCAGTTGTATTATTGCAGATAGCAGAATTTCATTTTTTTATGGCTAAATAATGTTCTACTATGTATGCATATACACACAGCAATAGTTTATCTATTCATCCATCAGTGGACACTTAGGTTTTGTCCATATCTTGGTTATTACAAATAATGCTGTAATGAATATGAGGGTGCTCATTCAATTTATTCCACTTTTAAACTTTCATTAGTTTAGAAATTATATAGTATATATGTCTCACAATATTAATCAAATCAAGGCTATCTCTTTTTCAGATGCAAAGTATGATAGTATTCCCCAGTATCATGGTGTTAATGCATTTGGTATAAGTTGAAAGTGAAAACATTTCATGAAGCATTAAAAGTAATAATATAACAATTTTAGGGCATTAACAGTATTCGATCTTTAACTTTTACATTGAAAATATATATAAGATAAATATGTTTATAATATAGTAAGAGCTTTGAGTAAACACCTCTTGTTGCTAAAGCATTACAAGACACATTATAGTCCTGATGTACTCATTTTCACCAAGAAAAGCTGGATTTTAAAGATTTATAAATGACTAAAGTACTTTATCAGCTGTCTAATTAATATACAGTTGTGCACATTTTAACTCTTCTATGTTCAACCTAATGACTCATTTACTTAACTAGAGTTGACTTACAAAGTGAGACAACAAAAGTTTTCTATGCCTTGGCTATTCTGAGAAGACTAGCTTCAAATGCCACAAGGAGCTAATCCTTCTACCAGTAGATATTCTAATATACAGTTCTAAAAATACAGTATGTTCTAAAATACAGTAGATGTTCTGTATCCATAGGTATAAAACCAACAGCTGGAGGGCTAAGTGTATTCGTTGTGCTATGTCATTTTAAATAAGGAACTTCAGCATTCTCAGTATTTGGTATTTTCAGGGAATGCTGGTATTAATTATCCCACATGGATACCAAGAGATGACTGCATAGAGGCATACCTCATTTAATAGCTCTTCCCTTTACTGAACTTCACAGAAACCATGGTTTTGTTTGTTTTTACAAATTGAAGGTTTGTGGCAACCCTGTTTTGCATAGTCTATTGATGCCATTTTTCAACAAAATTTGTGTCTGTATCACATTTTGGTAATTTTCACATTATTTAAAACTTTTCACTATTATTATATATGCTTGGTAATCTCTGATGAGTGATTTTTGATGTTACCATTACAAAAAGATTATGACTCATGAAGGCTCAGATGATGGTTAACAATGTTTAGCAATAAAATTGTTTTTAAATTAAGGAATATGCATTGTTTTTTTCAGACATAATGCTATTGTACACTCAATAGACCTGAGCATATAAACATAACTTTTATATCCACTGGGAAATGGAAAAAGAATTCATGTGGCTTATTTTATTGTGATACCTGTTTTATTGTGGTGGTCTAGAATTGAGCCTACAGTATCTCCAAGCTATCCCTCTATGTATAGAACCATTCTCAGAAAAGCTGAATGCTGGACAATTCCTTTAATCTGGGTGTGAGTCAGGTTGATGATTGCAATATGTTGGGAAAGGTTAGGCAAATCAGGAGAAGAAATGCTTTAACAACATATTGACTGACATATGAAATTAATATAGTGTTTTAGTAACCATAGAGAGATTCTTAATATTGTGTATGCCTTATTACAAATGCTTTTGTAATTCCAAATGCACAAAACGATTACTGGAAGGTCGTCAACACTAAGCTGAATTTTAAAATTATTTTTGCAAAGCAAATTTTAAATTTGTGGATTATTGAAAATTATCATTATAAACAGAAAAATGCACAGCTTTGTAATGAAGATCATACATACACACACACACACACACACATTTTTCCCTCAGAAAATTCAAGAAATGATGGAATAAGAAAAGCTTCTTTCATGAAATACACATTATTTTGGCATCAATGCTTCAGTAATTCCTGATGTTTCTCTTGACAATAACTCAGATTGTTGCAATGGAGACTGTATGTTTGATTATTTGGATACCTGTCATGCATAACTGGAGGGTGGCTGTAAAAAACAGGATTAATCAAAGTAGGATTATAATTTTCTGCAACACCTGTTTCGACCAGCTGCCTCTGATTGTAGATTCTATTCCTCTAGTCCTCCCAAATTACACAATAAAGCAATTTAGAAATCAGTGGAGAGTCCAGTGTCACTGTGCCAGAATGGAAGTCAAACATTAGAGCAGAAGAACCTCTGAGCTACCTGATTTAATTTGTTTAGACTATTCCAGAAAGAGAAGAGAAAGCAGACGAGATAACATATTGGAATATATCCTTAAAAAGCTTTTGTTTAAAAATGTTTATATCATTTGCTTATTTTTTTTTTTGTTTGTCGTTAAATTCAGTTTAAGTAACTTTGATCACTTGTGAAGTACTAGGAGGATATAGAAGTGAAATATATGACACAATTTCCATACTGAAAAAGCTTACGGTAGTATTGCTGGGGGTACAGTAGTTTAATAGATGTATCAAATGTTCAAGTTCACAAGTACCCAGAAATGTCAGAAGAAAACAATGAGTGATGAAGACAAGTAAGATTTCTTAGGTAAAGAGCACATGGTTTGTGTTTGATGGGTCCACTGCAAAGGATGCAGCATCTTAAGGAGCAACTCTTTGGTTCTTGATGTATGGCATAAACAAGAGTTCACTGTCACAAAGAATTTAAAGTATATCAAATTATAATTTCTGGACTATATTTATGTGATCTATGATACATAATTCATATTTTATATATGTGTATGTAAAAAGAGAGATACATGTATATACAAGAGGCAGAAGAACTGTTCATATGTTTTAATTTTAAAACTTTTAAACTACATTCATTTAAGAAGCTTTTAAATGTCATAATGTTAAAATGTCAAACTTCCATTTATCTTGTTTACTAGTTTGAGTTTCATATCTTAATTTAATTTGGAAGTAAACAAATATTCTCAGGTGCCTAAACCTACTTTTCTTTTGTTTTGAAGTGAACTACATTCATATTCTTCCCTATACTTTGAGATATAGAATAATATAATGAAGACTTTTAATGTGATAAAAATGCTAATTATCCAGTTAACAAAAACAATGATTGGCAAAGAAATAAATATATTCAGCCACTGAGGTAAGAAGATTTACTTTAGCTTATTAGATTAGTATGCAGCATGGCTTTTTTTTTAGCCTCAAAGGATGAAAATGAAGAACTGTCCTAAGCATAAATGCATTGAGTATTCTTAGTTGCTTCTCATAGTCACAAGTACTGTGGACTGTGAATTTAGATGTGGAATTGAAATCATATAGTTTTCATTGAAAATATAATTTAGAATAGAATTCAGAAAACTCAATTTTCAGCTCTTTTAAAAATTAAATGATATGATTTTAGTTATATACATTTTCTAGTTTGCTTTTAATGTGAATAATTTGGATTCCATATAAACTGGGCTTCTCTGGTGGCTTAGACGGTAAAGCATCTGCCTGCAATGCAGGAGACCTGGGTTCAATTCCTGGGTCAGGAAGATCCCCTGGAGAAGGAAATGGCAACCCATTCCAGCTTTCTTGCCTGGAAAATTTTGTGGTTGGAGGAGCCTGATAGGTTGCAGTCCATGGGGTCTCAAAGAGTAGGACACGACTAAGCAACTTCACTTTCACTTTTCACTTCCTTATAAATTAATATATAAAAACATTTGTAAATTATTTAAAAATATCAGTACGAGTAAGAATATAACTGAGACTAACTTTCCTCAACTGGGAGTCAGTAACATAATATGATCGCACCTGTTTAGGCAGTGTATATATAGTCTGACAGATTTGCCCAGTTTGGCCTGACTCTTTGCGACCCTCAGACTGTAGCCTGCCAGACTCTTCTGTCCTTGGAACTCTACAGGCAAGAATACTGGATTAGGTTGCCATTTCCTTTGCCAGGAGATCTTCCCCATCCTGGGATTGAACCTGGGTCTCCCGCATTGCAGGCAGATTCTTTACCGTCTGAGCCACCAGGGAAGCCCAATTTATACTCTAGTTGTTAATTATATAATTGTTGTAGGGAAAATCCTTTATAATGAAAATGAAACTGCACCCAAAGTTGTAAAACCTCTATTCTTGGCTTTTACCTTGCTATTCATTCAGCAGACATTCCACAGATATTTGAGATATTGGGTGAATGCCTTTCATGTTCAATGCACTTAGGGCAATTTGCCCCTGCATATGTGTGTGTGTATTAACTCTGGTTTTACACGTTAAAAAAAAAAAAAGGATTTGATTTGAATTACTTTGAGGTTCCATGTATTGTATAATGGTGAACTCAGTAAATAGTAATTTTTGAAATCTTGTTGACAAATTGAATCACAATAATGTACTATCTAGATATACCTGGCAAAAGCGCTTATTCTCTATTTAGGGATTCATGAAAAAAGATTATGTTAGATGAGTTTCCAGGGTGATATATAAAGGAAATGAAATGTAGACTATCATGTGTGTTTGTATGTATACATATGCACACATAGTTTGAAACACATCATTTCACTGATATATATTTCTTCTTCCTATATATTTATCATATATTGCCTGTACCCATAGTGTTTAGTCTGCTAAATACAAATGAAAAAGCACCTCAGATTGGCTCAATGTGTAGACTTCAAAACAGGAGGAACTCAACTGTGATGGACCCATCTATTAGCTCTTTCCTATATTCTTTTTTTTTTATTATTATTATTATTTTTTTTCCAGTGGGTTTTGTCATACATTGATATGAATCAGCCATAGATTTACACGTATTCCCCATCCCGATCCCCGCTCCCACCTCCCTCTCCACCCGATTCCTCTGGGTCTTCCCAGTGCACCAGGCCGGAGCACTTGTCTCGTGCATCCCACCTGGGCTGGTGATCTGTTTCACCATAGATAGTATACATGCTGTTCTTTTGAAATATCCCACCCTCACATTCTCCCACAAAGTTCAAAAGTCTGTTCTGTATTTCTGTGTCTCTTTTTCTGTTCTGCATATAGGGTTATCGTTATCATCTTTCTAAATTCCATATACATGTGTCAGTATGCTGTAATGTTCTTTATCTTTCTGGCTTACTTCACTCTGTATAAGGGGCTCCAGCTTCATCCATCTCATTAGGACTGGTTCAAATGAATTCTTTTTAATGGCTGAGTAATATTCCATAGTGTATATGTACCACAGCTTCCTTATCCATTCATCTGCTGATGGGCATCTAGGCTGCTTCCATGTCCTGGCTATTATAAACAGTGCTGCGATGAACATTGGGGTGCACGTGTCTCTTTCAGATCTGGTTTCCTCGGTGTGTATGCCCAGAAGTGGGATTGCTGGGTCATATGGCAGTTCTATTTCCAGTTTTTTAAGAAATCTCCACACTGTTTTCCATAGCGGCTGTACTAGTTTGCATTCCCACCAACAGTGTAAGAGGGTTCCCTTTTCTCCACACCCTCTCCAGCATTTATTGCTTGTAGACTTTTGGATAGCAGCCATCCTGATTGGCGTGGAATGGTACCTCATTGTGGTTTTGATTTGCATTTCTCTAATAATGAGTGATGTTGAGCATCTTTTCATGTGTTTGTTAGCCATCTGTATGTCTTCTTTGGAGAAATGTATGTTTAGTTCTTTGGCCCATTTTTTGATTGGGTCATTTATTTTTCTGGAATTGAGCTGCAGGAGTTGCTTGTATATTTTTGAGATTAATCCTTTGTCTGTTTCTTCATTTGCTATTATTTTCTCCCAATCCGAGGGCTGTCTTTTCACCTTACTTATAGTTTCCTTTGTAGTGCAAAAGCTTTTAAGTTTCATTAGGTCCCATTTGTTTAGTTTTGCTTTTACAGAAATCCCTTGCATTCCTATATACTAACAATGAAAAAACAGACAGAGAAATTAAGGAAACAATACCATTCACCATTGCAACAAAAAGAATAAAATACTTAGGAGTATATCTACCTAAAGAAACAAAAGACCTATACATAGAAAACTATAAAACACTGATGAAAGAAATCAAAGAGGACACAAACAGATGGAGAAACATACCGTGTTCATGGATTGGAAGAATTAATATTGTCAAAATGGCTATTCTACCCAAAGCAGTCTATAGATTCAATGCAATCCCTATCAAGCTACCAACGGTATTTTTCACAGAACTAGACCAAAGAATTTCACAATTTGTATGGAAATACAAAAAACCTCGAATAGCCAAAGTAATCTTGAGAAAGAAGAATGGAGCTGGAGGAATCAACCTGCCTGACTTCAGACTCTACTACAAAGCCACCGTCATCAAGACAGTATGGTACTGGCACAAAGACAGAAATATAGATCAATGGAACAGAATAGAAAGCCCAGAGATAAATCCACGAACCTATGGACACCTTATCTTTGACAAAGGAGGCAAGGATATACAATGGAAAAAAGACAACCTCTTTAACAAGTGGTGCTGGGAAAACTGGTCAACCACTTGTAAAAGAATGAAACTAGAACACTTTCTAACACCATACACAAAAATAAACTCAAAATGGATTAAAGATCTAAATGTAAGACCAGAAACTATAAAACTCCTAGAGGAGAACATAGGCAAAACACTCTCCGACATAAATCAAAGCAAGATCCTCTATGACCCACCTCCCAGAATATTGGAAATAAAAGCAAATCTTTCCTATATTCTTAAAAAAAGAGTTACTCCAACATTTCTCTGCTTTTAGGTTTCTTACCAAAATACACTCTCACTTCTTCACACACTCAGCAAATCACATTTTTTTCCATTTTCAGTGAAAATTAAGATCTGTAAGGCAAGCTTGAGAAACCCTAATTTGAGAAAATGATTAGGATTTTCAGTGTTCTGTTCATGTAATAATATTTCTGTAACTTCCATGTTTTCAAATTATTCAAACTAATCTAGGATAGAATCTCTTTTTTTAAAAGTACCCCAATAATGGAAAAGGTCAATCTTCTTCATTTCTTGAAAATTTAAGATCCTGGTCACACTCTTTTCAATGCTTTCTATTTTGTTGTTTACTTATATGTTTCAAATTTATGATGGTAAAATATACATAACAAAATTTGTCATTTTAACTATTTTAAATGTAGAGCTTAGCAACATAAATTCATTTATGTTGTTGTTCAATCATCACCACCATCCTTTCCATCTTCAGAACTATTTTATCTTCCCAGACTGAAATTCTATACCCAATAATTCCCCATTCTCTTCTCTCAGGCCCTGTATATCACCATTCTACTTTCTGTTTCTTTGAATTTGATTACTCTAGGTCCCTCTTTATGTGGAATCATACAATATTTGTACTTTTGTATTTGGATAAATTTCACTTGGCACAATGTCTTCCATGTTCATCCATGTTGTAGCATGTGTTAAAAGTTCTTTGCTTTTTAAGGCTGAATAAAATTCCAGTGTAAGTATATACCACATTTTGTTTATTCACCCATCAATGGATACTGGGGTTAATTCTACATTTCAGCTATTGTGAATAATGCTGCTATGAATATAGGCAAACAGATATCTGCCCAAGTCCCTGTTTTCATTTTGGGGGAAATACACCTTGAAGTGGAATTGCTGGATTATATTAATATAGTAATTCTATCTTTAATTTTTTGAGGAAAAGTGAAAGTGAAGTCTCCTAGTCGTGTCCAACTCTTTGCGACCCCATGGACTGTAGCCTCTCAGGCTATTCTGACCATGGGATTTTCCAGGCAACAAGGCTGGAGTGGGTTACCATTTCCTTCTCCAGGGGATCTTCCTGACCCAGGGATCGAACCTGAGTCTCCTGCACTGCAGGCAGATGCTTTACCATCTGAGCCACCAGGGAAGCCCAATACAGCTGAGAGAATTTGTGTTACACAAATCTGCCTTGCAAGAAATACTAAAGAAATTCCCTATTCCTCACATGTTCTTACTTCAGATATCCACACCACTTTCATTAAGTATTCTTTCAAATGTCACATTCACTGTGAGGCCTTGCCTGGAAAACGCAGTTAAAATTACAATATCCGATCTCTCACATTTCCTGTGCCCCTTTCTTACAGAATTTAATCATGTGCGCTGTCACTATCTTGCATACGGTATGTCTGAAGACTGTGTTCCCAACCAGAATACGCACACCATGCTGACAAGCATTTTGTCTTTTGTTTCTTTTTCACTTCTCTACTACCTTCTCTTTCTTCCCAGAAAGGAGAGCTACAAAAGAATTTTTTTGTAAATTTGTATATTTTGTCTATTCATTCATGGATAGGAGTCATACACTAGAAACAGATGTCATACTCAAAAAGATTAAACTGAAGATGATTTGATAGGATAAACTATAGTATCTGGGGGCTTCCCAGGTGATGCTAGTAGTAAAGAATCTACCTGCCAATGCAGGAGATGTAAGAGACAGAAGTTCTGTCCCTGAGTAGGGGAGATCCCCTGGAGGAGGCTATGGCAATCCAATCCAGTATTATTGCCTGGAGAATTGCATGGTCAGAGGAGCCTAGCAGGCTACAGTCCACAGGCTCACGAAGAGTTGGACATGACTGAAGTGACTTAGCACACTGTGGGTGAATCACATTTAAGAGAACAAGAAAGGGGTGGTGATCCAGAGATTAGTAACATTAGGAAGCAGTTACCTCCCTTAGGGCTGAAGGAGAAGGGAGAGAAGGATGTTACTGAAGCAGTGTGGGAATTTTAGGTATGGAGGATCTTCCCAACAAGATACTTCATTAGGGGCAGAGCAGAAGAGTGTGGGTAAGTATGCCAATAGCTTCCTTCTCTCTCATCCATGTCCAACTGGTGACTTTCACTGGCAGAGCCTAATTAGAAACTTAATATGGGTGAAACACTCCTCCTGGTCAAGGAGAAGGCAAAGAAAGGTACATAATGAATTTGGGGGAACAAACCAAATATAATCAAACTATCACTTCTTCTTTCTAGGAGATAAATATGGTCTTATTGGCCAAGTATGGCATTAAAAAACTGTGGCATCTTGAACTTTTGATTTAAAGCTATACTGTAATAAATATATCAGATTTTAAAAATGAATGTATCAGAAATTATACATCTAGATGAATATTAATGGCTTCAAAGTAACTGTTCTCCAAGACTATACACTTACTCTTTCATCTCTTTTCCCACAATTTTTGAAAATTTCCTTTCTTGTACACTATTTTTTAAATATAATTTTATTTATTGATGGATTTTTGGTTCTGCTGGATCTTCACTGATACATGGGCTTTTCTCTAGTTGTACTGAGTGGAGTCTCTCTCCTCTCTAGTTGTGGTGTGTGGGCTTCTCATTGCTGTGGCTTCTATTATTGCTGAGCACAGGTTCTAGAGCTCTCTGGTTTCAGTACTTGCAGCTCATGGGCTCTAGAGCACAGACTCAATAGCTGTGGTACACAGGCTTAGTTGCTCTATGACATGTGGGATCTTACCAGACCAGGAATTGAACCCATGTCTCCTGCATTTACAGGTGGATTCTTTACCAGTGAGCTACCAGGGAACCCCTCTTATACAGTAACTTTTAAAAATCAGTTTATTTCATTGAATGTTTTAAAAGCATTGACTTGAAGGATGCTACATATTTTCTAAACAAAGTCATAACAAAGCTAATTGATAAAATGGGTGATCAATCTAGGAAATTTTATATGAAAAAAATCAGGGAAACTGTGATAATACTGATTCTTCAAACCCCATTAAAAGAGATCATTGTGTTTATAATTTAAGTACTCTATATTATATAATCATACTACATGAGACAATATAGTATCCAGAAAAAAATAACTAAAGTTGTAATTTAATGTATATTAGACATGGCAGAGAACTCTAAAGATATAAAGTATATTTATAGTAATGTAAATTTCCAGTTTCCATATTCATGAAATTTTGACCAGTATCCTGATTTGAAGTGTCTCTTGGTGGTAACAAGTAGAAGCACCTTATTAACCTTTTGGAATTCATTAATGAGATAACATAATTAGGCTGTTTTGATCATTAATTAAATATGTGTTCTCTTGCTGGTTTGAGTAAGAACCCTTATAAAAGGTGAAACATTATATCTCTATTATAGAAATACATTATTTTCTCTGCATACTCTTAATAAGGTAAAAGACAATGTTTATCATATGATGAAAAATTAAAAAGACAATGGGTTTGTGGTTGAATACCATTTCTGCCTCTTTCAAGCTATATGGTTTTGGTTTTGTGACTTAACCTGCTCTGAAATTCTGTCTACTTATCTGTAAAATGAGAATAATGAGATTTTATGCCTTAGAGTAGTGTGGGGATTAAAGAATATACTAAATGTAAAACTCTTCAGAGTATTGCTTGATTTTAATTTTGTCTTCCTTTTGTGAAATGAAGGGCAGAATGGCAAATATATCTGACTCCAAAGATTTTGGATAATACAGTGCAATCATAGAAATGCTTGATGTGCTGCAGTCCACGGGGTGGCAAAGAGTCAGACATGACTTAGACTGAACAAAATCAATATAGCATTTTAAAAATAGCCATGGTGGGGGTGAACCACTTGATTTCTAATTTAAATTTTGTTGTCCTCTTACTTGACCTTTGACAAGTTAACTGTGTGGATCACAAAAAACTGTAGAAAATTCTTAAAGAGATGGGAATACCATACTACCTTACCTGCCTCCTGAGAAATCTGTATGCAGTTCAACAAGTAACAGTTAGAAACAGACATGGTACAATGAACCAGTTCCAAATTGGGAAAGGAGTACATCAAGGCTGTATATTGTCACCCTGCTTATTTAACTTATATGCAGAGTACATCATGTGAAATGCTGGGCTGGATGAAGGACAAGCTGGAATCAAGATTGCCAGGAGAAATATCAATAACCTCAGATATGAGCAACTGACCTAAACTGAACTGACTGAAAACATCCCAGGATTCTGTGAAATGGTAAGATGATTTCTAAAGCTTCTTTCGCTGCTAACATGGGAAAATGGGTTTTAGCTGTCAAAGTATTCTAGAACTGTTACTGACTTAAGTAACTTGTAACAAGTGACTTAACATACCTGTCTAAGCCCTGGGTTCTTCATTTGTGAAATGTGATCAGTAATATCTTCTATCACATAGATTTGAGGATTCAAATGGATAATGTGTATGGAACATTTAAAATGGCTCATGAAACTTAACTGTTTTAAAATACCCATTATGGCAAATTCTCTGGCAAAGGGAACGGCAACCCACTCCAGTATTCTTGCCTGGAGAATTCCATGGACAGAGGAGCCTGGCGGGCTCTGTGAATCACAGAGCCTGGTGGGCTCTATGGGATCACAAAGAGTTGGACGTGACTGAGCAACTAACACACACATGATAATATATTGATTCCATTAGCCATGACTTTTGCCTTCATTGTTTCTGTCTTCAAAAAAGATAAATAAACACAGAAGTGTTTATTCTTTCAGACAGCCCAAGTGTAAATGAAGCTAGAGAGTTATCTTCAGAATAGAGTAGATG
Organism: Dama dama; assembly: GCF_033118175.1. Taxonomy (NCBI): domain Eukaryota; kingdom Metazoa; phylum Chordata; class Mammalia; order Artiodactyla; family Cervidae; genus Dama; species Dama dama. The sequence goes on along the minus strand of NC_083693.1, from coordinate 46,894,725 downwards.
GGACAATTATAAAGTGTAGTACTGAAAGTGAAAAGTGAAAGTGCAGTCGCTCAGTTGTGTTCAACTCTTTGTGACCCCAGGGACTGTAGCCTATGAGGCTCCCCCATCCATGGAATTTTCCAGGCAAGAGTACTGGAGTGGGTTGCCATTTTCTTCTCCAGGGGATCTTCCTGACCCAGGGATTGAACCCGGGTCTCCTGCATTGCAAGCAGACATTTTTACTGTCTGAGCCACCAGGGAAACCAAGTGTAGTATTAATGGCCCTCAAATCCTGGTTTCTTTGGATGGTAATGGTAATGTTGATCAAATGTGTTTAACTTGATAGCTGCTTTTAATTTCTTATTTATAATGACTGTATTTTTAGAATTACATACTTTCATCAAATTCATTTAAAAAAGACATTAGAAAAGAGTAGTAATAGCAACCATTCTTTATGAAGCTGCATAGTTAGGGAGATAGCTGCATTCCCTTACCCTGACACCAAGATTAGTAACTCAGACGACCCTGTTGAACGTATGCTACAGTGTTCATGTCTCTATTTGTAGACAGTAATCGAATTAGCCAAAATAATGCAGAAAATTTATTTATTCCCATGAAATGCATAACAATTTCACTCTAAATTTTCTAGAAATTAAATCATGTCTTTTTATTCTAATGACATTGTTATCACAAGTCTATAGCTACATAATAACCACACAGCTTTAAGACATGTATGTCACTTTCATTCATCATTCACAGCATGCCTGAAAAATACAAATAGCAATAAGTTAGTTAAGAGATTTATCATGGTTCTAGAGACACGCTGAATATATTCTGATGTACATACATATGTCATTGTTGTTATTCAGTCACTAAGTTATGTCTGACTCTTTGTGAGCCCATGGACTGCAGCATTCAGGCTTCCCTGTCCTTCACTATCTCCTGGAGATTGCTTTGACTATACAGACTTTTGTTGGCCAAGTGATGTCTCTGCTTTTTAAGATGTTGTCTAGGTTTGGCATAAATTTTCTTCCAAGGAGCAACCACCTTTTAATTTCATGGCTGCAGTCACCATCTACAGTGATTCTAGAACTCAAGAAAATAAAACCTACCCTTGTTTCCACCTTTTTCCCCTTCCATTTGTCCTGAAGTGCTACACTGAATACCATGACCCTAGTTTTGTGAATGTTGAGTTTTAAGCCAGCTTTTTCACTCTCCTCTTTCACCTTCATCAAGGGGCTCTTTAGTTCCTCTTCACTTTCTGCCATAAGATTGGTATCAACTGCATATCTGAGGTTATTGATATTTCTTCCAGAAATCTTGATTCCATCTTGAGATTCATACAGCCTGGCATTTCACATGATGTACTACTCTGCATACTTGGACTTCCCTGGTGGTTCACAGGATATTCTACCTGCAATGTGGGTGACCTGGGTTCGATCCCTGGGTTAGGAAGATCACCTGGAGGCGAGCATGGCAATCCACTCTAGTATTCTTGCCTGGAGTATCCCCATGGGTAGAGGAACCGGGTGGGCTACAGTCCATGGGGTCACAAAGGGTTGGACATAACTGAGCGACTAAGCACATCACATCATCACTCTGCATATAAGTTCAATAAGCAGATTGACAGTGTATAGCCTTGATGTACTCATATCCCAATTTTGAAACAGTCAATTATTGCATGTCCAGTTCTAACTGTTGCTTTTTGGCCTGCATACAGGTGTCTCAAGAGGCAGGTAAAGTGGTCTGGTATTCCCATCTCTTTAACAATTTTCCACAGTTTGTTGTGATCCACAAAGTCAAGGCTTTTGGGCAGTCACTAAAGCAGATTTTTTTTTTTAAGTCCCTTTCTTTTTCCTTGATCCAAAGGATGTTGGCAATTTGACCCCTTGTTCCTCAGCCTTTTCTAAAGCCAGCTTGTATATCTGGAAGTTCTAGGTTCACATACTGCTGAAGCATAGCTGGAAAGATTTTGATTATTACCTTGCTAGCATGTGAAATGAGTGTAATTGTGTAATTGTGCAGTGTAATTGTGTAATTGTGCAGTAGCTTGAACATTCTTTGGTATTGCCTTTCTTTGGGATTGGAATGAAAATTGACCTATTCCAGTCCTATGACCAATGCTAAGGTTTCCAAATTTGCTGGCATATTGAGTGCAGCACTTTAACAGCATCATCTTTTAGGATTTGAAATAGCTTAGCTGGAATTCCATCACCCCCATTAGCTTTGTTTGCAGTAATGCTTCCTAAGGCACACTTGACTTCACACTCCAGGATGTCTGGCTCTAGGTGAGTGATCACACCATTATGGTTTTGCTTTTGTTAAGTCCATAAAATTTCTGTCCTTTATTATGCTCATCTTTGCATGAAATGTTCTCTTGGTATCTCCAGTTTTCTTGAAGAGATCCCTGGTCTTCCCATTCTATTTTTTCCCTCTATTTCTTTGCACTGTTCATTTAAGAAGGCCTTATTGTTCTTTGCTGTTTTCTGGAACTCTGTATTCAGTTGGGTATATTTTTCCCTTTCTCTCTTGCTATTTTACTTCTCTTCTTTCCTCAGTTATTTATAAAACCTCTTCAGATAACCGTTTGCCTCCTCAGACAACCACGTTGCCTTCTTGCATTACTCTCTGTTTGGGTTGGTTCTGGTCATCACCTACTGTTGTTGTTCAGTGGCTCAGTCATGTCCGACTCTTTGCGACCCCATGCACTGCAGTATGCCAGGCTTCCCTATCCTTCACAATCTACCAGAGTTTGCTCAAACTCATGTCCATTGAGTCAATGATGCCATCCAACCATCTCATCCTCTGTCATCCCCTTCTCCTGCCTTCCATCTTTCCCAGCATCAGGGCCTTTTCCAATGAGTTGGCTCTTCGCATCAGGTGGCCAAAGTATTGGAGTTTCAGCTTCATCATCAGTCCTTCCAATGAATATTTAGGACTGATTTCCTTTAGGATGGACTGGCTTGATCTCCCTGCTGTCCAGGGGACTCTCTAGAGTCTTCTCCAGTAATTCAGTTCAAAGACATCAATTCTTTGGTGCTCAGCCTTTTTTATTGTCCAGCTCTCACATCTATATGTGACTACTGGAAAAACCATACCTTTGACTAGATCAACCTTTGTAGGCCAAGTAATGTCTCTGCTTTTTAATATGCCATCTATGTTGGTCATAGCTTTTCTTCCAAGGAGCAAGTGTCCTTTAATTTCATGGCTGCCGTCACCATCCACAGTGATTTTGGAGCCTAAGAAATAAAGTCTGTCACTGTTTCCATTGCTCCCCATCTATTTGCCATGAACTGATGGGACAAGATGCCATGATCTTACTGTTTTGAATGTTGAGTTTTAAGCTAGCGTTTTCACTCACCTCTTTCATCTACATCGAGGCTCTTTAGTTCCTCTTCGCCTTCCGCCATAAGGGTGATGTCATCTCCTGTACAGTGTTATGAACCTCCATCCATAGTTCTTCAGGCAACATACATATATGTCTTGCTTTCCTCCCCTCATATCTATATTATTATATCCAACAAAATCTGTTCATCTTACAAAGGAGAATTTTATGAGATATTCACCATTCTTTCTAAAAACAAAAATAATCAAATTTTAGAAGTTTGAGTCCAAGGAATTGTAAGCTTTCATTTGGTTATATATTAGATGAGCATCACCTTTATTATGATTCCTATTTATTTTGTGCATCCTTCAGTGTAACTTCTGGGAATCAGGCTTTTTTATTTTCTATCCTCACTTTTCAAATTAATATAAGGTTAATAAAGATGTTCACAAAATCCCAATTCTAATTATTTAGTTATCAGTACCACTGATTTCCTTAGAGGCTACCAAGCTATTTCCTTTATTTTTTCAATAAATATAATTATGGTGTTTTTAAACTCTAAATTGTATTTTGAACAATTTCTAGCACCTCACTTATTCTTTCAGAAGGTTTGGAACTTACATGTAAAGTTTAATGGTCTTATTTTAAACTAGTCTGAATATTTTAGTTAGAAGCATACCACATGAATCTAAGAAATTTAGCTAATTATAATATTAACTAATTAAAGGGTATACAAATTAGAATGATTTTCTCTCCATGTAAAATTTTCAATTTGAATACCAAGTGTACAATGCATTTTATGTCAAAATACTAAACATATTCATAAACATATTATTCTTAGGTTTTACCACCCTTTAGCATCCTATTCATATGTCTGCCTCACCAGTTCATTTCTCTAATGGGCTAAAATTTTATAATTTGTAGATTATAGAAGATGTTCCTGTTATTAGTGAAAGAATAATTTTTGTGTGGATGAGTTTTTACTGGAAGCAAAGACACAAACAAAAACATTCTTTCAAAATAAATTATACCATTATGTAGCAAATTTGAATCAGGCATGTTTGCTCACTAATTTCCATTTCTCATATATTAAAAGGTTGAAGATACTAACAGTAAAACTTGTTCCTAAGAATTCACTCGTCAGCACCTTCAATCTATTTGTTAATAATAGTAACAACATTTCTGAAGTGCTCACTATTTATGACACTCTGTGCCTGTTACATTAACTATGATATCTCATTTTATACCATTGAAAAAGCTCCTATTATTATCCTTGCTTGATATATGAGACACAGAATTATCAAACATCTTGCCTACTCAGTCATTAAGTGGCAGAGCTGGAATTTTAATCTGAAGATCTCCAGATTCTAAATACAAAATAGATACTGAGAAGCATACAGAGGTAGAATTTGGAAAAGGAAGTTTTTGAATCAGGATGAAGTAGTGTGAAATAAAGATATATTTATATAGTTACTTGAGCACCATACTTCTCTAGCAGTGCAATATCTGAGCATTTAACTTCATGTCCGTCTTTCACGGATGCCCTAAGCAGTGGCATAAAAATACAATATGTATTCTCATGGATAAAGGAAAAGAGTTGTAAGAAAGCTTACTCTTTATCTTATTTAATATTATGGGTATTTGGCATATAATCCTTTGTTTTTGATTCATTAATAGAACTACTCAAGTTGTTTAACTACCAAACATGGCCAAATAAGGGTTTTTTGTTTTTTTTTTTAGTCTATTTTCATTTTTTGTCTGCTACCTAAGATAAGATACATATTGATATTTTTTACTCATGACCCACTCTTCCTCTAAACCTGTAAAAACATGTACAATAAAGCCTTCTGGAAATAATAGTTCACCTTTCATAGACAATGCATCATTCTGCTCCATTGCAATTCATTTTAAAAGTGCTTATTGCAACCTGCTACATTTATTTATTTGAGATAGAATTGACCAGTAACATTGTATACATTTAAGGTTTACAACATGTTGATTTAATTCATTTATATATGGCACCACAACATTAGCTAAGACCTCTATCCTCTTGCATCATTGTATTTTGTGTGATTAGAACAATTTAGACCTAGTCTCATTGCAACTTTGACATTTATAATACAGTATTGTTCAATATGATGACTATGCAGTACATTAGATCTCCGGACTTGTTTATCTACTAGTTGCAAATTTGTAACCTTAATGAACATCTTCCCAATTCCCTCAGCCCAAGCCCCTACCAAACACTATTCCACTCTGATTTATGAACTCAACTTTTTTGATTCCACATATAAGTGATATCATACAGTATTTGTCTTTCTCAGTCTTAATTATCTCACTTAGCATTATGCCCTCAAGGTCCATCCATGTCACAAGTGGCAAGATCCCCTTCTTTTTCATAATTGAATTAATATCCCATTGTATATACAAAGAAACTCTTCTTACCCACTCATCCATTGATGTACCCTTAGTTTGTTTCCATATCTTGGCTATTGTGAATAATAGTACAATGAACATGGGATATATATATCTTTTCAAATTAGTGGTTTTGTTTTCTTTGAGTAAATACCCAGAAGCAGACTGCTGGTAGTTCATATGGTAGTTCTATTTTAAAAGAATTCAAGGAACCTGCATATTTTTCAATGCTGACTGAAACAATTTGCTTTCTCACCAACAGTATGCAGGACCTCCCTTTTCCCCACATCTTTGACAGCAATTGGTATTTCTTGCCTTTTTGATAACAGCCATCCTAATATGTGGGAGGTGATATCTCATTGTGGCTTTGATTTTTATTTCTCTAGTGATTGGTGATGTTTACCATATTTTCATGTACCTGCAGGCCATTCATATGCCTTTTCCGGAAAAATGTCTATTTAGTTCTTTTGCCCATTTTTAAAATCAGATTATTTTTGCTTTTGTTATTGAGCTGTGTGAGATTTTGTTATATATTTCATTTGTTAACCTTTTATACATGGTTTGCAACAATTATCTCCCATTCTGTTGGTTGCCTTTTCATTTTGTTGACTATTTCATATGCTATGCAGAAGATTTTCACTTTGAGATAGTATAGCTTGTTTATTTTCTATTTTTGTTTCTTTTGTTTTTCATGTTATATCTAAAAGAATCATTGCTAAGACCAGTGACAGAAATTTTGCCCCTATACTTTCTTCAAGGAGTTTTAGGGTGTCAAGTCTTAGGTTTAAAACTTTGAGTTAATTTTTGTGAGTTATGTAAGATTAGAGTTTCAATTTTATTTTTCTGCATGTACCTATCTAGTATTCCAAACAATCTTTGTTGAAAAGACTATCCTGTTCCCATTGAGTGTTCTTGGCTCCCTTGTCAATTATTCAATTCAGTTCAGCCACTCAGTCATGTCCGATTCTTTGCAACCCCATGAACTGCAGTGCACCAGGCCTCCCTGTCCATCACCAACTCCCAGAGTTTACCCAAACTCATGTCCATTGATGGTGATGCCATCTAACCATCTCATCCTCTGTCGTCCCCTTCTTCTCCTGCCTTCAATCTTTCCCAGCATTAGGGTCTTTTCAAATGAGCCAGCTCTTCGCATCAGGTGACCAAAGTACTGAAGTGTCAGCTTCAACATCAGTCCTTCCAATGAACACTCAGGATGGATCTCTTTTAGGATGGATTGGTTGGATTTTCTTGTAGCCCAAGGGACTTTCAAGAGTCTTCTCCAACACAACAGTTCAAAAGCATCAATTCTTCAGCACTCAGCTTTCTTTATAGTCCAACTCTCACATCCATACATGACTACTGGAAAAACCATAGCCTTGACTAGATGGACCTTTGTTGGCAAAATAATGTCTCTGCTTTTTAATATGCTGTCTAGTTTGGCAAGAAATTTCCTTCCAAGGAGTAAACATCTTTTAATTTCATGGCTACAATCACCATCTGCAGTGATTTTGGAGCCCCCCAAAATAAAGTCAGCCACTGTCTCCCAATCTATTTGCCGTGTTAATTATCAGTGGACTATAAATGTGGAGTTTTATTTTTGGGCCCTTTATTCTGTTCCATTTTACTTTACTGTTATTTATGTCATATAACTACCCTTAAAAATGTCTCATATATAACATTTAACTTTCTTTCCTCCTTCCCTTCTTTTCTCCACTCATCTTTTCCTTTCTGTGCATACTATATGTTGTCAATGTTATCCAGCTTACTATCTTGGCTAGTTTAGGCGATCTTACTAGAGAGAGGGGTGCTTTTTCTTACTAGAGAGATAGGTGATTTTTTGCTTAGTTTTTTTTTTTTCTTTGTATCATCTCCAACATCTTCCTTCTCTCAATTTTTGTTCATATTGTTAGAAACAGGAAAAAAAATACTGCTTTCTCTTTGTAAAGTGACCATTCTTTTGTCAACAACAGAGTATAACAAATTTAGTTGTCAACCATGTTTTATTTTGTTCATATCACTGAAAAATATGCTCTATTTAAAATTTTTTTAATCCCCAAAATATTGAATTTACATTTGTTGAGTTATTCTTAAAGATGAATGTCACAGAATGTAGTTTGCTATAATTTTGTAAAATTTTGGTGAACCATACTTATGCGTGACCTTCAATAATATGGTAATTTATTTAAATGTGCTTTACTAATTAAGAATATTTAAAATAGGAGTACACTTAAATTACTCTTACCAATTATCTATATAAGAAATTATTGAGATGATCATTAACATAATCAACAATCATTACTGAAATAAGATAATAAGCATCTTCAAAATACCGGCTGCCTGAATTTTTTGAATGTTCTTCTTTGGGGATTTACATTCATTCTCTAAGCATTTCCCTTTAGAATATTTATGGACCATAATGTCTATATCATAACACAAGCCAAATATCCTACTAATGTCACTATGTAAAATAATAAACATGTCAGGAAGGAGAATATACATTTTCTATGTCAAGTATGAGTTTTACCCTCATGCTTGGACAACAGAAATTGAAAAAGTATCAGGGGGTCTAAGTCCTGTAATCTCCTTCATGAAATCCTAGTAATTAAAGGCAGGTTATTGAGAGTTTTTTTCTTGCAAATCTTCAGGGACCCGAAGTTTATGACCTACATCATTAGCCACTTAGCTTTTTTCTATTCATCAATGACTTGAGGTTCTTTTCTAAATATTTAATAGTTTCTCTCCCTTTCAATGCATTGTGTTCCACTACTCAGTGACTATCATTACTATCAACAGAACAAGCAATCTTTCATGTATTTCAAAGCAGTGATTATACTGCCAACTAACCTCACCTAGTCTGAGCTAACCAATGTATCATTTATTTTCCTATCTTATGCTATTACATAAGCCATTTACCCATTTTTTAAAGCTTTAATGAACATTAATAACTCAATAGTATATAATGCATGAACAGGGCAGAAAACAGGTATTAATTGTAGATATTTGAAACAACACAACTCCAGTGACAGAAGGCAGTAATCCACAACTCTAGTGATAGAAGCAATAATTGTCGCTTCCACAATTATTGGAAAGGAGCAGAAGTCATGGGCTATCACTGAAGAAAACAACCTAATACTGCAAACAAGAGCTCAAAAAGATTCCAAAAATTGAAATCATACAAGCATCTTTTCCAACCATGGTGCTCTGAGACTAGAAATCAACTAGAAAAAAAGCCTACAGAAAACTTAAAAAACTCAGGGAGGCTAAGCAATATAATACTAAACAACCAATGGATCACTGAAGAAATCAAAGAAGGAATCAAAATATACCTGGGGATAAATGAAACTGAAAACACAACAATCCTAAATCTATGGAACTTGGCCAAAGAAGTTCTGAGAGGGAAGTTTATAGTGACAACAGTTTACCCCAGGAAACAAAGACATTCTCAAATAAACAACCTAGCCTTAGGAGTCTACAGGAGCAGAGAAGGAACAAGCAAAGCCTAAATTTAGTAGGAGGAAAGAAATAAAAGTCAGAGCAGAAATAAATGAAACAGAGACTAAAAATCAAAAGAAAAGGTTAATGAAACTAAGAGTTGATTCTTTGAGAAGGTAAACAAAATTGAAATGCCTTTAGCTAAAATCGTCAAGAAAAAAAGAGAGGATGAAAAATTAGTAAAACCAGAAATGAAAAAGAAGTTACATCTGACACTATAGAAAAACAAATTATTCTGAGACTACTACTAAAAACTATCTGCCAATCAAAGGAACAATGTAGAAGACATTTAAAAATTACTAGAAATGTGCAATCTCCCAAAACTGAACTGGAAGAAATAGAAAATATGAGCAGACCAAATACAGTAATAAAATTGAATCAGTAATAAAAGAATTCCCAACAAACAAGTCCAGTACCAAGTGGTTTTACAGGTGAATTCTACCAAACATTTAGAGAAGAGCTGACCTATTATTCTCATATTCTTCCAAAAAATTGCAGAGGAAGAAAATTTCCAAACTCACTGTATGAGGCTGCCATCTCCCTCATACAAAATTAACAGACCAGACAATTCACAAAGAAAATTACAGGGCAGTATCACAGATGAACATAGATTCAAAAATCTTAAAGAAAATATTAGCAAACAGAATCCAACAATACATTAAAAGGGTCATGCATCAGGAACAAGTGGGATTTATTACAAAGATGTAAGAATTTTTCCAATATCTGAAAATCAATCAGTGTAATATACCACTTTAACAAATTGAAAAATAAAATCCATATGATAGGTTAATAAATGCAGAAAATGCTTTTAACAAAAATTCAACTTCTAGTTATGATAAAACTTTCCAAAAAGTGGGCATTGAAGGGACATGGATTAATATAATAATGGCCATATATGACAATTCCATAGTTAACCTGCTGCTGCTGCTGCTGCTGCTAAGTCACTTATGTTGTATCCAACTCTTTGTGACCATATGGACAGTAGCCTGCCAGGCTCTTCTGTCCCTGGGATTCTTCAGGCAAAGATACTGGAACACACTGTCATGCCCTCCTCCAAGGGATCTTCCCAACCCAGGGATCAAACCCACATCTCTGAAGTCTCCTGCACTGGCAAGCTCTTTCTTTAGCGCTAGCACCACCTGGGAAGTCCAGTTAATATGACACCCTGTGGAGAAAAGCTGAAAACTTTTCCTCTAAGATCAGGAATAAGACAGGGATGCTTGCTCTTGACAATTTCTTTCAACATAGTATTGGAAGTCCTAGCCACAGCAGAGAAGAAAAGGAAATAAAAGGAATCCAAATTGGAAAGGAAGGTAAAACAGTCACTGTTTGCAGATGACATGATACTGTACGTAGAAAAAATCCTGAAGATGCCACCAGAAAACTCTAGAGCTTGTCAATGAATTTGGTAAAGTTGTAGGATACAAAATCAATACACAAAAATCTGTTACATTTCTATAATCTAATAAGATATACAAAGAACAGAAAGAGAAATTAAAGAAACCAGTTTCATTCCTTTGCATATGTCCAGGTTTTTCAACACAAAAGTTTATTGAAAGACTGTCCTTTTCCCAGCATATATTCTTGACTATGTCATAAATTAATGTAATGTTAATTAACATAAATAAATCTATTTATTTATTTATGGACTATTCTCCTCTACTGATCTCCTTGTCTGATTCAATGCCAGTACCATATTATTTTGATTATTATAATTTTGTAATATTGTGTGTAATTAGGAAGTGTGATGACTCCAGATTTGTCCTTCTTTCTCAAGATTGGTCTGGCTACTTGGTGTCTTTAGATTCCATACAAATTTAGAAGTGATAGTTCTTTTTCTGTGAAAAATGACTTTGGAATTTTGATAGGGATTACACTGAATCTGTATATTGCTTTGATAATATGGAAATTTAACAATGTTAATTTTTCCAAGTCAACAAGCACAGAATGTATTTCCATTTTTTAAAAATTTTTTAAATTAATGACATATTTTTCAACAGTCTTTGCCATTGTAGTGAAATTTACTCCTGGATATTTTATTCTTATTGGTGCAAATATAAATGTGATTGACTTTCCAGGTGGCTCAGTGGTAAAGAATCCTCCTGTCAAGCAGGAGATGCAGATTCGATCTGTGGGTCAGGAAGATGCCCTGCAAAAGGAAAAGGCTACCCACTCCACTCCAGTATTCTCACCTGGGAAATTTCATGGACAGAGGACCCTGGCGGGCTACAGTCCATGGGGTCACAGAGAGGTGGATACAACTTAGTGACTAAACCACCTCCACTACCACCATAAATGTGATTGTTTTCTTAATTTCTCTGATAGTTTCTTTTTTTTTTTTTTTTCATTTATTTTTATTAGTTGGAGGCTAATTACTTTACAATATTGTAGTGGTTTTTGTCATACATTGACATGAATCAGCCATGGATTTACATGTATTCCCCATCCTGATCCCCCCTCCCACCTCCCTCTCCACCCAATCCCTCTGGGTTTTCCCAATGCACCAGCCCCGAGCATTTGTCTCATGCATCTTATCAGTGTAAAAAATGTAACAGATATTTGTATGTGGATTTTGTATGCTGAAATTTTACTGAATTTTATTATTCTAAAATTATTTTGGTGGCACCTTTAGAGTTTACTATATATGATACTATCAACTACAAATAGTGACAGTTTCTCTTTTTCCTTTTCAATTTGGATAACTTTTTTTTTTTTTTTTCTGGCCTATTTGCTCTGGCTAGGACTTTCAGTGCTATGGTGAATAAAAATGGTGAGATGAGAATCCTTGTCCTGTTCTTAATCTTAAAGAAAAAGCTTTCAGATTTTTGCCATTATGTTAGCTTTGGTCTTTTCATATAGGGCCTTTATTATGTTGAGGTATGTTCCCTACATACCCAATTTGTTGAGAGCTTTTATAAATGGATAATTTTGTCAAGTGCTTTTTCTACATCTATTTGGATGGTTATATGATTTTTAATCCTTCATTTTATAATATGGTATAGCAGACTGATTGATTTGCAAATAATGAACCATTCTTGTATCCCTGGAATAAATCTTTCTTGATTATTATGTATGTGTGCTAAGTTACTTCAGTCATTACTTGACTCTCTGAGATGGTACAGACTGTATCCTCTGCCCATGGGATTCTCCAGGCAAGAATATGGAGTGTATTGCCACGACCTCCTCCAGGGAATCTTCCTGACTCAGGGATTGAATCCATGTTTCTTATGTCGCCTGCATTAGCAGGTGGGTTCTTTACCACTAGCACCACCTGGGAAGCCTCTGGTTATTGTATATGATCCTTTTAATATATTTTGATATACAGATTTTTATATATTGTTGAATTTGGTTTGTCTATATTTTGTTGATTTTTGCATGTTTGTTCATCAGGGATATTGGTCTGTAATTTCCTTTTTTTGTGGCAATCTTGTATACTATTGGTACTCCACGTTCAAGGTCAGGAGGGGCGACTGTTAGGAGATACCCCTCATCCAAGGTAAGGAGCAGCGGCTGCGCTTTGCTGGAGCAGCCGTAAAGAGATACCCCACGTCCAAGGTAAGAGAAACCCAAGTAAGACGATAGGTGTTGCGAGAGGGCATCAGAGGGCAGACACACTAAAACCATAATCACAGTAAACTAGCCAATCTGATTACATGGACCACAGTCCTTTCTAACTCAATGAAACTAAATCATGCTGTGTGGGGCCACCCAAGACAGACGGGTCATGGTGGAGAGGTCTGACAGAATGTGGTCCACTAGAGAAGGGAATGGCAAACCACTTCAGTATTCTTGCCTTGAGAAGCCCATGAACAGTATGAAAAGGCAAAATGATATGATACTGAAAGAGGAACTCCCCAGGTCAGTAGGTGCCCAATATGCTACTGGAGATCAGTGGAGAAATAACTCCAGAAAGAATGAAGGGATGGAGCCAAAGCAGAAACAATACCCAGTTGTGGATGTGACTGGTGATAGAGCAAGGTCTGATGCTGTAAAGAGCAATATTGCATAGGAACCTGGAATGTTAGGTCCATGAATCGAGGCAAATTGGAAGTGGTCAAACAAGAGATGGCAAGAGTGAATGTCAACAATCTAGGAATCAGCGAACTAAAATGGACTGGAATGGGTGAATTTAACTCAGATGGCCATTGTATCTACTACTGTGGGCAGGAATCCCTTAGAAGAAATGAAGTAGCCATGATAGTAAACAAAAGAGTATGAAATGCAGTACTTGGATGCAATCTCAAAAATGACAGAATGATCTCTATTCATTTCCAAGGCAAACCATTCAATATCATGTAATCCAAGCCTATGCCCCAACCAGTAACGCTGAAGAAGCTGAAGTCGAACGGTTCTATGAAGACCAGAAAACATTTTAGAACTAACATCCAAAAAAGATGTCCTTTTCATTATAGGGGACTGGAATGCAAAAGTAGGAAGTCAAGAAACACCTGGCTGCTGCTGCTAAGTCACCTCAGTCGTGTCCAACTCTGTGCGACCCCATAGACGGCAGCCCACCAGGCTCCCCCGTCCCTGGGATTCTCCACCTGGAGTAACAGGCAAATTTGGCCTTGGAGTATGGAATGAAGCAGGGCAAAGGCTAATAGAGTTCTGCCAAGAGAATGCACTGGTCATAGCAAACACCCTCTTCCAACAACACAAGAGAAGACTCTACACATGGACATCACCAGATGGTCAACATCAAAAACAGATTGATTATATTCTTTGCAGCCAAAGATGGAGAAGCTTATACAGTCAGCAAAAACAAGACTGGGAGCTGACTGTGGCTCAGATCATGAACTCCTTATTGCCAAATTCAGACTTAAATTGAAGAAAGTAGGGAAAACCATTAGACCATTCAGGTATGACCTAAATCAAATCCCTTATGACTATACAGTGGAATGAGAAATAGATTTAAGGGACTAGATCTGATAGACAGAGTGCCTGATGAACTATGGACAGAGGTTCATGACATTGTACAAGAGACAGGGATCAAGACCATCCCCATGGAAAAGAAATGCAAAAAGGCAAAATGGTTGTCTGAGGAGGCCTTACAAATAGCTGTGAGGAGAGAAGAAGTGAAAAGCAAAGGAGAAAAGGAAATATATTCCCATTTGAATGCAGAGTTCCAAAGAATAGCCAGGAGAGATAAGAAAGCCTTCCTCAGTGATCAATGCATAGAAATAGAGGGAAACAACAGAATCAGAAAGACTAGAGATCTCTTCAAGAAAATTAGAGATACCAAGGGAACACTTCATGCAAAGATGGGTTTGATAAAGGGCAGAAATGGTATGGACCTAACAGAAGAAGAAGATATTAAGAAGAGGTGTCAAGAATACACAGATGAACTGTACAAAAAAGATCTTCAAGACCCAGATAATCGCAATGGTGTGATCACTCACCTAGAGCCAGACATCCTGGAATGGGAAGTCAAGTGGGCCTTAGAAAGCATCACTATGACACATGAAAAGATGCTCAACATCACTCATTATCAGAGAAATGCAAATCAAAACCACAGCGAGGTACCATTACACGCCAGTCAGGATGGCTGCTATCCAAAAGTCTACAAGCAATAAATGCTGGAGAGGGTGTGGAGAAAAGGGAACCCTCTTACACTGTTGGTGGGAATGCAAACTAGTACAGCCGCTATGGAAAACAGTGTGGAGATTTCTTAAAAAACTGGAAATAGAACTGCCATATGACCCAGCAATCCCACTCCTGGGCATACACACTGAGGAAACTAGATTGGAAAGAGACACGTGCACCGCAATGTTCATCACAGCACTGTTTATAATTGCCAGGACATGGAATCAACCTAGATGCCCATCAGCAGATGAATGGATAAGGGAGCTGTGGTACATATACACCATGGAATATTACTCAGCCATTAAAAAGAATTCATTTGAATCAGTTCTAATGAGATGGATGAAACTGGAGCCCATTATACACAGTGAAGTAAGCCAGAAAGATAAAGACCAATACAGTATACTAATGCATATATATGGAATTTTAAAAGATGGTAACAATAACCCAATATGCAAAACAGAAAAAGAGACACAGATGTACAGAACAGACTTTGGGACTCTATGGGAGAAGGCGAGGGTGGGATGTTCTGAGAGAATAGCATTGAAACAAGTATACTATCAAGGGTGAAAGAGACCACCAGCCCAGGTTGGATGCATGAAACAAGTGCTCAGGGCTGGTGCACTGGGAAGACCCAGAGGGATGGGATGGGGAGGGAGGCGGGAGGGGGGAATCGGGATGGGGGACACAAGTAAATCCATGTCTGATTAATGTCAATGTATGGCAAAAACCACTACAATAATGTAAAGTAATTAGCCTCCAACTAATAATAAATGAAAAAAAAAAAAAAAGCATCACTACGAAAAAAGCTAGTGGAGGTGATGGAATTCCAGGTGAGCTATTTCAAATCCTAAAAGATGATGCTACAAAAGTGCTGCACTCAATATGCCAGCAAATTTGGAAAACTCAGCAGTGGCCACAGGACTGGAAAAGGTCAGTTTTCATTCCAATCCCTAAGAAAGACAATCCCAAAGAATGGTCAACTACTGCACAATTGCACTCATCTCACACGCTAGTAAAGTAAAGCTCAAAATTCTCAAAGCCAGGCTTCAGCAATACGTGAACCATGAAATTCCAGATGTTCAAGCTGGTTTTAGAAAAGGCAGAGGAACCAGAAATCAAATTGCCAACATCCACTGGATCATACAAAAAGCAAGAGAGTCCAAGAAAAACAGATATTTCTGCTTTATTGACTATGCCAAAGCCTTCGACTGTGTGGATCACAATAAACTGGAAATTCTTCAAGAGGTGGGCATACCAGACCACCTGACATGCCTCTTGAGAAACCTATATGCAGGTCAGGAAGCAACAGTTAGAACTGGACATGGAACAACAGACTGGTTCCAAATAGGAAAAGGAGTACGTCAAGGCTGTATATTGTCACTCTGCTTATTTAACTTATATACAGAGTACATCATGAGTAACGCTGGGCTGGAAGAAGGAGAAGCTGGAATCAAGATTGCCGGGAGAAATATCAATAACCTCAGATATGCAGATGACACCAACCTTATGGCAGAGAGTGAAGAGGAACTAAAAAGCCTATTGATGAAAGTGAAAGAGGAGAGTGAAAAAGTTGGCTTAAAGCTCAACATTCAGAAAACTAAGATCATGGCATCTGGTCCCATCACTTCATGGGAAATAGATGGGAAACAGTGAAAACAGTGTCAGACTTTATTTTTGGGGGCTTCAAAATCACTGCAGATGGTTATTGCAGCCATGAAACTAAAAGATGCTTACTCATTGGAAGGAAAGTTATGACCAACCTAGACAGCATATTAAAAAGCAGAGACAATTACTTTGCCAACAAAGGTCCGTCTAGTCAAGGCTATGGTTTTTCCAGTGGTCATGTATGGATGTGAGACTTGAACTGTGAAGAAAGCTGAGCACCGATATATTGATGCTTTTGAACTATGGTGTTGGAGAAAACTCTTGAGAGTCCCTTGGACTGCAAGGAGAACCAACCAGTCCATCCTAAATCAGTCCTGGGTGTTCATTGAAAAGACTGATGCTGAAGCTGAAACTCCAATACTTTGGCCACCTCATGTGAAGAGTTGACTCATTGGAAAAGACCCTGATGCTGGGAGGGATTGGGGGCAGGAGGAGAGGGGGACAACGGTAATGAGATGGCTGGATGCCATCACCGACTCGATGGATAGGAGTTTGAGTAAACTCCGGGAGTTGGTGATGGACAGGGAGGCCTGGCGTGCTGCGATTCATGGGGTCTCAAAGAGCTGGACACGGCTGAGCAACTGAACTGAACTGAGCACTATGCAGACAGTTGTATGAACATTAGAGTAACCTGCTTATTGACCTAATAAATTTAGCAAACATAAAAATAACGTGGTAAATGTCATGTTAGAAATAGCATTTTAAGGAAATGAGTTTGGTTGAGAGGTGTGAAATTAATTCTATGTGAGTAAGATAGCCAGCCAAAGATGGAGAAGCTCTATTCTGTCAGCGAAATCAAGACTAGGAGCTGACTGTGATTCAGATCATGAACTCCTTATTGCTAAATTCAGACTTAAAATGAAGAAAGTAGGGAAAACCACTAGACTATTCAGGCATGACATAAATCAAATCTTATTATTATACAGTGGAAGTGACAAATAAATTCAAGGAATCAGAACTTCTTCAGAACTATGGACAGAGGTTCGTGACATTGTACCGGAGGCAGGGATGAAGACCATCCCCAAGAAAAGAAATGCAAAAAAGTAAAATGACTATCTGAGGAGGCCTTACTAATAGCTGTGAAAAGAAGAGAAGCAAAACGTAAAGGAGAAAAGGAAAGATATACCCATTTGAACGCAGAGTTCCAAAGAATAGCAAAGAGAGATAAGAAAGCCTTCCTCAGTGATCAGTGCAAAGAAATAGAGGAAAACAATAGAATGGAAAAGACTAGAGATCTCTTCAAGAAAATTAGAAACCTAAGGAATATTTCATGCAAAAATGGGCACAATAAAGGACAGAAATGGTATGGACCTAACAGAAGCAGAAGATATTAAGAGGTGGCAAGAATACACAGAAGAACTATGCAAAAGATATTCATGACCCAGATAACCACGATGGTGTGATCACTCACCTAGAGCCAGACATCCTGGAATGCGAAGTCAAGTGGGCCTTTGGAAGCATCACTATGAACAAAGCTAGTGGAGGTGATGGAATTCCAGTTGAACTATTTCAAATCCTTACAGATGATGGTGTTAAAGTGTTGCACTCAATATATATGCCAGCAAATTTCGAAAATGCAGCAGTGGTCACAGGACTCAAAAAGGTCAGTTTTCATTCCAATCCCAAAGTAGGGCAATGCCAAAGAAAGTTCAAACTACTGCACAATTGCACTCATCCCACACGCTGGCAAAATAATGCTGAAAATTCTCCAAGCCAGGCTTCAACAGTACATGAATCATGCACTTCTAGATGTTCAAGCTGGATTTAGAAAAGGCAGAGGAACCAGTGATCAAATTGCCAACATCTGCTGGATCATTGAAAAAGCAAGAGAGTTCCAAAACACATCTAATACTGCCTTTTCATTATGCCAAAGTCTTTGACTGTGTAGATCACAACAAACTGTGGAAAATTCTTCAAGAGATGAGAACACCAGACCACCTAACCTGCCTCCTGAGAAATCTGTATGCAGGTCAGGAAGCAACAGTTAGAACTGGACATGGAACAACAGACTGGTTCCAAATCACAAAAGGAGTACATCGAAGCTGTATATTGTCACTCTGCTTATTTAACTTATATGAAGAATACATCATGCAAAATGCCAGGCTGGATGAAGCACAAGCTGGACTCAAGATTGCTGGGAGAAATATCAATAACCTCAGATATGCAGATGACACCACACTTATGGCAGAAAGCAAAGAAGAACTAAAGAGCCACTTGATGAAAGTGAAAGAGGAAAGTGAAAATGTTGGCTCAAACTCAGTATTCAGAAAACTAAGATTATGGCATCTGGTCCCATCACTTCATGGAAAATGGGAAAACATTGGAAACAGTGAATAGTGAAGATGCTTAGTCTTTGGAAGAAGAGTTATGACCAACCTAGACAGCATAGTAAAAAGCAGGGAGATTACTTTGCCAAGAAAAGTTCATCTAGTCAAAGCTATGGCTTTTCCAGTAGTCATGTATGGATGTGAGAGTTGGACTATAAAGAAAGCAGAGCACTGAACAACTGATACTTTTGAACTGTGGTGTTGGAGAAGACTCTTGAGACTCCCTTGGATTGCAAGGAGATCCAACCAGTCCATCTTAAAGGAAATCAGTCCTGAATATTCACTGGAAGGGCGATGCTGAAACTGAAACTCCAATACTTTGCCCACCTGATGTGAAGAACTGACTCATCGGAAAAGGCCCTGATGCTTCAATCTGAAAGATTGAAGGCAGGAGGAGAAGGGGACAACAGAGGATGAGATGGTTGGATGGCATCACTGACTCAATGGACTTGAGTTTGAGTAAAGTCCAGGAGTTAGTGATGGACAGGGAAGCCTGGCATGCTACAGGCCATGGGGTCCAAAGAGTCACACATGACTGAGCGACTGAACTGAATGAACTGAATAAGTTAAACAGAAAGAAAACTATGACAAACCTAGACAGCATATTAAAAGGCAGAGCCATCACTTTGCCGATAAAGGTCTGTATATTCAAAGCTATGGTTTTTCTAGTAGTCATGTGCGAGTTGGACCGTAAAGAAGCCTGAGGTCTGAAGAACTGATACTTTCGAACTGTGGTGTGGGAGAAGACTCTTGAGAGCCCGTTGGACAGCAAGGAGCTCAAACCAGTCCATCCTAAAGGAAATCAGTCCTGAATATTCATTGGAAGGACTGATGCTGAAGCTGAAGCTCCAATACTTTGGCCATGTGATGTAAAGAGCCAACCCATTGGAAACTCCCCTGATGCTGGGAAAGATTGAAGGGAGGTGGAGAAGTGAGCAACAAAGGATGAGATGGTTGAATGGCATCACTAACTTAATGGACATGAGTTTGAACAAACTCCAGGAGACACTGAAGGACAAGGAAGCCTGGCATCCTGCATCCATGGGGTCTCAAAGAAAAGACACAACTTAGTGACTGCACAATACAGTACACAGTACAGTGTTAAATTAAGCAACTGACTGAAAGCCCCTGAATTAAAACAGTTTGAATGTAGAAGAGGAAAAAGAGAAGCATTCTGGGAAATAACACAGACCTGGGTTGTAGAATACTTGGTTATATTCCACTGAATAAACCTGGACAAATCATACATCCTTTCCACACTCAGATATTTCAGTAGAAAATCAGAGCTGCATTAGACTGTTGGTTTTACAATTGAGTTCTCAGAGTTCTGAGAGAAATGTGATTCTAGATTAGAGTAAGAACAACTGTCTTGTTATGTGTGTGGGTGGGGTGAGGTTGGTATGAGACAGTAACTGAGGTTTCCATTCCCAGTTCAGCCGAGACAAGTTAACTTTTACTCATTTTATATAATATGTATGTATTATGTACTTATATATATTTATATATTTTATTACATATATATTAATATATATAGGGTGTTTTTTTGGATTGTCTGTCCTTCCTGAAAATAATAGGCAGAAGTGCAATGATGAAGATACTAACTAGAGTTTTCACAAAAGAACAATTTTTATTACCTCTTGAAAGTCATTATTATAGCCCATTTCACTTCCACTCTAATAACTTACCATAGCTTGCTGAGCCTAGCCTGCTGACACAGGACCACTTATATTTTTACAATTCTTTTTTATGTTTTCTTGAGTTCTTACCCCCTCTTCCTCCATTTCTATTGACTCTCTTTTTATTGTAGCACAAGAGAAGATAATTGGACTTGGTGTTTTTCCTCATTTTATAACATAGTGAGATCTGAAGTTCAGATATATTACCTCTTTGAATCTATTTTAGTAGATTTTCCCTTATCCTTCATTCATTCTCTATCTCCTATAATACTCTGGAGAAGGAAATGGCAACCCACTCCAGTATTCTTGCCTGGAGAATTCCATGGATGGAGGAACCTGCTGGGCTGCGGTCCATGGGGTCACAGAGTCGGACAGGACTGAGTGACTAACACACACAAAGTAACACTCAGGTTTTCCTAGGTGCCGCTAGTGGTAAAGAACCTGCCTGCCAATACAGGAGATGTAAGATACGTGGGTTTTATCCCTGGGTCAGGAAAATCTCCTGGAGGAAGGCATGGCAACCCACTGCAGTATTCTAGCCTGGAGAATCCTATGGACAGAGAAACCTGGAGGGCTACAGTCCATAGGGTCGCAAAGAGTTGGACATGACTGAAGTAACTTAGCACACGTGGTAAGAAGAATTTAACTAGCTTAACCACTATCCAGAGTTCCTTCTTAACCTCCCTACCTTTTATCCAGTTAATTGTATCACAGTTTTTTAAACAAATATATAGTGTTTTCCTTACATTGACTATAACTGACTACCTTAAGACACTAATATGCTGTTTCCCTTTCCTTTGCTTCCAAAGGTTAAAGTCTTTTTCTCTCTCTTTGCTTACTTTTCTATGTAATTTTTTCCTGAAATTTAGAAGATAATTGTAAAATCTCTAAATATTATCTTACACATAAACACATCAAGGACTCAGCAAGTTTTTTTTTTGTTTTAATTTTCTTGAAGAACTTTTTCAGTTCAGTTCTGTCATTAAGTCATATCCAGCTCTTTGCAACCCCATGGACTACAGCATGCCAGGCTTTCCTGTCCTTCACCACCTTCCAGAGCTTGCTCAAACTCATGTCCATTGGGTTGGTGATGCTGTCCAATCATCTCATCTTCTGTTGCCCTCTTCTTCTCCTGCCTTCAGTGTTTCCCAGCCTCAGGGTCTTTTCCTCCTTCTAATACTATGATTTGGGCTAGTTATTTAACACTTTCTTGGTTTACACTAATACCTGTTTTGTGGAGAAGATAATACAGAATTTCTGGAGGTAAATGGGTCATAATTCCCATATCAATAATCACCTTTACTAAACTCATACACTTAATTATTTGCCTGTTTTTGGATTTCTAAGTAAATTTTCCTCTCAAAATGAGAAGGCATTGATATATTGTCTTCCACCTTTCAATGTTGCTATTATGAATTTTAATCTTTCTATGTAGTCTATTTTGTTCTCTCTGGCAGTTATTATGATCTTCTCCATGTCCCTATTACCTGAAATGTCATGATAAGATGTCATAGTGTAGGACTTCAGGGATACTTTACAAACCCCTTTAGTCTGAAAATTCATATCCTTAAATTCTATGAAATTTACTTAAACTCTTTTACTAATAATTGCCTCTCCTTTGTTTTTATATTTCCTTTTATTTAGTTTTTGATATTTGGGGGCTGATGCCATAATTTCTTTAATTTTCTTTTTATTCTAATTTTAAATAGTTTTCTCAAGTCCACCTTCCATTCCTCAGGGCTTGCGAATGGAAGCTTTTATCTATGACCCTTTTCACTGGGAGTTCTAAGACTTCACTATCTTCTTCAGAATGAAATCTCCAGTTCCTACTTAAAAGATATAAGTTTGGCTTTCAGAATAATTAGAACATGATGGGGTAAATGGCTAGGGGTATTAATATTGGGGGAGATAGAAAATGGGTGAACTTTAAATTCCAGCATTCTTTGTTTCCAAATAGTAAAGCTAGGTGATAATGGAATGAAACTACTCATAGTAAATATGAACATTAGAAATTAGTTACTTGCAAGCAAGAACTTGCCCTTTACTGTTGAATTTGATATTGAGAAATCAAGTGAGAATATCAATCAGCTGGAGATAAGCATGGCTCTTTCTTAAGTAGGACTAACTTTAAAGTTTAAAAGATGTTATGTTCAACATTAATTACTTATGATTATCTGAAGCTGTATGACTAGCTTAACTTCTAATTGTATCACTTTTCAGTGTACAGTGATGTCTTAAAAAAACATGCCTAGCCTATTTCACCTCTTAAATACATATATATATATATATATATATGTATTCTGAAGGTGACTAATAGTGGATATTAACTTATAGTATTTTCTTTATCTTAATTATACCAAGACAATGAAAAGAGCAGA
Organism: Dama dama; assembly: GCF_033118175.1. Lineage (NCBI taxonomy): Eukaryota > Metazoa > Chordata > Mammalia > Artiodactyla > Cervidae > Dama > Dama dama. The sequence goes on along the minus strand of NC_083693.1, from coordinate 46,871,885 downwards.
AACATGTTTTAAGATAGAAATCCACTGGCAAATTAGTGCAAAGACTTAGCCATTTAAGCTATTAATATAAAGACTATGAAGCCTTATTTTCACATGAAATGTTTAGTAGAATCAGAACATCAGGGCAGCATGCACAGAGGGCATTCTTCCTCAGCAATGAGGATTATCCTCTGCATTTGGCCACTGCTACAGTTTAGATGTTTGCTGTGATGCCATCTGTTAAGGTTGATTGTGCAGTGACCTTAGGCAGTCTGAAACCTGTTCAATTGAGCCCGTATATAGAGTTCTGGTTGGGAACCAGGAGGACAGATGGTAGGGTTGGAGATGGGGAACTTGTTTGTTACAGCTGATGAAAATCATTTTTCTTGCCAAAGCCATTAAATGTGATATCCTTGGCACAGCATTTCTCAACAAATAGAGTGTCCCACTTGGTGGGTTAGCTGCAGGTGAACTGAAACATTCAACAGTCTCTATTTAGGTTTACCTAGTTCTTTACTTTTACATCTCTGACAGCCTAAGTCAATGTTCCAGCAGCAGGGCACTCTGTGCTCAGTAAGTACATCGTTTCACATATGTAGTTTTCAAAATATACATATACAGTGAGCAGTGCAAAGTGGACTATAATCGTGAAGCCAGTTAAAAGAGTTTATATATAGCTTTAATTGAATAGCACCTAATAGAGAAGAAAAATTCCTGTAATACTGAATAACAGCTTCAAGTAAATCAACTCACTTTTCATATCCATGGAAAGACTTCTCAGTTACCATTGTTTAAGAAACTGTATTAAAATCATTTTATGGGAAATTATTATGTCTACAATCAGACAAGATAATTATTGCAAAGTGGTTTTTGCAACTTGGAAAGAAAATTTTGCCCACCCACTGAGACTTTCCCTCTCCATATTTGACAGCCCCCAAAATGCTACTCATAGAATTCATATCTAAGCTATGTAAACAAAAGAGTAATTTTAAAGTCAAAATTCAATATGAAAAAATGTGAACAATATAGGCTCTATCAACTTTTAGAGTTAAAAAGTAAAGTCTGGATGGAAGTGCTTTACTAATCAAATCTGTTTCCTTAGAAGTTTCACCTAAAACATATCAGACATACATCTTATTTTATTTTTTTTTATTTTTTTTTTATTTTTTTTATTTATTTTTATTATTATTATTTTTTTTTTCCAGTGGGTTTTGTCATACATTGATATGAATCAGCCATGGAGTTACATGTATTCCCAATCTCGATCCCCCCTCCCACCTCCCTCTCCACCCGATTCCTCTGGGTCTTCCCAGTGCACCAGGCCGGAGCACTTGTCTCGTGCATCCCACCTGGGCTGGTGATCTGTTTCACCATAGATAGTATACATGCTGTTCTTTTTTTTTTTTTTTTCATGTAGTACCATGTTTATTGAAAATAATCATCTATAAGTGGAGCTACACAGGTCAAGCTCTTATTATTCAAAAGTCAAATATATATGCTATAAAATATAGATATGATATATATCTTTATCTGTGAAGTATTACGAAAATCAAGGTAATATATACACCCACCATTCACCCAAAAAATTGCTTAGAACTTTTGCTTGTTCCTCCTTCTTCATGGTCTCAGCTTGCTTAAAAGCAAGGCTGTCTGCTTTCTGTTGCTATTAATGACTTTGCATTTTTTAAGATCATGAGTAAATAGAATTACACAGTATGGACTCATTTTTATTGTCTTCATTAGCTTAGCGTAATTATTTTGAGAATTGTTCGTGTTGTTGCATGTATCCACTTTACTGCTAAGTAGGAATCCATTTTATTTTTTTATTTTTTTTTTTAATTTTTATTATTATTATTTTTTTTTCCAGTGGGTTTTGTCATACATTGATATGAATCAGCCATGGATTTACATGTATTCCCAGTCCCGATCCCCCCTCCCACCTCCCTCTCCACCCGATTCCTCTGGGTCTTCCCAGTGCACCAGGCCGGAGCACTTGTCTCGTGCATCCCACCTGGGCTGGTGATCTGTTTCACCATAGATAGTATACATGCTGTTCTTTTGAAATATCCCACCCTCACATTCTCCCACAAAGTTCAAAAGTCTGTTCTGTATTTCTGTGTCTCTTTTTCTGTTCTGCATATAGGGTTATCGTTATCACCTTTCTAAATTCCATATACATGTGTCAGTATGCTGTAATGTTCTTTATCTTTCTGGCTTACTTCACTCTGTATAATGGGCTCCAGCTTCATCCATCTCATTAGGACTGGTTCAAATGAATTCTTTTTAATGGCTGAGTAATATTCCATGGTGTATATGTACCACAGCTTCCTTATCCATTCATCTGCTGATGGGCATCTAGGTTGCTTCCATGTCCTGGCTATTATAAACAGTGCTGCGATGAACATTGGGGTGCACGTGTCTCTTTCAGATCTGGTTTCCTCAGTGTGTATGCCCAGAAGTGGGATTGCTGGGTCATATGGCAGTTCTATTTCCAGTTTTTTAAGAAATCTCCACACTGTTTTCCATAGCGGCTGTACTAGTTTGCATTCCCACCAACAGTGTAAGAGGGTTCCCTTTTCTCCACACCCTCTCCAGCATTTATTGCTTGTAGACTTTTGGATAGCAGCCATCCTGACTGGAGTGTAATGGTACCTCATTGTGGTTTTGATTTGCATTTCTCTAATAATGAGTGATGTTGAGCATCTTTTCATGTGTTTGTTAGCCATCTGTATGTCTTCTTTGGAGAAATGTATGTTTAGTTCTTTGGCCCATTTTTTGATTGGGTCATTTATTTTTCTGGAATTGAGCTGCAGGAGTTGCTTGTATATTTTTGATATTAATCCTTTGTTTCTTCATTTGCTATTATTTTCTCCCATTCTGAAGGTTGTCTTTTCACCTTACTTATAGTTTCCTTTGTAGTGCAAAAGCTTTTAAGTTTCATTAGGTCCCATTTGTTTAGTTTTGCTTTTATTTCCAATATTCTGGGAGGTGGGTCATAGAGGATCTTGCTTTGATTTATGTCGGAGAGTGTTTTGCCTATGTTCTCCTCTAGGAGTTTTATAGTTTCTGGTCTTACATTTAGATCTTTAATCCATTTTGAGTTTATTTTTGTGTATGGAGTTAGAAAGTGTTCTAGTTTCATTCTTTTACAAGTGGTTGACCAGTTTTCCCAGCACCACTTGTTAAAGAGGTTGTCTTTTTTCCATTGTATATCCTTGCCTCCTTTGTCAAAGATAAGGTGTCCATAGGTTCGTGGATTTATCTCTGGGCTTTCTATTCTGTTCCATTGATCTATATTTCTGTTTTTGTGCCAGTACCATACTGTCTTGATGACTGTGGCTTTGTAGTAGAGTCTGAAGTCAGGCAGGTTGATTCCTCCAGTTCCATTCCTCTTTCTCAAGATTGCTTTGGCTATTCGAGGTTTTTTGTATTTCCATACAAATTGTGAAATTCTTTGGTCTAGTTCTGTGAAAAATACCGTTGGTAGCTTGATAGGGATTGCACAGTGCTAAGGGGAAGGTTCATAGCATTACAGGCTTACATCAAGAAACAGGAAAAAAACCAATTAAATAACCTAACTCTACACCTAAAGCAATTAGAGAAGGAAGAAATGAAGAACCCCAGAGTTAGCAGAAGGAAAGAAATCTTAAAAATCAGGGCAGAAATAAATGCAAAAGAAACTAAAGAGACCATAGCAAAAATCAACAAAGCTAAAAGCTGGTTTTTTGAAAAAATAAACAAAATTGACAAACCATTAGCAAGACTCATTAAGAAACAAAGAGAGAAGAACCAAATTAGCAAAATTAGAAATGAAAATGGAGAGATCACAACAGAAAACACTGAAATACAAAGGATCATAAGAGACTACTACCAGCAGCTCTATGCCAATAAAATGGACAACTTGGATGAAATGGACAAATTCTTAGAAAAGTATAACTTTCCAAAACTGAACCAGGAAGAAATAGAAGATCTTAACAGACCCATCACAAGCAAGGAAATCGAAACTGTAATCAAAAGTCTTCCAGCAAACAAAAGCCCAAGACCAGATGGCTTCACAGCTGAATTCTACCAAAAATTTAGAGAAGAGCTAACACCTATGTTACTCAAACTCTTCCAGAAAATTGCAGAAGAAGGTAAGCTTCCAAACTCATTCTATGAGGCCACCATCACCCTAATTTCAAAACCAGACAAAGATGCCACTAAAAAAGAAAACTACAGGCCAATATCACTGATGAACATAGATGCAAAAATCCTTAACAAAATTCTAGCAAACAGAATCCAACAACATATTAAAAAAATCATACACCATGACCAAGTGGGCTTTATCCCAGGAATGCAAGGATTCTTTAATATCCACAAATCAATCAATGTAATACACCACATTAACAAATTGAAAGATAAAAACCATATGATTATCTCAATAGATGCAGAGAAAGCCTTTGACAAAATTCAACACTCATTTATGATTAAAACTCTCCAAAAAGCAGGAATAGAAGGAACATACCTCAACATAATAAAAGCTATATATGACAAACCCACAGCAAGCATCACCCTCAATGGTGAAAAATTGAAGGCATTTCCCCTGAAATCAGGAACAAGACAAGGGTGCCCACTCTCACCACTACTATTCAACATAGTGTTGGAAGTTCTGGCCACAGCAATCAGAGCAGAAAAAGAAGTAAAAGGAATCCAGATAGGAAAAGAAGAAGTAAAACTCTCACTGTTTGCAGATGACATGATCCTCTACATAGAAAACCCTAAAGACTCTAGCAGAAAATTACTAGAGCTAATCAATGAATATGGTAAAGTTGCAGGATATAAAATTAACACACAGAAATCCCTTGCATTCCTATATACTAACAATGAAAAAACAGAAAGAGAAATTAAGGAAACAATACCATTCACCACTGCAACAAAAAGAATAAAATACTTAGGAGTATATCTACCTAAAGAAACAAAGGACCTATACATAGAAAACTATAAAACACTGATGAAAGAAATCAAAGAGGACACAAACAGATGGAGAAACATACCGTGTTCATGGACTGGAAGAATTAATATTGTCAAAATGGCTATTCTACCCATCTTATTTTAAATATGTTTATGGAAGTAGTATGACAGCAGTCTATAGGTAATATATTTCAGTAGTCTGTATTTTAAAACATACATATAAAGAAATGTATCATTTTATAATTGTTTATGTAAATACCTATGTGTACATTGTTAGGCAACCTATTTTCCCTTTGGTTAATATATCTTGTAGACCTTCCTGTCAGCATGTTGAGTCCTTACTTCATTCTTTTGAAAGGCTGCATAAATAGCAGCCATATGATAGATATCATGTGATTTATTTAGTCAGGTCCACATGAATGGACATGTTGGTTGGTTTTAGTAATTTATCCTCTTTCTTTGGTTATTGACCATGTTGCAGGAATATTCTTATAAATGCTTATTGTGCCCATATTCAAATACTTTCTAGAGAAGATACATGGAAATCTGATTTTCCTGTGAAGGAATAGGTGAACATTGAAAGTTAATATTTCCATATCTCCTGCCAGTGTGACTCTACCAGTTTAAACTCCTAGCAGCTATGTATGAGATTACCATTTTCCTGCAAAGTTGAAAACAACTAATCTCAAAGTATGTTTTGATTTTCACTAACTAGAGGTTTAAGGAATATATATATGTGTATATATATATACACACACACACACATTGTTTTCATTTTTATTTCTCTAAGAATATGGTTATGTGTTGCCTTCTTTAGTTTATTAACATGAGGGACTACTCATTTATTCATTGGTATGTGTTTATGTTCAATAGGTAACTACTGACTATCTATTTTGTATTAGGCATTCATTACATAATGGTGAGTAAAGTGATGACAACTCCTGACTTCTCAGACCTTATAATACAATGAAAGTTTTAAAAATAAAAGTTTTATTGATATTTATTAATTTATTTATAGTAATCTGCAAATCTACAGTTATTTCAATTTATTAACTTATAATTGTGATTTTTTCCCTTGATTTTAAGATATTATATGAGTTTATGATGCTTTTGAAGGAACAACCTATTTTATATTTTTTTAATATATTAATTATATATATATATCTGCTGTTTTAATATTTCTTTACAATTTAAGTTTATGCATTTTATGTTGTTCTCTAGATTCCCTAATTGAATACTTGATTTTTTTTCTTGATTTTGACTCTAAGTTAACTATTAAAAGCTGTTTACTGTTAATGGGATTCCCAGGTAGCTCAGCTCGTAAAGAATCTGCAATGCAGGAAACACCGGTTCAATTCCGGGGTCAGGAAGATCCACTGGCGCAGGGATAGACTACCCACTCCAGTATTCTCGGGCCTCCCTAGTGGTTCAGCAGGGGCTCAGCTCCTGCAGTGTGGGAGACCTGGGTTCGATCTCTGGGCTGGGAAGATCACCTGGAGAAGGGAACAGCTACCCACTCCAGTATTGTGGCCTGAAGAATTCCATGGGCTGTAGAGTCTATGGAGTCACAAAGAGTTGGACACAACTGAGTAACATTCACTTCACTTATTATTAAAAGTGATTTTTTCAATCATGAATTTCTCATTGAAAATTTGGTTATGTAGTCTGCTAGATTTTTATTAAATTTTGTGCTCATGATGTTTCTGGAGTTTGCTCTTATTATATATGCCTAGGCTGCAGTCTGGAGGGGCTGGAGGATCAGCTACTAGAAAAAAAGAGGAGAGAAGAACATATACCAGAGCTCTGCCTTATTCTAGTCCTCAGAAGCAAGTCACAAGATCCAGTCTACTAAATATCAAGAGGCAGGGATCACAAGACCCATCCTTGAGGCCACCTTCCAAAGTGTATATTGAAATTTTGGTTTTCTGAGTCTTGTAAGAATTACAGACACTATACTCCTTTAGCTCTAAGTATTTAAGCATGTAATTCCAAAGAACATGGATATTCTCTTCCATAACAGTGGTGATACTTCAAAAATAGGAAATTTGATGTTAATACACTAGTGTTAACTTATCTATGAAAGTGAAAGCGAAGTCGCTCAGTAGTATCTGACTCTTTGTGACCCCATGGTCTGTAGCCTACCAGGCTTCTCCGTCCATGGGATTTTCCAGGCAAGAGTACTGGGTGGGTTGCCATTTCCTTCTCCATACTTATCTATAACTCTAGCCAATATTCAGATTACATCAATTGTATCAGTCATTTCCATTACAGTTTTTTTTTGAAAAAAATCTAAAATTGAATAAAGTCTAAAGAAAGCAAAAATCTAAGATGTAAAATTCATTTTATCTATGTGTCTTTAGTCTCTCCTAATCTAAATACCCTTCAATTTGACTTTCTTGGCATTGACATTTATAGGAGTGCAGGTCAATTATTTTGTATACTGTCCCTCAATTTGGTTTATATTTCTTTTTTTTACTGAACTCAGGTTACTTATTTTGGCAAGAATATCAGAGAAATGGTGTTGTTGCCATTTGAAGACATGTGGTATGATTTGTCCCAGTAAAATAATGATATTAATTTTAAGCATATTCTTAAGGTGGATATTTTCAGATTTTTCTTGAATTTTTTTCTTTAATAAACAATTTGTGGGTAGATAGTTGAGACTATGTAAGTATACTTTTCTTCATTCATTAAACTGTCACAGATTTGTTTTATCATCTTTTAAAAATATTCATGTTTCATTGTTTTTCATATTCTGCTCTACTATAGTTTATTATAAGATTTTACTTATTATTCCCTGTGCTATATAGTAGGACCTTGTTGCTTATCTATTTTATATATAGTAGTTTGTATATGGTAATCCCAAACTCAATTATCTCAAAATTAATCTCAAAAATATACAAGCAACTCCTGCAGCTCAATTCCAGAAAAATAAACGATCCAATCAAAAAGTGGGCCAAAGAACTAAACAGACATTTCTCCAAAGAAGACATCCAGATGGCTAAGAAACACATGAAAAGATGCTCAGCATCACTCATTATCAGAGAAATGCAAATCAAAACCACAATGAGGTACCATTTCACGCCAGTCAGAATGGCTGCTATCCAAAAGTCTACAAGCAATAAATGCTGGAGAGGGTGTGGAGAAAAGAGAACCCTCTTACACTGTTGGGGAATGCAAACTAGTACAGCCACTGTGGAGAACAGTGTGGAGATTCCTTAAAAAATTGGAAATAGAACTGCCATATGACCCAGCAATCCCACTGCTGGGAATATACACCAAGGAAACCAGAATTGTAAGAGACACATGTACCCCAATGTTCATCACAGCACTGTTTATAATAGCCAGGACAAGGAAGCAACCTAGATGTCCATCAGGAGATGAGTGAATAAGAAAGCTGTGGTACATATACACAATGGAATATTACTCAGCAATTAAAAGGAATACATTTGAATCAGTTCTAATAAAGTGGATGAAACTAGAGCCTATTATACAGAGTGAAGTAAGCCAGAAAGAAAAATACCAATACAGTATATTAATGCATATATATAGAATTTTAAAAGATGGTAATGATAACCCTATATGTGAGACAGCAAAAGATACACAGATGTATAGAACAGTCTTTCAGACTCTGTGGGAGAGGGTGAGGATGGGATGATTTGGGAGAATAGCATTGAAACATGTATATTATCATATGTGAAACTAATCACCAGTCCAGGTTCGATGCATGAGACAGGGTGCTCGGGCTGGGGCACTGGGATGACCCAGAGTGATGGGATGGGGAGGGAGATGGGAGGGGTTTTAGGATGGGGAACACATGTACACCCGTGGCTGATTCATGTCAATGTTTGGCAAAACCACTACAATATTGTAAAGTAATTAGCCTTCAATTAAAATAAATAAATTTATATTAAAAATGTATTATTATATAAAAGCCTACTTGTATCAACAAAGTAAAAATATAATGCAGACACAAAGAAATACAGAGAAAGGAATCTAAGTATACCAATAAAGAAAATCATCAAACCACAAGAGAAAACAGGGAAAAAAAGAATTACAAAACAATTAAAATAGTAACATATACATATCTATCAACAATTACTTCAAATATAAATGGACTAAATTGTCTAATCAAAAGACATAGAATGGCTAAGTGGATAAAAAGTGAAACCCATCTATATGCTTCCAGTAAGAGACTTACTTCAGCTGTAAGGGCACACAGAAACAAAGTGAATCTACAGGAAAAGATACTCCACTCAAATGAAACCCAAAGAAAGCTGGTGACAAGATTTATATCAGAGAAAATAGACTATAAAACAAGTACTATAATAAGACACAAGTACGAGCATTACATAAGGATAAAGGAGTCAATAAAATGAGGATATTGCATAAAAATATAAATTTTTGTCCATCCAAAATAGGAGCACCTAAATATATAAGGTGAAAATTCACACAATGAGTGAAAGATAGATGGCAATACAATAATAGCATAGGACCTTAATACCCACTTACATCAATACATAAGTCATCCAGACAGAAAACAAGTAAGGAAACATCAGCCTTAGTAGACATGATAGACTTAATCGAATATGTACAGAGGGACAAGATGAGCCTAACAGTTATATATATAGAACAGTTCATCTAAAAGCAAAGAATACACATTCTTTTAGAGAGAATATTCTTTAGGATAGCTCAGTTCAGTTCAGTTCAGTCGCTCAGTCGCGTCCGAATCTTTGCAACCTCATGAACTGCAGCACGCCAGGCCTCCCTGTCCATAACCAACTCCCGGAGTCCACCCAAACCCATGTCCATTGTGTCAGTGATGCCATCCAACCACCTCATCCTCTGTCGTCCCCTTCTCCTCCTGCCCTCAATCTTTCCCAGCATCAGGGTCTTTTCAAATGAGTCAGCTTTCCACATCAGGTGGCCAAAGTATTGGAGTTTTAGCTTCAACATCAGTCCCTCCAATGAACACCCAGGACTAATCTTCTTTAGGATGGACTGATGGATCTCCTTGCAGTCCAAGAGACTCTAAAACAAGTCATAATAAAGTTGAGAATATTGAAATCATATCAAGCATCTATCGCAACAGTAAAAGTGTAGAATTACAAATGAACTGGACTTAGAGTGCAAATTGAAGCAGGGCAAAGGTTAACAGAGTTCTGCCAAGAGAATGTACTGGTCATAGAATACACCCTCTTCCAACAACACAAGTGATGACTCTCCACATGGATATCACCATATGGTCAACAACGAAATCAGATTGATTATATTCTTTGCAGACGAAGATGGGGAAGCTCTATACAATCAGCAAAAACAAGACCATGAGTTGACTGTGGCTCAGATCGTGAACTCCTTATTGCAAAATTCAGACTTAAACTGAAGAAATTTGGAAATTTCCAAATTTGAAAACTTGGAAAACTCAGCAGGGACCACAGGACTGGAAAAGGTGTTTTCATTCCAATCCCAAAGAAGGGCAATGCCAAAGAATGCTCAAACTACTGGACAGTTGCACTCATTTCACATGCCAGCAAAGTAATGCTGAAAATTATCCAAGCTAAATTTCAACATCCAGATGTTCAAGCTGGATTTGGAAAAGGCAGGGGAACCAGAGATCAAATTGCCAACATCTGTTGGATCACAGAAGAAGCAAGATGATTCCACAAAAACACCTACTTCTGCTTCATTGACTATGCTAAAGCCTTTGACTGTGTGGATCACAACAAACTGTGGAATATTAGTAAAGAGGTGGGAACACCAGATCACCTTACCTGCCTCCTGCAAAACATGTATGCAGGTCAAGAAGCAACAGTTAGAACTGGACATGGTAAACTGACTAGTTCAAAATTTGGGAAGGAGTACCTCAAGGCTGTATATTGTCACTCTGCTTATTTAACTTATATGCAGAGTACATCATGTGAAATGCCAGGCTGGAAATCAGTCCTGAATATTCATTGGAAGGACTGTGTTGAAGCTGAAACGCCAATACTTTGGCCACATGACACCAAGAACTGACTCATTAGAAAAGACCCTGATGCTGGGAAAGACAAAGGCAGGAGGAGAAGGGGGTGACAGAGGATGAGATGGTTGGATGACATTACTGAATCAATGGTCATGGGGTTGAGCAAGCTCTGGGAGATGGTGAAGGACAGGGAAGCCTGGCATGCTGCCATCCATGGTGTCACATCAGGTAGCCAAAAGAAGTACTTCAGGTTCATCATCAGTCCTTCCTGATGCTGAATATTCCTGAATGCATATTCAGGACTGATTTCCTTTAGGACTGACTGGTTTTATCTCCTTGCAGTCAAAGGGATTCTCAAAAACTTTAGCCAACACCACAGTTCAAAAGTATCAATTTTCAGCTCTCGGCCTTCTTTATGGTCCAACTCTCACATCCATACATGACTACTGGAAAAAAACATAGCTTTGACTAGACAGACCTTTGCTGGCAAAGTAATGCCTCTGCTTTTTAATATGTGTCTAGGTTGGTCATAGGACTTCCCTGGTGGCTCAGACGGTAAAGCGTCTGCCTACAATGCGGGAGACCCGGGTTCAATCCCTGGGTTGGGAAGATCTCTTGGAGAAGGAAATGGTAACCCACTCCAGTATTCTTGTCTGGAAAATCCCATGGATGGAGAAGCCTGGTGGGCTACAGGCCATGGGGTCGCAAAGAGTCGGACACGACTCAGCGATTTCACTTCACTTTACTTCACTTATAGGTTGGTCATAGGTTTTCTTCCAAGGAGTAAGCGTCTTTTAATTTCATGGCTGCAGTCACCATCTGCAGTGATTTTGGAGCCCAAGATAATAAAGTCTGTTGTTGTTTCCATTGTATCCCCATTTATTTGCCATGTGATGGGAGTGTTGGGAGCAGATGCCATGATCTTCGTTTTTTGAATGTTGTTTTAAGCCAGCCTTTTCACTCTTCTCTTTCACTTTCATAAAGAGGCTCTTTAGTTCCTCTATGCTTTCTGCCATTAGGGGGGGGTGTCATTTACACATCTGAGGTTATTGATATTTCTCCTGGCAATCGTGATTCCGGCTCATGATTCATCCAGCCTGGCATTTTGCATGATGTACTCTGCATATCAGCTAAATAAGAAGGATGACAATATACAGCCTTGTATATTGCCAATATACTGTCAATATACAGACTGGAATCAGTCTGTTGTTTCATTTCTGGTTGGTTGTTTCTTGACCTGCATACACGTTTCTCAGGAGGCAGGTAAGGTGGTCTGATATTCCCACCTTTTAAGAATTTTCTGCAGTTTGTTGTGATCCACACAGTCAAAAGGTTTAGCATAGTCAATGAAGCAGAAGTAGATGTTTTACTGGAATTCTCTTGCTTTTTCTATGATCCAGTGGATATTGGCAATTAAATCCAGCTTGAACATCTGGAAGTTCTCATTTCATGTACTGTTGAAGTCTAGCTTGGAGAATTTTGAGCATTACTTAAAAAACTAGCATGTGAAATAAATGGAATTGTCTGGTAGTTTGTGAACATTGTTTGGCATTGCTCTTCTTTGGGATTGGAATGAAATTTGAAATTTCACAATCCTGCGGTCACTGCTGAGTTTTCCAAATTTGCTGGCATATTGAGTACAGCACTTTCACAGCATCATCTTTTAGGATTTGAAATAGCTCAGCTGGAATTCCATCACTTCCACTAGTTTTGTTTGCCATGATGCTTCCTAAGGCCCACTTGACTTCACACTCCAGGATATATGGCTCTAGGTGAGTGATCCCACCATCATGGTTATCGAGGTCATTAAGATCTTTTTTGTATAGTTCTTCTGTGTATATTTGCTACCTCTTAATATCTTATGCTTCTGTTAGGTCCATACCATTTCTGTCCTTTATCATGCCTGTTTTTGCATGAAATGTTCTCTTAGTAGCTCTAATTTTCTTGAAGAGATCTCTAGTGTTTCCCATATTATACATTAAAAGATCATATATCATGAGGCAGTGGGACTTATTCCAGAATGCAAGGATGGTTCAACATCTACCAATCAATGTGATACATCACATTAAGAAAATTAAAGATAAAATTCATATGATCATTTCAATATAAAATTATCTGACAAATTTAAACATCCTTTCATAACAAAATTCTAACACTAGGAATATAAGAAATTACCTCAACATAATTAACACCATATATGACAAGAACTCAGCTAACTCAGTACTTAATGGTGACAAGATAGATGCTTTTCCTTCAAGATTCAGAACAAGATAAAAGTGTTCATTATTACTACTTCTATTCTACATAATACTAGGAATTTTACTCACAGCAATTAGGCAGGAAAAAATAAATAAAAAGCATGAAAATCAGAAAGGAAGAAGTACAACTGTCACTATTTTTAGATGGCATGATATGATATGTAGAAATCCTAAAGATCCTACAAAAAAGTGTTAGAACTAATAAATGAATTCAGTGAAGTTTCAGGATACTAACACAATCCATATAAAAATATTGCATTTCTATACTTTAATAAAATCAGAAAGAGAAATTAAGAATACTATCCCATTTACAATTGTATCAAATAGTAAGATATCCAGGAATCAATTTATCCAAGGTGGTAAAAGACCTGTACTCTGAAAACTATAAGACGTCGATTAAGATGTTGAAGAAGACATAAGTAAATGGAAAGTTATTCCACACTCATGAACTGGAAGAATTGATAAGGTGTTAATATGGATGCTCTTCAAATAAATCTACATATTTAATGCAATCCCTGTTTAAATTTAAAGAGTGTTTTCCACAGATACAGAGCAAGCAATGTTTAAAATCTCCATGGGGCCACAGAAATATCCAAATAGCTAAACCAATCTTGAGAAAGAAGAACGAAGCTGAGGGTATTACAGTTCCTGATTTCAAAGTGAATTGCAAACCTTTAGTAATCAAAACAGTGGCATTGGCACAGAAACATACACAAAAATCAATGTAACACATTAGAAAGCCCAGAAATAAACCCGCACATATGGTCTAGTAATTTATGACAAGCTAAGAATATACCATGGAGAAAGAATAGTTTATCTTCAATAAACTGTGCTGGAAAAATGAACAGCCACATGGAAAAGAGTTAATCTAGATGACTCTTACAAATACAAAAATTGACTCAAAATGGATTAAAGACTTCAATGTAAAACCTGATGCCATAAAACTCCAAGAGGAAAATAACTCCTAGTTATCGGTGATAACTCCTTGACATTAGTCTTGGTGATGATGTCTTGTAATGAAAGCAAAGGCAACAAAAGCAAAAAGAAACAAGTGGGACTACATCAAACTAAAATTCTTAAATTATTTGCAAATCATATGTCTGATAAACTGTTGATCTAAACTATAACAGAACTTCTACAACACAGTATTAAAAATAAACAAATCTGATTAAATAGTGGTCAGAAGATCTGAATGGACTTCTTTTTTTAAAAAAGAAATACAAATAGCCAAAAGGTTCATGAAAAAGAATTTAATATAATTAATCATCAGGAAATGCAAATAAAAACCACAGTGAGAAATCACATCACACCTGTTAGAACAGCTAATATCCAAAAGACAAAAAATAACAAATGTTGGTGAGGATGTAGAGAAAAGGGAATTCTTACACACTGTTGGTGGAAATTTAATTTGGGGCATCTACTACAGAAAACAGTATGAATGTTCCTTAAAAAATTTAAAAAAAACCAACTGCCACGTAATCCAGCATTCTACTTCTGGGTACTGAATTTGAAGAGAAGGAAAAATTGAAAAATTGTATGCATTCCCATGTAAATTGCTGCATTATTTACAATAGCCAAGACACAAAGAAATGTTTGTTTCATCTGTGGCTGAATGGATACATGTGTACACACACACACACACACACACACACACACAGACACACACACACAGACCAGAATATTGTTCAACCATAGGAAAAAAGGAAATCTTGCAACTGTGACCACATGGATGGAGCGGAGGGAATTATGCTAAGTGAAATAAATCAGAAAAGGAATGATAAATACACTTGATCTCACACATGGAATTAAAAGACAGCCCCCGCCAAAAGAAAACTAGGCTCATAAATTCAAAGATCGGAATGGTGGTTTTCAGAGGCAGAGGTAAAGAGTAGGTGAACTGTGTGAAGGGTTTAAAATAGTACCAAATTCTAGTTATAAAATAAGTAAGTCATGGGAATGTACTGTACAGCCAGAGACCATAATTAATAGCACTATATTTCTTTTTGAAAGGTGCTAAGAGAATAGATCTTAGAAGTTTTTTTCCACAAGAAAAAAAATGGTAACTATATTGTGATAGATGCTTATTAGACATTATGGTGATAATTTCACAATATATACAAATATAAAATCACTCATATAATAATATAAGCTGAAACTATTAGGGTGTCAATTGTACCTCAATTTATATTGAATAAATAAAAACAAAAGCCAGGCTTCTGATTCAAGATGGCAGAGGAGAAGGATGTGCGCTCCTCTCCTACTGAGAGAGCACCAAAATTACAACTAGCTCTTGAACAACCATCAACAGGAGGGTGCTGGGACCCACCAAAAGAGGATACTCCATGTTCAAAGACAAAGAAGAAGCTGTAGTGAGATGGTAGGAAGGGCACAATCATGATAAAATGAAATCCCATACCTGCTAGGTGGGTGACCCACAAACTGGAGAACAATAATAACAAAGAAGTTCTCCCAATGTTGTGATGGTTCTGAGCTTCTCAGCCTGGATATCAGACAAAGGAACTGGGAATCCCCAGAGAATCTGACCTTGAAGACCAGTGGGATTTGATTACAAGACTTCCATAGGACTGGGAGAAACAGAGACTCTATTCTTGGAGGGCCAAACAAAAATGGTGCCCTGAGACCCAGAGGAAAGGAGCAGTGAGAGGAGATGGAACCCAAAGCTCCTGTAATGTTGGAGGGTCTCCTGTAGAGGCATGGGTCAGCAGGGGCTTACCACATGGATGGGGACATTGGCAGCAGCATTCCTGGAAGGCTCCCCTTGGCATAAGCCCTCTTGGAGGTCACCATTAACCTTACTATATAGAGCCTGTAGATCCCAGGGCTAGGTCACTTCAGGCCAAGCAACTAACAGAGGAGCAAAACTGCACACATTAGCAGATAATTGGATTAAAACTTTACTGAGCAATGTCTTGCCCACCAGATCAAGGCCCAGTTTTTCCTACCTAGTCCCTTCAATCAAGAAGCTTACACAAGTCTCTTAGCCTCAACCACCAGAGGGCAGACAGAGGAAGCAAGAAGAACCACAGTCCCAGGATGGCTAGAACAAAAACCACATTACAGAAAGTTAATCAGGTTGAAAAAGCAGAGAGTTATGTCCCAGATGAAGGGACAAGATAAAATTCCAGAAAAACAACTACATGAAGTGCACATAGGCAACCTTATGAAAAATGATAATGATAGTGAAGAGGATCTCAGAAATGGAGATCTCAGAATGGAGAATATGCAAGAAATGTTTATCAAAGACCTTGAAAAATTAAAGAACAAACAAACAGAGATGCACAATACATTTGAAGGAATCAATAGCAAAATAACTGAGGCAGAAGAATGAATAACTAACCTGGAGGACAGAATGGTGGAAATCTCTGTGGCAGGATAGAATATAGAAAAAAGAATGGAAAAAAATAACAGCCTAAGAGACCCCTGGAACAACATTATACACACCAACATTCACATTATAGGGGTCTCAGAAGGAGAAGAAAGACAGAAAGAACCTGAAAAAATATTTGAAGAGATAATAGCTGAAAACTTCCCTAACATGGGAAAGGAAATAGTCAACCAAGCCCAGGAAGCAGAGTCCCAGGCAGGATAAACCCAAGGAGGCACATACCAAGACAAATAATAATCAAACTTAAAAAAATTAAATAAAAAATATTAAAAGCAACAAGGGAAAAATGACAAATACCATACAAGGGAACTCCCATCAGGTTATAAGCTGATTTCTTAACAGAAACTCTACACACCAGAAGGGAATGGCACAATATATGTAAAGAGATGAAAGGGAAGAACCTATAACAGGAGTACTTTACCCAGCAAGATTCTCATTCAGATTTAATAAAGAAATCAAAAGCTTTCCAGATAAGCAAAAGTTAAGAGAATTCAGCACCACCAAACCAGTTTAACCACTAATACTAAAGGAACTTCTCTAGGTAGAAAACACAAAAAGAGGATAAGACCTACAGAAAGTAAACCCCAAACAATTAAGAAAATGGTAATAAGATCATATATATTGATAATTACCTTAAATGCAAATGGATTAAATGCACCAACCAAAAGACATAGACCTGTTGGGCAGATGAAAATATGTGCATGTACGCACTTCCACTTACCACATCACTCTGCTTGACCCTTCAAATTGTATATAATTACTTTATATGGATTTTCCAAGATTGATGTATGGATCTGAGAGCTGGACAATAAAAACGGCTGAAAGCCGAAGAATTGGTGCCCTCAAACTGTGGTGCTGGAGAAGACTCTTGAGAGGTCCTTGGACAACGAGGATATCAAAGCATCAATCCTAAAGGAAATCAGTCCTGAAAAATCACTGGAAGGACTGACGATGAAGCTGAAGCTTCAATACTTTGGCCACCTGATGCAAAGAACTGACTTATTGGAAAAGACTCTGATGCTGGGAAAGATTGAAGGTAGGAGGAGAAGGGGATGACAGAGGATGAGATGGTTGGATGGCATCATTGACTCAATGGACATGAGTTTGAGCAAACTACAGGAAATGGTGAGAGGCAGGGAGGCCTGGCATGCTGCAGTCCATTGGGTTGGAAAGAGTCCAGCACAACTGAGTGACTGAACAACAAACAAGTTTATGTTGTAGGGTTAATCGTGTTCCCATTATGGTTTGCAATTTTAATTATCTTGTATTTTTTCTCTGGCTATAGACTGTGAAAACAGATAAATTTTACTACTGTGATTATATAACTATTACTCACTTAGTACTTTTGTATCATGATTGGTCAACAGAAAACTAATAGAATTCTACATCACCGAGACTACAGTTTAATAGAAAAGCCTGTGATCAGTTTTTAAAATCCAGATGCATATCAGAATTTATCTTGGAATTTTTTGAAAAATACAAATGCCCAAGTATTGCCTTTTTTTTTTTTCCTAAAGCTCCAGATATGTTTCTAATGAGCAGCCATGTTTAGAAACAGCTGGACTATATGATGATCTTTTATCTAGTTCATTTCACTTTTTCTATTTCATATTTAGTGTTCCCATTTCATTTATGTTTTCTGATTTCTCCATTTCTTTTTTGATGTTCTTTCTCAAGCCTTTATCAAGTATTTGTAAACTTTTATTTACAAATACATAAATAGTATACATATACACAAATAGCATACATATAGCCTAGTATTAGTTAGTTCAGCAGGTCAGTCGTGTCCGACTCTTTGCAATCCTAGGAACAGCAGCATGCCAGGCCTCCCTGTTCATCACCAACTCCCAGAGTCCACCCAAACAGACTAGTCTGCATATGCATAAATAGTGAGAACCACTCCATGGTGCTAGTGGTAAAGAACCCGCTTGCCAATGCAGGAGAGGTTAAGAGAGAGATCTGGGTTCATTCTCTGGGTCTTGAAGATAACCTGGAGTAGGAAATGGCAACCCACTGCAATATTCTTACCTAGAGAATCCCATGGACACAGAAGCCTGGTAGGCCACAGTCCACATGTTGGCAAAGAATTGGACACAACTGAAGCAACTTAGGACACTTGCATATAAAATAGCATGTATAACATACATATTTTAGAAAACTTATGAATTTTTCCTAAGTAAAAAGTTTATGATAGTTTGATTCCACTTGTTTGACTTTGTATGAATAGAATGCTAGTTTTCTAATTAAAAAAATAGATAGAAAATAAGCAACAAAGGTATACTGTCTAGTACAGGGAACTGTAGGCAATACCTTGTAATGACCTACAATGGAAAATAATCTGAAAAATAATATATGTGTCTATATAACTGAATCACCTTGCTGTGTACCTGAAACACTGTAAGTCAACTATACTTCAATAAAATATATATATTAAGAAGAAAAATCCAGTGAAAAAACCACATAAATAATAAATGGTAGGTATTATTATTCTCTAAATTTTCTGATTCTTCTGACAGCAATTAGACTCTAACATCTTTATAAACCCTAATTTACTATGTTTCTATATTCTGATAAAATAAATCTTTCATAAGCATTAATGAATAACATATCAGCATACCAATATGAAAATATAAATATAACAAAAGAAAAATGAAAGGAAAAGATAGTTATGTATTTAACACCAAAATTATGTGCCTGTATATTTTTCTAGAGGAAATGAGATTTATATGGAATTGATTTAGTAAGAGCTGCACATGGAAGAATTTTGTATGGCATTTTGAAGGGAAGGTAGAGGTATGAATTTGTAGAAGAGGGAGACAAAAAT
Source organism: Dama dama (assembly GCF_033118175.1). NCBI lineage: Eukaryota > Metazoa > Chordata > Mammalia > Artiodactyla > Cervidae > Dama > Dama dama. The sequence continues at coordinate 46,852,506 of NC_083693.1, read as the reverse complement.
GGGTTTTATTGGGCTTGTAGGCAAGGAAAATACATTTTGTTGGGTAGATAAACAACTTGAGCTGGAACTTATAATTATACACTGGAGTACTGTAAGTAAATACATTTATTTAACATGTAACATATGATTGAAATGCTATGTGCATTTTATGTGTTCATAATTTTTTAAAATTATTTTTTATCCGTACTGATGGATTCTTTCTTAGTTAACACAGTCTGTTTAAGAGCTAATTTTCTGTTTCTAGGAAACAAACCAAGAAATTCCAACTGTAAATAAATGTAGAATTATAGTTGTCTTTGTTTAAAGTTGAAGCTGAAATTAGCTTTTCAGCCCTCTGATTTTCATTTGCTTTTCACCATGCTTTTGGGGGGCAGGCATCCATGCATTCAAATTACAAAAGTTATCAACAATTTGAGGAGAGTTTATTTGCCAATTTTAGGCCTTCATTCCCTGAACTACTTGCCTCTCTAAGAATTTTCCTCCTAAATTTCCATCCTTCTAACAGCCCAAAATTCTTTCCTCTGATGCATCAAGTCAAAAAGTCTAGAGTTTTCTGCTTAAGTTTAGCTGACCAATTCACGGGGACAGAGGACTGTGCCCTCAAAACCATTTAAATATACCTGTTGCCTCTTTTGCTTCCTTATCTCAAAGTTCAAATCAATTCCCATTTCTCCCAGGCTTTTCCTTCAAGTAGCTGAGTTTTAAAGTACTTTATTTGGAGTTTACAATTGTTACCAGAGAGCAGTTTAGTCTGATATACGCTATTCTTTTACCAGAACTTGAAATGACTTTTAATGCTGAAGATACAGAGTTGCCTTCTGGATTCTATTTTTGCTAATGAGCAATACACTTCAGTCTACCATTTTTATAGGTAAGTTCTATTTCCATTATACTAGGCTAGAATTATCCTATAACATAAATCAGTTCTCATATTTCAGTCCTTTGCTTATCAAGAACCACACTGTCTCCATAAATGACTGAATCCCTTTATAACTCTTACAATTCCTTACAATATATGGTATCTAACCCCATCTCTTAGTCCTGTTTCTCACAGTAGCTCAATCCTAACTCCTTGTTTTTTGTTGAACATACTATATATGCTAGCACAGAGCATGTGCTCTAGTTCTTTCTGCCTGGGTGCAACTCGAATACCTATCCATTTGACTAAATCCTTTAGTCCTTTCAATATTTCTTTTTTCCAAATTTTCTCTTCTCAATGAGTCCTTTCCTGAACACCCTACTTGGAACAATAATTCACTCCCACTTGCACATCTGGTTAGGATGTAAACTTCACAAGGATAAGGCTATGTCTATTTTGTTCGCAGACGTATCCCAAGTGCTTTGGATGAAGGCTGGCATATAGAATAAAAATATTTTTTTAATGAATGAATGTGTGATAATTCTCATCAGTATATCCACCATATCGCTCTATTATTCTTTTATCATTTTCACAACTATTTTGCATCCTGGGTGATTTCCAAAACTATATTCTGATGGTCTAATTCTCTCTTCCCCTGAATCTGTCTGTTGCTTATATTACCTAAAGTAAAATACCCAAAATATGTATGACTATTTTTACAGCAAGATTTCATTTTGGGTTTTTTCCTTCACATTTTACTTCTTACTGTCTTTGATTTCTGGGTCTGATATTTCTTCTTGTGGATATTAAACATACTTTTAAAAGTTATCTTTCAAACTATTACGTTTAATTCTTGGTGTGAGAATTATCCTTTTTTTTTTCCCCCTAAAGTGTTTCTTCTTAATAGTGGTATTCTCCATTGAAAGTGAAGTTGCTCAGTCGTGTCCGACTTTTTGCGACCCCATGGACTGTAGCAGACCAGGCTCCTCCATCCATGGAATTTTCCAGGCAAGAGTACTGGAGTGGGTTGCCATTTCATTCTCCAGAGGATCTTCCCAACCCAGGGATCGAACTTGGGTCTTCCACATTGTAAGCAGAGGCTTTACCATCTGAGTCACCAGGGAAGTCCCATTATAGATTTGTAATTTTTTACTGTAAACTTCTTCAAATGGGGTTATTTTCGATGGAATCACTACTGTTTCTGTGTTCTTGTGGCATTTCTTGTGGCATGTTAATCACTCCTATATGACTGTGTTTATTTACTACTGCCAGGATTCTGCATATTTCCTTCTTTGTGGAACTAGTTCTAAATGATTTCATTTGCTTGGAATAACTGAAAAATACCTACTAGCTTGAAAGAAGTGTAAGGGCTTCAATTATGTGAAGCAACTGAAAGAGGAAAGATTCTCTTCTTTAAAATTCTATCTCTTATCCTGAGGGTATCAAGTCTCACTAGCTTACCATAACTTGATAGGTTCAGTCTACTCAATTTTCTCTTTGTCTACCTAATTATATCCCTACCTGATACTTGATAATTCCTGTTTCTTGGTTGTACATTCAGCTATGTTACTTTTTAAAATACACTCTACTTTGTTAAATATCCATATGCATTCTAAGCTTGAGGACAACTTTTGTTATCACATGCATGTAAAAGTCTTTTTAGTAAGTCACCTGTTTAGCTACATGTAAGTTGAAGCCTAGTAGCTCAGATTGGTAAAGCATCCACCTGCAATGCAAAAGACCTAGGTTCAGTCCCTGGGTCAGAAATACTCCCTGGAGAAGGAAATGGCAACCCACTCCAGTATTCTTGCCTAAAGAATCCCATGGACAGAAGAGCCTGGTGGGCTACAATCCATGGTGTCCAAAGAGTCGGACACAACTGAGCGACTAACACACACATACACACAAGTTGTAGCCTAACTACATCCCTTGGCGCAATATGTTGGAATCACACTAAACTTCTCATTTTCGAAGACATTATGAATATTCTTTCCTTTATGACTTATGCATGCACTTTACTCTTCTTCCAATTGCTTTCTTTAATTATCTTTCTTAAACTCTTTCTGGAAAACTCATATGTATCAATAAACATCAAATGAAAATCTCCTCTGTGTTGGCATCAGTGAATCTCCCAAGTACAATTAAATGCTCTTTAATTTGTATGTGTGATTTCTGTATCAGATTGCCTGTACTCGAAGAGTGGGAGAAAAGTGTTATACTTTGCTCTAAAAGTTACTCAATAAATAATAAATTAAAATAATAAAAATATAATTTAAAAATATAAATCAAATTGTAACTATTATAGAGTATAATGAAGTTCTAAGAAAGAAGGTTCTCTGGTATGTTTAGTATGTTTTGGCTATTGCTTGCCTTTCTCTTTATAGAAATTTTAAGTATGAATGGATAACTAATGAGAACCTACTGTATACAGAGGGAATTCTACTCATTGCTCTGTGGTGACCTAAATGGGAAGGAAATACAAAAAAGAGGGGATATAAGTATACATGTGGCTGATTCACTTTGCTAGCAGAAAAGTGAAAAGAAAAAAACTTACACAGCAGCATGAAACAACTATACCGTAATTAAAAATATATATATTTGTATCAATAAGTATGAATTTACTCTTATATGAACTCCAACATTAAATGAAGGATAGATTGTTATACTTCTCCAAAGCTATAGAAAAGAGATAGCTACTGGCTACCTCTATACTTGCCATATACTGTACAAATATATTAAATAGAATCACAACTGTCATTGTATCCTCTCTTTCTTATAATTCCATTTTAGCAAAATTAAGTAGATGCTTTAAAAAAAACACAAAAGTCTTAAATTTAGATGCAATTTAAATTCATAGAATTAGAACAGATTACCCTCAAATATAGAGACATGGTAAGTAGATAACTAGCATCAAGTAATAGGAAAATCAAGCTCTTTTTATTTTAAATACAAAGATACTGGCTACCTTCTCCAGCAATAAATTTGTTTCATAGGGAAATTTAACTTCACCTTAAATGGATCTCTTGCTCTAGATGAATAATGAAATACTGTCTAGGTACAACATGTTTCAAGAAGTATTCCTAGGCAACCAATGTAAGTATACATTTCATTTCACATAGTAAACTCAGAGTTTAAAGGGAAGACTTTTGATTAGGTTAGGCATGTCTCAATGCATAATATCATACACATAATAAAGACTGACATGTAGACTAATAAATGATGAAAAAGGGTTATATCTACTGTGCACCCAAGCATTTCCATAGAGTAGCATCAACTTAACTATCTACACGTGGACATTTTAATTTGTCAGTTTATGAAAAATTACTAGTATTGAATTTCTTATCAGTTAAAAGCCATCTTAGTCAAATATCTATATGTTATGTTTACCATATATTGCTAAATTGCTATATATATGTGTATGCTTGTATCTATGTATATACAAATAAATTATGCACACATACATACACAGAGTAAAATCAGTAACTCAGTTGAAGGAAGGCGGAGAAGCAAATGTGGCTATCTCCTCCCCACTTCCAAACAGATTCTCAGGCTTATAAGCAGTGAGAAAGTGAGATGTTAGACTGTCTTTAAGACCATGGGGGCATGTGCATGGGGCTTCCTCCTGAGAAAATACATATTATTCTCAGGCACATATGGAATATTCTCTAGGAAAACTGTATGTTAGGTCACAAGTCTTAATAAATTTAAGATTAAAATCATATCAAGCATCTTTTCTAACCAAATGGCATAAAACTAGAAATCAAACTTTATCAAACTCTTGCAAATAACAGAAGAGGAAGAAACACTTGCAGATGCATTTTATGAGGTTAAAACAAAATCAGACATGTATACCACAAGAAAATTACAAGCCAATATCCATGATGAACAGAGATGCAAAAATTCTCAGTAAACATTATCAAACTGAATTCAGCAATACATTAAAAGGATCATACACACATCCAGTGGGATTTTTTCCAGAGATACAAGGATGGTTTGATACCCACCAATCAATCAATGTGATACACCACATTAACAAAATTAAAGATAAAAATCCTATGATCATCTCAATAGGTGCAGAAAAAGCATCCGACAAAATTGAACATTCTTTTATCATAAAAATTCTCAACAAACTAGGAATAAAAGAAACTGCTTCAATATAATTAATGTCACATTATGACGAGCACACAGATACTTAGTGATGACACGCTAAAAGCTTTTCCTCTAAGATCAGGAACAAAATAAGGGTGCCCATTATCCCCACTTATATTATGCATAGTATTAGAAATCCTACTTAGGGCAGTTAAGCAAGAAAAATAATAAAAAGCATGACAGTCAGAAAGGAAGAATTATAACTGTCACTATTTGCAGATGGCACACTATGATATATAGAAAACCCTAAAGATAATGAAAAACTGTTTAAACTAATAAATGAATTCAGTAGTTGCTAGATACAAAAGCAATATAAGAATGTGTTGCATTCTACACATTAATATCTAATTATCAAAAAGAGAAATTAAGGAAACTATCCCATTTATAATTGTGTCCAGAAGAGTAGTACACTTAGGAATGAATTTCACCAAGATGGTGAAAGACCTGTACTCTGAAAACTATAACACACTGGTGAAAAAAAATCGAAGAAGTCTTAAATAAATTGAAAGCTGTCCCAAGCTCATGCACTGACAGAAATAATATGGTACAAATTTGTGTAATACCCAAACCAGTCTATAGATTCAGTGTAGTCCCTGTAAAAATTTAAATGGTATTTTAAAAATACTGAACAATTTTAAAATTTGTATGGAATCACAAACCCCTCAAATACACAAACCAGTCTTGAGGTAGAAGAACAAGCCTGGAGGTATGATACTCCCTGATTTCAAAGTATATTACAAAGTTTTGTGTAGTGAAAGTGGAAGTCACTCAGTCGTGTCCGACTCTTTGCAACCCCATGGACTGTATAGTCCATGGACTTCTCCAGGCCAGAATACTGGAGTGGGTAGCCATTCCCTTCTCCAGGGGATCTTCCCAACCCAGGGATCGAATCCAGGTGTCCAACATTGCAGATGGGTTCTTTACCAGCTGAGCTACCAGGGAAGCCCAAGAATACTGGAGTGGGAGACCTAGCCCTTCTCCAGTGGATCTTCCCAACCAGGAATTTAGTAATCAAAAAAAACCAGCATGGTATCCACATTAAAACAGACACATAAGTCAAAGTAAATGAGTAGAGAGAGTCCAGAAATAAAAACACCTGCTTAAGATCAATTAATTTATGAAAAATGGCCAATAATACACCAGAAAGAACAATCGCTTCAATAAATTATGCATGAAAAACTAGACAGCTACATGCAAGAGAATGAAACTAGATCATCTATTACACAGTGCCAGATAAAAATAAACTCAAACTGGATTAAAAACTTGATGTAAGACTTGAAGCCATAAAAATCATAGTAGAAAAAATAGATGGTAAACTCCTTGACATTGGTCTTGGCCAAAGAAAGCCATGAACAAAATGAAAGGCTATCTATGGTATATAAGGCTATATATGGTATTGTCATATATCTGACAATAGGTTAATGTCTAACATTTATAAGGGACTCATAAAACTCATCAGTAAAAGTAAATGTGATTATAAATGTGCAAAGCATCTGAATAGACATTTTCCCAAAGATGATATACAGATGGCAAACAGATACATAAAAAGGAGGCTCAGCATCACTAATCATCAGATAGATGTAAATCACAGTGACAATGGAATATCACCTCTCACCTGTTAGGATGGCTATTATCAAAAATACAAGGAATGACCAGTGTCAGCAAGGATGGGAAGAAAGGAGGATCCTTATGCACTGTCAGTTGGAATATAAATTATGTAACTATTATGAAAAACAGCATGAAAGCTCCTCAAAAATTAGAGAACTACCACGTGACTCAGCAAATCTACTTCTGGTTATTTATTCTAAGAATATAAAACACTAACTTAGAAGGTGCTCTCCTCCATGCTTAATGCAGAGTTATTTACAATAGCCAAGATATGGAAGCAAGCTAAATGTCCATCCATGAATGAAGGGATAACAAGAATGCACATATATACAAAGGAGTGTTATCCTGCCATAAAAATTTAATGAAATCTTTCCATTTCTGACCAGATGGATAGATTTTGAGTACATCATGCTAAGTGAAGTAAGGAAGACAGAGAAATCTTCCTTATACATGAAATCTAAAAAGAAATCAATGATAAGCACAAAGATACAGAGAACAAATTGGTTGTTGCCTGAGGTGGGAGGATTGGGGTGTGTTGGGACAAAGTGGGTGAAGATGGTCAAAGGTATGAACTTCCAGTCATAAAGTACATATGCCATTTGGATGTAATATACAGCATGATGACCAAAGTAAATAATACTGTATTGCATATTTGAAAGTTGCTAAGAGAGTAGATCTTAAAAGTTCTTATCACAAGGAAAAACTATGTAACTATGTAGGGTGAAGAATGTCAACTAGATTCGTGGTTAGACTAGTTTAAGAACATATATATATATATATATATATATATATATATCAGTTCAGTTGCTCATCAAGTTCAACTCTTTGTGATCCCAGGGACTGTAGCACACCAGGCTTCCCTGTCCATCACCAACTCCTGGAGCTTACTCAAACTCATGTCCATCGAGTTGGTAATGCCATCCAACCATGTCATGCTCTATTGTCTCCTTCTATTAGCCACCTTCTATCAGTCCCAGCATCAGGGTCTTTTCCAATGAGTCAGTTCTTTGCATCAGGTGGCCAAAGTATTGAAGTTTCAGCATCAGTTCTTCCAATGAATATTCAGAGTTGATTTCCCTTAGGATTAACTGGTTGGTTCTCCTTGCAGTCCAAGGAACTCTGAAAGTCTCCAACACCACAGCTCAAAAGCATCAATTCTTCAGCACTCAGCTTTCTTTGGGCTTCTCTGGTGGCTCAGATGGCAAAGCATCTGCCTGCAATGTGGGAGGCCTGGGTTCGACCCCTGGATTCAGAAGATGCCCTGGAGAAGGAAATGGCAACCAACTCCAGTATTCTTGCCTGGAAAATTCCATAGATGGAGGAGCCTGGTAGGCTACAGTACATGGGGTTGCAGAGAGTCGGACACGACTGAGCAACTTCACAGTCACTTTCAGCTTTCTTTATATTCCAACTCTCACATCCATACATGAATAGTGGAAAACCATAGATTTAACTAGTGGACCTTTGTTGGCAAAGCAATGTCTCTGCTTTTTATATGCTGTCTAGACTGGTCATAGCTTTTCTTTCAAGGAGCAAGCGTCTTTTAATTCCATGGCTGCAGTCACCATCTGCAGTGATTTTGGAGCCCCCCAAAATAAAGTCTGTCACTGTTTCCATTGTTTCACCATCTATTTGCCATGAAGTGATGGGCCAGAGCCATGATCTTAGTATTCTGAACATTGAGTTTTAAGCCAACTTTTTCACTCTCCTCTTTCACTTATATCAAGAGGCTCTTCAGTTCTTCTTTACTTTCTGCCATAAGGGTGGTGTCATCTGCAAATCTGAGGTTATTGATATTTCTCCCTGAAAACTTGATTACAGTTTGTGCTTCATCCAACACAGTGTTTCTCATGATGTACTCTGCACATAAGTTAAATAAGCAGGGTGACAACATACAGCCTTGATGTACTCCTTTCTAATTTGGAACCAGTCTGTTGTTCCATGTCTGGTTCTAACTGTTGCTTCTTGACCTGCATACAGATTTCTCAGGAGGCAGGTCAACTAGTCTGGTATTCCCATCTCTTTAAGAATTTTCCGAAGTTTGTTGTGATCCACACAGTCAAAGGCTTTGGTATAGTCAATAAGGCAGAAGTAGATGTTTTTCTGGAATTCTCTTGCTTTTTTGATGATCCAACGGCTGTTGGCAATTTGATCTCTGGCTCCCCTCCCTTTTCTAAATCCAGCTGAAACATCTGGAAGTTCATGGTTCACATACTGTTGAAGCCTGGCTTGGAAAATTTTGAGCATTACTTTGCTAGCATGTGAGATGAGTGTAATTGTGCAGTAGTTTGAACATTCATTGGCATTGCCTTTCTTTGGGATGGGAATGAAAACTGACCTTTTCCAGTCCTTTGGCCACTGCTGAGCTTTCCAAACTTGCTGGCTTATTTAGTGCAGCACTTTCACAGCATTATCTTTTAGGATTTGAAATAGTTTAACTGGAATTCCATCACCTCCACCAGCTTTGTTCATAGTGATGCTTCCTAAGGCCCACATGACTTTGCATTTCAGGATATCTGGCTCTAGATGAGTGATCACATCATCATGGTTACCTGGGTCATGAAGATCTTTTTTGTATAATTCTTCTGTGTAGTCTTGCCACCTCTTCTTAATATCTTCTGCTTCTGTTAGGTCCCTATGATTCTGTCCTTTATTCTGCCCATCTTTGCATGAAACTGTTCTCTTGGTATCTCTAATTTTCTTGAAGAGATCTCTAGCCTTTCCCATTCTATTGTTTTCCTTTATTTCTTTGCATTGATCACTGAGGAAGGCTTTCTTATCTCTCCTTGCTATTCTTTTGAACTCTGCATTCAAATGGGTATATATTTCCTTTTCTCCTTTGCCTTTAGCTTCTCTTCTTTTCTCAGCAATTTGTTTGCCTCCTTCAACAACCATTTTGCCTTTTTGCATTTCTTTTTCTTGGGGATAGTCTTGATCACTGCCTCTTGTACAATATTACAAACCACCATCCATAGTTCTTCAGGCATTCTGTCTATCAGATCTAATCCCTTGAATCTATTTGTCACTTCCACTGTATAATTGTAAGGAATTTGATTTAGGTCATACTTGAATGGTCTAATGGTTTCCCCCACTTTCTTCAATATAAGTCTGAATTTGGCAATAAGGAGTTCATGATCTGAGCCACAGTCAGCTCCCAGTCTTGTTTTTGCTGACTGTATAGAGCTTCTCCATCTTTGGCTGCAAAGAATATAATCACTCTGATTTCGATATTGACCATCTGGTGATGTCCATATATAGAGTCTTCTCTTGTGTCGTTGGAAGAGGTTGTTTGCTATGACCAGTGTGTTCTCTTGGCAAAACTCTGTTAGGCTTTGACCTGCTTCATTTTGTACTCCAAGGCAAAATTTGCCTGTTACCTCAGGTATCTGTTGACTTCCAACTTTTGCATTCCAGTCCCCTATAATGAAAAGGACATATCTTTTGGGTTTTAGTTCTCAAAAGTTTTGTAGCTCTTCATATATGTATATACATATATACATACATACATATATATATGTATATATATACACACATACTGAATCATGTTATATGAATATATGTCAATTATATCTCAATGAAAATGAAAATAATTATTATTTAATGTATCTCTGACTCTGGATGGATTTAGTTTTAAATGTTTGTTTTCTATTTGGCCCCTTGTTTTTTTCATCCTTTATTTTGTTGATGTTTTAAAAAAAACTAGCTTTGCTAATTATGTCTATTTGTTTTGTATTGCATTGATTTCTACTCTTTATTGTTTTCTTCCTCCTAATCACTTTGGGCTTGCTTTAATATTTTTCTACCAGCTTAAAATAACTTCCATTTTTGAATAACTCTTCTTTTTTAATATAAGTGAAAAATATATATGGTTATTGAGCAGAGTCATTATAGTTCCTTCAAAATACTTGTCTGCGTCATCTCAGATCTTGTCCTTATTGACTGCTGTTTTCCTTGAAAATCAGTCTTATCATTCTGGTTTTATATACAAAGTATTTTTGAACTATACTGTTTATATCTTGAATGTCTTCTTTGGATACTCTGGCTTCCTACTCCTTCAAAGAGTTTAGACATTTTAGTTGTAGTAGGTTATTAACTTTCTTTTTTGGAACAAGCACTTTTTAAGATTGACATTTAATTTATAATATATTAGTTTCAGGTGTACATCTTGTGATTCAATATTTTTATAGGTTATAGTCCATTAAAAGTTATTACAAGATAAAGGCTATAATTCCTTGGGATATACATTATATCCTCATTACTTATCTACTTTATACATAGTAGTTTGTATCTCTTAATCCCATTCCCTTATTTTGCCTCTCCCTTCTTCTCTCTGTAACCACTAGTTTGTTTTCCACCTCCATGAGTCTGTTTCTGTCTTGCTGTATACAGCAATTAACTTTCTTAAATTCACTTTGCAGCCTCTGTCTTTTCTGTGATAGGCAGCAGTTCAAAGATCAATTTTGTCATTTTTGCCTTGGGTCAAGCCAATTTGAGACTGCTTCAACACTGCATGATTTTCAGCTCAGAGTTGAAGAAGAATTTATACACAGAATTTGGTGCTCTTCTTCCCTTGATCTCTATTTTTTCAGGTCACGCCTTTTTTTTTCCTTTCCAGCTATTCTGGTTGCCCTGATCTCTGTGCTGTAGATTTGTAACTCCAAAGCATATAACGTATAGTAGCTGAATTTTAGTACGCTGGGCCATGCTGCAATAGTTGTTCACCCTGAGGAAAAAGGCCAGACTTGGGAACCACCATGTAATAGATCCTTTTCCAAAATTTTGACTGCTCTCCAAATCTACCAGATTTTTCTAAGATTCTATGAAGTTTTGTTTTATATTATTTTCAGAGTTTTAACTTGTTACCTTCTAGATAATTTCACTGGTAAGAGTTTACTACACGATACTAGAAGCCATAATCTGGGAGCATTTGCTTAAAACTCTTTTTTCTTTTGTTTTTTTAAGGAATGTGGCATTTTCCCACATAAATTACATAGGAAATAGTAATACTTATACATCTAATACAAATTTATTAACTTTTCATATCTATTGTAAGGTTATCTGTATACTGATTTTTTTTTCCCAAAGTGGCAATAAGAAATATTAAAGCAGTGCAACCTGGAAAGATGAAGGGTTTGCTAATTCATTTGCTATTGGAATGAATATAATTATGATCTCTGTGTTATCTATATTTCTTTGGAGCAATGTTGAAATTCTCATTTTTCCACAGTAGCTTAAATAGCAATCTTTAAGATGAAGATCACAAACATACTGGGTTTTGACAGTCTATTATTTACATTACTATAAATCACATATGGAGCTGGTGTGAATACATGTAATAAAATATATAGTAAGGAAATATGCAATGTGATATTAGAAAACATATCTGGTGTATTAACATATTCTTTCATATTTAGACCCTGTAAATATAATTTGGTGATATATTTTAAAGTATCTAAAAGATAGATATAATTTTCAGTAGTCATATAAAAGTGCATAATTGTTAATAAATATTATTTGATAACTGTTTTATTTTAGTGAACATTTTATCTAGTAGTAAATCTTACATTTATATACCATGGATTGAGCTTAAATTTTACAGAGCTAATAATTTTCAGTTTTATGGCAAATTATTCCTTATAATAACTTCATCACAATTTAAGAAAATGAATCGGAGAGGAGCTAAGATGGCAGAGGAATAGGATGGGGAGACCACTTTCTCCCCCACAAATTCATCGAAAGAACATTTGAATGCTGAGCAAACTCCACAAAACAACTTCTGATCGCTAGCAGAGGACATCAGGCACCCAGAAAAGCAGCCCATTGTCTTCAAAGGGAGGTAGGACAAAATATAAAAGATAAAAAGAGAGACAAAAGAGTTAGGGATGGAGATCCATCCTGGGAAGGTAGTCTTAATAAGGAAGTTTCCAAACACCAGGAAACCCTCCCACTGGCTGGTCTGGGGGATGTTTTCGAATCTCAGAGAGCAACCTAACTGGAAGGAAAAATAAATAAAACCCACAGATTACAAGCCTAAAAGCAACTCCCAGCAGAAAAGTACCCCAGACACTCACATCCGGCACCAGTAAGTGGGGGCTGAACGGAGAGGAGTGGGCGGGGGGGGGGGGGGGGGTATTACTTAGGCTAAGGACTGGACCTGAATGCCCTGAGGGCAATCAGAGGGAGCTAACCTGAGATAGCAACTTAAACTGTGGGATAGTGTGAGAGAAAATTAACCTGTGAAAAACCCTAACCTAAGGCACAGCCGGCCCACTCACAGAACAAAGGACTGAGCAATACCAGAAAAGAGTTAGCTGGCTGCAGACTGGCCCATCCCCTGCTGGAAGCAGGGGGGAGGCAAGCCCCAGACAGAGCCGGAAAGGGGCAAACTTGGCCTCAGAAACGGCATCCCCTTCCAAACTGCAAACAGGCTTCCAGTTTCTAACCAAAGACCTCTGGAGATTCTGGATAGTTGACGTCTGCTGGGAGGGTCTCAGCCAGAGATCAGCTCCCCAGAAGAGACACAAGGCGCACTGGACCAGCACGCCTGGAAACTGAGGCAGGGTCGGGGAGAAGAGAAGTTGCCTTGCACCTGGGGAGAGTGTGCTCGTCAAGCTCCTGGTTCCCTGAGCTGCTTGGACCAGGGAAGGCACAAAACGCAGGCCCAACAGAGTCTGTGCCTTTGTGGAGTACCCGAGAACCTGAACCTGAGTGGCTTAAGCCTGAGAAGTGCATGCAACTCAGGGCCCACTCCCTGCAGAGCAACCTGGAGCCTGAGCAGTATAGACGGGGTAAGCACACATGCCATGAGTGGGGGGAAACCCAGTGAAGAAATGAAGAACCCCAGGGTTAGCAGAAGGAAAGAAATCTTAACAATTAGGGCAGAAAAAAATGCAAAAGAAACAAAGAGACCATAGCAAAAATCAACAAAGCTAAAGGCTGGCTTTTTGAAAAGATAAATAAAATTGACAAGCTGTTAGCCAGACTCATCAAGAAACAAAGGGAGAAGAACCAAATCAACAAAATTAGAAATGAAAATGGAAAGATCACAAGAGATAACACTGAAATACAAGGATCATAAGAGACTACTACCAGCAGCTCTATGCCAATAAAATGGACAACTTGGAAGAAATGGACAAATTCTTAGAAAAGTATAACTTTCCAAAACTGAATCAGGAAGAAATAGAAGATCTTAACAGACCCATCACAAGCACGTAAATCAAAACTGTAATCAGAAATCTTCCAGCAAACAAAAGCCCAGGACGAGATGGCTTCACAGCTGAATTCTACCAAAAATTTAGAGAAGAGCTAACACCCATCTTACTCAAACTCCTCCAGAAAATTGCAGAAGAAAGTCAGCTTCCAAACTCATTCTATGAGGCCACCATCACACTAATACCAAAACCAGACAAAGATGCCACAAAAAAAAAAAAAAAAAAGAAAAGAAAACTACAGGCCAAGATCACTGATGAACATAGATACAAAAATCCTTAATGAAATCCCAGCAAACAGAATCCAACAACATATTAAAAAGATCATACATCATGACCAAGTAGGCTTTATCCCAGGGATGCAAGGATTCTTTAATATCTGCAAATCACTCAATGTAATACACCACATTAACAAATTGAAAGATAAAAAACATATGATTATCTCAATAGACGCAGAAAGACTTTGACAAAATTCTACATCCATTTATGATAAAAACTCTCCAAAAAAAAAAAAAAAACTCTCCAGAGAGCAGGAATAGAAGGAACATAACTCAACATAATAAAAGCTATATATGACAAACCCACAGCAAACATTATCCTCAATAGTGAAAATTTTCCCCTAAAGTCAGGAACAAGACAAGGGTGCCCACTCTCACCACTACTAGTCAACATAGTTTTGGAAGTTTTGGCCACAGCAATCAGAGCAGAAAAAGAAGTAAAAGGAATCCAGATAGGAAAAGAAGAAGTAAAACACTCACTGTTTGCTATCCTCTACATAGAAAACCCTAAAGACTCTACCAGAAAATTACTAGAACTAATCCATGAGTATAGTAAAATTGCAGGATATAAAATTAACACACAGAAATCCCTTGCATTCCTATACACTAATAATGAGAAAACAAAAAGAGAAATTAAGGAAACAATACCATTCACTATTGCAACAACAACAAAAAATACTTAGGAGTATATCTACCTAAAGAAACAAAAGACCTATATATAGAAAACTATAAAACACTGGTGAAAGAAATCAAAGAGGACACAAATAGATGGAGAAATATACCGTGTTCATGAATTGGAAGAATCAAACTTATGAAAATGAGTGTACTATCCAAAGCAATCTATAGATTCAATGCAATCCCTATCAAGCTACCAACGGTATTTTTCACAGAACTAGAACAAAGAATTTCACAATTTGTATGGAAATACAAAAAACCTCGAACAGCCAAAGCAATCTTGAGAAAGAGGAATGGAACTGGAGGAATCAACCTGCCTGACTTCAGGCTCTACTGCAAAGTCACAGTCATCAAGACAGTATGGTACTGGCACAAAGACAGAAATATAGATCAATGGAACAGAATAGAAAGCCCAGAGATAAATCCACACACCTATGGACACCTTATCTTTGACAAAGAAGGCAAGAATATGCAATGGAAGGAAGACAACCTCTTTAAAAAGTGGTGCTGGGAAAACTGGTCAACCACTTGTAAAAGAATGAAAATAGAACACTTTCTAACACCATACACAAAAATAAACTCAAAATGGATTAAAGATCTAAATGTAAGACCAGAGACTATAAAACTCCTAGAGGAGAAGATAGGCGAAACACTCTCCGACATAAATCACAGCAAGATCCTTTATGACCCACCTCCTAGAATATTGGAAATAAAAGCAAAAACAAACAAATGGGACCTAAATAAACTTAAAAGCTTTTGCACAACAATGGAAACTACAAGCAAGGTGAAAAGACAGCCCTCAGATTGGGAGAAAATAATAGCACATGAAGCAACAGACAAAGGATTAATCTCAAAAATATACAAGCAACTCCTGCAGCTCAATTCCAGAAAAATAAATGACCCAATCAAAAAATGGGCCAAAGAACTAAACAGACATTTCTCCAAAGAAGACATACAGATGGCTAACAAACACATGAAAAGATGCTCAACATCACTCATCATCAGAGAAATGCAAATCAAAACCACAATGAGGTACCATTTCATGGCAGTCTGAATGACTGCTATTGAAAAGTCTACAAGCAATAAATGCTGGAGAGGGTGTGGAGAAAAGGGAACCCTCTTACACTGTTGGTGGGAATGCAAACTAGTACAGCCACTGTGGAGAACAGTGTGGAGATTCCTTAAAAAACTGGAAATAGAATTGCCATATGATCCAGCAATCCCACTCCTGGGCATACACACCGAGGAAACCAGAACTAAAAGAGACACGTGTACCCCAATGTTCATCACAGAACTGTTTACAATAGCCAGGACATGGAAGCAACCTAGATACCCATCAGCAGACGAATGGATAAGAAAGCAATGGTACGTATACACAATGGAATATTACTCAGCCATTAAAGAGAATACATTTGAATCAGTTCTAATGAGATGGATGAAACTGGAGCCCATTATACAGAGTGAAGTAAGCCAGAAAGATAAACACTAATACAGTATATTAACGCATATATATGGAATTTAGAAAGATGGTAACGATAACCCTTTATGCAAGACAGAAAAAGAGACACAGATGCATAGAACAGACTTTTGGACTGTATGGGAGAAGGCAAGGGCGGGATGATCTGAGAGAACAGCATTGAAACATGTATATTATCAAGTATGAAACAGATCGCCAGTCCAGGTTGGATGTATGAGACAAGTGCTCAGGGCTGGTGCACTGGGATGACCCAGAGGGATGGGATGGGAGGGAGGTGGGAGGGAGGATTAGGATGGGGAACACATGTAAATCTATGGCTGATTCATGTCAATGTATGGCAAAAACTACTACAATATTTTAATTAGCCTCAAACTAATAAAAATACTTAAAAAAAAAAAAAAGAAAATGAATCAAGATAAAAAAGAAGAAATGATAAGCCGTATTTTGGGCACAAGGGATTAAACTGAATTATAAAGTTAAGCTATTTTAATGCAAACATTTTCAATAAGCATTTTATCTATTTTTGTATTTAAGTCTGTTCCAGTGAAGTACAAAATGGCATCTAGGAAGTATCAGATGGCTTAGAACCATTAAGTGGGAAAAATAGTCTGTTTACTTTTACTTTAAATTGGTAGTTTTAAATCTTTATTTAAAATGAAAACTTTATTTAAATATTATTTCTAATATTATGAGCATGGGAATAATTTACACAAGATCTCCACAGCAACCATAAGGTTTGGTGAAATGCTGTTACTTTTAATAAGAGCTTTCTAAAGAATAGGAGCCTGCAAAAAGAAGGGTGGACTAACTAGGCTAATTGTATTATTATCTGTTCAGATATTGACTGGGCTTCTCTGATGGCTCAGATGGTTAAGAACACACCTGCAATGTGGGGCACCTGGGTTTAATGCCTGAGTGGGGAAGATCTGCAGGCATCTCAGGTAGTGCTAGTGGAAAGAAACTGCCTCCCAATGCAGAAGACATAAGAGCCACGTGTGTTCAACCCCTGACTTGGGAAGATCCCCTGGAGAAGGGCATGGTGACCCACTTCAGTATTTTGCCTGGAGAATCCTATGGACAGAGGAATCTGGTGGACTTAAGTCCACAGGGTGGGAAAGAGTTGGACATGATTGAAAAGACAGCACAACACACAGCCGATACATTGACACATTGGCTACAGGGCCACTGAGTGCTAAGACCAAGGGTTAAATACTCCATATATAAAATGGCAATGTATTGTTTTAAGACATAATTGGAATGAACTGTACAATTTACTAATTTTCAGGGTTTCCCTGGTGGCTCAGGAGTAAAGAATTTGCCTGCCAATGCAGAAAATACAGGAGACTTGGATTTAATCCCTGGGATGGGAGCCTGGGTAATTCCATGGACAGAGGAGCCTGGCAGGCTACAGTCCATGGGGCCACAAAGGGTCAGACATGACTGAGGGCCTGAGCAGGTACCCCTGTATTGTACGGTAGAGGAGGCATACAACTTATGCCATCTTTCTTCAAGTGGTGGTTTTAGTTATTTCCCAAATGTGGCTGTTGAATTAAAAACTTTTTTTAATTGCATAAATAAGCCCTTTATTCCACCTTGCCATTTCCCTGCTACTAATATGAAGAATTTTTCAGTTCCCTAGGAATAGAAATAGAAAAGTCTCAAAACTGGCCTTTTTGTTGTAGTTTCTTGCAGATGAAAAACATTAAACAACTCAGCAATGAAAATAAATTGGTATGGTTGGCCACACGTAACATCAGCACAAAGGGGACTAGAGAATACAAATGCCTGGTCAAATTGATATAATAGGAAAGGCTTAATAGGCAGATAAACTTCATCTCCACTATACGCATGCTTGCTAATTGGAAATGGAGTTTAAGTTGCCTGGAATAAGGTCAGGTTATGTGATCCAAACATTATGGTGTCTAACACTTGGTTAAAAAAAAAAAAAATCTGCTTTCTAACATGACAAGAATGATTTGCAGTTAATAATAGAGGGGAAAAGGCCAGTCTTTTCAGATACCCTTGACTTCACCGAGGACAAAAAAGAAATCTCTTCTGCTGCTGTGAGCTACTTACTTTCTTCCTGGTCATTATTGTTTAGTTATATTTTAGTGATGAAATCTATCATTACTGACTTTATTGACATTAAAGTTGATTTATTTGTGTCTCTGGTGAATAAAAAGAGCATTATGTCTGCATTCATATTGCTGAGTACTTGAGAAAGCAAGTGTAGCTTCAACTTAATTGTCTTTTGCTGGTTCACTTACCCTCTAATCTCAGTTTGAAAACAAAAAGTACCAAATCAAGTGATAACAAACAACTGCTAGCCCTAAAGTGTGTCTTTGCTGATTGTGGTGGTGGTTGTTTGATGGAGATCAAGGAATTTAAGTTCACTTATAATTTTCAAACATTACCACCAGAAAGTCATATTTATTTAAAACAGAATTCTATATTTTAACTTTTTACCAATTGTTCCTTGGATACCAGAAACTGGTAGAAGGTAAATATCAAATGGTGACCAAACATTCTGATTTATAGTCAATGATTTTTTCCTTCCATGTGCAAAAAAAAAAAAAAAAAAAACAATTTGAGGTTTCTACTTCTATTCTTTGTGTAAATAAATAAATACATTAACAAGAAGTTGGTGAATTTTTCACTGTTTAGAATGGAATTGTTAAAATGTCAGTATTTGGTTTATTGGGTAACTGGATATTTTATTTCCTTCTATGATTTTTTTGTGTGGAATCAAAGGAAAGACACTGGGATGACTGATAGCTATCCCAATCATCCCAGCTCCCTCCCAATTTATTATACCAGCAACTCCTCTATTAAAATATATTCAAATATAATTTTGTCTTGGCATCTGCTTTTTGATGGAGTAGGACCAGCTCATCTACCATCCAACATTGATTTCAAAATTCCTAAGGGAAATCATAAGACTAGAAATGATATTAAAAAAAAAAAACATTTAACAACTAGTGCAGTACAGGGATCAGTGAGTTAAAGTGGATGCCAACCAATCAAAATAAACAGTAGCTGTAAAAGATTCTGAAGGCCGAACTGTAAAGAGTGCCTTAAAAAGGAATGCATATAGCTGTGAATTTTTAGAGTAAAAAGGAGCAGGAAATACTGAACTAGATGATTTCTAGTATTCAAGTCATAGAATTTTATGAGCAATACCAATGTTAGTTTCGCATAATATTAATAAATTTCAAGGAAACACTCCTTGACTGTAACTTGACTTTCCATACCTTCATTTTATACTTTGCTTTAAAGGATTTCATGTTTGGTGACTTATCAGCAACTTCCCCATGCACTCAAATCTCTAATATTATATGGGGGGAAACAGAGAAAGAAAGAGACTAAGAATTAATTAGAGAACTAAATCAACTGCTTAACTGACATTAAAATTCCATTCTCTTAAATCTTTATTTAGTTCTCCGAACAAAACTGCCTGAATTACATACATTCTTAACATAACTTCAATTTCTTGATGAAATTTCATTTCTCAGGTCATGAAACCTGAGAATCAAGTATTCACAGTATACTATAATAATGCAGAGACTATGCTGTGAGATTAGACAACACTCGATTGGCTCTCTTATTTGGTAAATATGTAGCCCACGGCAAATTATGTAGCTTTGCTATGCCTCAGTCTCCTGTCTATAAAATGGGGAAATACTATTACACATTTAGATCTGTTTCAAAGACTAAATGTAGTATTGTATGCAAAATGTAGAGCACAAGGACACATGTGTTTAACTAATGCTAGCTGTCATCATCATCAACATCATCATTGCATTAAGCCATCTACCTGAAATATGACAAAGAATATGAGTCATCGTTATCAGAAATCTAAAAGTCTGAACAAGAAGCAACATTCTTGCCTGTATCTGAGAAGAATAAGGAGAATAGCTACTTTCAGTCCATAACAGGAAATGAAAGTTTCATTTATTTTTTTCGTTATTAAATGAACACTTTTTTTTCTAAAAGTATTCTCCATTTCCAGATAAATGGTATAACAAACTTCTATTAATGATGGTTTAGGCTTAAAAGTTTTCCAAGTGATCTATGTCTGATGAAGAAAGAGTCATTATATTTTTATAATGAACTTTTTTAGGTAATTAAAAAAAACTGGCAAATGTAATAGTTCACAGTAGCCAGAATACTGGAAAATACAATCTTTCTCAAGACAAGGGTTCATAGAAAAATATTTTTATGATGCTGGTGCTTTGTAATACTATCACCTATAAATGATAATTATTATTGAATGTCTAGGAGGCATGGGTTTTTAAGGAACAACATAGAAAAGAGACAAATTTGAATATGGAATATGGGTTTTTTTCTGTACTTGTAAAGGTTAGATCTATTGTCTTTTAGAATATTGCTTCTGCTTTTGTGTAATGAGTAGTCTTAATTACTTGACAAGTGCTAACCTATGATCAAACTCTGTTTAATCTTGAGCCAAACCTAAAAGGTATAATCATCTTCTAGATCTTACCTTTAAACTTAAGGGAAGCTATAGACTGTTCTATTATAGAAGGGTATGGTCTTATAGATCCTAAGCTCAACAGAACCAGTATTAGCCCATGAGGAGACTGCAAAATCCAGCATGACAACTAGTTTACTAGATCTTTTCACTACTGTAACATAACTAAACCACTCCAAATCCCCAAAGGTTGACTTAATATTGCCTTAACCTTTATGGAACAAATTATCATTTTCCCTGAAGTAGTTTCATACTTGGAAAATGAGAAGCTAAACATGTCAGTGAATAAGGGACTTGAAACATGCATAACAAAACAATCAATATTCACATTTTTATTAATTTATTCATTATTTCATTCAAATAATTCTGGATCTTTTATATATGAAAGGCATTGTGTTGGGCATTGATGTATCTTGGTGATGAAACTGATCTATTTTGTGTTGCTAAACAAATATGAAAACATAATATGTATGAATTAAACAATACTATGCATTCAGTAAATATTTATCAAGCATCTCTCACATTAGGTCCTGGAGTTAGGAAAAAATTTTAATACAAATTAGATATAGATTCTGCCCTCCAGAATTTAAAGACAAGTGAATGATGAGGTAAGACAAATATACTGCAAACAACACAAAGTAGGCAGTTA
The DNA here is from genome assembly GCF_033118175.1 of Dama dama. Lineage (NCBI taxonomy): Eukaryota > Metazoa > Chordata > Mammalia > Artiodactyla > Cervidae > Dama > Dama dama. Next base: position 46,831,114 of record NC_083693.1, on the reverse strand, counting down.
TATGTACAGTAAACAAGGTACTACAATGATTAAGAAGCAGAATATATATCAAGAAGATTTACAGGAGATACATAAGAAAGGTAAAAAGGTAAATATGGAAGAAAGTGTAGTTTAGGTTGTGAAATATTGATGATATGGATGCTCATGCACATGTATACATAAGAGATGCTATTTGATTGAAGTATAGAATGCATGACACTATTACTGATCTTTAAGGATTTCATTCAAATTTCACCATCCTGAAATATCACAAAATATATATTAAAAACCATGAAAGAATTCTGTATTGTATATACTGACAGTGAGGCACAAAAGTTTTTATAGACAGTATTAACTTATGCTCAGCAAGATATGCTTTGGAAAGATCAATCTGGTAGCAGTATGTTGGAGGAAACTGGAAAGCACAGAAATTAGAGGGAAGAAACACAAGAAAGTAATTATTGTCAAAACAAGGTTTACATTTGGTGATAATAGTTAAGTGTTTCATGGATTTATATTGTAACATCTCTGAAGTAACAATGAAGCTGCTTTCCAGAGCTATACAGAACAGTTATCATCATACAAGTATAGACATTTAAATTAAAGGTTTACATGTCTGTATTTCCTAGAAGCAAGAGTCTCTAAACACTGGCCCATTCTCAGCCATTTCACCCTGGTTACCAGGAGAAAGTATTAGTTGCCCAGTCATGTCTGACTCTTTGTGACCCCATGGACTGTAGCCCTCCAGGCTCCTCTGTACATGGAATTCTTCAGGCATGAATGGGTAACCATTCCCTTAAACCCAGGTCTCCTGCACTGCAAGCGGATTCTTTGTCTTCTGAGCCAAAGGTCCATCAGATCTTTCAATTTCTTTCTAAGCAACGGTAAATGGATAGAGCTGGAGGAACAATATTGACATGCAACTAACTATAAGACTTAGATTAGGTACTTCATTGTGGTTTTGATTTGCATTTCTCTGATAATGAGTGATGTTGAACATCTTTTCATGTGTTTGTTAGCCATCTGTATGTCTTCTTTGGAGAAATCTCTGTTTAGATCTTTGGCCCATTTTTTGATTGGGTCATTTATTTTTCTGGAATTGAGCTGCAGGAGTTGCTTGTATATTTCTGAGATTAATCCTTTTTCTGTTGCTTTGTTTGCTATTATTTTCTCCCATTCTGAAAGCTGCTATCCAAAAGTCTACAAGCAATAAATGCTGGAGAGGGTGTGGAGAAAAGGGAACCCTCTTACACTGTTGGTGGGAATGCAAACTAGTACAGCCACTATGGAGAACAGTGTGGAGATTCCTCAAAAAACTGGGAATAGAACCGCCATATGACCCAGCAATCTGACTCCTGGGCATACACACCGAGGAAACCAGAACTGAAAGAGACACGTGTACCCCAATGTTCATCACAGCACTGTTTATAATAGCCAGGACATGAAAGCAACCTAGATGCTGGATAAGAAAGCTGTGGTACATATACACAATGGAATATTACTCAGCCATTAAAAAGAATACATTTGAATCAGTTCTAATGAGATGGATGAAACTGGAGCCCATTATACAGAGTGAAGTAAGCCAGAAAGATAAAGACCAATACAGTATACTAATGCACATATATGGAATTTAGAAAGATGGTAACAATAACCCTATATGCAAGACAGAAAAAGAGACACAGATGTATAGAACAGACTTTTGGAGAAGGTGAGGACAGGATGATCTGAGAGAATAGCATTGAAACATATATATTATCAAGTGTGAAACAGATCGCCAGTCCAGGTTGGATGCATGAGACAAGTGCTCAGGGCTGGTGCACTGGGATGACCCAGAGGGATGGAGTGGGGAGGGAGGTGGGAGAGGGGATTAGGATGGGGAACACATGTAAATCCATGGCTGATTCATGTCAATGTATGGCAAAAAACTCCACAATATTGTAAAGTAATTAGCCTCCAACTAATAAAAATAATGAAAAAAAAAAGATTAAAATGCATTGGAGAAACAATAGAGATTGGTATCTGAGGGGCTAAAATACACATTTGTCATTTTCAGCTGCTCAGTTGTGTCTGATCTTTTGCCACCTCATGGATGGCAGCGCTCCAGGCTTCCCTGTCCTTCACTATCTCCCAGAGTTTGCTCAAACTCATCCATTGAGTTGATGATGCATCCTCTGTCTTCCATAGACCAGCTTTAAACATCTCATAAGTGTTTCAAATTATGGTCTCATCTTGTCTGTGTGACTTAAAATGCACCTACCAAATCCTCTTAGATTTCCCATACCCCAGGTTCCCTTCTAGGGAAGTCTGGACTGTTGCCTGATTTTCACTATTCCACATATTGTTCTCATTGTTATAATTATGTAAGAACAGAAAGGATAATAGAGCTATGTCTGTTTAGTCTTGGCTCAATTCTGCTTCATTGTGTCAATATTCAATTCTGTTTTTGTTTTATGCAGTGATTGAAGCAGGAATAATATACACATTTCCCCCCTCATTTTTCTCTATCTACACATGGTCTTAGTGACTTGTATAACTCCCTGCAATTCATGGATGTCAAAAAGACTAATCCATTCCCCCACTGTAAAATGACAAGTTCAAGTTTTGAATGGTGTGTGCACCCAACATTCTCCTATTTTAACATGTATTTAAGAAAGGAGCCAGTTTTTACTTTCATTTGTTTTTCCTCATTTTATTGTCATATCTGATTACTAACACAAAAGTGATGTTAATACCCTAGTTTAGAATTATTAAAAATAAATTACAGAAAATATACTCCAAAAAATTCCCCTGACACCTCTGGAAACAATATCTTTTGATCACCCTAAATAATTTTGATCTACATTTTTTTCTCTCATTGTTGTCAGAGTGTCAGTCACATTCTCTCTAAATTTCCTCTAAATTTATACTTTCTTGCCACTCTGCTTTAGGGGATATATTGTATCACTTATGCATTGTTTTTGGTTACTCTGAAAAGCCAGAAAAATGGTTTTAACAAGGACAATTAAAATGTCCTATCTTTGGATAGAAATAAAAACAATTTCCAGGTTGAACACTTGGTAATTTATTACATCATATATTTCAATTACCTCTTACTAAGAATACCTAAGTAAATTTCAATTAAACAAATAGAAAGTATACTGGCACTGGAAAGCACCATTTGGGAACCCTCCCTCTAGTTTATTAGTGCTAGGACCTAATCTCCCTCACCAGTCTCTCACCCCTAGTACTTGGATTTCTCATGTCAAACCAAGCAGCTATCCAGATAGGGGGGCTTCCCTGGAGGCTTAGAGGGTAAAACGTCTGCCTGCAATGCAGGAGACCCAGGTTCAATCCCTGGGTCAGGAAGATCCCCTGGAGAAGGAAATGGCAACCCACCCCAGTACTCTTGCCTGGAAAATCCCATGGATGGAGGAGCCTCATAGGCTATAGTCCATGGGGTCATGAAGAGTCGGACACGACTGAGCGACGACAATGACACACATCCAGATAGGGACACAACCCCACTCATCAGCAGATCTGTTGCCTTAAGACCCCCTGAGACCAGCAGGATTAAGTCCCATCCATGCCCACTAATGTACCAGTACTATCCTCTGACCCTCAGGACCCAGATCCACCCAACAGAGGCCAGCGCTGGGCCTGGAATTAGCCTCACCAACCAGTGGGCAGGCACTAGCCCAAGGACATTCTCAGCCCCAGCCTGACCACCACCAGGCTAACACAATTCTGGGGTCCCCAGCACACTATAATCAGATACCTTAAAAGACAACCCTCAGAATGGGAGAAAATAGCAGCAAATGAAACAATTAACAAAAGATAAATTTCCAAAAGATATAAGCAGCTTATGCAACTCAATACAGGGAAGCAAACAACCCAATCAAAAAGTGGGCAAACGACCTAAACAGACATTTCTCCAAAGAAGACATACAGATAGCTAATAAATACATGAAAAGATGCTCAACATTGCTCATTATTAGAGAAATGCAAATCAAAACTACAATGAGCTATCACTTCATACTGGTCAGACTGACCATCATCAAAAAGTCTACAAACAATAAATGCTGGAGAGAATATGAAAAAAAGGGAACCCTTTTACACTGTTGGTTGTGATATAAATTGATACAGCCACTATGGAAGTCATTATAGAGATTCCTTAAAAAACTAGGAATAACACTACCATATGATCCAACAATCCCACTACTGGGCATATACCCAGAGAAAATCATAATTAAAAAAGACACATGTATGTCAATATTCATTGTAGTACTATTTACATTAGTTAGGACATGGAAGCAACATAGGTGTCCATTGACAGATGAATGAATACAGAAGCTGTGATACGTATATACAATGGAATATTACTCAGCCATATTAAGGAGCACATTTGAGTCTGTGCTAATGAGGTGGATGAACCTAGAGGCTCTTGTGTAGAGTTTAAATAAGTCAGAAAGAAAAAAACAAATATCGTATATTAATACGTATACAAGAAATCTAGAAAGATGGTACTGATGAACCTATTTGCAGGGCAGCACCAGAGACACAGACACAGAAAACAAGCTTGTAGACATGGGCAGGAGGAGAGGAAGGAGAGAGTAACATGGAAACATATGCACTACCATATGTAAAACAGACAGCCAATGGGAATTTATTGAATGAATTAGGAAACTCAAACAGGGACTCTGTAACAACTCTAGAGGGCTGGGATGGGTTGGGAGGTGGGAGGGAGCTACAAGAAGGAGGGCACATAGGTATACCTATGGCTGATCCATGTTGACACATGGCAGAAACCAATACAATATTGTAAAGTAGTTGTCCTTCAACTAAAATAAATTTAATTAGAAAAGAAAACTAGCTCTGCCAATCAGTGAGAGAGTATTAGCCCCAGAATCCCCTAGGCCTTGACCCTGCCCACCCGCCAGTGGAACAACACAAGTTTTGGGACACCCTAGACCCTGAAATCAGTGGTGTCAGGAATCAGTCCCAACCATTAGCACTAGCAGACCAACACTAGTTCTATGACTCCTGTGCCCTACAGCCAGAGATGCTAAGACCCAGTTCTGATGATCAGCAGACATAATGATCAAGTAATAAATCCAAGAAGATACAATACTTATAAATATCTATGTGCCCAACATAGAAGCATCAAAATACATAAAACAATAACAGACATAAATGATACATTTACAGTAACAGAATAACAGTAGAGGACTGTATAATTCCACCTATATCAATAGACAGATCATCCAGACAGAAAATCAACATGGAAATGCTGGTTTTAAATAAGACATTAGTCCAAATATACTTAATAAATACATACAGAACATTCCATTCAAAGCAGCAGGATACACATTCTTTTTGAGAGTACAGGGAGTGTTCTCAAGAATGGATCACATGTTGGCCACGAAGCAAATCTTACTAAACTTAACAAGACAAATTACATCAAGCATATTTTCTAACCACAACACTATGAGATTAGAATTCAACTACAACAATAATCTCCCAAAACAATGCCACAAAACTGTGGTGGCTGAACAATATGCCACTAAACAACAAATGGATCATTGAAGAAATTTAAAAAAGAATACTTGGAAACATGTGAAAACAAAAACAAAACAATCTAACATCTATGGGATGCTGAAAAAGTAGTTCTAGAGGAAAAAAATTCTCAAGACTAAACAGGAAGAAATATGAAATATGAACAACTACCTGTAAAATAATCATATTCAAATACTGTCCCATGCCACACACAAAAATAAATTCACAATGGGTTAAAGACTTAATGTAAGATCTGAAAACTTAAAATATCTAGAAGAAACCATAGGCAGTAGACCCTCTGACATTGTTGTTAGCAATATTTTTTTGGATATGTCTCCCAAATGAGAGAAATAAAATAAATAATATGCAAATAGAACTTCATCAAACAAAATAGCCTTTGTACAGCATAGGAAATGGTCAGTAAAATGAAAAGGACACCTATTGAATGGGAAAAGATATTAGTCAATGATATATTCAATAAAACATCAATATCTGAGATATAGAAAGAACTCATACACCAAACAACCCAATTAAAGAAAGGGCAGAGGATCTGAATAGACATTTCCCTAAAGAATAAATACAGATTGCTAACAGGCATGTGAAAAGTTGCTCAACATCACTAATCATCAAGGAAATGCACAAAGAGATATCATCTCACACCTGTTAAAATGGCTATTACCAAAAGACCACAAATAACTGTTTGAGAAGATGTGGAGAAAAGCAAACCTGTGTGCACTTTTGGTGGGAATGTAGATTTGTGTAGTCACTATGTAAAAGAGTAATGAAAATTAAAAAGAAAAAACTACCATATGGTGCAGCAATCCACTCCTGAGTACTTATTTGAAGAAATGAAAACACTAATTAGAAAAAATATATGCACACCTGTGTTCACTGCAGCATTATTTACAAGAGCCAAAATGTGGCAGCAACCCAAATGCCCATCAATAGATAAATAGATTTAGAAGAGTGTGTGTGTGTGTGTGTGTATATACACACATATACATGTATACAGTGGTGTATTATACACACACATAGTGGAATATTACTTGACCATTGAAAAGAATGAAATCTTGCAAATTATGACAACATGGGTGGACCTAGATGGTATTATGCTAAGTGAAAAAGTAAGGGAAAGACAAATATTGTATGATTTCACTTAGATGTGGAATCTAATGAAAAAACAACACAGAACAGAAGCAGAGCTATATACACAGAGTACAATAGATGGTTACCAGGGCAGATGGGGTCAGGGGTAGAAAGAAGTTGGTAAGGAAGATTAAGATGTAAAAGTTTTCATTTAGTATTAATAATGGAACCAGTATAAAATGTACAGTGAGGGAATATAGTCAATGACTAGGTAATATCTTTGTGGTGACATATCATAACTAGGCTTATCACAGTGATTCTTTTGAAATATACAGAAATGAATATTTGAAGTCAAATGAAGTGTATAGAAAATAATCATTGTGTTGTATAATAGGAACTACCATTGTATTGTAAGTCAATTAAACTTACAAAAAAAAAAATACAAACAATGGTTTGTATTAAACTTACAAAAAATGCATACAAACCATACAATTAAACTTACATAAAAACCATACAGAAAAAAAAAAACAAACATACAAACCGTACAAAAATACATACAAATAAACTCATAGAAAAGTAGAACAGATTTGTGATTATCAGAGGCAGTGTGTCTGGGATGGGAAACTGTACGAAGACAGTCAAAAGATACAAGCTTCCAGTTAAAAGTACTACAGATGTAATGTACCTGATAAATGTAACTAATACTTTTTTATACTATGTAAGAAAGTTGCTAAGACAGTAAATCCTAAAAGTTCTCATTACAACAGAATTGTTTTTTAAATTTTGTATCTAGATGAAATGATGGATATTTACTAAACTTACTGTAATCATCATTTCATTGTGTATATATCTTAAATCATTACACTCTACACCCTAAACTTATACAGTGTTGCATGCCAATTATTTCTCAATAAAACTGGAAGAAAGTTTATGTCTGAAAGATCAGTAAGTAGTTAAAACCACAAAACAAAAATACAATTATATTTAAATCACAATGGAAAACATAAGACTCAGATACAGATTCAGAAGATTTACCATGTGAAAAAGAAAGAACAAGAAGCAGATTGTAGTAGAAACCGTATATAACAAAATGTAATTTTTCTGTGTAAAACTCTCTCTTAAAACTGAGTTTATAGATCAAAATGGCTCATGGAAATTCAGGATATGTTGATTGATAGATATGTATGCCTCAGGATTTTCTGGTATAATTCTGGTATATGTTTGTGTATCTATTATATGTGTATATATGTGCATACCTAACTAGCACACATTTCCTACAAATTAAGAGTGGAGAGTCTCAGGCTTCTTATCTTCAAATCTAGAAGACAGTTTGAAGCAATAATGGACTACTGAGAGAATACCATATACAGTCCATATATCATTCACTGCCAAAATAGAAGGTATTCACTGACATGTGAGGGGCCACAGATTATCTCATTTACTTCATACAGGAACATTCTTGACAAAGAATTCTAACTACACATGAATTTGACCAGACAGTTTGAAGTAGGAAAGAAGGAGATAAAACACTGGTGAAGAATATGTTGTTGTTTATTTAGTTGCTAAGTCGTATCTGACGCTTTTGTGACCCCATGACCTGTAGCCTGCCAGGAAATCCTCTATAGGATTTCTCAAGCAATAATACCAGAGTGGGTTGCCACTTCCTTCTCCAGGGGATCTTTGCAACTCAAGGATCAAACCTGTGTCTCCTGTATTGGCAGTTGGGTTCTTTACCACTGAACCACCAGGGAAGCTGGTGGACAATATAGTTGTATCTAAATCTGTAAGAGTATGCCCTTTTAATTAAAGATTCTTAAAAGGAAAGAAACATATTTTAAGAAAAATTCTAATAGTAATAAATATTTTAACACACTAAATTGTCTCATGATCATAGGGAAAATAACAGGCTTCAAACATCTCATTTACAAAGTCTTAGAGAAAAGTAGGAATGAGAATGTATTTTAGAAGGCTTATCTTATTTGAGGGGAGGGAAGCAAGAAAAATAAAAAAAAAATTGGAACACTTGTATGGGGGAAATAGTATCTTCTCACTAGGAAATGAGAGAGATATATGTAACTTTATAACAAGCATCATATCGTTCTCCTCATTAACAAGGGAAAAATTCAAGGGAATGGCAACTTGATCATGTAAGTAAAGAAAAGAATAAGGGAGTAAAAAATATTCCTAATAATAATAATAAAGAAATACTAAAAACAATTAAGAAATAGTAAGAAGAAAAAAGTTTTCTTAAAGTAAATAAGAGCTGAAATCTCTAATTGAAATACGGAGCACATTGAGTTAAGTTTAAAAACAACTCAGCTATAATTAACAGACTTAAAGAGATAGAGAAAAGTTGAATATGAAGATGTGGATAAAGAGGTACCAGTTAAATGCAAACAGAAAAAGCAGCAGCAGTGATATTAATGTTAGATGAGATGACACAGAAAGATAGATGTCATTTTAAAGATATATAAATCTTTTAAATTAACAATAAACATCATAATAATTTATTCAATAAATATTTACTAAGCACATATTTTGTGTTAGGTTATGTTCTTGACACTGTACGGACCTTTATGAGAAAGATCAAAAAAACAAAATTCATGTCCTCCTAGAGTTCACATTAATAATGAGTATCATCTGAAAGTGGACTAAAGATTGCATAGAGGTTTATCTGGCTTTATCACAAAATCTGGAGAAAGATGGAGCTGGCATTGTTTTAGTAGCTCATGAAAAAAATCACATTATCATAATAGATACAGAAAAGCATTTGACAAAATTAAACAGCCTTTTGTAATAAAAACTCTTAACAAAATAGGATTAGTAAAAATTACCTCAACATCATAAATGACATATCTGCAAACCCAGCATGAACAACACACTCAATGATAAAAGTCTGAAAGCTTTCATCTAGGATGAGGAACAAGATAAAGTTGCCCACTCTCACCACTTTTATTCTACCTAATACTAGAGATCCGAGACAGAGTAATTAGGGAAAAAAATTAATGGCATCACATTTGGAGTGAAAGAAATAAAGCTGTCATTGCAAATGACATGACTATTTCTATAGAAATTCCTAACAACTCCTCCAAAAAGTTGTGAAAACTAACAAATGAACTAAATAAAGTTGCAGGATATGAAGTCAAAATACAAAAAAGTTAGCTGAGTTTATATACACTAACAAAGCACTGTCTGAAAAAGAAATAAAGAAACTCCCATGTTCTTTATTTAGAACTGAATCAAAAAATAAAATACCTAGGATAAGCTGACTTAAAACTCAACATTCAAAAAATGAAGATCATGGCATCTGGTTTCATCACTTCATGGCAAATAGATGGGGAAACAAATGAAACAGTGACAGATTTTATTTTCCTGGGCTCCAAAATCACTGCAGGTGGTCACTGCAGCCATGAAATTAAAAGACTCTTGCTCCTTGGAAAAAAAGGTATGGCCAACCTAGACAGCATATTAAAAAGCAGAGATATCACTTTGCCAACAAAAGTCAAAGCTTTGGTTTTTCCAGTAGTCATGTATGGATATAAGAGTTGGACTCTACAGAAAGCTGAGTGCTGAAGAATTGATGCTTTCGAACTGTGGTGTTGGAGAAGACCTTTGAGAGTCCCTTGGACTGCAAGGAGATCCAACCAGTCCATCCTAAAGGAGATCAGTCCTGGGTGTTCATTGGAAGAACTGATGCTGAAGCTGAAATTCCAATACTTTGGCCACCTGATGTGAAGAACGACTCACTGAAAAAGAACCTGATGCTGGGAATGGTTGAAGGCGGGAGGAGAAAGGGATAACAGAGGATAAGATGGTTGGATGACATCACGGACTCAATGGACATGAGTCTGAGTAAACTCCAGGAGTTGGTGATGGACAAGGAGGCCTAGAGTGCTGCAGTCTATGGGGTCACAAAGAGTCGGACAAGATTGAGTGACTGAACTGAACTGAAATTTAACTAAGGAGGTAAAAAGTACTGTTCTCTGAAAACTATAAAATTATGGAAGAAATTGAAGACCCAAGTAAATGAAAATATATCCTATGTTCATTTAGGAAGAAGTAACATTACTACAATGTTACTCAAATTACTCAAATTTACTCAGTTATTACTCAGTTACTCAAATGTTACTACAAATGTACTCAAAGTTTTCTACAAATTCACTGAAATACCTATTAAAATTCCAATGACCTTTTTTCACATGTGAAATAAAATTCACATGAGACCATAGAAGACCCTTATTAACTAGGGCGATCTTAAGAAAGAACTAAGCTAGAGGTACCACATATTGTGATATCAGACTATATTACAAAACTATAGTAATCAAAGATTGTGATATTGGCATAAAAATAATCACATAGATCAATGAAACAGAACAAACAGCCCAGATATAAATCCACACTCATATACTAGCTAATTTTTGACCGGGCTCCCCTCATAGCTCAGTTGGTAAAGAATCTGCCTGCACTGCAGGAGACCCGGGTTCAATTCCTGGGTCAGGAAGATCCCCTGGAGAAGGAAATGGCAACCCACTCCAGTATTCTTGCCTGGAGAATCCCATGGACAGAGGAACCTGGCAGGCTACTGTCCATGGGGTTACAAGACTCAGACACAACTTCGCAACTAAACCACCACCACCTATTTTTGACCAATGAAGGAAGCTAAGAATACACAACAATGGAGAAAGAAGAGTCTTTTTGATAAATGGTGTTAGAAAAACTGGATAACTACACGTAAAGGAATGACATTGGAACACTATCTCACACCACTCACAAATGTTAACTTGAAGTTAAAGATTAAAGATTAAAATTTCAGTATAAAACTAAAATGTTCAGTATAAAATTCCAGTATAGAATTTCAATATAAAATTCTTAGAAGAAAATGTCTTTGCCACTGGTCTTGGCAATGATTTTTGTGTACACCAAAAACACATGTTAACAAAATAAATAATAAATAAGTAGTACGACATCAAATTAAAAAGCTTCTGCATAGTAATGGAAACAGTGACCTAAATTAAGAGTCCTATGGAATGCACACCATATTTCTAATAAGGGTTTGTTGTTTAGTCACTAAGTCATGTCTGACTTTTGTGACCCCATGGACTGCACCACCCCAGTCTTCCCTGTCCTTCACTGTCTCCTGGAGTTTGCTCAAACTCATGTCCATTGAGTCAGTGATGCCATCCAATCATCTCATCCTCTGTTGTCCCCTTCTCCTCCTGCCTTCAATCTTTCCAAGCATCAGTGTCTTTTCCAATGAGTCAGTTCTTCCCATCAGGTGGCCAAACTATTAGAGCTTCAGCATCAGTCCTTCTAGTGAATATTCAGGGTTGACTTCCTTTAGTTCCTTTAAGACTGGTTGGATCTCTTTGCTGTCCAAGGGACTCTCAAGAGTCTTCTCCAGTACCACAATTCTAAAGCAAAAATTCTTCAGTGCTCAGCCTTCTTTATTGTTCAATTGTCACATCCATACATGACTACTGTTAAAACCATAGCTTTGACTGTACGTACCTTTGTCAGCAAAATGTCTCTGCTTTCTAATACACTGTCTAGGTTTGTCATAGCTTTTCTTCCAAGGAGCAAGTGTCTTTTAATTTCATGGCTGCAGTCACTGTCTGCAGTGATTTTGGAGCCCAAGAAGATAAGAAGATATATCCAAAATATATAAGGAACTCATATAACTCAATAGAAAATGGCTAACAGGTATTTGAAAAGGTTCTTGTTATATCACTAATCATAAGGGAAATGCCAATCAAAGCCACAATGAGATGGCACCTCATATACAATAAGATGGCCATAAAAAATAGCAAATATTGTCAAGGGTGTGGTGAAAAGGGTACCCTTCTACACTGTTGGTTAGAGTGTAAGTTGGCAAAACTATTGTAGAATATAGTATGGAGTTTCCTCAAAAATTAAAAACAGAACTATCATATATAATCCAGAAATCTCACTTTTGGGAATATATCCAAAGGAAATAAAAATCAATAACTTTAAGAGATACCTGCATTCATATGTCATTGCAACATTATTCACAATAATCAATACATGTAAACAACCTAAGTGTCCATTAATGGATGAATGGGTAAAGAAAATATAATAGGTAGACAGAATGATGGATGGGTGAATGGACAGACAGGGAATGTAGATCCATATATTATGGAACATTATCTTGTCATGAAAAAGAAGAAATTCCAGTCATTTGCAATAGCACTGATGCAGCTGGAAGACATTATGATAAATGAAATAGGCCAGGACAAAAAGACAAACACTGTATGATTTCACTTTTATGTGGACTCTAAAAAAAGTTGAACTCATAAAACAGACTAGAGCTATAGTTATCAGGGACTAGGGGGAGGGGAAATGGGGAGATGCTGTTCAATGGGTACAAACTCAGTTGTAAGATGAGTAAGATATGGGGAGTTAATACACAGGATAGCAAAAGACAACCCCCTCCAGTATTCTCGCCTGGGAAATCCCATGGACAGAGGAGCATGGTGGGCTATAGTCCACGGAGTTACAAAGGGCTGGGCACGACTTAGTGGCTAAATAACAATAGCATGGTGGGTATAGTTAATGATATTGCATTCCATACTGGTAAGCAGTAGCTAAGGAAGTAAATCTGAATTGTTCTCCTCACACACAAAAAATGTGGTAATTACATGAGGTAAAGGATGTGTTAATTAACTTGATTGTGCTAATCATTTCCAATGTATCTGTATAATAAAACATCACATTGTACACGTTCTAAAAATCACACTGTAAAGCCTAAATATATACAGACTTTGTGTATCATACTTCAAAAAACCTAAAAAATAGAGTATCTTTCTTGTTACATATTTTTAAAAACACACATATAGAACTATGAATAAAAAACTCATTTTTTGTTGAAGTACAGGTGATTTACAATACTGTATTGGTTTCAGGGGTGCAGTGAAGTGATTCAATTACACATATATTCTTTTACAGATTATTTTCCATTATGTACTATTATAAGATATTGAATATAGTTCCTGTACTATACAGTAAATCCTTGTTGTTTATTTTCTATATAGTAGTGTGCATCTGTTAATCCCATATAAAACAAATTTATAGTTGCTGATGGGAAAGGAGAGGATACATTAGGAGTATGGGATTAACAGATACACTCATTTTTAAAGTAAAGATTTCATAGCCCCATTCCTGAACACAGCTGCTTGCAATTAGTAATACATAATAAAGATAGACACAAAACTCTTTACTGATTGGAAATTAAAAGCAATCTCATATAATATTTGGTTCAAAGCAAAAATCAAATGAGAAAATGGCATATCTCTAGAAAGCCCTGAAACAAAAATTTCATGCCAAAATTTATAAGACAAAGAAAAGTCTACTAGTCAACTGATAATGTTTAATTTCAATGCCTTCATTATTAATAATGGGGAAATCTCAACATAAAGAATACTGATATTTGTCTTAAAATTACAGCAAACAAGCAAGGAACAGTGATTTAATAAATTTAGAAAAAATAAACTGGAAACAATAAAACAGATAGGTACAAGTGTTACATATAAGAGATTAACTGGAGAAGAGAAAATGAGGACTGAAAATGTTTTAGAAATTGAAAGTAAAGTAGAAGTCTGAGCAGTATCATAGAAATAAGAGAGAAATAAGAGCAAAAATCAGAAAGTCAAAGCCAAAAAAAGGGGGTGGGGTGGGGAGGAGGAGAGGACAAAAGAAAGGCAAGGATGCAGAACTGAGTTTCCTGGGGGAGGTGGATAAGAGAGTTTAGGGATATTTTCCAGAGAAAATTACAGCCTATTGGAAAGAATCAATAGCATAAAGCTTATGGTAATTTATTAAATACATTTATACTAGTAGTTACTTTATGATGGGTTAGAAATATATTTTTAATAAAAGTATTAACACCATTTTTACAACTTTCCAACTTAAACAGTTAGTAGATAACCTTAGATCCTCTTTCCACTCCAAAGTATATTTTGTTTCATGTATTGACAAGAATTAGTGTGATAGTTACAGTGCCTTTACTTTGGGATAGAGGATATTATATTAGAAGATTCACTGAAGAAAGATTTAGAACATAGTGATAAGGCAAGGCAATTACACAAAATAGGTATATTTCATAAAACTAGCATTCCCTTATCAACTCATCTTTTATGAATATTTTCCAGTGTTTCAGAAAAATCAGCACATTCCTGATTCGCTAACTACAACTAGAGTAGTCAAGGGAGGAAATGAAATTATCATTAAACATTCACTGAGCAAAATCAATTAGTCCACCTACCACATTAATTAAATGACTGGCCTTGTGCAGTCAGCATTTCTTGGTACCTACAATGTCAGAAGAGTGAGATATAGTGAAAAAATATGGACTTTGATGTCCAGATAAACTGCTGAAAATGCTGGCTTAGCCTCTGAAAAATTGAACTTGAACAACATGTATAATTTATGAGTCCTGTTTTCCTTCTCTTAAAAGAAAGATAATGACTACATCATAGAGCAACTGTAAAGATTCAAATAACTGATCTCTATTTTCTCTAGCACATGAAAGTGAAAATGAAAGTCACTTAGTCGCACCCGACTTTTTGTGACTCCATGGACTACAGGGTCCATGGAATTCTCCAGGCCAGAATACTGGAGCGGGTAGCCTTTCCTTTCTCCAGGGGCTTTTCCCAACCCAGGAATTGAATCCAGGTCTCCCACATTGCAAGTGGATTCTTTATCAGCTGAGCCACAAGGAAAGTCCAAGAATTCTGGAGTGGGTAGCCTATCCGTTCTCCAGTGGATTTTCCCAACCCTGGAATCCAATCGGGGTCTCCTGCATTGCAGGCGGATTCTTTACCAACTGAGCTATCAAAGAAAAAGGTGCCTAATAGAGGGTAATGGGCTTTTTCCCTCTGATGTCTTGGATAATGTAGATGAGTTCCTTCATACAGATTTGGGTATTCATAGAGAAGGAATTTTACAATGAAGGAGAATGATAATCTGCATCTTTTTCCTATGTAAATTTCTATAAGTAAATATTGTAAATATTAACAAAACACACAGTGTCTGAATTTTTGTGGTATCACGGGCTTGGAGTCCCTTGGACAGCAAGGAGATCAAACCCATAAATCCTAAAGGAAATCAACTCTGAATATTCATTGGAAGGACTGATGCTGAAGCTCCAATATTTTAGCCACCTGATGCAAATAGCCGACTCATTGGAAAAGACCCTAATGCCGGGAAAACTTGAACGCAGGAGGAGAATGGGATGACAGAGGATGAGATGGTTGGATGGCATCACTGATTCAATGGATGTGGGTCTGAGCATACTCTGGGAGATAGTGAAGGACAGTAAGCCTGGACACCAGGAGACTGGAAGGACAGTGTTGTAGTTCATAGAGTTGCAAAGAGTCAGACATGACTGAGTGACTCAACAACAACATTGGGCTTCCAGGGTGGCTCAGTCAGTAATGAAGCTGCCTGCAATGCTGGATACCAGGTTCAATCTCTGAGTCAGGAAGGAAGGAATGGCTATGGCTACGTACTCCAGTATTCTTGTCTGGAGAATTCCATGGACAGAGGAGCCTGGTGGGCTACAGTCCACAGGTCGCAAAGAGTCGGGCACGACTAAGTGCCTAACACTGAGGGAAAAAGTGATTTGGTTTCCCATTGCCCTTCTCAGTTCTGAGTTTTCTGAGTTCCTCTCTTTGCTTATTTTAATGCTTCATTGTCAGTCAAAACCAACTTCCAACCTTTTTGTCTTTGAAAGCATTGCTCATGAATGCTCAAAACCCCTGCCTGCCCTAACTTCATTTGGTGTCAGAGTTATCTTAGCATCAACTGTGCTGTGTAATCCTCCTCCTAGCCTGATCATACAAAAATCCTTTAACTGCACTTATTAGACATTTGCTAATTAAATACTCTGTGGGAAAGGATCTTGCCTGACATTTTGTTCTTTGGCTTGGTTGAGTTTCTTTGGTGCCTTCTTTAAGCAATTATTCACCCAATCTCCTTTATCTTTCAAGAGTTGAGTGGGGACTCTGAATAAAAGAAAATCTATATAAAAGAAAGTTGACATTTTAACTCAACTGCATATCTTCTGTTAGTCTTTCTAATCTGATCTTAAAGGGAGGGTTTACTTTCTAATTCATGTGGACCTTTCAAACAATATTGTAAAGAGACTTGATCAAAATTGGTTTAAATTAAAAGAATGAAGCAGTTTCTTACAATGACTTTTCCAGAAAGTTAATTTCTGTAGGAATTCAAAATCACTCACGAAGCTGCCAGGGAGGGAAAATAGTTCTTTGCCAGTAGCACAGAGATATTAACAGATAACTGTTTCAAGGGTCAAATATAAGAGTCTTACAAGATTTTCATTGTATTTATATATTGGCAATGGCCCTATAACAGAAGCTATCAACCACATAGACCACTTCATAATCTCAGGTCTGTGATACTCACCAGGCATTATTCATTGGCAAGTTAGGATGTTGGGTGAAGTGTTGATGAAAATCCACAGTAATAAAAATCTCACAGATGTGAAGTCAATTACAGTATCAAGTGAAGTTTGTTATGAAGAGATACTTGTTATTAAAGTATCCACGCCTCAACAAGGCTGACCTTCTCAAATGCTAGTATGTCACAAGGCATGCGATTTAAAAAAATCCAATAACAAGTTTCCCCACTGTGGTTTCAATTGCCTTTTCAGATCTCCCACAGTGTTCTGTTTCAGGCTGAGATAATGCAGACAGTTCTGGACTTCAGAGGGTCAAAGTAGCTTGTAGTTACACTAGAGTAATCATGGAAAGAATTTCTACCTTGATCACATTATCTTGATATATTTTTACTCAACACTTTACTCCAGTTGGCTTCCATAGACAAAGATTTAAACTACAGAAAAAAAAATCTTTTTATTTCTGTATTTTTCCTAATAAAATGCCTCATGTATGCTAGGGGATCAGGAAAAAAATGGTTGTGCCATTCTGTTGAAGAAGTTCACAAGAAGACTTGGGTCATTTGGTACTTCATAATATTGTATTAAAATAAACATATGTATACAGTAAAATGGATGTATTCTGTTGTTTCACTTGTTTGAAAATAGCTTTATTACATAGGCAGTGCTAAACAAAAAAAATCTGAAAGGGTATTCTTTGAAAACAGAAAGTTGGTAGGTGTCGCATAGGACACCATGACCTTTACCCATCAGAACTATCTATGCGCTCTTTTTCAGAACCA
Source organism: Dama dama (assembly GCF_033118175.1). Lineage (NCBI taxonomy): Eukaryota > Metazoa > Chordata > Mammalia > Artiodactyla > Cervidae > Dama > Dama dama. Next base: position 46,813,303 of record NC_083693.1, on the reverse strand, counting down.
CCATCACAAACCGGTGCATCTCTTTACTGTAATCTTTTTTCTTTACTGTAATCTTGACATACTTTATAGAACTCTTATGATCCCCAGCTATTTTCTAACAATTTGGAAGAGGACAAATATTTGATTTTCTTATATTTTCAAAGTATCATGCCTATCCCACAATAGTCACTTCAACTTTAAAACTTAAGCATCTTAATTCTTAAAACACGGAATACCATTTGTCTTGGTGAATTTGGGCTGACACCACCCATTATAGCATATACTGGGATGCTTAAACAATAGACATTTACTTCTCACAGTTCTGAAGGCTGAAAATTCCAAGGTCAGGGTGCTGGCAGAGTAAGTGATGAGAGATCTCTTCCTAGTTAACAGACAACAACCTCACAGCCTCGAAAACGAAAACCACAATCACAGAAAGCTAACCAAAATGATGACATGGATCACATATCAATGAAACTATAAGCCATGCAGTGCAGGGGCACTCAAGATGGACGGGGCATGGTGGAGAGTCCTGGCAAAACGTGATGCACCAGAGAAGGCAATGGCAAACCACTTCAGTGTCTTTGCCTCGAGAACCCCATGAACAGTATGAAAATGCAAAAAGATATGACAGTGGAAGATGAGCTCCCCAGGTCAGTAGGTGCCCAATATGCTACCGGGGAAAAACAGAAAAATAGCTCCAGAAAAAATGAAGAAGCTGGGCCAAAGTGGAAACAGAGCTCAGTTGTGGATGTGTCTGATGCTGAAAGTAAATCCCAACGCTGCAAGAACAATACTGCAGAGAAAATCTGAAATATTAGGTCCTCAAAATAATATTTGAAATATTATTAGGTCCAATCAAGGTAAACTGGATGTGGTTAAGCAGGAAATGGCCACAGTGAACAATGACATTTTAGGATTCGGTGAGCTAAAATGGACCAGAATGCTCGGAGAATTTAACTCAGATGACCATTATATCTACTACTGTGGGCAAGAATCCCTTAGGAGAAAGGGAGTAGCCTTCATAGATGACAAAAGAGTGTGAAATGTAGTACGTGGGTGCAGTCTCAAAAATGACAGAATGATCTCAGTTCATTTCCAAGGCAAACCATTCAAGTCTATGCCCCCAACTGCTAATGCCAAAGAAGTTGATGTCAAATGGTTCTATGAAGACCTACAAGACTGTCTAGAATGAATACCAAAAAAAAAATATGTCCTTTTCATCATAGGGATTGGAATGCAAAAGTAGGAAAAGAAAAACCTAGAGTAACAGGCAAGTTTGGCCTTGGAGTACAAAATGAAGCAGGGCAAAGGCTAACAGAGTTCTGCCAAGAGAATGCATTGGTCATAACAAACACCCTCTTTCAACAATACAGGAGATGATTCTACATATGGACATCACCAGATGGTCAGTACCAAAATCAGATTGACTATATTCTTTTCAATCAAAGATGGAAACACTTTATACAGTCAGCAAAAACAAAACTGGGGCTGACTATGACTACGATCAGCAATTCCTTATTGCAAAATTCAGGCTAAAATTGAAGAAAACAGGGAAAACCACTAGGTCATTCAGGTATGACCTAGGTCAAATTCCTTATGATTATATATTGGAGGTGACAAATACATTCAAGGGATCAGATCTGATAGAGTATGTGAAGAACTATGGATGGAGGTTTGTAACATTGTAAAAGAGGTTGTGACCAAAACCATCCCCAAGAAAAAGAAATACAAGAGGGCAAAATGGTTGTCTGAGGAGACCTTATAAATAGCTGAGAAAAGAAGAGAGGTGAAAGGCAGAAGACAAGGGGAAAGATGTAACCAACTGAATGCAGTGTTCCAGAGAATAGCAAGGCAAGATAAGAAAATCTTTTTAAGTGAACAATGCAAAGAAATAGAGGAGCACAACAGAATAGGAAAGACCAGATATCTCTTCAAGAAAATTGGAGACACTAAGGGTATATTTCATGCAAATCTGGGTACAATAGAGGACAGAAAAGGCAAGGACAGAGCAGAAGCAGAAGAGATTAAGAAGAGGGGACAAGAATACACAGAAGAACTACACACAAAAAAAGATTTTAATGACCTGGATAACCATGATGGTGTGGTCACTCACCTAGAGCTAGACATTCTGGAGTGTGAAGCCAAGTGAGCCTTAGAAAGTATTACTCTGAACAAAGTTAGTGGAGGTGATGGAATTCCAGCTGAGCTAGTTCAGATCCTAAAAGATGATGCTGTTAAGGTGGTACACTCAGTATGTGAGCGAATTTGGAAAACTCATCAGTGGCCAGAGGACTGGAAAAGGGATTTTCATTCCAATCCCAAAGAAAGGAAATGGCAAAGAATGTTCAAACTACCTTACATTTGTGCTCATTTCACACGCTAGCAAGGTAATGCTCAAAATCCTTCAAGCTAGGTTTCAACAGTATATGAACTGAGAACTTCCAGATGTACAAGCTGGATCTAGAAAAGGCAGAAGCAGCAGAGATCAAATTGTGAGCATCTGTTGGGTCATAGAGAAAGCAAGGGAATTCCAGAAACACACACACAAATCTACTTCTGCTTCATTAACTATGTGAAAGCCTTTGACTGTGTGGATCACAACAAACTGTGTAAAATTCTTAAAGAAATGAGACTAACAGACTACCTTACTCGCCTCCTGAGAAACCTGTATGCAGTTTAAGAAGCGACGGTCAGAACTGGACATGGAGCAACAACTGGTTCAAAATTGACAAAGGAGTATATCAAAGCTGTATACTGTTACTCTGCTTATTTAACTTACATGCAGAGTACATCATATGAAATTCTGGGCTGGATGATTCTCAAGTTGGATTCAAGATTGCTGGGGGAATTACCAATAACCTCAGATATGCTGATAATACCATTCTAAAGAAAGAGACTGAAGAGGAACTATAGAACATCTTGAAGAGGGTGAAAGAGGAGAGTGAAAAAACCGGCTTGAAACTCAACATTCAAAAAACTAAGATCATGGCATCTGGTCCCAACACTTCATGGCAGATTGACGGGGAAAAGGTAATAACATGACAGACTTTATTTTCTTGGGCTCTAGAGTCACTGCAGATGGTGACTACAGCCACAAAATTAAAGGATGTTTGCTCCTTGGAAGAAAAGCTGAGAAACTTAGCGTGTTAAAAAGCAGAGACATCACTTTGATGACAAAGGTCCATTTAATCAAAGCTATGGGTTTTCCTGTAGTCATGTATGGATGTGAGTGTTGGACCATAGAGAAGGCTGAGAGACAAAAAATTGATGATTTCAAATTGTGGTGCTAGAGAAGACTCTTGAGAGTCTCGTGGACAGCAAGAAGATCAAACCAGTCCATCCGAAAGGAAATCTACCCTGAATACTCATTGGAAGGACTGATACTGAAGCTCCAATACCTTGGCCACCTGATGCGAAGAGCCAGTTCATTGGAAAAGACCCTGATGCTGGGAAAGATTGAAGGCAGGAGAAGTAGGTGACAGAGGATGAGATTGTTGGATGGCATCATCGACTCAATGGACATGAGTTTGAGCAAACTCAGGGAGATACTGAAGGACAGGGAAGCCTGGAGTGCTGCAGTCCCTGGGGTTGCAAAGAGTCAGACACAATTTAGCACCTGAACAACAAATAACATATCCTTGTTGTATCCTAAATTGTAGGAGGTGAAGTGAGGAGACAGCTCTGATCTCTTTCTTTTTTATAAGTGCATTGATCTCATCATGAGGGCCCTAACTCATGAGACCTCATGAAAACCTAATTATTTCTCAAGGGCCCAAACTTCAAACCTAACTTGAAAGGTTAGGTTTCATCATATCAATTTGGGGTGGAGGGACACAGATGTGCAGTCCATAATACCACTAAATTAGTTAGAGGGGGTTACAATGGGATTTGTGTATGTATGCATATGTTTCTGTGCTACTGTTAGTAAATTATATAACATGGAGTAGACACCCCCTCCACCTCGTAGTAGACAGTTAACATGTAGCCAGTTTGAACTCAAAGGATAATGGGACTTGATTCTCTCCTCTAACTATATCCAAATGACTTTTTAAATTCTGTCAGGGCAATAGGTTCCAGAAAGCACTAACTAAGCCTGACAAAGTCTCACCCACAATTGTTTAATATCACAACAGTGCTTTTCTCTAGGTTATAGTTTCATTGCTGCTACTGTGCACTTTCTTGTGCTCATTCTCCAATTTTTCTACAATGACATATTCTTTACCTTTAACCATAAAAATTGAAGGTAATATATGTAGTCATACAAAACTATCTGATTATATTGCATTATATGATTATTATTATCTGTATAAGAGTGTAATGATAAAATTCAATTTTGAAATGTCAGCGATTTTTTGAGTCTAAACTCTTTTTTCTGATCAGAAGTAAGGAACATATTCTTGCCATTTTGGTTTATGTCCGATCTAATTCAGAGATATTTTACTATTTGGATATTTAAAAGATAAAGATATTTTTTTTACTAGCAATTTTGCAATTATCAATCTTCTTTGGGCATTTGACCCAAAGGAAAAGAAAAAAAAAATTTTTTTTTCATAAGCTTTCTGTGGAACTCCTAAGATTTAATTTTAAATAGAATACAGTAAATGAAGAAAATTTCACAATAAAAAAAGTTAGGACTTCAGAAAAAAAAAAGAAAATCAAGGTTGGAATGCAATCTTGCAAATACCTCCTACCTAGGAAAACTAATGACTTGTGCCAGACGAGGAATAAAGAATTTTGACTTCATTTATTACTGCAGTTTACCTCCTAAAGGGATGGCAGGCTGCTTTAACATGCAGTCAGTTATGAATGCAACATCTATAAACAAAACTCGAATTTTCCCAGATGAGACATTCAGATAAGGATGCAGGTGGAGAGTATGAGGAGATATACAGAGTGAGTAGCTTCTAACTCAAAGCAATTGTTTTGCAGAGAAAAAAAAAAAAATCCCCTTCACATACAAAAGAAACCAGTGTTAAGAGAAAAAAATAGGAGGTATATATATTTTTCTGTCTCTAGAGATATTTAATAGAAAAGCACTTCTATATGTTTCTAGGAATTGAGAAACAAGCTGTGAAGAAGTTAATATTACATGTACTAATAAAATAAAGTGGATCTTAGAGACTTTTGTATATGATTTAATCCCTGGACATCTTCAATTTATATAGCTATGTGGTTGGTATTCTGAAACTAATGTTATAAACTTGAAAGGAGTTTCTAGTCAGGTATTTTTAAATGGTTACAATTTGTTTTTAAAGAAAAGAATAATCATGATAAGAATAATTTTTGTGATTTGATACACATTAATTTGTAGTAAATAACAATTAGGTAGCAAAACTCATCTCTATCATTTATTTTTTAAGGGACAAAAATACTGCAGATATCTGGATGAAGAATAAAGTTTATTTCTGAAACTAAGATGCTTTCATTTCATTCTAGCTGAGAGAAGCGGAGTGTTCTTTCTAATAAAGGTGGATGTTAAACTCAATTAGGCAGATAGTAAAAATCAATCTGGGAGAGGAGAATTTGACCAGGTAGTTTTCAGTGAAACTATGAGGTAGTTAACTGTGGAGTAAACAAGAACTTAAGGAATAAACATCCTCAGATCTACTTCTCTAACCTACCAACCAAGTATATCTCTTCCATGCATTTCTCAATCTACAGAAATAAAAAGGAAATAGAGGGAAAATTGCATAAATAAGCATTTGAGTTCTATGTTATATTTCTGCAGAAAATTCATGTAGTTTATTTTTAATAGGTATCTTGCGTTTCTTCGTATATTTTTTAATGCTAAAAGAAACAAGAAGTTGTGCTTCTGTTAACACTCTAAAGTTGGTTTCTGAAATAATTTTGATATTTAAGAGCATCTTGAATGTTGATGTACAAAGCATGTTAGTGCAGTCAGTTAAAAAAGAGGAGCCTGTGGAATTTCTTCACATTTTACATCCAAGGTAGAGAAAGCAGCCTATTTATTCTGTAGCACTGTTTACATCACTCTTTGCTGCTTTGTTTGCTGCAGAAGCCCTGAATTACAGAACTCAGCATTTGGTGAATCACAAAGCCCCTTACCTAATCAATCTTATTTTCATCAGTGGTCAAGACAATAGGAAAATAAGTCATTTTTACCAAAATTCTGAAGGGATCCAATTTGGAAAACTAGCCATGCAGCACGCTGCCACAAGGTGGGAGTAAAACGTTTGATTGGCTTAAGAACTGGCCTTTGCTTTTTTTTTCCTTTTTCCTCCCTCCAGTTCAGTGTGAACAAAGACATAAAACAGTCTTGCTTTAAACTTGAATGAAATAACATTGCTTATTTATTCCTTGTGGCTAATATGCATTCCTTGAGATCTGGTATGTCTTGTCACTAAAATCTGAGGATCAAATATAGCAAATATCGATGAAGAGAGTGGTCTATTAGCTATTTCTTTCTCTCCTTTATTCCTTGCCAAACTTAATGCCTTTTCCAAACTGTATTTTAGGGACTATAAGTAAACCATTTGAACCTAAGCTGTACTCAGACATTCCTCAGTTTTTACAGATGATAATGAATATTACTAATTCTCTCTACTAATGAATATTTTGAAGATAGCCTCCCTCCATAATTTTTTCCTATATTTTATATCTGCATGGTAATGAAGGCAGCTGTGTAAATGCGAACAACAAATTAAACAATACTACAAAAATATATAATGATCATGACCTTTCAAAGGAGCTGGATGATTAAAGTGAGTTTTTAAATATTGCTTATTCTAGAATAAATACAATGCAGGGTTACAGCATACAGTTCTATTGCTTTTGCTTGCTTTGCATCCGAACAGATTGTCCTAGTTATGCTTTGTGTGGTATGTGATTATTGGATTCACTTTGAAACACTGGGTTCAAACTTGCCAATATTATGTGTTTATGTTGGGGGTGTAAATACACACAAACACCCAAGTGTCCTTTGAGACAGAATATCTGACGCTTGGGTTAGCAAGATGAGACATCGCAAAGCAGTTGAGAGATACCAAGGTAACAGTGCCACACCCATGGGATCCTGACTGGTGCTAAATGGAAAGTGCTGCCATACTCCTTGAATAAAAAGATACAGAGATTGAGAAAAGGCATAAGTTGGCTTGCCAATTTCTTCTTCCTGTCTCCTGCTGCATATGAATAAAGAATGGGCTAATGGATGGCATGCTTCTCATTGCTACTAATGTTAGATTTTCTGGAAAGTTTTACCCAACCTAGTCTTTTTATTCTACTGAGCTCTGAATATATAACAAATTGGGAAACACATCACTTACATGTTTTTTTTTTTTTTTTCAATTTTACCCCTAATGATAACGATGGTAGGAAGAACAAAGTAGTGCCTAAGGCCATGGGATTGACGCTTTGCTAAATGGATGTAAAGAAATGCAAACATAAAAAGCATAAATCTCAAGCATAAAGTTTGCTCTCTAAAGTCTAAAAGAATGTTACATTTATATATTAAGAAAGATTTTTTTAACTGGGTAAATGTTTTAAAAAATTGAGATGTATGGATAAAATATATTTACACAATGAAATACCACTAGACCATATACTAAGCAATTTCAGATATTCTATTATAAAAATCCATTGAAAGACCATAATTTTTAAGCAAGTTTGTTTTACAAATTTTTAATGTTTTGAACAATACTATGAAAAATGGCTTTCCTGGTAGCTCAGCTGGTAAAGAATCTGCAATGCAGGAGAGCCCAGTTCAATTCTTGTGTCCGGAAGATCCTCTGGAGAAGGGATAGGTTACCCATTCCAGTATTCTTGGATTTCATTAGTGGCTCAGACAGTAAAGAATCTGCTTGCAATGCAGGAGACCCGGGTTCAGCCCCTGGGTTGGGAAGATCCCTTGGAGGAGGACATGGCAACCCACTCCAGTATTCTTGCCTGGAGAATCCCTTGGACAGAGGAGCCTGGCTGGCTACAGTTCATGTGGTTGCAAAGAATCAGACATGACTGAGCGACTAAGCATAGCAAAGCACATTATATATAAACTGACCAATGGGTTCTTTGAAAATTCAGTGTGTTCTTTGGTACTTACTTATCATGTTTGTTGACCCTAAGGTGACATTAATAATAGGATGTATCAGTCTTTTGTGTCAACTAAGAAAAATATTATTTATTAAAGTGTGATCCATCATTAATTGTAAGATTCATCTAAATTTCAGATACATTAACATGTAAAAAGAAAAAAGAAAAAGATGGAAGGAAGGAAAGGAAAGGAGGGAAGGAAGGAAGAATGAGAGGAAGGAAGAGAGGTTTTGGAAACCGTGAAGTCAAGTCATTGATACAGCCTGAAGTGCAATCAGACTTTGTTGGATTGTCCTGAAATCTCCCATTTTTTATATGAAGCACCTCACTAGATAGAAGCTAGAATGGTTCTTGGGTTAAAGTTTGCGTGAAATGGTGGAGGACAGACTGTGCAGTGAGATTATATTCATTTTAATTTAAAAGATTAACATCATATCTTAAAAAGTAAAATTTAAGTAATATAATGAAATGTCCAGGTACTTAAACTTTCTATACAGGGCTTCCCTGGTGGCTCAGCTGGTAAAGAATCTGCCTGCAATGTGGAAGACCTGGGTTTCATCCCTGGGTTGGGAAGATCCCCTGGAGAAGAGAAGAGCAACACACTCCAGTATTCTGGCCTGGAGAATTCCATGGACTGTATAGTCCATGGGGTCACAAAGAGTCAGACATGACTGAGCGACTTTCACTTTCACAGGAATCTCATTTTATATAACTAAGTAAAAACTCAATTATAAAGCACAATTTTGAAAAACACAATGGTCCTGGAGTCAAGGAATCTCAGAAATAGAATTAGCCACAAAAGAATACTACTGGTCATATTTTGGTTTATTTTAAAGTCTCTTTTAGTGCTACTTTTTACATGAATGCATGACCTGTTTAAACTGTATTGCTATTTCTCTTATGCCAATTAATATCTATTATTTACATTTTAAAATCCCAATTACTTATCAGGTAATGTATCACTTACTGAAAAATATTTATGAAAGAAGGAAAAAGAAACACACACACACACACACTTAGCTCTTAAATTCCATGTCCTGACATAAAATTGCATTACACATCCCAGAGGAAACTTGTACTAGACTAATCTGTAAACTGTAGCAAATTACAGATGATTTACTGTTACAAATAAACTCCTTAGCAAACTTACCAGAGCCTTTGCATCCTCCTCATTATAGCTAAGTGAACAGTCAAAAGTGGAAGAACCTAAGAGTTGAGTTAATCTGATATTTACTGTTGGTTTTCACTTGGATTTTCATAAGGTAGTTAAAAGAAGAACCCAACATTTGTCTCAAGATGTCAGAGGAAAAATAACCTCCATTTTGCATCATTTATATTAGTGTTTTGATTATTTTTTTGTGAAACAAAAGATATTCTTTACAGTTATATAAATTCCTATAAAGATATTAGGTTACTTTACCTGGTATTATAATTGATTCATCCACCAGAGGTTGCAATAGGGCTTTCTGCAGATGAAAAACAATGGGAAATAGCAAGTCTGGGCAGAATATGAGAAAGCTAGCCATTCATCTGTTATCTGTTATATATCTGTCTATACAGATTCATATATAGAACAGATCAACTAATAATTAAAAATCAAGTGACAACTCCCTTAGATATTAGATTTGCCTTAATCTAAAACTGTATGGAAAATGAATTAGCAAAAAAAAAATCACCACATACTTAAGATCCATTTCAGATACCATTTCTTTTATGGCCAAGCCTGACTTCCTAAAAGTCCTTTTACATTTTTCACCGCTCTTTTGAATTACCAAAGCTGTAATTTTTATACGAGCAACATTTTGTCTCACCAGTAATTTCTGGCCCCTGTGGTCTGAATGTGTGAGACATTTTTTGCACCATGAGGACAGGAGAGTATTTTCAGAGTACCCTGGGAAGACACATTTAAAAGAAGTCCATTTTTATTTCTTCTCATGTAAAGTATTTGTGAATAAATAAACATGCATTTGCTAAAAAGAAAATCAAGAATTTGGTCCCAGCCCACACTCTCAAGTCATTTCTTTTTTGTGAATTATCATACAGATTGAGTTGTTGGTATCAAAGCCTATTTGAATATTTTTTGATAAAAAGCTCACATCCAATTCAATAGGAGATATGAGATATGTTTTGTGCTTAATAGCGTTTCTTTTTAAAAGTACAACTGTAATGAGCAGTGGAATGAGAAGACAGAAGAAAAAAGCTATCAAGTATTACAACAACCAGACACAAATTACTTTAATCAAAAATACTGCTACAGAAAAAGAAGAAATCTAAGACCGGAAGCATTAAGTTTATGCATGTATACAATAACACTTTTGCAAAGCTCCCAAAGGCATAGGGCTTACTACTTTCAAAAAGTACCCACTACTAAGGTGACAGAGGTCTTGTCCCTTGAGCCTCCTTAAAGAAACAACAACTGTTCGGTAGCAGTGTAACAGATGTTAAAAAGAATCATTAGCAATCTAATGTTTTTCTGAGCAGATGTCCCACTTCTGCTGTGGCTAACTTTGGGGGGAGTGAAGTGGGATGCAGTGAGAATGGGGAAAAGGATGGAAAGTTGAAAGGAATCGATAATAAGTAGATCTTCATGAGAATTACTCATCTAATTATATCAAAAGGAGGATTGAGGTGCTGTGTTTTGTAATCACTGCTGTTGATGAAGAATGAAGATAAATAAGCCAAGGGAAGAATTAAACTCACTTTGTTCCACTGACTTGCTGCATAGCTTTGGATCAATGAGAAGAGACAAGCAGTATTATAGAGAAATTTAATGTTAAAGTTGCAGTCGTGCACTTTTCAATAGATATCAATAAGGAATCAGAGGCTAAAAAAGAATCAGTGGAAAGAATGAAAATGAGGGAAAACAGTTCACCTACAAGATGAGCCTATGAATGGAATGAGAGAAGTTACTAGATTAGGTGACTGTGGTAGTTAACTTTATTTCCTTAGGTGCAAAGATAGGAAGATTTTTTTTTTTTCTCTCTGAAATACTTGAACTGGAAAGAGTTCTCTGTGTAGAGAAATTGTCCTCAACCAAGTCTCTCCTTATTTTGAAATTTGCTTTCTTCCTAACAAAGAATGTAGATATATGTTAATTCTTTATCTGAGCCTTCAAAGGATCATTCTTTAAGTGTTTAAGAGTAAAGGGGAAGAGATACTAGATGAGTACAATCTTTCTTATAATTTTATCTTTCAAATGAGTAAGCAAAATAATTATAGGCTGCAGTAAACTCACAGTCATTAATAAAACAGAAAACTCAGTGAAAACAGGAATTATGCATTTGATATACTTTATACATCATGGAATGCATTTAATAACAGTTTGACTTTGTCCATACATAACCAGACTGCTCATTCAATCATTTTAACAAAAGATTTTACAAGACAAAATTATATAGCAGCAACAGAAATTACTTCCAGGATTAAACAGACATTTTAATACATTAAAACTGTGAATTTATGTTGCATTTGAAGAACCTAAAAGACAGGTTCTGGTTCTGTAACATAAATTCATATTTAGTAAGTTATATGCTGCCATTTAACTTTTTTGTCTAAATAATATGAGGAATGAGGACAGAGAACCATGCTAACATCCGATTGAGGGAATGAGTGGTTTAAAACATCAATTTTAAGTGACAGATAACATTTCCTCATGCATTTATTCAACAAATACTTACTGGAAACCTATTCTACACCAAGCAGTGTGTTAGATGCTACAAATTACACAGATTAAGAAAAAGTTACTACACAAAAGTGGTTCACACTCTAATGAATGAGAAGCTTAGCCCCTAAATAAGATTACACCATGCATAAATTATGCGCTTGAGGATTAGTAAAGTCTGAGAATGCAATGCAAACCACATTTCTACTAGAGCCAGTGAGGAAGGACTCAAAGAGGAAATGAAGTTTCAGTTCTGCTAGTCAACTAAATATAATTAGTGGAATTGTGGAAAGTTCTTGTAAATCATCATAAATTATGTATCAATTTCATTAACACGTATCCACCAAACTCTTCAAAACATAATCTTTTAAAGCCAATTGGATCTTGCTTATCCTCAACATCAATGTCTCAAATAACATTATCCACAGTTTTTGAGAAGTATTGCAATACAAGAGAAGGAATGGTGGCATACACATATCATGCCCCTCAGCAGGCAAGATAACTTCATTGTTCACATTACGAAGTCCTAAGATTTGCAACTTCCCTATTTTTCCAATATTACCATCCATAACTTAGAAAGGATAATGCAAAACTACTGTTGCTCATCTAACATGGCATTACTTCTGAAACTGATATGTATATGTGTGTGTGTATGTATATGTATATATATATATATATACACACACATATATATATACATGTGTAATTAAAGAATAACACTCTAAAGAATAGTGCATTTAATAAGAACTGCTGGGAATTCCCTGGTGATTCAGTGGTAAAGAACCCACCTTGCAATGCAGGGGATGCCAGTTTTGACCCCAGGTCAGAGAACTAAGATCCCACATGCCCCAGAGCAACTAAGCCCATGCACCATAATCACTCAGCCCCCCACCACAACTAGAGAATCCATGTGCCAAAATGAAAGATCCCACATGACGGAACAAAGATCCTGCCTGACACAAGTAAGACCCACAGAGAAGCAAACACTCATGTAATATTTAGCATTTGTCAGGTATCTTTCTAAAGGTTTTACATAAATTAACTAATTTTACTCTCACAACAGTCCCATTAGCTGCTATTATTAGGTTGGTGCAAATGTAATTATGGTTTTGGACCATGAACATTTTTTTTTTCATTGACAGTGGTTATTTTTATTTTATTTATTTTTTTTCATTTATTTTTATTAGTTGGAGGCTAATTACTTTACAAATGAACTTTAAATCATTGTAACTAGGCTCAAACACATCTTTAGTCATCAAAATAGAAACCATTGCAATCAACACATTTTTGCCAAGAACAAATAAGTTTGCTTATTCCTGTGCATAAAAATCTGTGTTTTGGGATTCAATGAATTCTTGCAATGCATTTTCTGCAGCCTGTTGGCTGGGGAAGCATTTTCCCCGTGAAATGTTGTCGAGATGCTTGAATAAGTGGCAGTTAGTCAGTAAAAGGTCAGGTGAATATGGTGGATGAGGCAAAACTTTGTAGCCTAATTCGTTCAACTTTTGAAGCACTGGTTGTTCAATGTGCAGTCAGGTGTTGTTATGGAGGAGAACAGGGCCCTTTCTGTTGACCAATGCCAGCTGCAGGCATCGCAGCTTTTGGTGCATCTCATTGATGTGCTGAGCACACTTCTCAGATGTAAAGATTTCACCAGGGTTCAGAAAGCTGTAGTGGATCAAATGGACAGCAGACCCCTAAACAGTGACCGTGACCTTTTTTTGGCCCAATTTGGCTTTGTGAAGTGCTTTCGAGCTTCTTCTTGGTCCAATCACTGAGCTGGTCATTGTTGATTGTCATATAAAATCCATTTTTTGTTGCATGTCACAATCAGATCAAGAAATTGTTCGCTGTTGTGTAGAATAAGAGAAGATGACACTTCAGATTGATGATTTTTTTGATTTGTGGTCAGTTCATGAGGCACCGCCTTTTTGAGCTTTTTCAACTTTCCAATTTGCTTCAAATGCCAAACAATTGTTATATGATAGACATTGAATTCTTTGGCAACTATTTGTGAATTTGTAAGAGGATGAGCTTCAATGATGGCTCTCAATTGTCCTTCTCAACTTCTGAAGGCTGGCCACTCCTCATCTTAAGACTCTCGTTTCCTTTGCAAAACTTGTTGAACCACCACTGCACTATATGTTCCTTAGCAGTTCCTGGGCCAAATGTGTTGTTGCTGATGGCCAGTGGAGCGAGTTGTCTCCACTGTTTTATGACACATTTTGCATTCAAATAAGAAAATCACGTGAATGTGCCTTTCATTTAATTTCATTTTCATAGTCTAAAATAAATATAAAGTAAACAGCAAGTGATAATTCAATAGCAAAAAGAATATAAAGCAAGAAATGCACATTAAAATGACATATAATATAACCACATTTAATTAGGATGTATTCCAGTATCAAATGGCAAAATTCAACAATTGCAAAAGCCACAATTACTTTTGCACCAACCTAAAATCTCCATAAGGGAGGTGGTTTTATTTGTCTAATGTCACATAGTTAATAGATGGTAGGATTATAAACACAACCTGGTTTCAAAGTCTGTGCTTTCAACAAATCCACTGTATCTCTCTGACTACAAGATACAGAAACAAAAGAGGAAAAGTCTTCCATTTCAGGTAAAGTAGAGGTTAGGAGGGAAAAAGGAGGGGCAAGAGGAAACCGTCATCCTATAAATTTAAGTCCTAGGATATCTCTTAATCATTATCATTATTTAAAAAATAAATACAGCAATGAAATATATGTGTAAATGAAGCTTGCTTTTAGAGATTTCAAGTTTCTTTTAGTTCACAAAAAGAAGAACGTATTAAAATAGAAGTTCTTTTAAAGTTAAAAATTTGTGGATAGGCCCTAAACACTGTTTCTGTTCTCTAATCACAATTTCTTGAAAAGAAACTTTGGATCTTGAGATGAAAAAAGATCTATTAGGTCATCTTGTCCATCTCACTGCCAGTAGAGAATTGCTTCTGACAGTAAAGAAGTTAACTTATTGACAGCACTCTTTAAGCAGCAATTTACCAGGTGAATCCCTAAAGGCAAGCATGACTTCCCTGGTTTATCTGTGCCTTCTTATCATCAGTAGAGTTAGGAGACCCATTCAATCTTCTCTGCTGGATGAGGAAAGGGAGAGGATTCTTGAAAATGTTTCTAAACTGTAGCAGATTAAACATATAGCTACTGCAGCAGATTAAACACATAGCTAATAGCACTCTGATAGTTTGATCAAGGATCAGTGCTCTTCCTTCATATTTAGGCTAGCATGTCCACACATTTGTGCATGTTTGTATAAGAGATATTTGACAATGAAATTGTACACTATCAAAATTTATTTTATAAATACATTAAAATCTGTTTAATAAACAGGAACATAAGTAATAAGCTAGCAAAGAAAATACAGGAAAGTGAATGACCCTTCAACACATTCTGAGTAAAGAAATCTCATTCCAGACAGTGGATTTTAACTAACTTCTTAGTTTTTTAGAATGAGATACTTAAAAGGTAAGAAATTTACCCAGGTTCCTTCTTTCAGTTCAGTGTTGGTGCTGCTGTCATCACTTAATCTATGCAAATTCTATAGGATTATTTTATACAATGTAGTTTTAAAGAAGGATGTGTGTTATGAACTGTTCAACTAATATTAGTCTCCTTAAATTTCATGGCATTTAAAAAAGGAAACACACACACAGATAAAAAAATAAAAAAGGACAGTACCTCAGTCCTCTGACTGGATGGCCTAATCTCAGTATCACTGCTTAGCTATGTCTGGTTTTAACTCTCACTCACTCACTCCTCTTGAGAAGTTGTATTAACAAAAGAGCCAATAGTCTATATAAGGGAACAAACAGCCATCCATCTATCATCAGTTCAGTTCAGTTCAGTCGCTCAGCCATGTCCGACTCTTTGTGACTCCATGGACCACAGGACGCCAGGCCTCCCTGTCCATCACCAACTCTTGGAGTCCACCCAAACTCATGTCCATTGAGTCGGTGATGCCATCCAACTATCTCATCCTCTGTCGTTCCCTTCTCCTCCTGCCCTCAATCTTCCCCATCATCACAGTCTTTTCAAATGAGTCAGCTCTTCACATCAGGTGGCCAAAGTATTGGAGTTTCAGCTTTAACATTAGTCCTTCCAGTGAACACCCAGGACTGATCTCCTGTAGGGTGGACTGGTTGGATCTCCTTGCAGTCCAAGGGATTCTCAAGAGTCTTCTCCAATACCACAGTTCAAAAGCATCAATTCTTCAGCGCTCAGCTTTCTTCACAGTCCAGCTCTCACATCCATACATGACTACTGGAAAAACCATAGCCTTGACTAGATGGACCTTTGTTGGCAAAGTAATGTTTTTTTAATATGCTGTCTAGGTTGGTCGTAACTTTTCCTCCAAGGAGTAAGCATCTTTTAATTTCATGGCTGTGGTCACCATTTATCTTATGAACTGCCAAAAGGGCTTCTTGCTTCAAAATATATTCTACTCCTGCCTGATTTTGAACTCATGCATTATATCTAGATATTGCCAATAAGTGCAAATGTTATACATTAATCCCATATTCTCTATTATGGTAGACTCCCAGACAGCTGTGTAACATGAGCAGAGAACAAAAGAATCTCAGCTACAAGGGAAGGGAGATGGAACAAAAGGAAGGTAATGGGCGAAGGGTTCTTCTGAAAAGTCACAGTTCAGAGGATAGAGAGGAATGATGAGTGGGTGAGAAAGAAGAAATGAGTATTAAGAAGAAAACTAGGCAAAAAAATTACTTGTATTTTATAAGCAAATCCATGGGGTCACAAAGAGTCAGACACGACTGAGCGACTGAACTGAACTGATAAGCAAATTTGTAAATCTGCTTGTAAAATATTTGACATGAATGCCAGGAAGTGAAGCCATAAGATGATGGTCCTTGCCTACTGAGGTTATAGCCAAGGTTATGACTCTTTGGTTTTTAGATTTAAAATACTCAAGAACTTTGAATAAGACTACAGTGAGACTTCAACTTGGGATATTTCCTTCTCTCCATGCCTTCATTTAGCACTGGGTTACTGGATTGGGACTGTACCTGACTTCACTTTAAATTGCTCTTTCATGATATTATAAACATATAGTCTAATCGCACTTATTAACAGCTTCATGCACTTGTGACATTTTTTCAGAAATTGGGTAAAGGTTTTTACATCATTAAAATGTTTGTTTCCCAGATGTTATTTCCCCATATCTCCAGAGGTTATTGTAATAGCAATCATCATCATCATCTTTCTGTAGTTTCTGGACTACTGGTCTAAAGCAGAAGGAAAGAGAAAGGGAGATAAGTTACAAAGGCATTTCGGATATCAGTATTTGCTACCATTCATAATTTGGGAATGATCTAGAAAGGAGGGAGCAAAGATGATACCAATTTTCCTGTTTTAGGTGAAGTCAATATCAGTAAGAGAACAACTGAAGGAAAAGGAGATAAAAAGTTTTTAATATCATTTTGTATATGGTGAGTATGTGGTTCCTATGATCTAGATATAGATTTCTTGTTAATATTTTACGATGGTGCTGAAAAAAGAAGGTACAAATTTAGGACTCACTAGCATATAGGAAAACATTAGAGATGTATGAGGTATAAGGTAGTGTATAATAAACCATTACATTATAAATATTTCAGATCAAGTTTTATTAGTAAGCATTCAGTTTCAAGGGAAGAACACATAGAGGCTATATTTGGCAATTTCAGTAACTGGAAGGTTTTTATAATTTTTATTTTTAAAAATATTACCTATAATTCCTTTTAAAAGTCACACATTCAGTAAAACTTCTTCCAGTGTTTACGATGCAAAAAGGGAAAATCACAGTCATGTTACTTATGCTGTTTTTGTGACTAATGGGACTTGGTGTATCTTTTTCACTTGGAAGAGTGACAGGACATGCCACTGTGCTTTATTTACAATCACTGAAAATTCATATTTGCCAAGTCAGTTTGCAAAAACACCATGGGTGAGTTCTCCATGGGACAAACTGAACATGGGGAAGGAAAACTGTGTATGTATTGAGGTGTGTGTGTGTGTGTGTGTGTGTGTGTGTGTGTGCTCACCCATAATATCTTCTAGGTTAAACATGGAAGAATGTTAAAGTCCTCATTGGTCAGTAATCTTCTTGAATGAGACATAAACTGACAACAGACAACTGGTATGGCTTATTTTGTTCATCTTGTTCCAATCTCCACACCTGGATTAATAGGTTTTTTAGCATTATTAAAAACCTGCTTGATTAGTTCATGGAAGAAAGTAAAAAGTTGTGCCCTGTAGTATAACTGCTTAAAAAGTGTGTGAATACAGAAATCCCTTGCGTTCCTATACACTAACAATGTAAAAACAGAAAGAGAAATTAAGGAAACAATACCATTCACCATTGCAACAAAAAGAATAAAATACTTAGGAGTACATCTACCTAAAGAAACAAAAGACCTATATATAGAAAACTATAAAACACAGATGAAAGAAATCAAAGAGGACACAAACAGATGGAGAAACATACCATGTTCATGGATTGGAAGAATCAATATTGTCAAAATGGCTATTCTACCCAAGCAATCTATGGATTCAATGCAATCCCTATCAAGCTACCAATGGTATTTTTCACAGAACTAGAACAAATAATTTCACAATTTGTATGGAAATACAAAAAAACCTCGAATAGCCAAAGTAATCTTGAGAAAGAAGAATGGAACTGGAGGAATCCACCTGCCTGACTTCAGACTCTACTACAAAGCCACAGTCATCAAGACAGTGTGGTACTGGCGCAAAGACAGAAATATAGACCAGTGGAACAGAATAGAAAGCCCAGAGATAAATTCACGAACCTATGGACAGCTTATCTTTGACAAAGAAGGCAAGGATATACAATGGAAAAAAGACAACCTCTTCAACAAGTGGTGCTGGGAAAACTGGTCAACCACTTGTAAAAGAATGAAAATAGAACACTTTCTAACACCATACACAAAAATAAACTCAAAATGGATTAAAGATCTAAATGTAAGACCAGAAACTATAAAACTCCTAGAGGAGAACATAGGCAAAACCCTCTCTGACATAAATCACAGCAGGATCCTCTATGACCCACCTCCCAGAATATTGGAAATAAAAGCAAAACTAAACAAATGGGACCTAATGAAACTTAAAAGCTTTTGCACTGCAAAGGAAACTGTAAGTAAGGTGAAAAGACAGCCCTCAGATTGGGAGAAAATAATAGCACAAAGGATTAATCTCAAAAATATACAAGCAGCTCCTGCAGCTCAATTCCAGAAAAATAAACAACCCAATCAAAAAATGGGCCAAAGAACTAAACAGACATTTCTCCAAAGAAGACATACAGATGGCTAACAAACACATGAAAAGATGCTCAACATCACTCATTATCAGAGAAATGCAAATCAAAACCACAATGAGGTACCATTACATGCCAGTCAGGATGGCTGCTATCCAAAAGTCTACAAGCAATAAATGCTGGAGAGGGTGTGGAGAAAAGGGAACCCTCTTACACTGTTGGTGGGAATGCAAACTAGTACAGCCACTATGGAGAACAGTGTGGAGATTCCTTAAAAAACTGGAAATAGAACTGCCATATGACCCAGCAATCCCACTTCTGGGCATACACACTGAGGAAACCAGATCTGAAAGAGACATGTGCACCCCAGTGTTCATCGCAGCACTGTTTATAATAGCCAGGACATGGAAGCAACCTAGATGCCCATCAGCAGATGAGTGAATAAGGAAGCTGTGGTACATATACACCATGGAATATTACTCAGCCATTAAAAAGAATTCATTTGAATCAATTCTAATGAGATCAATGAAACTGGAGCCCATTATACAGAGTGAAGTAAGCCAGAAAGATAAAGATCATTACAGCATACTAACACATATATATGGAATTTAGAAAGATGGTAACGATAAACCTATATGCAAAACAGAAAAAGAGACACAGATGTACAGAACAGACTTTTGGACTCTGTGGGAGAAGGCGAGGGTGGGATGTTTCGAGAGAACAGCATGTATATTATCTATGGTGAAACAGACCACCAGCCCAGGTGGGATGCATGAGACAGGTGCTCGGGCCTGGTGCACTGGGAGGACCCAGGGGAATCGGGTGGGGGGGGGGGGAAGTGGGAGGGGGGATTGGGATGGGGAATACATGTAACTCCATGACTGATTCATGTCAATGTATGACAAAACCCACTGCAATGTTGCAAAGTAATTAGCCTCCAACTAATAAAAATAATTGAAAAAAAAAAAGTGTGTGAATAGAATTAAAGTTGGACATCTTAAACCAGTGCTTCAACCTTCATACTGTAATATCACTAAAACGAAGGAAATGACATTTCACACATTCACAGTTAGGCAAGCATTAGATCTGTATTTTAAGTTGTCAATCAAATGAAAGAGCTTTCTAATAATTCAGTATTTTCCATATTGAGTTCCTTCTCCTCCTTAAAGCAGACTTTTTAAAATATTAACTTTTGTAAATCCTAACATGTACACCTGACATATTAAATGTGAGCACATCATTTATGTTCCAGCTAACTTGCATATACCTAACAACAACCCAGGAAATGTCTATATCTATCCACTTCCTTTAAAAGCGAAAGAAAAATACATATTTTAAGATGTATCTATTTCTCATCATTTTTATAGATGTAAAAATGAGACTATACACTCAAGCCAATAATTTAAGATGCTGTACAAAATAATTACCCAAGCTAAAACATTTTTATAAAATTCTATTTGGTCAATTTGCAAATACTATGAGAGTGAAAGTCAACTGTATTAAATTTTGTACTTGTGTTGTAATTGGCAAATATACATTAATAATAATTAATCATAATCTAAAAACCCAGTTATCAAAGCTGTTGATAATCAACTGAATTTGAATATCTGGAATGTTTGAGGTTCACTAGCACATTTCATATTTGATTGAAGAGAACTTCTTATGTGTAACCCTGGACATTATGAGTATACAGACTGTAAACTACTTATCTTAAAAAAAAAAAAGAAACATGTATTGTCTTTCTCCTTACTGATTAATCTGACTGTGTGGAAGAGGTAAAATTTTTTTTCCATAGTCTTTATCCATGCACTTTTGTGATATAGATATTTTTTAAAGCAGATCATTTTTATATTTATTTCTTTCTACAAGGTGGGGCTTGCTTCATAAGAGTCATTTTTGTCACTGAGCAAATGTGTACCAGTGAATCCAATATGGAGTGTAAAGAAGAGCACAAAAGGGAGAGAATATAAAGCATATCTGTGTGGAGGAGAGGACAATCAATTAGATTCATTATCTGCTCTACATTCCAGTCACTTCTTTAAAAGAAAAGAAGTACATAATACCATGGCAACAGTTAGACCTGCAGTCTGTTATGCTATATAATCATTAAGAGGTCTTCAGCCTCCCCTGAATAGATATGAAAAAAATTCACAGTGGTTGTACAAACTCCCTACATTTATGCTGATTAAATGACAAGTTTGTAATTTACAGGTGTCTTATTGCCATGGGAATGCAATCATACAATTCCATTTTAGAATTCAAGGGCTTTTGAAACATGCTGCATGATTGTTAGCCGGGCTGCAAGCTAAGATTAAATTCAAAGGGTGGCATGTAGATTTTAGAACATGGTGTTGACATTTACTGGCCAATCACATTTTGCAGCACTCCTGCATGACGGCAGATGTTGACCTTTCAAGCTTTCCCTATCTGCCTTCACGCATTACCTGCAGAAATTAACATAACTCTGCTTCCTGCTCTATGCTGCTATTAATGTCATCTGGGAATTGAGATTCATGAATTCAGTTATTACCCAGGCTTGAGACCCGTTTTATACTCTAAGCACAGAACTAACAGCTCCTGGGAGCTGATATTTTTGGCTGTTGCTTCAGCTACCTTTGTGGTTGAGGGATAGCTGGAAGCTATGGAGTAAAAAATGTCATAGGGAACAGAGGAGAAACAGGCAGAGGAGGACAGTTTCAAGGAGAAAGCTAAGGGCCATAATTGCAAATATATGGGATAGGAGAGCTTAAAACACGAAAAGGCTACATTTTAAGTAAGTCAAATAATGGCGTGTTTCACTTCTCTTGTTAACCGAACCATGAAAATGATATCCCTTCGAGTCTGCGTGCAGTGAGCTTCAGGGTTTACTTCACAATGCCTCAGGCCTCTATTATAGATGATTTAGGAGAGAAACAATCTGAGGTAAAGATGTCATAGGTAGCTCTTAGGACTTCTGTGCATAACTGTGAGCCAAATTCTGTACTGTCTCCTTTTAAATAAAAGCCCTATAATTCTCTGTTGTCTTCTCAGGTGTTTTCTTTGTTCATTTGTTTTTCCTCAGCTCTACTTCCTAAATATTTTGAGGGGACTATTAAACAGGGAAATAAAATTCTGGCATATTTTATTTTCTGGGACAGGAATTAGCGCCTCTTGTAAGTCCAGTTAACCTAGCATTACAATAAATCACAGCTCTAGAAATTGGTAGACAAAATTATGACATTATCAAAATTTACAGACTGTAAAGGAAGATTCTGAATTTTGCTTAACCTTTTCTTCAGGTTAGCCGTATGGATTTAGTAAATTTCCTGCCGTTCTGTCTTTTAAAGTCCTTGGAGAGCATCCATGAAATATCTTAGTCACGGTTCTGTGAATCTAGTCTTTTGAGATACAAGCAGATGCATTTATCTCAAATAGGAATTGATTAACAGAGCTCAAGATGTCACCAATGAGATATGCATATATAGGCTACTTCAATGGCATTGCTCTGACTTGCCCCCCAGCAAACATTCTGCACTGATTTGCATGTTTCAGCCACGGTGAATTTTCCAGCAGTTTCTCTGAAACCAGCACCTCTTACCGCATATATGAAATATACAAGCAGCATGATTTGAAGGGCCGAGACCCACCCTTAAAAAAACCATCTTTCCAACTTAACTCTGCTCTGTTTGAAGATTTGATGTTTTGAAATTAATTTATATGTATGAATGAGTTGTTTAATACAAAGAAATGCTCTTGGGATAAGTGATAACAATGTTACCAGTATTTTCCTATGAATAAATTGGCCTGGTTTCTTTCTTGAGAGGAAGAACCAGTGAAGATATATGTGTGTGTGTGTGTATATATATATATATATATATATATGTATATTTATATATATATATATCTCCAAAGATACATATCCACATGTCAGATGGACATCTCTTAATGAATATCCCATAAGCACCCAAATTAAGAATTTCCAAACCTGAACTAGACCTTCAGCCTGCAACCACTGAATTAATTCTTCTTATAACAGAGAATGTGAGGTACACTTTCATCTTTGTTATGCATTATTACACCATTTGGATTTTAACCTGAGAGGAATTGAGGACTGTAAATAGGGGAGTCACATGATAAAATCAACTTAAAAAAAATCATTCTGAGTTACAGGATGAAGAATTGGATGGAGATGGGCTGAGCTTGAGAACACTACATGGAAGGGAGGGACATCTGGGTTGTTAGTGTGGGTTGTTAGTATACTAAAGATTTTTTTTTAAACAACATTGAGTGGTGATCACGAGAGGTATCCAGGCTTGAGAATTCTTAAAGAAATCTGAATAGAAATGTACAGTATATATAAAGGGTGATATGGGTGCAGGAAGAGTCAGAAATGACTTTCTAGTCTTTGCTTCTAAAATGCAGTTAACTGCTGGTATTTATCATGAAGAGGACATATAGCAAAAAAGGTTTGGGGGAAATGTGCTGACTTCATTTTTAGACATGCAATTTTAAAATCCCGTAAGCTAACCAGCTGGACCTATTTCTTTCAGCTTCTGTAGCCACATATGTGTTTTTCACAAAATACCACATAAAATGGAATCTCTAGCATTCTTTTTGTTCCTGATCCATATTTAAATATACTTATTCCAGGGCCTTCTAGAGGAAAGCCAATGTGGCAAACAAGAAAGGTTTGGTTCAAACTAGCTAGGCCCAAGTGCCTGCTCTGTCTTTTGCTTACTGGATGATCTTGGATGAAAAAACTTTGCATTTAAATTTCTTTATTTTTAAAATGAAGCTGTTAGAACCCACATTGGCATACAATAAACACTCAAATGTGGTAATTTCTATTTTTTAATACTCATTTTATATTTAGTCATTTTTTTTTTGTCTTGCGGTTACAATTTTTTTCCTATTTTTTCACTAAGTAATACTGAGGATAGAGATAACATAATTTTATAAGAGAGTAAAAAGATATTCTTACAATTTATGAATATTGACTAATTTTTGATAAAGGCAAAATTGGCAATTCACTTTTAGAAGCTTCCAAAATATTTCTTCAAATGAAAATGAAACTCTCTTTGCTTCTCTAGACCCCTTAATCAAGATTGTCTTGCAAGAGAACCTGAGTTTGGAAAGCAAACAATAAAGCATATCTATATTAAGGCAGAGCTTTAGATAGGTCAGTGTTTCCTTGGATAAGCAACAGCTAGGTTTGCATGATCTATATTTAGAGTGTAATATTATTAAGAAGCATCTATGAACAAAAGCCCAAAGAGAGAAACGTCATAAAAATAAAGTTCTTGAGTTAAATTTTCAAAGGTGAGTTAATTTTTGGAAATGAATTTCCAAAATGTCTCATATATACAAGTGTTGAATATGTCAAAAATAATTTATATGTAACAAATATTTATTCAGTGTCTGTTACATGCCAGGTGGTGGAGAAGGTAAATTCCATTCATTCTTCCCACATTTTTTTCATTTTTCAGCAGAAGACACGTTTCACACTTCCATTCTCTTTCACATGCTTCTTATAATATTTACTCAAAACCTGATCTCTAAGATGAGCCATGTTTAACTTTGCCTTAAATATCAAAGCATATCTGCAGTTTTTCTGCTGGGCTTTGTGTCCCCCATAGAGCCAGCTCACTTGGGCAGAACCTGACCATATCCTATCCTTTTCTTCTTTGTTCCCTGCCATTCACCCACAACAGAGTTAAGAGGTGATGCCAGAGTTTGCTTAGATGACTTGGCTATATATTCTTTGTCAGAGGAAGGGGAAAAGGAAAGCAAAGAAATCCCCATTCAGGGCTTCTGTGGTGGTCCAGTGGTTAAGAATCTGCCTTGCAATGCAAGGGACACTGGTTCAATCCCTGGTCCTGGAAGATCCCACATGCTGTGGGGCAACTAAGCCCGTGCGCTATAACTACTGAACCTGAGCTCTGGAGCCCCTGAGCCACAACTACTGAAGCCTAGAGTCCATGCTCAGCAACAAGGCAAGCCACCACAATAAGCCCACACATGGCAACTAGAGAATATCCTCCTACTCTCCGCAACTAGATAAAATCCACATGCAGCAATGAAGACCCAGTGCAGCCAAAAATAAAACAAATACATAAATAGAAATTAAGATAATAATATTAAAAAATAAATCCCCATTCCAACTTTAGGTAAACTCTGCATTAGGAAGGATTGAATAATTTCCCAGTACTTATGAAATGGCATTTTGCTTCCATTTGAATATTGTTTATTTGAAAATATCTTTCTCAGTAGGGAACTCCAAAAATAAAATGGCTGAGTGGTAAGGTCATGAAACTTTTATCCACTCTATTCTATTAGGTGTTAGATGGAGACATCCAGGTATAGTTAGGAAGAGAATGAGAGCTTATTCACAAATTTGCCTACATTTTTGTCTGGAAATTACAGAGAACCACACATAAAAAGTGGAAAAAAAATACAAAATATTTTCTCAATAAAAGTATGTGAGGAAACCTACTCTTTAATATAAATGTAAGTGTGGTCAAAACCAGCTAAGTCCAGGACAAATGATGTGGGCAGGCACACTTGCATGGTAGTTTGCTTGAAAGATCAGGGTGTGTGTAGGGGCTTAAGGTTGATAGCAAATATGCTCTTCTGGAAAATATTTAATTTGTGACCCTCAAATATTGTTGAGTCAAATTGAATAAACAGGGTTCAATCCCTGAAGAAATAAAAGAGAAAGAAGAGGTAGTAAGAGTCTGGGGCCAAAGGTTTAACTTATGGTAGAAAGAACACTTTGAAATGAAGGGAACACTTGGAAAATAGAGACTATCTCCTTAGCTGGGCCAAGGCTTGAGGTAACTTAAGAATGGAAGATTCTCCATCCAATCAGATCCTGAATGAGAAGTAAAGGTCACATGGTCACACAGAACAGCCATCCTTTAAGAAAGAACTGTCCTTATAAGAAAAGAATTGGGCATCCCTAAACAGAGAAGCCTGACAGAGTTGACCCTTCACCCTTCCAAAGACATCTTATGAATATGTGACCCAGGGAGATGCAATTATTTCAAATAGAGGTGACAAAAAGTATAACTATAGTATTTCTTAAAAAATATATTATAAAAAAATGAAAATAATAGCATCCATGCACCAATGAATAAAAGCAAAACTTACTTAAAGACTATTTTAAGATACACGTGTGCATACTCAGTCACGTCTGACTCTGCAACGCTATGGACTGTAGCCCACTTGGCTCCTTTCTCCATGGAATTTTCCAGGCAAGAATACTGGAGTGGGTTGCCATTTCCTACTCCAAGAAATCTTTCTGACACAGGGATTGAACCTGGGTCCCCTGCATTGCAGGAGGATTCTTTACCACTTGAGCCTTGGGGGAAGCGCAATTTTATATGAAAGGCATTTAAAAATTACAGGCCAACTGTTTCAACATGACTTTAAATATATCTATATATTATTTATTTATTTAATATTAAATATTCAATTAATGTATTAATATTTTATTTAATTAATAAATATTAATTTTATTTAATATTTAATTTAAAATCAATTTATTTAATATTCATTTATTATGTATATATTGTACATGTACACACACACACTCTCAATATGTCCCCTACATGTGAACATTCAAGGTGCAAACTTTCAAAGATGGGACTGTGTATTTACATATCCAATCACACAGATAACTTCACATGTCTGGCATACACTATCATGTGTGTGCATGCTATACAAGTGGGTTGTATTTTTGTGTACTTAACTTCACAGTACTGAATACTAGAGTGGGATGCCATTTCCTTCTTCAGGGGATCTTCCCAACCCAGGGATTGGACCCTCATCACCTCTCCTGTATTGGCAGGAGGAGTCTTTACCACTGAGCCACCAGGGAAGCCCAAAGTACAGTGTACAATACTTTATTTCAAGCCCAGATGTTCAGAAGCAAGCATAAAAGCAGCAAACCTGGATGTCCAGAAGCAAGGATAAAACTTGGTACTGCCAAGAAGTGCCAAATGCCAAGAAGGATAAAGAGAGACAAGAGGAAGAGGAAGTAACTGAAGAACTGAAGAAACTCCTGCTGTTGGAAATGGCAAGGAAATTTTCCTTATTTGAGGAGGCACTGTTAGTTTTTGAGGCAGAGAACCCAAATGTAGAACGGTACACAAAGGTTGCAGCAGCTGTTCAGAATTCAACCCAGTGCTACCATGTCATCTACGACACAAAAAAGAGCTACAACCGAGGTATCACAGGATTGTTTTGTGAAGAGGGTAGATAGAAGGGAGTCCAGCAAGGAACCAAAACCTGTATCTTTAACATCAGTTCAATTCAGTTCAATCGCTCACTCCTGTCTGGCTCTTTGCAACCCCATGGACTGTAGCACACCAGGCCTCCCTGCCCATTACCAATTCCCAGAGCTTGCTCAAACTCATGTCCATTGAGTCAGCGACACCATCCAACCATCTTATCCTCTGTTCTCCTCTTCTCCTCCCACCTTCAATCTTTCCCAGCATCAGTTCAGTTCAGTTCAGTTGCTCAGTTGTGTCCGACTCTTTGCGACCCCATGAACAACAGTACGCCAGGCCTCCCTGTCCATCACCAACTCCTGGAGTCCACCCAAACCCATGTCCATTGTATCAGTGATGCCATCCAAACATCTCATCCTCTGTCGTCCCCTTTTCCTCCTACCCTCAATCTTTCCCAGCATCAGGTCTTTTCAAATGAGTCAGTTGTCCACATCAGGTGGCAAAGTATTGGAGCTTCAGCCTCATCATCAGTCCTTCAAATGAATATTCATGACTGATTTCCTTTAGGATTGACTGGATTTAGGATTTAGGATTGATCTCTTTGCAGTCCAAGTGACTCTCAAGAGTCTTCTCCAACACCACAGTTCAAAAGCATCAATTGTTCAGTGCTCAGCTTTCTTTATAGTCCAACTTTATAGTCCAACTCTCACATCCATACATAACTACTGGAAAAACCATAGCTTTGACTAGATGGACCTTTGCTGGCAAAGTAATGTCTCTGCTTTTTAATATGCCGTCTAGGTTTGTCACAGCTTTTCTCCCAAGGAGCAAGTCTTTTAACTTCATGGCCATAGAATCTGCCTGCAATGCAGGAGATTTTTCTTGGGCTCCAAAATCATCAGTATCAGGAGAGAGTAAAATTGCAGCTTGCCCTCCGTCTCCTATTGCTGATGATCCTTCAGCTCTATCATTTCTCACCTCCTCTCCTTCCTTGAGTCAGTAACTCTTCTTGCCAGGCCCTGTATCCCTGTATCCTAAGCTGTTGTCGTATTACTGTATTACTGTATTTTTCAAGGTACTATGCATGTGTTAGTTGCTCAGCCATGTCCGACTCTTTGCAGCCCCATTGACTGTAGCCCACTAGGCTCCTCTGTCCATGGGATTCTCCAGGTAAGAATTTTGGAGTGGGTAGCCATTCCTTTCTCCAGAGGATCTTCCCAACCCAGGGATAAAAACCTGGTCTCCTGCATTTCAGGCAGATTCTTTATCATTTGAACTACAGGGAAGTCCCTTTAAGGTACTATACTATATGACTAAAAATGTTTTATTTTTTGTGTTTGTTTTTTATGTATTATTTGTGTGAAAAGTATTATAAATCTAATATAGTACAGTAATATATAGCTGATTTTGTTAGTTGGGTACCTAGGCTAACTTTGTTTGACTTACAAATAAATTGGACTTATGAACACACTCTCAGAATGGAACTCATTCATATGTATGGGACTTACAGTGTGTGAATATATTAATATATATAGACACACATGTGTATATGTGTGTCTATATATATATAGACACACAAACACATATACATACCTTAGTGAAATCATTACTAAGAAATAAGTTTTCAAAACAGAATTGTTAAGTATTCAGAGAAGATATGGCTAAATAGCAGAAAGAAGAAAATATTAAAATTTAGGAAATAATTCTAAAAAATAAAATTATAAAATTGCTTCAGAAATTGTCTAAATTAAAAGGGGCAAGATGGATAATTGACTTCTGAAACCATAGGAAAGAATGTGTACAGTAAAATTGAAAGGAAAATAATAAAATGAAACAAAAGAAGTGACATAAATAATTAGTGGTTAGGAAGAATATGAAATTCAGTACATAGAATACAATCAAAGAATATAGATCTTACAAATGGAATTCACAAAGCAGAAGTTAACACAGTGAAAATAGTGAAAGTAACATGGTGAAAATGACACATATAATTCAAACATTTCCTAAAAGAATGAATGTACATATTAAAAGGTCACAAAACATTAACCAATATGAAAAAATTCTCATAAATTTATTAGGCTGATAAAAAGAAAGAATCCCTTGGATAGCCAGAAAAATTTAAAAAAATTAATTAAAATTATCCTGATTTCAGATTTCTTCATAGCAGCATTTAATATTATAAGACAATGAAACAACATCCAAAAGATACTAATGAAAGAAAGAAAAGTTACAAAAAGGATTTCATAACTAGGCAATCTTTCCTTTAATATAGGCCACAGGCAAATAGTGCTAACCTTGAGAAAGTGGGATACGTATGACAAAATACAGTGCAAATACTATTCACTCTGCCAGGTGAATAATTATCCCATTAACATATGGAGAAAGAAATGGTAGGAAATTTATCTCATTTTAAGTAACTGATCATCTGTGGTGTAAATATACCAATGTATAATCTGCATATAATTAAATTGAAAATACAATTTAGAGGTGAAAAACAAGTGGTAAAATTTTAGGGATCTATAAGAGTAAACACTAGGAATAATTAGATTATTAGTGCTAAAACTACATGATAAAAGAGAGAGAGAGTTACAAAAGGATTCAAGCTAAATTTATTGTTGATGATGTTTAGTCAATAAGAATATAGTATTGCCTCAACATAATACAGGCTATATATGACAAACCCACAGTTAACATCATACTCAGCAGTGAAAATCTGAAAGCCTTTCCTCTAAGATCAGGAACAAGACAAGGATGCCCACTGTCACCACTTTTATTCAACACAGTGTTAGAAGTCATAGCTACAGCAATCCAAAAAGAAGTAAAAGGAATCCATATTGGAATAGAAGTAGTACAGGCTGTCACTGTTTATGGATAACATGATACTGGACATATAAAATCCTAAAGACTCTGCCAGAAAACTACTAGAGCTCATCAGTGAATCTGATAAAGTGTCAGAATACAAAATTAATACACAGACATCTGATTCATTTCTACACACTAGCAATGAAAGCTCAGAAAGAGAAATTAAGGAAACAACCCCATCTACTATAGCATCAAAAGAATAAAATGCCTAGGAATAAACCTACTTAAGGAGGCAAAAGACCTATACTCTGAAAACTAGAAGATGCTGATGAAAGAAATTGAATAAAACACAAACAGATGGAAAGATATACAGTGCCCTTGGATTGAAAGAATCAATATTGTCCAAAATGACTCTCCTACCCAAGGCAGAGTACAGGCTCAATACAATCCCTATCAATTTACCAATGGCATTTTTCACAGAACTAGAACAAAAAATTTAAAAACTTCTGAAAACACAAAGAACTCTGAATAGTCAAAGCAGTCTAGAGAAAGAAAAATGGAGCTGGAGGAATCAGGCTCTCTGACTTTAGTCCATACTACAAAGCTACCATAATCAAAACAAGATGGCACAGAAACAAAAACAGACACATAGATCAACAAAACAGGATAGAAAGCCCAGAAATAAATCCACAGCACCTATGGTCAACCTATGACAAAGTAGTAAGGATATAATATATAACAGAGAAAAGACAGTCTCTTCAATAAGTGGTGCTGGGAAAATTGGACGGCTACATGTAAAAGAATGAAACTAGAACATTCTCTAACACCATTTATAAAAATAAACTCAAAAGGATTAAAGACCTAAATGTAAGACTGGATACTATAAGACTCTTAGAGGAAAACAGGGAAAACACACTTTGATATAAATCCCAGTAGTATCTTTTTGCAACCAACTCCTAGAGTAATGAAAATAAAAACAAAAATAAACAAATGTGACTGAATTAAACTCAAAAGCTTTTGCATGGCAAAGGAAACCATAAACAAGACAAAACGATGACCTTCAGAATGGGAGAAAATCCTACAAGGGAATAATTTCCAAAATATACAAACAACTGATAAAGCTCAATATCTAAAAAAAAAAAAAACAAAACAAACTAATCAAAATATGGGTAGAAGATCTAAATAGATATCTCTCCAAAAAGACATCTATTAATAGATGGTTGAAAATGCATGAAAAGATGCTCAACATTGCTAATTATTAGAGAAATGCAAATCAAAACTACAGTGAGGTATCACTTCAAACTGGTCAGAATGGCCATTGTCAAAAAGACTACTAGTAATAAATATTGGAGAGGGTGTGGAGAAAAAGGAACCCTTTATATTGTTGGTGGGAATGAAAATTCATAGAATCACTATGATGAATAGCATGGAGGTTCCTTTAAAAACTAAGAAAAAGAGTTATCATATGATTCTGCAATGCCATTCCTGAGCTTATAGCTAGAGAAAAGATATCTACACCCCAATGTTCACTGCAGCACTATTTACGATAATAAAGATGTAGAAGCAACCTAAATCTCCATCAATAGATGAATGGATAAATAAGATGTGGTATAAATATAAATGTATATATATTTACAGTGGAATATTAGTCATAAAAAGTATGAACATTTGTAGCAACATGGATGGACCTAGAGATTATCATACTAAGTATGATATCATATAATATCACATATCATGTGACATTATATATCATATCATTACATGATATACATGATATTTGTCTTTGTCTAGCCTACATAGACAAAGACTAGACAAAGGTAAATATCATATACTATCACTTATATATGGAATATAAAAAGTGATACTAATGAATTTATATACAAAACAAAAACAGACCCACAGACACAGAAAACAAACTTACTGTTACCAAAGAGAAAAGGGGGGAGGGATAAATTAAGAATTCAGGATTAACAAATACACACTACCATATACAAAATAGATAACCAATAAGGACCTACTATAGAGCACAGGGACGTATACTCAGTACCTTGTAATAATCTATAAGAGAAAAGAATATATATATGGCTGAGTATGTGAATCATATATGTGTATATATATATATGGCTGTATACCTGAAACTAACACAACATTTTAAGCTAACTATACCTCAATTTAAAAATAAGAATACTGAATGACAGAAGAAAGAAGTGATCATGGGTATTATATATGGAAAAACACAGAAAACTAACAGAAAACAAAATATAACAGAGCTAAATTCAAGCATTATCTGTTATATAAATAAATATAAATGGGTTTAATTTATATTTGTGTTTAACTTACATAGTAAAAGATATGACTAAACTAAAAATCAAAATTTATCTCTGTGCCAAAGATGAATGACAAAAATAATGCAATTTATAAATGTTAAAAATTAAAAATATATACCTAGTAAATACAAATAAGGGCTTCCCTGATAGCTCAGTTGCTAAAGACTCCACCTGCAATGCAGGAGACCCCAGTTCAGTTCCTGGGTCAGGAAGATCCACTAGAGAAGGGACAGACTACCCACTCCAGTATTCTGGCCGGGAGAATTCCATGGACTGTATAGTCCTTGGGGTTGCAAAGAAATGGACACAAACGAGTGACTTTCACACACACACAAATGCAAATAAAAAATAAGTTGGGGCTGCAAGTAATAGTTATATGGAATAACTATTTAATAATATGTAATAATTATCCACATGTTAAATAATACAGCAGAAATACTAAGTTCCAAATATTTGATAAAAATATATAACCATTAGGTTGTGGGTGGAAACAAGCCTTTTCATTTACTGTGGACATGAATGTCAAATATCACATTCTTTATTGGAGATAATTTGGCAAAACTTTTTTTTAGGTAGCTAGGCATTTATGCTACAAGTATGTATTTACACATGAAATAACATTATTTATAATATTCACTGCTATATTTTTTATAATAGCAAGAGACTGGAAATAATTCAAGTATCTATCCATTTGGAACTGGTTTAATAACCCATGACACATGGGGAATTCTCTACATTGTCTAACTGAACATTGTCTAATATATAAGGTTAAGTGAAAAAAAGCAGGTTCAGAATGGTATTTATGTAGATGTGTGCTCAAACTACCGCACAGTTGCACTCATCTCACATGCCAGTAAAGTAATGCTCAAAATTCTCCAACAAAGTCTTCAGCATATGTGAACCGTGAAATTCCAGATGTTCAAGCTGGTTTTAAAAAGGCAGAGGAACCAGAAATCAAATTGCCAACATCCACTGGATCATGGAAAAAGTGAGAGAGTTCCAGAAAAACATCTATTTCTGCTTTATTGACTATGCCAAAGCCTTTGACTGTGTGGATCACAATAAACTGTGGAAAATTCTGAAAGAGATGGGAATACCGGACCACCTGACCTGCCTCTTGAGAAACCTATATGCAGGTTGGGAAGCAACAGTTAGAACTGGACATGGAACAATAGACTGGTTCCAAATAGGAAAAGGAGTACGTCAAGGCTGTATATTGTCACCCTGCTTATTTAACTTATATGCAGAGTACATCATGAGAAATGCTGGGCTGGAAGAAGCACAAGCTGGAATCAAGATTGCTGGGAGAAATATCAATAACCTCAGATATGCAGATGACACCACCCTTATGGCAGAAAGTGAAGAGGAACTAAAAAGCCTATTGATGAAAGTGAAAGAGAATGAAAACACTGACTTAAAGCTCAACATTCAGAAAACTAAGATCATGGCATCCAGTCCCATCACTTCATGGCAAATAGATGGGGAAACACTGGAAATAATGGCTGACTATATTTTTGGGGGCTACAAAATCACTGCAGATGGTGATTGCAGCCATGAAATTAAAAGACTCCTTGGAAGGAAAGTTATGACCAACCTAGGTAGCATATTAAAAAGCAGAGACATTACTTTGCCAACAAAGGTCTGTCTGGTCAAGGCTATGGTTTTTCCAGTGGTCATGTATGGATGTGAGAGCTGGACTGTGAAGAAAGCTGAGCGCCGAAAAATTGATGCTTTTGAACTGTGGTGTTGGAGAAGACTCTTGAGAGTCCCTTGGACTGCAAGGAGATCCACCCAGTCCATCCTAAAGGAGATCAGTCCTGGGTGTTCATTGGAAGGACTGAGGCTAAAGCTGAAACTCCAATACTTTGGCCACCTCATGCGAAGAGTTGATTCATTGGGAAAGACCCTGATGCTGGGAGGGATTGGGGGCAGGAGGAGAAAGGGACGACAGAGGATGAGATGGCTGGATGGCATCACCAACTCAATGGACATGAGTCTGAGTAAACTCCAGGAGTTGGTGATGGACAGGGAGGCCTGGCGTGCTGTGATTCATGGGGTCGCAAAGAGTCAGACATGACTGAGCGACTGAACTGAACTCATTTGTTTATGTGTGTGTGTGTGTGTGTGTACATATAATAAATATAAGGAAGAAGAGGACTAGAAATATATATTCATATATGCTCACATATGCTTTAAGAGGCTCCAGAAGGATGTATCCATAAACTAACAAAATGGGTATGAATGGAGGTGGAAAATAAGTGAGAAACAAATTGGATGGTGCAGGATGAGACTAAGACTTTGCAATATATACTGTTCTTATGTCATTGTGCTTTTTAAACCATATACCATATTACATATTTTGAAATTAATCTTAAAAAAGAAAGAGTTTACACAGTTTAGGGGGAATCAATGAAACATGTCCTCTGCTCTCAGATAGCATGGATGTAATTATGGAAAGAGGTGATTACAATTTTTATAAGACCTGGTAAAACAAAAGAACAAAGTGTTATGAGATTGCATAGGATGTGTAGTGTGATCTGGAAAGGATAATAAAAACATTCTTATAGGAAAATTAGCATTTGAGCAGGTCCAGCTTCATTGACACAAGACTTGTGTTATTATTCAGAAGAGACTTGCATTTGGTTTAATGTGTCATTTTTGCAATCTTGAAATTCTAAATTATTTTTTAATAAGCAATCCTATATTTTCATTTTGAACTGGGCACCACAAATTACGTAGCCAGTCCAGCACTGGAGACAGAATTTGGGATTAATGTTTCTTCATTGTTATTCTCCGAACACTAAGGTTTCTCAAAAAAACCTCTGGATTAATGGACAGGTGTGATATAAAGGAAAAACAAACATATGAAATATTATAATTCACATTTTTTGGTAACTCTGATTACCATGATTTACCTTTTAATGTCTGATTCCTACTTTTTAATCTGCCTTATCCCATTCTACACAATACTTACATAGTAAGATGTCATATTAATAAGTGACTATGAACAAAATTCCTAGAGGAAACTGTCACTCTAACAATGGCTATTAAAAACATGGGCTTCAAAATTTATATTCAGGTGAGACACAGGGACAACAATAGATTAGAGGGGGTGGGTCTCCTGGATTTCTTCACAAGTTCACTTGCCTGAGGCCAAGCCCATCTTCAAGTTTCCATCAGTTTAACTAAACTTTAGACAGGCTTCTTCCAGACTGTGGACCACTGACTTTCCTTTTCTTAGATAATTTACTTTAGAAAGGCTGAAATTACTAATATGATTTCTTTCTCTACTCCTTTGAGAGGTACATCTTTTTAAAAGCTTCTTGCCAGCCTTAAACCCAAATATGTCTTTCTCAAGGACCCCTTGGATTTCCCTTTGAAATACAAACATCAAGGAAGGCAGAGCCCCATTTCCCCATTTCTACTGGAAGACAGGAGCCTAACTTCTATGGGGTATCTTGTTCCAAGTTGTAAAACTTCTTTCTATTGTGAAGATATAAGGAAGTTTTCTTTTAAGTAAAGCCCATAGCCACACAGATGGCCTGTGATCCCCTGACACCAGCTCTTATAAACTCTCCAACTTTTTGTTTCAGTGGAATTGGGTTCAGACTGACTTCTGATATCTAAGCCCTGATGTCAACATGCTTGAGAAAAATCTTCCTCACCTCCTTAACTTTGTCCTTTGTCTCAGTGATTTTTTCTTTGACGTCAGCATTTTATAAATGTGAAGAAAATGTCTGTTGTCCATGTCAAGAGTGAAGTGCTGATAAAGATTATGATTCTGTAGAGGAAATGTGGAAATTGGGCAAAATCGTATCCCCATACCTGATAAATCATGTCTTTGAGGGCACTGGGGTTAAATGCTATTTTAATAGATTTCTATGCTAACAATTAAGTAAATATTTTATTAGTATTAACATTAGCATCCACAATGTTTATGATTCAAAGTAGACTGGATGTGAAATGAGATTAGAAACATTGTGTCAGCCTTGGATAGATGGCCCCTTTTCTGGTCCTTGCAGCCTTAAGATAGATCAATGAGTTTTGTTTCCTGGCCTTCTCTCTGCCAGCAGTTGCCTGGTGGTGATTTAGCTTTCTTTTTTGTGCTTGATGTGATGTCATATTTTTCTTAAGATCCTCTGCATCTCAGATGTGATATTTCAAAGCATTCGTTTTTCATGCAGTGCTTCTGTGGGTCCCTCCTCCATTTTAAAATGCTGAGTATTATCCTCGCTGCTCTGAAGAAATGGACCTCATATTTCAACACCTCATCTAATAGGATTTTTGTTTCTGCTCTGATGAAATGTGGCTTAGATATATTTATTTTCTATACTCCTCTGCTTGCTGGCAAAGTGCATACCAAGTAACGTGAATGCATTCTTTGTTTCTGAATTGAAGAGTGTTTACAAAGAAAAAAAAAAAAAAAGAGGGACTCTGTATGCAAATGAAATCTTTGGCACAGAGTTCCACCTAGTTAAACACCTAAATATGCCCCCTGCAGAAAATTAGGTGCTGAATTGTGCACCAATGTCCTTAAAGGCATTAATTAGACCTTTAATTTTATCATGTGGGAAATGCGCTCTAGTCAAGAAACACCTGGTGAAGACAAACATGAAAGGAAATAATCAAATTAAAGTGTCTTGATAAACAGCACCGAAATATTAAACAAAATGCACTGAGATTAAACAAACAGGAACTACAGACATAGAGGAAAAGGATAGAACACTCGTACATGGGTTGCTACCTTCAGAGATGAAATTAAAACGTGAATTGCATTTTAAAAATATATATCCCCAGAAAGGAAAAATTTTGCCCTGATTTTTAAAGCAAAAATCACCATGGACTCATTTGAAAAACATTAATACCTGGTATTGAATAGATTTTTGTGTATGCCTTTGTTTAAGTGGCCTTTTTAAAGAAAAATTTGCACAAGTATATGAATCATTCCTAGTGAACTTCACTGATATAGGAATTTAAGAATTCCTTCAAGACAAAAACATTCATGGTAAATTCAATGCTTCTAAATACAGTAACTATTCTGGATAGTAATAGTAAAATATTTTCTAATGATAGGCATATGCAAATACATCCCTATAAGTATACTACATATAACATATGTGTACATTACACAAACACATATATGTTTGTGTGCTCAGTTGCTCAGTCAGGTCTGACTCTGAGACTCCATGAACTGTAGTCCACTAGGTTCCTCTGTCCATGGAATTTTCCAGGCAAGAATACTGGAGAGGTTTGCCATTTCCTACTCCAGAGTATGTCTACATAATTATTAATGGCTTTTTGTTGAGGAAAGAGATCATATATCCACATGTTATTTGATAATCTAAGTTCCCCACCCCCTTCCCACCTACAAATCATTTGGAGAACATTGCTACTAAAGGTAGACACAGTTCCAATAACTGGGACTTTTTGAGTTACTTTCAACAGTTGTTAGTAAGGAAAGAACACAGGCATGAATCATCAAGTTCTCCCTCAGAACACACATTTAGAATTCTGAAATATATGGCCATCACATGTCCTAGAAAAACAGAATTCCTTTTTGAACTTAAGATGTGGTTTTGTTCATTTTTTAATTCATTTTCTGAACTTTCTTCATTCTTTCAGAAGCCATTATTCTTTTTGTAACTTTATCTAAAATAGTGATTTCAGAAAACTCTTAAAATGAGAGTACTACCGTAGCATTGCAGAACAAATAAATGTAGAAAGCAAAGTTAGTCAGAAAACTAACTTCTGATAGTTGTGTCATATTTAGTAAAGAGAAAAAATACTGCTAAAACAGTTAACAGTCAAGTTTTCTTCTTCTTTTTTTTTTTTTAAGGGTCAGATAGTAAATACTTAAGGCTGTGAAACAGACATCCAGCCCTAGGCCTGCTATTTACTAGCCTCAGTTCCATTGGGTCGGGGATGTGATGACCACAGATGAGGGGAAATCTAGTTTCTCAAGTGATTAATTACTTTGGTCAAGTTGCTTTCCTGAAGACAAATCTAGCAGAAATGGGCTAAAATCTAAAGGTACTGGATTTAGGACTAAACACAACTATAAATCTCTTATGAAAGAAGGCTGTAGCTTTGGTTTTTAACTGTAAATACACTGTCTTCCCTGACAAAACTTCCCTAACAAAGTTCAGTAGCCTTACATGACTCTGTTCCTTCCTATCCTTTCATGTAGTACTCTCACTGACCCCCGTGTTTCAGGATGCTGTCTCATTTGTGGTTATTTAGATTGCTCTGTTTTAGCTCCCACATGCCAACCCATGCGATAATATTCTCTCCACTTAGAGTAGCATCAGAACTGACATAATTCACTTCCTTTCATCCTATAATATCTTCTTTATAAGCAAACTCCACTGAAAGGTGGCGAAGTTTACAAACTTCCCAAACTGAAATAGGTACTTCTATTGGCTCCCCTAGCAGATGATTTATGTCTTTACCTCTCACAAGCTAGCAAACAAAAACCTTTTAATTTTAGAATAGTTTGAGATTTATAGAAAAAACTGTGGAGGTAGCACAAAAAGCTTCCACATACCCACATCAAGTTTCCCCCATTATCAACATCTTAGGTTAGTATGGGCATTTGTGAAAACTAATGAACCAATATAGACACACTATTATTGACTGAAGCCCATATTTCATTTCTTATTTTTTCCTAGTACCCATTTTTTGTTCCAAGATTTCATCCAGGATACGCATTACATTTATGTTTCATATTTCTTTCCTTAGCCTCCTCTTGGCTGTAATACATACTCAGACTTTTCTTGTTTCTGATGACTTTGGTATTTTTGAGAAGTACTGATGAGGTATGTTGTAGAATGTCCCTCAGTTGGGATATGTCTCACATTTTTCTTATGAGTAAACTGGGACTATGTATTTTGGGGAGAAAACCCATAGGCGTAAAATGTCATTTTCATCATACAAAATCAAGAATATATATACTGTCAGCATGGCATCACTGTTGATGCTAACTTTTATCATGCCACCAAGGAAATATGATTGGGTCTCTCCAACAGTAAAGTTACTCTTTTATCAACTTCTTTCCAAGCTACTCTTCACAAGGAGTGGGGAGTAATACTCCACCTCCTCAAAGGGTGTGAGAGGTCAAAACAGCCTGCCATAGATATACATGTCCTAATCTCCAGAACTGTAAATATATCACTATATATGACAAAGAGGAATTAAAGTTTAAATGAATTACACACTTATAATCAATTGATCTCAAAAGAGGGAGATTATCTTTGATTACCTAGGTGGGCTCAAGTAATTACAAGCATCCTTAATTAAAAGTAGAGAAGCATCAGAGAGATGTGGCTTTAGGAGAATAATGACTGAGATACAGAGTTCCTTGCTCTGGACATAGTTAAAGGATCATTAACCACGGCATGTGAGTGGCTTCTAAAAGCTGATGAAGGCAAAGGAAAGGATTTACCCCTAGAGCCTCAAAAATGGATTGCAGCCTTATCT
Source organism: Dama dama (assembly GCF_033118175.1). Taxonomy (NCBI): domain Eukaryota; kingdom Metazoa; phylum Chordata; class Mammalia; order Artiodactyla; family Cervidae; genus Dama; species Dama dama. The sequence continues at coordinate 46,773,488 of NC_083693.1, read as the reverse complement.
ACATTTTGTTTTTACCCAGCAAGATACATGTTGAATTTCTACCCTGTAGGACTATAAGAATGTTGGAGTATCTATGTAATGTAAGTTGAGATTTCTTTGCATTAAGAATTAGCACTTCTCCAGTTATTTATGTATTTAGCTCCCTATATGAACATGGATGTACCTATATGGTGGGTAATATACCAACATTATTTTGTTTGTCAAACTGTTCCAGTTTTGATCATTGGGAGCTCTTATCATTGGCGCCTGTGTTCCTTTTATATACCCTCATTAGTGTGTGTATGTGTGTGTCTGAGAGAGAGAGAGAGAATGTGTATAAGTGTATGTGTAGTGGGTGGAGGGAGGGTTCAGTACTTTTGTCAGGTAATACAATATGTTTCAGGTTCATCTTATATATTTACTATCTGAATCCTAGAATCAGCCATTTCTACAAAGAACCATGGTTCCTTTTATTATAGAAAAGAATCAGAGATCAAGATCCAGAAGGTAGATATGCTTGTTGATACTGGGGTGACCTTCCTTCTATGTTCTCTGCCTGGCAAAGCAAGGGCTTATATGTGTATATACTAGCCTGTGTATATAAACATATCTATAAATATTTCTATGTGTAAGGTGAACACGAGTTCATACCAATGTCTTCAACTTAGACATATTAACACATGATCTTTCTAGACTTTTCTCACTCTAACAGTGAGAAACCTGAGACTCCCACCATCCATTATCCATTCACTGACTCCTTTAATTTCAGTATGTAAGTATATTGGTATCAGAATCATTAACCTATATTCTCAGGGAAAACAAATACACCAACTAGACATAGTTCTTATGTGCAGTTTATTTTGCACTGAATCTTAAGAGATTCTACCCATTTCCAAAGCTACTTGGCTCAGCACTTGGTTTTTCCCACCCTGTTCCATGAGGCAGTCTCAGACATATGTAAATGAGTGAGTTTTTCAGGTCCCATATTATATGTGCAACAAACATAACACGGTAAAAGTGTATGAGATATGCTAAAACAGATATCATTCACTGTTTATCTGAAATTCAAATGTAATTTGCTCATGTTTTTAATCCGGCCTTCCTACACCTTCTGTTCTGGAAATGCCTCATGTGTATTGGTCATACTTTCAATTTCTAACCTGAAATTCTAATCCCAGCCCTGGCAATATCTATAAAACATTAAATTTTTTGTACATACTGACTGACTACATCAAGGAATATTGACTAAAGGCAGAGAAATTCCTTAAATGTGGCTCCTCAACGTCCTACAGAACTAGACTTTTAAAAAACCAAAAAAAAAACCCAACTGTAATTTTATCTACTTAGAAGTAAGATAATTAACAAGAAAATTAAATAATTGTTTTCTTGAGCAAAGGATTTCAATGGTGTATATTGGTTGTGAAATATCCCAAAAGGATACAATAAATTAATGTCCCTAGGTGAAGTTTAAGCACAGCATAGGTTATTAGAGTTAAAATCATTAACACATAAACTTCTCAAAGTATAAGTTGATTGGTGGAAATATCTTCCCATTAAATAAAAAAGAAGACTAATAAAGTTCCCAAAGTTTTTGAAAGCTTATTATAGCAAACACTTTTGAAGTAGAGTGATTACAACATAAATCCTTTTGAAAGTAAAGGGAATCAGGCTGAAATAAGGAAAGTCATTATTTTTTAATGATGTTAAAATGGTGTTTTCAATTCAAAACAGTCTCTAGTGGCTTTGTTATTATTGTTCTAAGAAATTTGCTGATGTCATATGACTTTTAGGTATTATTTTGGACTATTCCATGAGGTAATTGAACTAAGACTCCTAAGAATGAATGTAGGTAACTAGGAAATATAGAATTGCTTATTAAATCTCATCTTTTAAAAATACTAAAATCAATTAAATCAATGGATATACCCGATTTGTAAAGCTCTAAGCAAAAGGCATTATATGCATAAAAAATAGGAAAAGCAAAGCTAATGAGTAGCAGTGATGAATTTAGTAGGTGAGATGGCAAGGAAACAATTCATTCTGGTTGGGGTAGGGTGGGTGGATGAGTGGGTATTGTTGAATTTTCTATTTCAAATATATTTGAAGCTAAATAGAAAATCTAGAGAAGGAAATGGCAACGCACTCCAGTATTCTTGCCTTGAGAATCCCGTGGACAGAGGAGCTTGGTAGGCTACTGTCCATGGGGTCGCACAGAGTCGGACGCGGCTGAAGCAACTTAGCATGCATGCATGCACTGGAGAAGGAAATGGCAACGCACTCCAGTGTTCTTGCCTGGAGAATCCCAGGGATGGAGGAGCCTGATGGGCTGCCGTCTATGGGGTCGCACAGAGTCGGACACGACTGAAGCGACTTAGCAGCAGCAGCAGCAGCAAACAGAAAATCACTAACGTATCATGGATATTCAAAAGTTTTATCTGACTATATACTTTCATTTTTTCCAATTGCATGTTCTTATCTAAAGGTGATTATTTACTTTCTGTTGTTTTGAAATTTTTCTTTTTTTTTTTTAGATAACACTTAAAAATAATCAAATTGGGCAGTCATATCCAAAGCTTTAAACATGTTCTATTTGAAATAACCTTTTCAATAATTCACTTACTTATCTTTCCCATAAAATTCCAATATCTTTGCAGAACAAACTGCTCATATATCTGACCCAGATGGAAGGTTGAGAGAAGTTATTATTTAATGGCAGAATAACAGCACTTTAACTTTTCTCTTTGACCTCATTATTTTTGGTGAGTCAGTAAATTGTTTTTTATTTTTTTTAAATTACTGCTTGTGTTGTTTGAGACAGGTACTATGTCTCTTAGATTTCTATTAATAGAATGCAAGTAAAGGCAGCTAAGGACCACAGATTCATGCTACTGACAAATGTTCACTTTTAAACCTTAAGGACACTCACTAGATTTCCAAACTAGCCATATTCTTTAAATATACTGAGTATGTTAAGCAAATTTTAAAGATGTTTATTATTATTAGGGGTTGAATTAACCCTCCAGATATTCATAGTTGAAGTCCTAAGCCCCAATGCTTCAGATCGTCTTTGGAAAAATGATCACTGCAGATGTAATTAATTTAGATGGGGTTATACTGACCTGAAACTATCACAACACTGTTAACCAGTTATACCCAAATACAAAATGGTTTTGGTGTTAAAAATGGAAAAATAAATAAATAAATTTTAAAAAGAAAATACTTCGGACACTAAGAAAAAACGATGAAGTTATACTGGAGGAGGATGTGGCCCTAGTTACAAAATTTAACTTGGGCTTCTTTTGACTTCCACTGGTCAATAAAATGTAAGCAAAAGTGACTTGTCACTTCTGACCAAAAGATTTCAGAGCAAGATCACAATTTGCCTGATCTTCCTCTCCTTCTGTCACAATAACCAGCAATGTTACAGGCTAACGCTGTTCCATCAACCTAGGTCCCAGGAGGAAGAAACCCTGGATGCAAACCACACTGTCCATGCAGTGTGAGTAAGAAATATACCTCCACTGATACAAGCCAGGAGGAGTCTGAGTTTATTTGGTGCTGGCATATAACCTAGTCTATCTTGACTGATACAAACAGAGACTAAGGCCAATAAAGAGGCACATTGGGATGAGTCTTGTTACTCTCATGCTATGATTCAGAATTATTTCATCTAAATACGATAGTTTTTGAGAAGACTACTCCCTGTGTCTTGGTACTATGTCTTAAAATGGGGCCCTTGGGCATGATTTATGGAGTTTAGGCAGGGTTTTAAAGCTTGGAGAACTGCCCTGCCTCTCCTGAGTGGTAGTTCACTAATACTTAGTTCAAAAAACCCTCTGAATCTTCTTCTTGCATTCCTTAAGGCAGAAGAATAAAGCACAGAAAATGTCAATTACTTTCCCATTAAGCAAAAAGACATATGTAATCATATTTCCTAACTTTCTGTATAATGTCTAAAGCTGATAACTATCCATGAAGTGTAATGTTTAAACTTTATCACAAAACATTCATTTTTCTTCACGTAAGAATACCATTTCCTAACATAATATTCTTTACATCTCTAATTTAAATGAAAGTCTTTGGGAAAATTATTTTCATAAACACAAGCATAAAATATGAACGTCATTTATGCTCAAGACATAAAGGGCCTTTCCATTTAGGGGCTGTTTCATTTTTATTCCTATCTCTTCCTTTGCATCTACAGCAACGGAAAGAAATCTGTCAATACAGAAAATATATTCTTCTTTTGTCAGTGTCATGGCCTCCCTTTACAAAAGGTACACAATAACCTAGAGTCTGAAGGACTGTGCCAATCTGTGACTTCCATTCAGGTCAGTTTTCAGGATGCTTCACCCAGATGGGTTTTTTGAATTCCAACAGGCAGGTTGGCACCCAGCCAGTATAAGTCTTTTTAACTGCAGCATGAGGCACTGTCGCCAGCTGTAGAATCAGGAGGCTTGTGTAGAAGCTGTCAACTGTCACCTGATCCTAAGACCACTTCCCATCTTGCTTTTGTTAGCAGAAAAAATAAAATTCTAGGTGTGCCTGTTAAATATAAGTAAAACTCAACAAATGACTACAGTGTTGTGATGAAAATGTCTGCTTTGTGACCAGTCCTGGAAAAGAAGAAAGACTACTTGAGAGGCGGGGGCTGAATCCATGTTTGTGAAAACACCTCACTCTTTTTTTAAAATTTAATCTGTGTCAATGGGGTAATTAACTTAAAAATTCACAAAACTGGAAGCAACAATTCTGAAGGAAATGGTGTGAATGTTGCCAATCATTACAGTGTAAGATATAGAAAAACCCTATGCTTCTTTTTTTGTTTAGATAAGCTAAATAGGTACTAAATAAAGCTACATCATTCATTAGATGAAATGAATAAAATCTGAACAGAAATTTAATTTCCAGGCTTAGAATTTTACATATAGTTTTATGATTTCTTCATTTAAGATGTGTAGCTTTCTTAGCTCTTGATTCCTCCAAAAAGTTATTTATATATAATCACATCTATCTCATATATTGATATATATTTAAATATTCAGCAGTAATAGCTACCAATTCTTTAGGTTTTATTGCATGTCAGACATTGTACCAAGCATTTTATAGTTCTATGTTTGTAGAGAGATTCTGAAGCCTATGTTAACTTTATCAAATAGTTTACTTAGAGTGATCACCATATATGATATACTATGATAGCTGGTATATACTATGATAGCTGGTTGTTAAAATTATAGAGTAAATAAAAATGAGCCACACAGAAAAAGATTATGCTTCACAAATGTTTCCTTTTGTTATTATGAAAGACCGTTTCTATAGACACTTTATTGTCATAGTTGAAAATTCTTCTTAAAAGACTTACTTTGGAGTTGAGATTTATATGAGGAAAAACTCCCAAGTAGACCTAACATTTTGCTTACAGGTTAGCAAACTATCTACCTATGATTTGCATTATAATAATATTAACTAGCTTCAGAATAACTGAATATAAAGCAAATTAGTTAATTTTAACTCTTTTCAGAATTTTTAACAATATAGAAAAGTAAAAATTTCTTAAATCTCTCTAAAATGGTACATTCTTGATGGGCTGAAGCTTATTCATTTGTGTCAGGGTTGTTATCAGTTCCATACAAAGTTGGTGTTTGCAAAATAAAACAGTGTGTTGCTTATAAATGTAAAAGTTCTACTTAGGATGGCATATGGTGACCACATAATACCTATCTAAGCAATTGCAGGGGGCAAGAAGTTTTGTCTTATTTGTGATTCTATCTCCACCATTCAACCCTGTTTGGGATGGTATTAATACTAGGAGCTGGTATACCTGCCAAGTGTACAGATGAAATAATGCCAGTAGATGCTACATCTGTCAAAATGGCAACCAGTATTCATTTGGCTATCATCATTAAATCTGCCAACCTGCATCCTTGCCATTCTTCAGATTATAGCAGCTTTCCTAGGAAATTTACTGCTCTGTTTCTCTGCTCAGTAGGGTAAAGTGGCATCAGAAGAACCACTTTAAGGCTGTAGCTAAAGAAGTGGTGCTACATGTGTGCTAAATTGCTTCAGTTGTGTCCACCTTTTCGCAACCCTATTGACTGGAGCCTGCCAAGCTCTGCTGTCCATGGGATTCTCCAGTCAAGAATATTGGAGTGGACTGCCATGCCCTCCTCCAGGGGATCTTCCTGACCCAGGGATAGAACCTGTGTATCCTGATTTGCAGTTGGATTCTTCACCACCAGCACCTCATTCCAGACTTTGGAGTCTATTTGTATTCAAATTCCTGTTCTCACACTTTTTAACAAAATGTATGACTCTGTATCTAGCTGTTTTAACTATTGGTACCTCAATTCCCTCATCTGTACAATGAGAAAACACCTTTAATTCACAGTGTTTTCATGAGAGTTAAAAAAGCATAGGTACATAAAAATAATTGACAGGCAAAACGTGCAAATCTTTCATAGCAATCATGGAACCAGTTCTCTAGTATGCCCCACTTGTGACCTGAATTAGTATCAACCAAAGAGGTCTCCCACATTGCAGGCAGATTCTTTACCAGCTGAGCCACAGGGAAGCCCAGATATTTGATAGGACACATATTAAGGAAAATTTTGTAAATTCCCTTACAAAATAAGATAGGGATTTATGGGGTTTTTTGGCTCTGTCCTGTGGTTTCTTTCTGGGAAGGAAGTGTGACAGAAGAATGGAAAGGTGGCAAAGAACTGGCAGGAGATCAGACCATGGATTGCAAAATAAATAAGGAAAATTAGTGGTTTTTCTTTAAAGAAAATTGTCAAGTGTTCATTTTTAAGTCGTTCATTTGCTGTACATTTTTATTATATAGGTAGGTATTCAATAAAGTTTAAGACTCAAATGTCTTCTATGAGTATATATCCCTTTGTGTGTATATCTACATGCATATGTTTACAAAAAAGGAAAAGGATTTCATTCCATATCTGTATTTAGGCAGTAAGGGACAATGACAACATATATGGGATGATGAGATCCCACTAAACTGAATTATTAAGACAAAGGGAGACCTTGGACGTAGAAGCAACTGTGAAAAGAAAATATTCACAGAAATCTTATGTGAGTACTGGAATATCCTTACTCTGTAGATAATGGGAAGATTTACATGGCTTTGACACTAGAATCACAATAGCTATCTCTAAATGAGTAGTTAAAAATATAGTTATCATTGAATCACTTGAAGAGCTATTTCTAAATACATAATCCAGGCCTCAACTCAATTATCATAGCTCTTTGCAAGTAGAACCTAGGAATATATGAAAAAATATATAAATACACCCTGTTATGATTTATTTACTCAGCAGAATTCAGTATTACCAATGAAAAGATGCTTAAAATCTCTAATTAATAGAGAAATGCAAATCAAGCAATGACATATAAGTTCACACATGTCAGAAGAGCTATTATCAAAAACAAATCAATCTACAAATAACAAATCTTGATAAGGATGTAAAGAAAAGGGTACTCTATTGTGGGAATGTAAACTGGCCAGCCACTATGGAAAACAGTATGGAAGTTTCTCAAAAATCTTAAAATATAACTACCATATGATATAGCAATCCCACTCTTAGGCATACATCCAGACAAAGCTTTAATTCAAAAAGATACATGCCCCTCTATATTCATAACAGAAATATTCACAATGGCCAAGATATGAAGACAACCTAAATGTTTACCGACAGATAAATGGATAAAGGAGATTAGGTACATACATGCAAAGGAATACTACTCAGCCATCAAAAATCACAGAATAATAACATCTGCAGCAAAATGGACAGAACTTGAGATTACATACTAAGCAAAAGTAAGTCAGAAAGAGAAAGAAAAATATTATATGATATCTTATTGGTGGAATCTAAAATATGACATAAATGTCATATATGTACATGTGGTATCCTTAGTTCCCTGACCAGGGATTGAACCCATGGCCCCTAACTGTGGGAGAGTCTTAAATACTGGGCTGCCAAAGAAGACCCTTCAAGTCCATCCTTTGGAGACAGTAATAAATTTGATAAAGAAAGCGTGTAAAAAGTTAAAAAACTCAAGGTATCTAAAAGTTTATTCCTTTAGAAAGATTTGTGTGTATATATATATATATACACACATACATATATGTGTATAAAAGAAAGATTAATTATGTGATTATAATTATTATAACTATATAATTTAGGAAGATTAACATACATATATTAAGATATCTAAAAGTTTATCCTTTTAGAAAGATAAATAAATTTGATAAATTTAGCCAGACTCACCAAGCAAATCACAAATTACCAATATCACAATTACCAATCACAGGAATCACAAATTACCAATATCAGGAATAAATTACCAATATCAGGAATAAAAACAAGGTACCAAAATCAGGTAAAGTATATCAGATACCAAAATAAAAACAAGGTAACAAATCCTACATACACTTTAAACAAAAACAAGAGGTTAATATGAAAAAAATTATGCCAAATATATTTCACAATGTAGCAAAAAGGGATATATTATTTGAAAAATAGTATCAGTAAAACAAGCACATGAAGAAATAGACCATCTAAATAGTCTTAACTCTGGAAAACAAATTGTATCTTTTATTTATACCACACAATGACTTCTCTCTCCATGACTGTATTACTTCATTGCTGAATTTTTACAAATATTTAAAGAAGTATCAATATCAATTTTAAATATATAATATATATATATAAGTAAAATAAAATGTTCTAAAACATTTTATGAAGTCACCATAATCTTGTACCTAAACCTGACATGAACAGTGTAAAAAAGGAAAATTAAAGATAATATTTCTGTAAGGAATATCAGTTCAGTTGCTCAATCATGTCCAACTCTTTGCAACCCCACGGACTGCAGCACACCAGGCTTCCCTATCCATCACCAACTCCTGGAGCCTGCTCAAACTTACGTCCATTGAGTCAGTGATGCCATCCAACCATCTCATCCTCTGTTGTCCCCTTCTCCTCCTGCCTTCAATCTTTCCCAGCATCAGTCTTTTCCAATAAGTCAGTTCTTCGCATCAGGTGGCCAAAGTATTGGAGTTTCAGCTTCAGCATAAGTTTTTCCAATGAATATTCAGGACTGATTTCCTTTAGGATTGACTGATTTGATCTTTTTGCAGTCCAAGGGACTCTCAAGAGTCTTCTCCAACACCACAGTTCAAAAGCATAAATTCTTTGGTGCTCAGCTTTCTTTATAGTCCAACTCCCATCCATACATGACTACTGGAAAAACCATAGCTTTGACTAGATGGACCTTTGTTGGCAAAGTAACATCTCTGCTTTTTAATATGCTGTCTAGGGTTGTCATAGCTTTTCTTCCAAGGAGCAAGCATCTCTTAATTTAATGGCTGCAATTCACCATCTGCAGTGATTTTACAGCCCAAGAAAATAAAATCTGTCAGTTTCCATTGTTTCCCAATCTATTTGCCATGAAGTGATGGGACCAGATGCCATGATTTTAGTTTTCTGAATGTGGAGTTTCAAGCCAACTTTTTTACTCTCCTGTTTCACTTTCATCAAGAGGCTCTTTAGGAATATAAAAGATCCTAAATAAATATCAGCAAATTGAATCTAGTGATGTACAAAAAAGATGATATATCATGTCATAGTGAGATTTATCTTAGGAAAGGAGATGTATAACATTTGGAAATCAATCATAATTCAACATATTAATAGAAAAAGGAGAAATGTCATATTTTCTGTGGAGCAGCAAAAGCATTCAAGATAATTAAAATTTGATTAGAAAAATGACAGTAACAAACTCCTCTCAGCAACCTTAGAACAGAGAGGGACTTACTTGATTTAACAAAGATATCTAAAAAAGAGAAACAATTTTTACAAAGGAACTAGCACTATGCTTAATGGTGACATGTTGAAAGCTTCCCCCATTGAAGTCTGGAAGAAGAAAAGATTATTAACTATTCTTTTTATAGTCAACATTTTCCTGGAAGCAAGTAAAATAAATGTTAAAAACTTAGAAGGAAGAAGGAAAACTGTATTCAAGGAGGTTGTGATTCTCTTAGGCAGAAAATTTTAGAGAAACTTCATACATGCAGTTAGAATTAACAAGTAAGGACAGTAAGGCTTTTTGATATAAGATAATCTATATAACTTTTTAATGTCAGAAATAAATTAGAAATAAAATTAAGTAAATATTTGCTATAGTACAAGTTACATCAAATTCCTCAGAAAAAAAAAAAAATCTAATGGGAGATGTGCAAGTTCTCCATCAATAAAATCATTGAGTATTGAAATTAAAATAAATAAGTATTGAAAAACTGAAGACCTAGATAAATGAAGACATTTGATATGTTAATGGCTATGGCACCCCACTCCAGTACTCTTGCCTGGAAAATCCCAGGGACGGGGGAGCCTGGGGGGCTGCAGTCCATGGGGTCGCACAGAGTCGGACATGACTGAAGCGACTTAGCAGCAGCAGCAGCAGCAGAGCACTTTAAGATGTCGGTTCTTTAGAAATTGATCTATATAGTCAATGCAATACAGGTAGACTGTTCCATCAGGATTTACTGAATATTGAGAAGGTGATTTACATTTATATAAAATTTAAAACACCAGAGAGGCACCAAGATAAACTTAAAGAAGTGACTTGAAGACTTACACTATAAAGTGTCAAGACTTAATAATTCTCCACTAAATAATATGGTATACTTATTGACTTGTCTTAATTCCAAACTTAACTGAAAATGTCAGATCATTTTGTATTATCTATTTTCATCTTTATGTGAAGCCAGTTATAGAATGTTTAACAGTAAATTGTGCTGTATGTGTAAATGTCCTTACCAACTAAATGATGTAAAACTTTCTTAAAGCAATTCTAGTGTTCATTTATTTATAACTCTTCCATGTGGTTTCCAGAATACTGGGAGTGATTTACTGTATCTTGTGATAGGAGTTTTAACAAATTCTAGTCTTCACGCTGCGGAGAAGGCAATGGCACCCCACTCCAGTACTCTTGCCTGGCAAATCCCATGGACGGAGGAGCCTGGTAGGCTGCGGTCCATGGGGTCGCTAAGAGTGGGACACAACTGAGCAACTTCACTTTCACTTTTCACTTTCATGCATTGGAGAAGGAAATGGCAGCCCACTCCTGTGTTCTTGCCTGGAGATTCCCAGGGACGGGGGAGCCTGGTGGGCTGCCGTCTATGGGGTCGCACAGAGTTGGACACGACTGAAACAACTTGGCGGCAGCAGCACTGATTTATTAATAGACACACAGAATACTGGCATAAAGTCTAACATATAATTCTATGTAAAGAGTGACTTTATTTATGATAATAAGAGATGCCTAGATTCAGTTGTCAAATATGTTCATAACAACAAGTATTTCTGGGTCAACTGAATACTTCATTTATAAAAGCATCTTGACCGTTATCTTACTTAAGGCACAAATGAACAGTTGGTGAATTTTAAATCTACATGTGTATGATAAGACAATAAAGATTCAATCTAAGTGTTAACACTTAAAAAGATTGCAATCTTGAGTTATGCAAATGCATTTCACACTAGTATATGACAGCAATAATGAAATCAAAGAAATTGTAGACATTATTAGATTTGCAATTTGAGTTATTAAACACATTATTAGAGTATAAAAAGAAACAGAGCAACAGAAATTATTTGTATCACATATGTTCATAAAGAGCTTGTATTCAAAATATATTTTAAAATATTTTCCTACAAAGCAGTGAGATAAAAGCAAATGTTTAATTTTAAAAAATGAACCAACATCTCTAATAAGGAATTCATCATAAGAATAACATTAGAAAGCCACATTAGTCAGCAAGGAAATATAAATTAAAAGCATATAGAATATCGCTTAATATCAAAATGGCTAATTTTTTTTTTTTTTTTACAGAACATGAAAACTTAGTGTTAAATTATTCATGAGAATGTGAAACAATTGAAATGCTTAAGTTTTTCTAGTGAGAATATAAACTGGTACAACAACTTTGAAAAGCTCTTTGTTACTATCATTAAGCTGAGCACGAACATGTCTCATGGTTAGCAATTTCACATTTTAAGTATATTCTCAACAGAAATGCATTCATGTTTACCAAAAGGTATCTATTAAAGTGCTTGTAGCAGTACTATTCAAAAGTGCCAAAAACTGGGAGAAAAATTAAAATCCATTGAGTTCAACAGATAAATTCATTGTGGTATAATCAATTAATAAAATAATAATGATCAATACAATTAATAAACCACAACTGCACACAAAATAGATGAATCTCATAAAATTAATTTTTGGTGAAATAATCCAGATACAAAGTAGAACATACTGTATAATTCAATTTATAAAAGTATCAAGTTAGGCAAAGCAATCTCAGATGAAAGAAGGACTGAGAGAAGATAAATTGTGTTCATCCTGATTTTAAGGGAAATGCAAGAGAAAACAACAGGTAAGAGGCATGCTTCTTTATATCGATAATTTCTATACATTTCTATTTCTTTCTTAACTACTCCTTAAGAGATAAGAGGTTATCAATCTGACTGAAGTATTGTAAGGATATTCTTTAAGCCATATTTCGCCAGTGAATTTGGTGACAGAGAATTAAAATTTCCTTTATTATTGATGGCTTCTCTTAAGTTCAGTGCCATGCGTTAAGGAGCACTACGCAGGGTCTGACAGCTTAATTTCACAATTGGTCAAGTGCCACCCTCGCTTCTTTATCAATTCTTGCATACAGTGGTAGGTAAATAATGAAGACCATATTTATTAGCTGTGCCAAGCGAAACAGGATTTTGCTCAATAGACTATGTGCTCAGAGAGATATTAACTTTCTAACCTTACAATGAGCAGTATATCCTTATGATGAGCAGTTGAATTACAGATAATTTGGAGCTAGAGTCAACAAAATTTCTACCAGATAATAATAACGAATATGAGAGGAAATGTAATCAAAGATGCTAACAAAGTTGTTGAAATAAAACACTGGAAGGTTGATGTTGTCAATAACTGTGATGGAAAAGAAAATGAGTAGTTTGGAGAAAAAAAAATAGGTGCTCTTTTTCCACATTTAGGATGGGTATTTTAATTATCTAGCTAAGTGGAGATGATAAGACATATGAGTCTGGAGTTCAGAAAAGAGGATTGAAACCTGGGGAATTGCACCATCAATAAGTTAAGAAGATGAAAATTCAGGAAAGGAGACTGAAAAAACTGAATATTAAAAATAGGGAAGAAAAAATAAGATATGGTATCCTAAAAATCACATGAAGAAAGATTATCAAGGATCCAAGAATCATCAACTGTGTCTAATGCTTTGTGGAAACAATAAGGTTAGGACAGATAATTTGTCCTGAGAGCAAAATGGAGGCTATAGACCATCTTTTGAAGATAAGTGTCAATGGCCTGGCAAATGCAAATACCTGATTAGAGTGGAGTTTAAGAGAAAATAAAAAATGAGAAGTTTGCACAACAGTCTCAGCAACTTTTCTGGAGAAAGTGTGATGCAAAGGGGAAAAGGATAGGAGAAATCAAGCCAGAGAAGTTTGTTGTTATTGTTCTTTAATATATTTCAGATAGGGTGAATAATAGTATATCCACAAACTAATGGGATGATTCAGTAGACAAGGAAAATTTGATGAAGATGGAAAAAATGAAGAAAAAACACCAAAGCATAGGGTTTCCATGGTAGCTCAGCTGGTAAAGAATCAGCCTGCAAAGCAGAAGACCCCAGTTTGATTCCTGGGTCAGGAAAATCAGCAGGAGAAGGGATAGGCTACCCACTCCAGTATTCTTGGGCTTCCCTGTTGACTCAGACAATAAAGAATCCACCTGCAATGCAGGAGACCCCGGTTCAAACCCTGGGTTGGGAAGATCCCCTGGAGAAGGAAATGACAACCCATTCCAGTATTCTGTCCTGGAGAATTCCATGGACTGTTTAGTCCATGGGATCACAGAGAGTCGGATATGACTAAGCGACTTTTTATCTTTGAGTAGATAAAAAATAATGGATTAAAAGGGAGATTATTTTTAGATAATAGATTGAATAAATTCATTTATGGAAACAGACATATCTAGGTATAGATTCTTGTAGCCAGGAGATAAGGTGGCAGAGTCTGTAAAAGTTCTCTTTTGATTATTAATCCTCAGTCAAGTAGGAAGCAAAATCATCAACTGAGGATAAGGGGATAATGAAGTGTCAGATTTGAAGGCAAACAGAGGTGTGAAACAGTTATTTTTGTGGAAAGCATATGAGAACATCAGTACATCAGTACATTAGGAATCGCCAGCTACCACAGAGGAGCCTTTGAGGCTTGTGTTCATGAATTTAACTCAAGAGCAGTCCATGTAGCTACGTGCTTTCGCTAACTCCATTTAACTGGATGAATGCAGAAACCCAGTAGAAGGAGTTGGGTTGTGCTCTGTTCAGGTAAGTAGCATGGAGTAAAAGATGTATAAAGAGTGTTTTCATTGATTTGAAAATTTAAGCTAGAGGGAAGAAAAGGAAAGAGGAAATTGAAGAATTGTGAAAGGGTGATAGAATCAATGCATTGGATATTCTTATAGATTGAATGATTGCTGGGACAGGGAAAGTCAGTTCTGCATTGGAGGTGGTGATCTGAGAGAGGGATGCAGGAATTCGTGATTATGGAGGGACTGAACTCACTGGAAAATAACAAGACTAGGGTAAAGACATGGCTGAAGTGAGATGGAAGACAGAGTCATTGGAAGCAAAGGGTTCAAGACATAAATAAGCAAGCAGTCTATATGTGAAAATCAGCAGGAATTGCAAGGAAAAGCATGTTTAAAAGAGTGTGATTGAACTGGGACCATGCTGGTAGGTAGATAACAATAATAAAGAAGTATAATTATTGGTAAAATCTTTTGACACGACATTCAGTGTATGTGGGGCTTCCCTGGTGGCTCAGAGGTTAAAGCGTCTGCCTGCAATGCGGAAGATCCGGGTTTGATCCCTGGGTCAGGAAGATCCCCTGGAGAAGGAATGGCAGCCCACTCCAGTATTCTTGCCTGGGAAATCCCACGGACAGAGGAGCCTGGTGGCCTACAGTCCACAGGGTCGCAAAGAGTCTGACACGACTGAGCGATTTCACTTTCACTTTCAGTGTATATGTGTGCAAGGATGGTGCTCTAGTGTCAAGACTTAAAATTCAGTGCCGCTGGATTCCTTAGTCACACTGTGGATGATCTGATAAGTCTGACAGTGGGTCTGGCTTTGACAATCCTTTGATTATTTCATTGGCCATTTTTATTTCCCATGCCAGAACACAGAAGTAACTAACATAATGTTCCAATGTTATGTTGTACTTTATAAAAGATTACAAAGTTTAAAAACATCCTACACTACACTGTAATAATTATTATATTCATCTTCTGGTTCAACCCCATTTTGACTAACATTGGGGAGCTCATAATTGGCAGGGGAGGCTCCTATTCAGAGAATTGAATATTCTAAGTTTTGTTGCTTATATTTGGGGTCTTATACAGAATTGTTGCTAAAATATAGGAAATAAAAAAGGAACTACTTGAGGAGGACAAATTTAGGCTAAAGTAAAGAGGCAGCTTATTTTCCTTTAATCACTTGGTTCTTAACACTCCCTATATCTCTGTCACAACTCTTTTTTCAGAGAAGCAAGTTATTCTAACAGCCTAATTGTGACATAAACATGAATGATTCTTAAACCAACATCTCTAGTGTTGACCCAGAAACTCTAGCCCGATAATCTCTTTTTCACAAGATTTTTCACAAGATTTTCACTCTCATGTATTAGTCACCTTTCTATTAATATAACAAAGTCGAATTAATTACATCATTTCACTCCTTTCAAATCTGTCATCTCTTCCCTGTAAACAGCTTATTTCTCTCAGTGGCACTCTTATACAGTAACTCAGGCTGAGGGTCTTATGATAACTTTCAGTTTTAAAAGTGAGTTTATTTTAATGAAAAACAGTTGGTAGGATAGTTAACTTTCATTTGTAGAAAAGTTAAACCTCCATTTTAATGAACTTTGAACATTCAGATAAATCACCTATTACATTAAAATTTAAGTACAGAAGGAGTACCTCATTTGAAGTGAAGAAATAACCCATTTGATACACTGCATTTTACAATAAATGCTATCTCTTGAAGGGCAGGGGGAAAATGGTGTCACAGAGCAAAACAGATACCCTGCTGAAAAGAATATCCAAATTCAGAAATGCCAGGCTATAGAGCAGTGAATACCCTGAAAAGACAATTACATATAATTTAGAGGTATTTTCTAGTTTGTTGTGTAGATCACACAATAACAGAGGCTTTGTGTGCATTTATAACTGCTTGGAGAATAGACTAGAGTAGAATGGTAATGTGTGTATATTATAACGAGCAATTCTTTTGATAAACCTGAGGAGGAAGATGGAGAATTAGAGAGGCAAATGAGAGGGCTTCTGTGTGCTGGGAATAGCAGATGAGCAGCGCTTCTATTGCCTCCATTTGGATAATGGGGCTATCTCTGACCGCTGTTATCTACTCTCCGGGCAGCTGGAGAGCAGGACAAAGGTAAAACTATTCTATTCCTGCATGACAGAAAAGTCTCTGTAAGCTCTTTCTCTAACAGCCATTGAGTCTTTCCAAATTGCAGTGAGAAACATCACTCATCTAGGACAAGCCTACTTGCCATACACAGTAGCTTTGAACAATTCCAAATATATTCTCCTGAAACACACAGACATGTGCTCACTTCTTCACAATGCTCTATCATTAAAGGAAAGTCATGGAAGATAAAAATGCAGAATAGCTGGACCTATAATGTATAATAGCAGGCATCTCTATAATAGCCAAAGTGCTTCATGTATTAGAAGTCATTTTCTGTAAGAGCTCACAATGAAAAGGAAGGGAAATTATAACATGAAAATGAAGGTGCAAAGTGGGTGATGCTTTAAAGCAGCGATGTGCTGTTACATGTCATTGGTTGACCTCACCTGTTTCTTTTTCAATGCAGAGTGAAATCTTAAAACATTTAATCAAAGTGACTGAAATGAATTCAAACTTTTTTCTTTTCTTTTCTTTCCCCCTCCAGCCTATAATTCCTTCCTCCACAATCATATAGAGTACCATATTTGGGAAAAAGAGAAATACTAATTCCTGTCCTTTTATATATGCATGTACATGTACACACACTTATGCATACATTTATATATATGCACATTGATACTTCACATGCATTTACATACACGCACAGAGATAATTTTGTGATTTTAGGAAAAAGAGTGCCACAAAGTAAACTGAGCCGAGTTAAAACAACTTGACATTAGATATTTTTATATTTTAATTAAAGGGAATAATAAAGGAGAAGCTACTACTTCTAGGGTAGTAAATTGAAAGTGCTTTATAAATTTGAGGGTGAGTGAACAAGCACACTGGGTGCTACTTTTGTAGAGGAAGCAATGCGGCCCCAGGACCAATTCAGACTCTGTCGTCTAAATGAGGCAACTGGTAGATATGATGTCAAAAAACTGTGTATGGAACTTCACAAGATGCAAGGTTAGAAGATACAAATAGGAATCTATAAAGTTATCCTCTATACTTTTTATTTCTGGCTTAAATATGTTATAATCACCTCGATTTTATTTCTATGTAGAAAATGCTGAGGATTATTATGGTTCCAACCAGAAAATATGGAAAATTGAGACCAGGGTCCTATATATATACATATTTTTTCATTTACTTTTATTAGTTGGAGGCTAATTACTTTACAATATTGTAGTGGGTTTTGTCATACATTGACATGAATCAGCCATGGTTTTACACGTATTCCCCATCCTGATCCCCCCTCCCACCTCCCTCTCTACCCGCTCCCTCTGGGTCTTCCCAGTGCACCAGGCCCGAGCACTTGTCTCATGCATCCATGAATAACTGTTTATATACTATGGGCAACATCCTCCCCAAAATAAATTTTTAGCATTTTAAAGCAATCTTAATTTTATATTTATACTGTATCTATCTATTGCCTGTTGCTGAGAGAATGTTTTATATATCCTCTTCTATGTTTCTTGAATTCATTCTTTATGGAATAGAAACAAATAATCATGTGATCAGTTGCTTTTGACATTGATCTTAATTTACATTCTCCTTAGTCAATCAAATCACTCCATATCATGGGTCCAGTGAGAACTGTGTCATAAAGCAGAGCAATGTGAGTGAAGCTTACAAATTTATTTCTCATCTGAAAACTTTGTGATGCCTCTGAAATACAACTTTTTAAATACTATACAAGCTCTACATTAAGAGCAGGCAAGTATTTGAAAATATATATTCTTTCAGAAATGGAAACTTACCTTACAGTTTTGCTGTTGCTTAAACTTGGTTAAATATTAAGAAGCCTCAGTTATTAGAGAAGAGTTATGTTGTAGCTCAGCTTCATCAATGAATGATTTAGTTACTAAGAAAAAAAAAAACAAAACAAAACAGTTTACCAGTGATTTTTTTAAAAAATCACTTTACCAAGAAAAAAAAATCAAATCAGTCAATACTAACATCCATGGTGGATCAGTGTCTAGCTGATATGTGTTCAGGTAATGAGCTCACAGAGTGGTTTGAGAGTAAAAACAAGGATCCATTAGGCTAGCTACAGAGAATCTGTTATTTAGTCACTGAGTTGTGTCCAATTCTTTGTGACCCCATGGACAGAAGCCCACCAGGCTCCTCTCTGTCCATGGAATTTCCCAGGCAAGAATACTGGAGTGGGCTGCCAAAAGAGAATCTGTACTCTAACAATTACTCAATTTAACACCTTCACCCTGAAATTAACTAGCCAATGCACAAACCTGGCACCATGGGTAATGCTTATGACTCAGATTGCCTGTACGTTCTTCCACTTATGGTGCATATACTCACTACCATGCCCCAAATACATAGAAATTACATCCTTATAAAAATTGATTAGTGACCTAGAAATGGTGGAGATCATGATCTTCTTATGACCCAAAGACCACCAGAGATTCTGACTTAACATTCATTCTTTCATTCATTCATTTCTTAATCACTGATTATATTCTAGGAACTGAGCCAACAGGCCACCAATTTCAAAAGGGACACACATGACATATTCTAATGCCAGTTTTATAATGCAGAGTATAAATACTTCAAGAGATATTCCTAATCAGTGAAAACCATCCTGGTATTCTCAGGCATATAACTTGATATTCAAGAAAGGATACTAACAAATCCGAAAAGAAGGGTATGATTAGCCAGGTAGAAAACTGCATGAGGAATTAGGGAAGTGGACATTTCAAACGGAGGGAACAGCTTTATATGCATGTATACATATGTACAGGCATGAATGTAATATACATATGTGTGTGTGTGTGTGTGTATACATATGTGTGTGTGTGTGTGTATATATATATATATATATATATATATATATATATATATAATTTTTTCCTATTCCACCAGGAGAAAGGAGATGACTGGATCAGACTAAAGGTTATTGATCACTTTCAAAACAACTTAGCAGCAGTTAGTAAACATAAGTGGGCCACACAATGAGGGTCAGATATTTACCTGTGTGTGCAGTAGGGTTGTACCACTAGAAAGAAAACATATAGTGTGGTTTACATACCTGCCCTTCTTCTTTCCAGAGAGACAGAAGGAGGGAATATTTTATTTTGGAATATTAAGGGTCTCTACTCTGGAATGTGAGCAATGTCTCTCCTGGAAGGAGGTCTCTAAATCTCTTGGAGCAATATCTTATCTCTAACTTTCAAGACATGGCTGCCATTCAGTCATCCTTTGTTTCCCAGTGATCTTTACTCAGAAATCCTGAACTATGTAGAAATGTGAAAATATTTGTGGAGAACAGTCTCCCAGCAGATGCCACCTGGGCAAAGACATGGATACTTGAAGTGCTGTATTTAATGAACAGACCATATTTAAATACTGACACACATGATCCACATGGGTATTACTTCACCGTGGAATAATATTCAAAAAGAAGAAAATTTTATTCAACTTCAAATTAGGGAATGTTTCCAATAATGCCATAATATTTTTTTATCCTTTCAAATGAGTCAACTGCTCTATATATTATAGACATAATCATCCGAAATGATGCCTTCACCTTTGTGCACCTAATAATTTAAGTTTACTATTTATTTAATGATAATAATTCTCTTAATATAAGAATGTTTTAATGTGACATCATTTTAGTCAGCTAAAATTTGAAGAAGGGAGAAAGTTAGCCTGTGAACATTGGCTGCAGTAGTTCTTTATCATTAAATTGATAGGAATTATATTCATAAAGTTGTCAGGGTAAATGTGGGTACAAACTGTTCTCCTGGACTCTTTGATGTTCTTAGATCTGGCTTTCTTAGAAGAGAAGGAATAAGATGTGAGCTATGTTACCAGAAGCATTTCTGGTAGCATTAGACCCAAGCCATATGTTAAGAAGGAAGTGATGTTAGAGGTAGGAAGCAGGGAAGAAGTATGATGCTAAAAACTGGTATATTCTGAACTGGTGCACTATAACAGATAAGGTTATAGAAAGGAAGTTATATCTCTGGGCAACGAGAGATAAGCTTAATCTTTATAGCTCTCTCTTTTTTCTTGACCCATTCTGAATTTTCTGTTCTTGATTCCATACATTATTCCTATTTCTTTTAGTTCAGTGGTTAAAAGGAAGAAAGTATTATGGAAAGGAATGTCTATGAACTTCCGAAAAAGATATAGATCTCATATTTATGTAATTTATTTAACAGGGTCCTTATTCTCTCCAGGAATATAAGAAAAGTCACACAAATATGTAAATTATACAACTATTTCATAATTTATTTTTCCTTAACCCCTCACCCCCAATTAAGGGTTCTTTACACACTACTAAGAACTTATTTCTACTTTCATTGCTCTTGAAAGCAGTGATACTTTGTACATGTTAATAAGTACAGTGAGTTTATAAGCATATGTCATTGTATCATATTAACTATTCATATTGTCACTTTATAATTTTCTATTGTCAATATTTCAAGAGTTTCTCATTAATTTTGTTAGTTTTCTTTTGGTGGATTTTTGCTGTCAAGGGTATTATGAGACAAAGTGAATGGTTATTTAATTCATCACTTGAAATGTTGTGGTTGTATAATTGACTATTGAAATTACACTGATAATAAGTAAACTCAAATGCATTTTTTCACTTCCTCTTAGATGAATAGGAAAGAAGGCCTAAAAGCTAAGCACCTGTCAAGTTTGTATCAGCATCAGTTTAATCATGGATATTTTTTGCTGGTGTTATCCTCTTGTTATTCTTCAACTTGAAGATCAACAATCAATAATTACCCAGTGCAGAGTGTGTGGAGTAACATTTGTGAGTATAAGCACACATCCCCCCTTGTCTGGGGATGTCTCACTGGTGTCCAAGAATGTCAGGAAGCATTTAACAAGAGGCTTCCTGTGTGCTGTTTTGGATCTGTCAGGAACCCTTTGATCCTTATTGATTCCTAAATATCCAGGAATTAAGAGGAGAGGCACGCCTTTCCCGGGGCTGAGGAATCCAGGCATTTCTCATTACTGTGATAAGTACCCTCTTCCTTCTTATGAAAAGGTGATTGTTTGCAACTCTCTTTGATAGGGATCGTCTTCTGTTTTGTAAGTCTGGAATTTTAATCTTTATCTTTGCTGAGAATAACTACAGTATATATGCCCACGCCATGTTGATTAAAACACCTTTGCTCCATCAGAGCTTGGGTCCCCGTGTCTTTCTTTCTTTCTATTCTTTCTGTCTTTTTCTATCTCTCTATTTCTGGCTAATTCCTTGGAGCGCGCAGGCCCGCTGAGCTCACTTTCTTGCCCGGGCTTCTAAGACCCTCTCCAGAGGGCTCCTGGTGCCTCCGTGCAGCAGCGCGAGCCCTAAGAACGGGACTCTATTGGCTTTCCGCGTAAACCAGGGGACATCAGCCTCTTTCTCTCTCTTACTTTCTTATCGTGGACTCCGGACCACCAGGTTCCGGTCCATTCAAGGACCAACACAAGAAGAAAGTGGGGTCTCAATCTCAGCACTCACGACTCATTGTGCTCTCCTTTAGCTAGAGAAAGAACTATGCCCACCTTAACAGTAGGGTATTTTTTTGCATTAAAAGTAGCCATGGTGAGGAACATTCTCATTAGGTCTTTGTAGCCATCTTAAAATGAGTAGAGGAGGTCCTATTCCTTCTATTACTCTATCACCACTGATTTATAGATATATGTTAAATTTAATAATGTAAAACTTTTAAATTACCTATTAAATATTATTTTCAGAATTGACCTATGGATAGTTTGTTTAAAAACTAATTCTATCATTTATCTTTTGGAAAAACCAAACAGAATCATACAAAATCTAATAAGAATTGTGTTATATATAAAATGAAGATAAAAAGATACATTAAGTTTTTAAATATTTAAAGAACATAGCTGATTATTACCCATTTGACTGCTAGCAGGTAAAGTCAAAGTCCAAACCCATGTTTCAGATATGTCACTAAATGTTTTGTCTTCTCAGTATTTCATCAATATAAAAACGCTTTTGGGATGAACGTTCTTTGCCCTAAACTTTTATCCTCCCTGGTGTAAATATCCCCCAAAGATATCTATTTTTCTGTAGAACCAGGCTATTCTTAAGAAGTAAGGATGTGTGTATGAGGAAAATTATAATTTAATAAACTGATATTAAATGCATATCACAATACTTATCTTCAACAGCCCAAATTTTATAAATACAATTCCTCAGTGAGAATCATGTAGATAGTGTGAGTTTATGTAAATATATATTTAATGGCTACTTTGTTTCATACTAGGTTTAAGGGACACAGCAGTAAACAAATGTATCTGTTAAAGCTTTTGATGTTAATAGTAGAGAATAGAAATAATAGTGGCCTAAACAGAACAATCTTCTTTTCAAAATAAATCTATGAGTACATATATATATTTTCCCCCCTCATTTTATAGATGAGAAACTGAACCTTAGAGAAATGCATTTGACTCTACCCTACTAGTAATACTACTTTAAAAGTTTTGCGTGTTGATTTTTCTCACAAAATGAGAAGTTAGGAAGCACGCAGTTCAGAGGTTCCTACCCTTTCTTGAGGCAGTCTTCAATGACTTCATCTCCTTTTTATCTCTGTTCGACACTATCTCATGTTCTCAGCATGCACTTTTGTCTTCATAGTTGTGAAAATTTGTCCCTCCCTTAGATGTAAGACCAACAGTTTAGGCAGGAAGATGAAAATGAAAACAGAGAGAAGCAGAGCCCCTATTAAGAGCTTAAACAGGACTTTGCTGGGGCTCAGATGAGAATCTGCTTGCCAGTGCAAGGGACAAAGGCTCCATTTCACATACTACCGAGCAATTCAGCCCATGCACCACAACTGCTGAGCCTGTGGTCTAGAGCCCATGCTCCACAACAAGAAAAACCACCACAATGAGAAGCCCATAAACTGCAATGAAGAGTAGCCCCTGTTTGCCACAACGAGAAAGCCCCCCACACAGCAATGAAGACCCAGTGCAGCAATAAATAAATAAACTGTATATATATATATATATATATATATATATATAAGAACAAACATTTTCCAGAAAGCATCTAGCTGACTTCTGCCACTGAGCTCATTGATTATAAATGAATTACATACTCCTATCTGCAAGGGAGTCTGGGAAGTGGAGCTTTGAGTACACTGATGCTTTAATTAAAATCAGCATTCTATTAGCAAAAAGTGGGGAATGATTTTTGGTAGGCAATAGCATCATTACAGTAATGCTTTGGGAGATTAAGAAGCATGCTTCTGGCACAAAACCATAGAGATTAAAAGTTGTCAACAGTCAAACAGCCAAAAAATGTGGAGTCAAACTCAGTGTTACAAGGAGTGATCCAGTTTCTCCACACCCTCACCAGCATTTGGTATTATTGTTTTTTTATTTTTTATTTTAAGCATTCTGATGTGTTTGTACTAAGATCTCATTGTAGTTTAATAATAGCACGTGATGTTGAACGTCTTTGTATGTGCTTACTTGTCATCCTTAATCCCTCTTTGTTAAAATATCTATTCTTGCCTTTTCTTCATTTTCTGACTAGATTGTTTCGGCATGTATTTTTTAATGTATTTAAAGTCTGCAAGAAAACACAGGGATATACTTGCAGAGCCAAATAACAAACAGTGGGGATAAGAAATGCATTCACTATTATCTCCCAATTTTAAATATATAATGTCTCAGTTTTAGTGATAGGCTCAAAAATTTATGGTCTCAAGAACAGTCTTCAGTGCAAAAATCCTCCATACTTTCAATCTAGTAAATTCAAACTACCTTATAAGTCTACTGAGTAATGTTGGTATTCTTTTGATCACTAGTCCTCTTACTAGAGCTTCTGGTTTGGCTGGATTTTTTTTTCCATTGAGTAATTTTAATTAATTTTTTGCAGCTCTCTTGGATACTATAGTCCTTGATAGTCGCTATATTTGAAAATGATTGTTTGTATCCTTTTCTAGTTTATTGACATCTTGCCTGGGTACAATACAGTGAATCATACTTTTTTCTTTAGCATTTTATAGACTTTAACCTATTAACTTCAGATAGTTAATGTGGTTCTGAGGAAGTATCAGGTTATCCTAATTTTTTTTCTCCCTTGAATTTGTCAGCTTATATACCTGAAGATTTTATACTTTTGAAGCTGATTCACCCAAATAAGTGAAAGGACCATTTCGATGAAATAATTTCCAGCAATATATAAGTTATTGTGTTATCTGCCATTTTGTTCTCTTGAATTTGGGGAAAATTATCTGCTATTTTAACTGGGGATTTATTTTTACTTTTAGCTTGTTGGACCCTCTTCAGAGATTTCAAGAAACCTTTCATAAATCTCTTCTGTACCTCATATTATCTTATTATTTTAAAAAATCTTTTACCACTGTGTTATGCTATTTGCCTCAAAACTTTCTTCATCTTAAGTAATTTGCTTGAGTTATGTCTGTTTACTTTTTTTCATTCTCAGTGTTTTAGCTTTTTATTTCTTTATTTTTACATAGATTAGAAACATCCATGGGAATCCACTTTGTCTCATATTCTTTAATTTTGAATTCTTTTAATTGGAAACGTTTTCATAAATTCTTTAAGAGTACTTAAAATTCTTGGAGATGCTTATTTGAGTTGTATTTGCTTCCATAATACACTCATAACAAATAAACTTTTACTATTTTACATACTTTGTTACTTTTTCTCCCCTTTAGTATATTTGCATAGATGCCATGTCACTTTTCCCTCATATTGCTCATATATAAAATGAACAGCCTCTTCCAACATTTTATTTTTATTGACATACTGCATGTATATTTTCACTGGCTTCCTAGTTTTCTTTATAAATTATTTAATCTTAGAGATTAAAATTTGAGCAAGGATACCTGGGTCCTGAGACCATGAATATGGTGAGGAAGAAGACTCAACATGGTCTCTGAGCTTTCCTTCTTCTATACGGCATTTTTTTTTTTTTTTGGTGCCTAAGTTCATCTCACTCTCTCTGCATGTCTCCTTCAACATTCTTGGCTTTAAGACTCCCTAACAATCTCCATAGCAACCTAGAACACACAGCTTGTACCCACAGGGCCCTATTTGTCTGACCCTCCTCTGCTTTTCATGCTTCTCTTGTTTTCACCAGCAACTTCCACACACCAAAGCAGAAGATAAATGTTAATGAAAGGCTATTTCTACCTTTATGTTAAAATTTCAGGAAGGCTTAGCACACACATATAAATAACCTATTCCATGCACACCAGGGCTAATCAGAGTTTATTTTGAAACAAAGAGACCAGAGCAGTGGCTGGTAAATAGCTTACTACTGTACCTTGCACTCTGGAATTTACCATTCACTTTGTTTCATTCTGGGGGCAGGAAGGAGAGAGAAGAGAGAAGGTCCAGATGCTTCCAGTTGTCTCTAACTCTGCTAATAGCCCTCCCTCAAGGATCAGGGAACCAATATAGGGATGCCATTAGTTACCAAGTATATCCCTTTGGCATTTATATTCTGGGGGTGAAAACACACACAGAGAGAATGAACCAATGGTCCCTCTGGACCAAACATGAGGCAGACTAAGGTCAAGACTTTATGTATCTCCTGACTTCTGTAAGTCCCTATTCTAACAGACCATGGTGATGTTTATTTCTCCAAGGATTAGCATCAGTTTAGATCAAGTATTTAATACAGTCTAAAGATCTGGATATTTTCTAATTCTAGTGAGAGTTACATGTCATTTTGGGGAAGGTTCAGGGAACAGTCAGGGTTATACCTGTATTTACATTGAAGTTTCCTTCCTTATACACACTACTATGTATAAAATAGGTAATCAATGAGGGCCTAATGTATAGCACAGGGAACTATACTGAATATTTTGCAATAACCAAGAAGAGAAAATAATCTGAAAAAGAATACATACACACACACACACACACAAACATGTATGTGTGTGAATCACTGTGTTGTAAATCTGAAACTAACACAGTATTGTAAATCAGCTATACTTCAGTTAAAAAAAATTTTTTTAAAGATCCCTTTCTTATAGGAACAAACCTGTCCTCATGTTTCAATCTGTAAATAATTTAGATTGAGAAACTGGATAAAAGATCAGGAATTCCCGTTCTGGCAACTGAGTCAGTTGTCTGTCCATCAAATGCAGAAGTTTTCTGCCTATGTGTGCTAAATTAAACTTTAGTGATCTGTCCATCTATTTTATTTTTATGTACCTCTTGTCAGTTAGTCTTCATTATAGATTCTTTTGGGTCAGAGTTTCTCAACCTCAGCACTATTGACATATAGGACCAGACAACTCTTTGCTGTGTGTCAGGAGTCCTATACATTGTAACATATTGTAGCAATATCTTTGACCTCTGTTTACTGCATGCCAATAGCACTCTTCACCACTGTGATAACCAAAAATGTCTCCAGATATTGCCAAACATTCTTTGAGGACAAAAATCTCCGGATGAATACTACCCCTTTAGGTTAAAATACTGATTAATGCCCCATTCTTTAAAAGTGTATCATCCCTGCCTCTAAGAATGAACAACCACCCACTTGGCCTCTGTCATCAAGGGATCACATCATTCCCTCTGAAATATGGAAACCCAATTAAATTGCAGACTCTCCCACTGACATCTCTTGCCTAGAAGAATGTCATCAGCAAGAATTTTCAGTATGCTAGTGCTTTCTCTGCTGTTATATTTCTTAATAACTTGGTGAAGGAAGTTTACTTTGACCCAACTCTTATGGGAGAGGGTAGATTGGTTAGGATGTAACTATGTAAATTGCAATGGATATAGTCCAATACTCCCATCTTTCTGAGTCTTCCCTCATTCCTAAGGGAAGTCTATATCCCAGCTTCTCTAATTGTTGCAGTCACTGAGGCCAGGATTCATTTAGATAGCCAAGTGAATCTAAAGGGTCAGAGGACAATATCCAACACAGCAATCAAAGGGGAGGTTACCTTGGATGGACCTGACCTAATCAGTCAACCCTTGAAAAGAGCTTGTGGCCTGGTAGAAAGCAGATGTCCACTTGTAAACTGCCTATGGAGTGGACAGGTAGTGAGGACCTGAAAGTAGCCTGAGGGGCTGAGAGCAATCCCTACTGATAAGTCATCAAGGAAATGGGGTTGAGTTTTACAACCACAAGGTACTGAATTCTGCCAACCTGAGTGAGTGTGGAAGAGAGATCTGAGCTCTGGACAAGAATGCAGCCGTGCTAACACCTCACTTCAGCTTTGTGAGAGACCCTGAGCAAAGAACCCGGTTATTCTGTGCCCAGATTTCTAAACTTCAGAAATTGGGAGACAATAAATGAGTCTTATTTCAAGCCCCCCACCTCACCACACATACAAAGAATCATCTTGGAGAAACTGTTAAAAACACAGATCCCTGAGCCATTTTTCTATAGGTCCTATGTCCTTAGGATTCCTGAGTTTGAGAGAGACCCAGGAAACTCTGGGCTTCCTTGGTGGCTCAGCAGTAAAGAACCTGCCTGCAATGCAGGAGACCCAGATTTGATTCCCTGGGTACTAAGTGGGCATGGCAACCCACTTAGTACTCTTGCCTGGAGAATCCTATGGGCAGAGGAGCCTGGCGGGCTATAGTCCATAGAGTCACACAGAGTCAGACAGGACTGAAGTGACTAAGCAGCAGCAAGAAATTCTATATTTTAATAAACATACCACATGACTCTGATGCCCATGGTTGAGGAAGCACATTTCAAATGCTTATTTTTTATCCTTTTAATAGTAAATCTTATTTTCTAAAATATTATGCATGTGGTTCACATTTAAGTTAGAGACTTTGAAGTTTAGGAACTGGGACTCAGTTAAAGACACATAAAGCTTGCCAGGTGGCCCTGGTGGTAAAGAAGCCACTTGCCAATGCAGGAGACATAAGACTTGGGTTTGATTCCTGGGTCAGGAATATCCCCCTGGAGTAGGAAACTGCAACTCAAGCATTCTTGCCTGGAGAATCCCATGGATAGAGGAGTGTGGCAGGCTATAATCCATAGGGTCACAAAGAGTCAGACATGACTGAAGCAACTTAGCATGCACGTGAGGTAAATACACATTAGACATAAGAGGAAAGCAACAGCTTTCTCTGGAATCTTATTCTCCATACTTTGCAAGTTGCTACCAATGCTGGATCATGAGGGGCATCAATTCTGACATATTTTATCTCGTGTCATTTCTGAGTAATCCCTCATTCATATTGCATTCCCACTAGACCTCAGGCTTTCTGAGTCTGGAAAACTGGTGGGAAATAGAAGAAGGTGATCCCTGAGTATGTCCTGCATCTCAGGCCCTTGGTCTGATTTCTGAAGCTGAACTTCCAAGTCTCATCTATTATTACCCCACAAATCTTCTTTTCCTTTCCCTTTTTTACCATTTTTTTTAAGGACTTTTCATCTATAGCTGTTATTTCTCACTGGCTTATTCTCTCCATGTTTATCATTTCAGGTTTCATGGAGAGATATCAATTGATCAGTTTTTTGGTTTTTTTTTTTCCTTCCTGGAAACATCAGTTCATTGTTCTGCCTGTATGTCTTCTATTTTTGTGGCACAAGCCCAGGGGTAATATAATACAATCCAGTGGGGGCAAAACATTCACAAAGGGGCCACACTTTCCATAGGGAACGTGGATGGGGATCTTCACTCAGAAACTACCAGCATATCAAGCACTGTGACCTAGAGTCTAATTTACTCATGAAATAAGAGGAAAGGAATATACAATATTTGATCAGTTTTCCCCAGTTCCTTCTTGAAGCCAAGGTTCAACATCAGAAAAAACATTCTGATCTAAATTTAAATAGAACAAGAGATCCTGTTAGTTACTGAAAGGGTCCGAAAATTTCCCACAATCTCAGGATCCAAAATCAGATAAATTGTATGTGAATCTGGAATCAGGCAAGGGAAACAAGCCAAAAGCAAGTGTGTGTACAATTACCAGGCATTTTTCTTTTCTGAGTGTGTGTGTTAGTCACTCAGTCATTTCCCACTCTTTGGGACCCCATTGGCTATAGCCTGCCAGGCTCCTTTGTCCATAGAATTCTCCAGGCGAGTATACTGGACTGGGTTGCTATTTCTTCTTCCAGGGAATCTTCCTGACCCAGGGATCGAACCCGAGTCGCTTGCATTACAGGCAGATTCTTTATAATCTGAGCCACCAGGGGAAGCCATTTTTCTTTTCTACCCTGAGCTACTGGAAAACATTTTTCATTTTTCCCTTCTACCCACTTAAAATTGGCAGATGAGAGGAATAAGTAGATTTCAGATGAATATTAAGGAAGATATCTTTAATTTTTTCAGTAGAGGAAAGCAGGTGTAAGCTCACCAACATTTTAAGTGGGGGTGGGGGGGAGAAAAACAAAAACCAGAAGCAAAGAGAAATCAAATGTTTTATAATAATTTTTTTTTTCAGATTGGACTAACATGAAGGATTCTTTTATATTATGCTGATTAGAATATGAACCAAAAGTGTATTTGAAATAATTGAGGATTAAGTTTTTAGAATAAGAGTTTACCACATTCAGGAAATTCCATCCATTCATGATTAAATTCTGATCTTACTAGTCAATGAAATTTTTGCACAAGCCTATAAGGATAGCATTTATATGAAAGCATTTAAAATCTTCAAAGACATTTTGTGGTCTATCTTGAGAAAAGAACAAATCAGCATTTAAAATTGCAGAGGCATTCTCACTGATAACATTTCTCAGTTCAAATGGAAGAGAATTAATGAGTTTGACAAGCTCTTCCTCCATTGATAAGGGACAAGCAGGAGAAAAAGATTAGAAACAGTCAGAATATATCAAATCTCCAAAGAGGAAATATTTTCATCTATAGATTAGATTATGACACTGATATGGTGTTACTCTACCACATGGGTTTGGCTGGTGGGCCAAGGGAATCTTTTGAGTCCAGGGCCTTTGGGAATGAAATGCAGGAAAGTGGCTATGACAACTATCTCTCCCTTTGTAATCTGTTCTTTGTTATTGTGTTCAGATTGATAGTGTTCTTTCTGCCAGACCAGTGGCCTATGTCAACAGGCCAGGGAGATAACACTAAAGTGAGATTCTGAAGACGGGCAAACAAATGTGCACCAGATGAAAATGACAAGGCAGTGCTGATAACTGGCATAGTAAAATGAAATCCACTCCCAATGTCCCTTAACAATAAATGTAGTATCAAAACACTCTATTCCACAGGCATGTTGGTCAGAGTCAATGAGAAAAATCCAAAGCTCTGATAATCTTTCCACTAATAACAAATTCATAGGTGACCTTACAGCCCTAAATGAGGTTATCTCTTTTTTTTTTTCTCCATAATGTTTCTTTTGCACTATAATTTATATGAAAACCAATTAAGTGTTTCAGCAAAATAAATTTCAATTTTATAACATGTGATGTATATGTTAATGCAAGAGAGTTACATATTGATAAGGATTTTGCTGCAAATATTTAAGAAAGCCTTTCAAAATTCACACTTTCAGTTACATAAGTTTCTCAATTTTAATCAAAATGGAAAACCACTCCATAGTTGTTTACTGATCACCTACCGTGTATAGAATACTGTGCTTGCTAATGTGAAAGTTGTAAAGACAGGCTCAGGAAATTAATTCTTCCAGTACTTACATGATTATTCACTTGTGTTAGAAATAAAAATTTGTCAGTGCACTTCAGTATACCTGCACTTCAATATACCTTCAGATACATGTGCATCTGAAGCAAATTGCTACCATGTATATAAATCACACAGCAACAATTTGAGAAAATATCTATATAGTCTAGGTTTAAAGATAGGCAATTGTGAAGAAAAGAAAGAGGAAAGGAAAATCTCCAGTTTAATAATTTGTACTTATTTTTAATTGAATTTGAACTAACGATCTTATAGTACAAATCTAAATTTTTATTTGCTTATACAGAAGAGAGAATTGATTCAATTTAAGATATAATACTTAATTATGACAGAACATATCATTCTCTTTTTGTTGTTGTTGTTGTTGCTGTTAGTTGACCTTTCAAAATGTCCTATTATGAAAAATTTTACTTTAAGATTTCTTTAAATATAACCTATTATTAAGTGCAAAATCCTCTAAAATAGTGTGAGCTACTCTTGGTTGTAAAAAATGCTCCATGAATTGAGTTGTGCCCTAATTCTTCCTTCAGAAGGAGGGATTCTTCTTCTCCATTGCAAGTATGCACAGGGTATACATATATTTTTTCTATTCTCTTGTTCTTTCCTCTTATGCGATTTTCATTAATACTGCTAACATCAGAAAATGTTTGCTCACTTTTGTAGTTATGTTGGGGAGTTTTGTCACTCCATATACACCTTGTTCTGGATTAGGAACATGGTTTGTGGGCACTGAAAAGTAGAAAGACGACCCACTGTTTATTCTCTTTTCTCTAGCTACTTGAAATATTACACAGGCACTTGGGTCTCTGACCTAGAGATTTTAGAAAACCACATAATTAGAAGGACAGTTATTTTTTAACAAAATGAAATCTAAAATAAAGAGTATTTCATGCTGAATTTGTAGCTGAAATCAATATGCAGAAAAGCTGAAGTGATTTGACATAATATCGTTTGAAAAATAAATGCGAGCATCAAGAGTAATAGAAAGACAGAGTCTAAAATATTATCCAAGAAAATCTTCAAAAAACTTCAGAACGAAATCTCTGTGGGCCTATATGAAAGAGCCTTGGAAATACCTCAGGCTGCAAAAAGTATTCATTGCTGTACTGCCTTTATTTTATGACTGTCTCATTCTCAAATTCCTGATTCTAACAAAGAATAATCTGATCCTGATTTTAATCATGCCTCAGTCTCTCTGGGCTTGACATTTGAATTTTTTCTCATTATGATTTGAACCTAGTTTCATACTTCATTAACTTGAACCTTCAATCCTCCCAGCACAGCATGTGCCATTGTTTGAGCAACAGTTTCAAAGCTCACTGAGCAAACTCTGTTGACCACAACCCAAAATACATATATGAAGGGGACTTATAATATTTATTGCCAAGGGAACCAATGAGTAACTGTGTAGCTTTTCCCATAAATATATAGCAAATGTATTAAATGCTTCTTGTCCTAAGGGCTAGGATAATAAAGATTGATACCTTTATCAGTTAAAATAATTTTGATTGAAAATAACCTCAGCAAAGTGTGATTTTTTTTAATAATAAGTGGAAATTATTGGCTCACATAATATAAAGCCTGTATATAGAAATAATTGGTGGGGAGAGTTGAACTAATGGCCCATCATGGATCAACTTTATCTTTCTCTGTTCTTTGAAACCTTAGTATTAGATCTTGTCATAGTTTGACTTCTTTGATAATTTCAAGACAGTTTCCAGTAGCTTTCAGGGGTAAATGTTTCCTTTTCCTGGCAGAAGAATGAAAAGCTTTTTAAGTCATCACTACTAGTAAAAGTCCTGTGTCTGCTGACAGTGCCTTAGGTCATATTACTTTATGGGGATCACTAAACTACAATCCTTGCATAAAATTCAGCCAGTGATCTGTTTTTCTATGGGGAAATAAGAATGATTTTTACATTTTTAAATGGTTGTAAATAAAAATCAAGAAGGATATGCAACACAGAGTTTTGTGGTCTGCAAAGCCTGAAGTATTTATTAAATGGCCCTTTTCAGAAAAGATTTGCTGTTACCTTGAACAATCAAAGTGTTTAGATAATGTGGTGTACTCATAGGCTTAAGGTTGGGGCTTATGTAAATCCTTCAATAACTAATGTTGATCACAGGGATGATTTACACTGTTGGGGATTAGAAATCAATTCCATGAACTGGCCAAATTAGGGGGACAAGTACATTTCCAGGCTAAAAGCAAGCAGATGGATGGGAGAGAGAAAATAAAAATTTGTTCACCACGCCACCCTTGGAGGTCATGTCGTGGTTGAGACAAACACAACAAGTAAAATATGACTAACAACATGCTACAAGTAAAAAATAAGATGAATAGTTTTAAAATACAAAGGAAGTAAAAATCAATTTCATGCAGAGGACACAAGCAGATTTAATATGGGGAGAGGTAGTTCAGAATGCAGCCTGAATAGATAAAGATAAGGAAAACTCAAAGGAAATCTTGAGAGATGTGTAAGATAGGAAATATTTGTTGTTTAGCTGCTAAGTTGTGTCTGACTCTTTTGAGACCCCAAGGGCTGTAGTCCACCAGGGTCCTCTGTCCATGGGATTTCCCTGGCAAGAATACTGGAATGGGTTGACATTTCCTTATCCAGGGGATCTTCCTGAGTCAGGGATCAAACCCACATCTCTTGTGTCTCCTGCACTGGCAGGCAGATTCTTTACCACTGAGTCATCTGATAAGGTCTATATTTTATTAGAAGAAATGTCTTTTGATGTTCTTTGCCCACTTTTCCTTGGATTGGTTATCTTTGTTGTGGAGTAATGATTCTCTATATACTCAGGATATATCAGTATTTAGCAGATGTATGATTAGTTAAGTATTTTCTCCCATTACTTAGATGTAGGTGCTCCTACCTGTTGTAGGGAATTTAGAAAGCCATGCATAAATCTGGATGCATGCTCAGAAAAGACCTGTGAAACCTTATGTTTCTGCCTTTCTCCTGAAGAAATAGGGGATGACACCTTTATAGTACTGACAAAGGAAAATTGCTAAATAAGGATTTTATATCTGGCAAAACTACCCCCTAAAATTAAGGAAAAGTTAAGATGTTCCTGCTTCCCTATTGGTTCTGCATACTGAACTACCTCTCACTGCAGATGAAGTCTGCTTGTCTCATCTGTATGAAATTTGTTCTTCCTGTATATAAATCTTGGGATTCCATATGACCTAATTAATGGACAGATCCATATTTAAGGATCTGTTCATGAAATTTAAAAAAAAAGTTTAATTTCATGAACTATGAACTTTGAAGAATTATGTAGCTCTTTACTGATTTTATCCTGTAAAAGTCCTGCTGGAGGGCAGAGGGATTCAGAGAGAAACACAGGAAGCTTCTTACAAATCTTCAATAAGCTGTTTTCTATTTCTGGTATTTCCCAGTCAAGAAAACTGCTGGAAATCTCTTCTGTGTTCTCATCCATGGGGTTACCATATTGATCTATCATTCCATTCCTTAATTCCATTTATGCCTTCATGTGCCACACATTTCTTTCTCTATCTGGATGTGGCCACTGAGATTTTTGATTTCAATGACCTCTCTGCCCCTATCACTTTAGGCCTACCAGAGATTTGAGTAAAGACTGTTCTATTATCTCTTTACATTCTTCATGATGTGCTACTAAAGACACTGAGTCATTTAAATTTCCTTCCTGAAATTCTTGGAGTTGGAGAATGGAATAAAAATACTCAGAGTGCAGCTATTTAATATTAAAATTTATCACCTCAACATCATAGATTTGTGTTTCCTATAAGTTGAGGCTTATTCTGTAGCCACTTTCCATTAGGGAAAGAATTACATTACTTTAAGTTCCCTCAAGGGACTTGTGTATAATTTATTTACTTAGGTGCTTATCCCCAGTGGCACAGTGCGTAAAGGAGGAAAGTAAGAAAGAGAAAAGAGAAAGACAATAAAATATGTATTAATAATCAGATTGCTACTCAGGTCACTGAGACAGAATCCTACTGGAAACCCTCAGAGAAGCTTTGTACTTCTTTGTAACTCTGTAGGTCTCATAATTTTCTTACAAAGCAAAGGCAGAGGACTCAAACAAATAAAATCAGAAATGAAAGAGGAGAAGGCACCACATAAATGCAAAGGACTATGAGACTAATTACTAGCAACTGTATGCTAATAAAGTGGACAACCTGGAAAAAATGGAGAAACTCTTAGAAAAGTACAATCTCCCAAGACTGAAATAGGAAGAAATAGAAAATATGAACAGGCCAATCACAAGTTCTGAAACAGAAACTCTGATTAAAAGTCCTCCAACAAACAAAAGTCCAAGGCCGGACAGCTTCACAGGTGAATTCTATCAAACATTTAGAGAAGGCTTAATACCCTAATTCAGGCAAGAATACTGGAGTGGGTTGCCATTCCCTTCTTCAGGGGATCTTTCCAACCCAGGGTCTCCTGCATTACAGGCAGATTCCTTACTATCTGAGCCAATAGGGAAGCATGCCCCCCCAACACCCACCCTTCTGAAACTCTTCAAAAAAAATAATTAATAAATAAACTGCAGAGAAAGGAGTACTCCCAAGCTCATTCTACAAGGCCACTATCACTCTGATACCAAAATCAAACAAAGATACCACAAAGAAAGAAAATTACAGGCCAACATCACTGGTGAACATGCAAGTAAAATTCCTCAACAAAATACTAGCAATTTGAATCCAACCATACATTAAAATGATCCAACAAAAACCCAAGAGTAAGTGGGTTTTATCCTAAGGATGCAAGGATTCTCAGCAGCTGCAAATCAATCAGTGTGAGACATTGTATCAACAAATTAAAGGAAAAAAACCCATGATCATCTCAATATATGAAGTAGCACTATTTATAACAGCCAAGACATGGAAGCAATCTAAATGTCTATTGACAGAGGAATGTATAAAGAAGATGTGGTACACATATACAGTAGAATATTAGCCTTTAAAAAAAGAATGAAATAAAGCTACCTATAGCAAGTGGTTCAACCTAGAGATTATCATACTAAGTGAAGTCAGACAAAGACAAATATCATATGATATCACTTAATATATGAAATCTAAAAAAAGGTACACAAATGAACTTATTTACAAAACAGAAACAGACTAAGAAAACAAACTTATGACTACCAAAGGGTAAAGGTAGTGAAGGAGAGAGAAATTAGGAGATTCAGATTAACATAAACATACTACTATACATAACATCAACAAAATCCTACTGTATAGCACAAGGAACTATACTGAGTACTCAGTAATAACCTGTATGGGAAAAGAATCTGAAAAAGAATGGATACATACACATACACACATATATGACAATTAACTTTGCTGTCCAACTAAAACTAACACAATATCATAAATCTAGTATACTCCAATATAAAATTCAAACAAAACTGACACACACACAATGGAATATTATTCAGGCATAACAAATAAGGAAATCTGTCAACTGTGACAACATGAACAGACATCAAGGGTATTATGCTAAACAAAATAAGGCATACAGAGAAAGACAAATACTGGATGATTTCACTTGTATGTAGAATCCAGAAAACAAAACATTTTAAAAAAACAACAAAATTGAAGCAGAATCATAGATACAGAGAATAAACAGGTGATACCAAAGTGGAGAGAGCAAGAGGAATGAAATAAATTCTTAGGTAGATTAAGCAGTGCAAGGGCTTCTCTGGAGGCTCAGTCATAAAAAATCCACCTGCTAATGCAGAAGACATGGATTTGATCCCTGGGGTGGAAGGATCCCTTAAAGAAGGAAATGGTAAACCACTGTAGTATTGCCTGGGATATCCCATGGACAGAGGAGCCTGGAGGTCTACAGTTCATGCAGTCTCAAAAGACTCAGACATAGCTTAGTGACTAAACAACAACAAAGAGTTACAAACTTTCAGTTTCAAAATACATGGGTTAGGGGGTGGTCCTAAGATGCTGGAGGAAGAGGATGGGGAGACCACTTTCTCCCCCACAAATTCATCAAAAGATCATTTGAACGCTGAGCAAATACCACAAAACAACTTCTGAACACTGGTGGAGGACACCAGGCACCCAGAAAGGCAGCCCATTCTCTTCAAAAGGAGGTAGGACAAAATATAAAAGATAAAAAGATAGACAAAAGAGTTAGGGATGGAGATCCATCCTGGGAAGGGAGTCGTGAAGGAGGAGAAGTTTCCAAACAGCAGGAAACCCTCTCATTGGCAGGCCTGTCAGGAATTTTGGAATCTCAGAGGGCAACATAACCGGGAGGAAAAAACAAACAAACAAACAAAAAAATCACACAGATTAGGCCACAGATTAGATGCCTAACTGCAACTCCCAGTGGAGAAGTGGCCCAGATGCTCGCGTCCGCCACCAGCAAGTGGGGGCTGAACAGGGAGGCGTGGACTACACTGCTTAGGGTAAGGACTGGGCCTGAATGCCTTGAGGACAATCTGAGGGAGCTAACGTGAGATGGCAACCAAAACTGTGGGATAGCCAGAGAGAGAAAAAGAAAAGTGAGAAAGAAAGAACTTTCCCGCAAAAAGCTCTAACCTAAGGCACTGCCAGGTCCGCTCACAGAACAAAGGAATGAGCGAATACCAGAGGAGTGCTAGCTGGCTGTGCACTGGTTCATCCCCTGCTGGAGGCAGAGAGGCAGGCGGGCGACAGCCAGAGTTGGAAGGCGAGGAGCAATCTCTGCCCCAGAGACGGCATCCTCTACCAAACTGCGAGCAGGCTCCCATTTGCTAACCAAGTCTTCCTGGGATCCCAGATGGTTGATATCCACCAGGAGGGCCACAGCCAGAGATCAGCTCCCAAGAGGAGACACACGGCACACCCGAGATGGTATACCTGCTGTGCACCCAGGAAACCCAGTGGCTGGGACGGGGAGGTGATAAGACGCACCATCCACCTGTGGAGGGTGCGCTCACCAAGCACCTGGTCACCTGAGCTGCTTGGACCTGGGAAGGGCAAAAAACTCAGGTCCAATTGAGTCTTTTCACTCAATTCCAATTGACTTTGCGGAATACCCAATAACCTGAACGGCTTAGACCTGAGAAGTGCACACAACCCAGGGCTCACTTTAGAGAGTTCCCCTGCAGAGCAACCTGGAGTCTGAGCAGTGTAGACCAGGAAAGCACACATGCTGTGAGCTGGGGGCAAACTCAGTGTGGCCCAGACACTGCGAGCACTCCCCACACAAGCCAATATTTGTTTGCAGCATTCCTCCCTCCCCATAGCACAATTGAACAAGTGAGCCTAAATAAGTGACTACCTTCTACCCCTGTGTCAGGGCTGAAATACACACTGAAGAAACTTGCAAACAGAAGAAGCCAAAATAAACAAAGAAGAGGGAACCGATTTGGAAGTGACAAGTGTAACAGATTAAAACCCTGTAGTTAGCACCAACTACATTGGAAGGGGCTTATAGACCTTGAGAAGAAGTATAAGCTGGAACAAGGAACTATCTGAGACTGAAGTGACCCCACACTGCCCTCAATACCTCCAGAGAAATTCCTAGATATATTTTACTACTATCATATTTTTAATTTTTTAAAAGTTCTTTATTACTCCTTTAATTTTCATTTTTATAACCTATTACCTTGCAAAAAAAAAAGATCCTATTTTTAAAGGAAATTTCATATATACTTTTTATAAATTTTGTGATTCTGTCTTGTTTCTTTAACATTGTATTTTTGAGAGTCTAACCTCCACTCTAGATTTTTAATCTTTGCTTTTTGGTATTTGTTATCAATATTGTACCTTTGAGAAAACAATCTTCAGTACCCATTTTTACTTAGGAGTGTTTTTACTGGCTTGATTGCTCTTTCCCCTTTT
Organism: Dama dama; assembly: GCF_033118175.1. Taxonomy (NCBI): domain Eukaryota; kingdom Metazoa; phylum Chordata; class Mammalia; order Artiodactyla; family Cervidae; genus Dama; species Dama dama. Next base: position 46,734,488 of record NC_083693.1, on the reverse strand, counting down.
GACTCTCCTTTTTCTCCCCCAGGTAACCTCTATCTCCTCCCACTCCCTTTTCTTCTCTACCCAACTCTGTGAATCTCTTTGGGTATTCCTGGCTGTGGAGAACACTTAGGGAAATGATTACTGGCTAGATCTGTCTCTCTCTTTTTGATTTCCCCTCTTCTTCTGGTCACCTCTCCTTCCTCCCTCTTCTCTTCTCTATGTAACTCTGTGACCCTCTCTGGGTGTTCCAGACTGTGGAGAGTACATATGGAATTGGTTACTGACTAGGCTACTCTCTCCCATTTTGATTCCCCTTATTCTCCTCCTGGTAACCTCTATGTTCCTACTCCCTCTTCTCTTCTCCATGTAACTCTGCGAACCTCTCTGGGTGTCCCCCTCACTGTAGAGAATCTTTTCTCCATTAACCTATATGTTTTATCATCAGTGCTGTATGGATGGAGAAGTCTTGAAAGTACTGTAAGAATAAGACTGAAAACAGAGGCAAGAGGCTTAAATCCAAAACTTGAGAACACCAGAAAACTTCTGACTCCAGAGAATATTAATCGACAAGAGCTCATCCAAAAGCCTCCATACCTCCACTGAAACCAAGCTCCAGCCAAGAGCCAACAGTTTCAGAGCAAGACATACCAAGCTAATTCTCCAACAATGCAGGAACATAACCCTAAGCATTAAAATACAGGTGGCCAAAAGTCACACCAAACCCATAGATACACCAAAACTCACTACTGGACACTTCATTGCACTCCAGAGAGAAGAGATCCAGCTCCACCCACCAGAGCACTGACACAAGCTTCCCTAACCAGGAAACCTTGACAAGCAACCTGTCCAACCACTGCCCCCCCCCTCCCCCCGACAGGGAGGAACCTCCACAATAAAGGGGAAACACAAACTTCCAGCATACAGAAAGGCCAGCCCAACACAGCAATCTAAACAAGATGAAAAGGCAGAGAAATATCAGCAGGTAAAGGAATATGATAAATGCCCACCAAACCAAACAAAAGAGGAGGAGATAGGGAGTCTACCTGAAAAAGAATTCAGAATAATGATAGTAAAAATGATCCAAAATCTTGAAAACAAGATAGAGTTACAGATAAATAGTCTAGAGACAAGAATTGAGAAGATGCAAGAAATGTTTAACAAGGACCTAGAAGAAGTAAAAAAGAGTCAATTGATAATGCATAATGCAATAACTGAGATCAAAAACACTCTGGAGGGAACCAACAATGGAATAACAGAGGCAGAAGATAGGATAAGTGAAGTGGAAGATAGAATGGTGAAAATAAATGAAGCAGATAGGAAAAAAGAAAAAAAAAGAATTAAAAGAAATGAGGACAACCTCAGAGACCTCTGGGACAATGTCATATGCCCCAACATTGGAATCATAGGAGTCCCAGAAGAAGAAGACAAAAAGAAAGACCATGAGAAAATACTCGAGGAGACAACAGTTGAAAACTTCCTTGAAATGGGGAAGGAAATAGCCACCCAAGTCCAAGAAACTCAGAGAGTCCCAAACAGGATAAACCCAAGGTGAAACACACCAAGACACATATTAATCAAATTAACAAAGATCAAACACAAAGAACAAATATTAAAAGCAGCAAGGGAAAACAACAAATAACACACAAGGGGATTCCCATAAGGATAACAGCTGATCTTTCAATAGAAACTCTTCAGGCCAGAAGGGAATGGCAGGACATACTTAAAGTGATGAAAGAGAAAAACCTACAACCCAGATTACTGTACCCAGCAAGGATCTCATTCATATATAAAGGAGAAATCAAAAGCTTTATAAGACAAGTAAAAGCTGAGAGAATTCAGCACCACCAAACCAGCTCTCCAACAAATGCTAAAGGATCTTCTCTAGATAGGAAACCCAGAAAGGGTGTATAAACTCAAAGCCAGAACAACAAAGCAAATGGCAATGGCATCATACTTATCAATAATTACCTTAAATGTAAATGGGTTGAATGCCCCAACCAAAAGACAAAGACTGGCTGAATGGATACAAAAACAAGAACCCTATATATGTTGTCTACAAGAGACCGACCTCGAAACAAGGGACACATACAGACTGAAAGTGAAGGGCTGGAAAAAAGATATTTCATGCAAATGGAGACAAAAAGAAAGTAAGAGTAGCAATACTCATATCAGATAAAATAGACTTTGAAATAAAGCCTGTGAAAAGAGACAAAGAAGGACACTATGTAATGATCAAAGGATCAATCCAAGAAGATATAACAATTATAAATATACATGCACCCAACACAGGAGCACTGCAATATGTAAGGCAAATGCTAACAAGTATAAAAGGGGCAATAAACAATAGCACAATAATAGTGGGAGATGTTAATACCCTACTCACACCTATGGACAGATCAACTAAACAGAAAATTAACAAGGAAACACAAACTTAAAATGATACAATGGACCAGTTAGACCTAATTGATATCTATAGGACATTTCACCCCAAAACAATGAATTTCACCTTTTTCTCAAGTGCACACGGAACCTTCTCCAGGATAGATCACATCCTGGGCCATAAATCTAGCCTTGGTAAATTCAAAAAAATTGAAATCATCTTTTCTGATCACAATGTGGTAAGATTAGATGTCAACTACAGGAAAAAAACTATGAAAAATACAAACATATGGAGGATAAACAACATGCTTCTGAATAACCAACAAATCACAGAAGAAATCAAAAAAGAAATCAAAATATGCATAGAAACAAATGAAAATGAAAACACAACAAGCCAAAACCTATGGGTTTCAGTAAAAGCAGTGCTAAGGGGAAGGTTCATAGCAATATAAGCTTACCTCAAGAAACAAGAGAAAAATCAAATAAATAACTTAACTCTACACCTAAAGCAACTAGAAAAAGAAGAAATGAAGAAACCCAGGGTTAGTAGAAGAAAAGAAATAATAAAAATTAGGGCAGAAATAAATGAAAAAGCAACAAAGGAGACCATAGCAAAAATCAACAAAACTAAAAGCTATTTTGTTTTTTGTTTTTTTTTTTTTTTGAGAAGATAAATAAAATAGAGAAACCATTAGCCAGACTCATCAAGTAAAAAAGGGAGTAGAATCAAGTTAACAAAATTAGAAAAGAAAATGAAGAAATCACAACTGACAACACAGAAATACAAAGGATCATAAGAGACTACTCTCAGCAACTATATGAGAGTAAAATGGAAAACTTGGAAGAAACGGATGAATTCTTAGAAAAGTATACCTTCCAAAACTGAACCAGGAAGAAATAGAAAATCTTAACAGACCCATCACAAGCATGGAAATCAAAAATATAATAAAAAATCTTCCAACAAACAAAAGCCCAGGACCAGATGGCTTCACAGCTGAATTCTACCAAAAATTTAGAGAAGAGCTAACACCTATCTTACTCAAACTCTTCCAGAAAATTGTTTTTCTTCCAGAAAATTGCAGAGGAAGGTAAACTTCCAAACTCATTCTATGAGGCCACCATCACCCTAATACCAAAACCAGACAAAGATTCCACAAAAAAAGAGAAATCTACAGGCCAATATCACTGATGAACACAGATGCAAAAATCCTTAACAACATTCTAGCAAACAGAATCCAACAACATATTAAAAAGATCATACATCATGTCCAAGTGGGCTTTATCCCAGGGATGCAAAGATTCTTCAGTATTTGCAAATCAATCAATGTATACCAAACATCAACAAATTGAAAGATAAAAACCATATGATTATCTCAATAGATGCAGATAAAGCCTTTGACAAAATCGAACATCCATTTATGATAAAAACCTCCAGCAAGCAGGAATAGAAGGAACTTACCTCAATATAATAAAAGCCATATATGATAAATCCACAGCAAACATTACCTTCAATGGTGAAAAATTGAAAGCATTTCACCTAAAATCAGGAACAAGACAAGGGTGCCCACTCTCATCACTACTATTCAACATAGTTTTGGAAGTTTTGGCCACAGCAATCAGAGAAGAAAAAGAAATAAAAAGAATCCATATTGGAAAAGAAGAAGTAAAACTCTCAGTGTTCACAGATGACATGATTTTCTGCATAGAAAACCCTAAAGACTCCACCAGAAAATTAGTAGAGCTAATCAATGAATACAGTAAAGTTGCAGGATATAAAATTAACACACAGAAATCCCTTGCAGTCCTATATACTAACAATGAGAAAACAGAGAGATTAAGGAAACAATTCCATTCACCATTGCATTGAAAAGAATAAAATACTTAGGAATAAATCTACCTAAAGAAAGACTTATATATAGAAAACTATAAAACACTTATGAAAGAAATCAAAGATGACACAAATAGGTGGAGAAATATACCATATTCATGGGTTGGTAGAATCCATATAGTGAAAATGAGTATACTATCCAAAGCAATCTATAGATTCAGTGCAATCCCTATCAAGCTACCAATGGTATTTTTCACAGATCTAGAAAAAATAATTTCACAATTTGTATGGAAATACAAAAAACCTCGAATAGCCAAAGCAACCTTGAGAAATAAGAGTGGAACTGGAGGAATCAACCTGTCTGACTTCAGACTATACTACAAAGCCACAGTCATCAAGACAGTATGGTACTGGCACAAAGACAGAAATAGAGATCAATGGAACAGAATAGAAAGCCCAGAGATAAATCCACACACCTATGGACACCTTATCTTTGACAAAGGAGGCAAGAGTATACAATGGAGAAAAGACAATGTCTTCAACAAGTGGTGCTGGGAAAACTGGTCAACCACTTGTAAAAGAATGAAACTAGAACACTTTCTAACACCATACACAAAAATAAACTCAAAATGGATTAAAGATCTAAATGTAAGACCAGAAACTATAAAACTCCTATAGGGAAACATAGTCAAAACATTCTCTGACATAAATCACAGCAGGATCCTCTATGACCCACCTCCCAGAATATTGGAAATAAAAGCAAAAATAAACAAATGGGACCTAATGAAACTTAAAAGCTTTTGCACAATGAAGGCAACTATAAGCAAGGTGAAAAGACAGCCTTCAGAATGGGAGAAAATAATATCAAATGAAGCAACTGACAGAGAATTAATCTCAAAAATATACAGGCAACCCCTGCAGCTCAATTCCAGAAATATAAGCGACCCAATAAAAAAAATGGGCCTAAGAACTAAACAGATATTTCTCCAAAGAAGACATCCAGATGCTAATACATAAAACGATGCTCAACATCACTCATTATCAGAGAAATGCAAATCAAAACCACAATGAGGTACCATCACATACCAGTCAGAATGGCCGCTATCAAAGAGTCTAGAATCAATAAATGCTGGAGAGGGTGTGGAGAAAAGGGAACCCTCTTACACTGTTGGTGGGAATGCAAACTAGTATAGGCACTATGGAGAACAGGGTGGAGATTCCTTAAAAAAAACTGAAGGTAGAACTGCCATATGACCCATCAATCCCACTGCTGGGCACACACCCCAATGAAACCAGAACTGAAAGAGACACGTGTACCCCAATGTTCATCACAGCATTGTTTACAATAGCCAGGACATGGAAACAACCTAGATGTCCATCAGCAGAAGAGTGGATAAGAAAGCTGTGGTACATATACACAATGGAATATTATTAAGCCATTAAAAAGAATGCATTTGAATCAGTTCTAATGAGTTGGATGAAACTAGAGCCTATTATACAGAGTGAAGTAAGTCAGAAAGAAAAACAACAATACCATATGGTAACACATATATATGGAACTTAGAAAGATGGTAATGATGACCCTATATGTGAGACAGCAAAAGAGCTGCTGCTGCTGCTGCTGCTGCTACTAAGTCACTTCAGTCATGTCTGACTCAGTGCAACCCCCTATACGGCAGCCCACCAGGCTCCCTTGTCCCTGGAATTCTCCAGGCAAGAATACTAGAGTGGGGTGCCATTTCCTTCTCCAATGCATGAAAGTGAAAAGTGAAAGTGACTCTTCGTGACCCCATGGATTGCAGCCCACCAGGCTCCTCCATCCATGGGATTTTCCAGGCAAGAGTACTGGAGCGGGGTGCCATTGTCTTCTCCTGCGCAAAAGAGACACAGTTGTAAAGAACAATCTTTTAGACTCTGCAGGAGAAGGCGAGGGTGGGATGATTTGAGAGAATAGCATTGAAAAATGTATATTATCATATGTGAAACAGATCGCCAGTCCAGGTTTGATGCATGAGACAGGGCGCTCAGGGCTGGTGCACTGGGATGACCCTGAGGGATGGGATGGGGAGGAAGGTGGGAGGGGGGTTCAGGATGAGGAACACATGTAAATCCATACCTGATTCATGTCAATGTATGGCAAAAACCACTACAATATTGTAAAGCAATTAGCCTCCAATTAAAACAAATTAATTAATTAAAAAATAACAAAATACATGAGTTACAGGTATGAAATGTCCAGTGGGAATGTAGTAAAAAATTATGTAATAAATTTGTATGGTGACAAATGATAACTAGACATCATTTTGAAACATATAGAAATAGCATATCACTGTTGTTTGTACCAGGAACTAACATAGTAATGTAGGTTAATTATACTTCAAAAACAAACCAACAAACTCATATGAAAATAGATATTTGTAGTTACCAAAGGTGAAGGCTAGAGAAAGGAGGAATTGGATAAAGGTAGTCAAAAGATACAAACTTCCAGTTATATGATAAATGAATATTTGTGATATGATGTACAATGTAAGCATTACTAACTGTTCTGTATGCTAAATATGAGAAAGAGTAAATCCTAAGAGTTCTCATCACAAGGCAAACATTTCTTTTCAGTTTATTTAATTTTGTATCATATGAGATGATGGAAGTTCCCTAAACTTACTGTGGTAATTATTTAACAATATATGTAAGTCAAACCATTAATCTATTCATCTTAAATTTATACAGTGTTGCATGTCAATTGTATTGGAAGGAAAAAAAGTGATTTAGCTGGACCTCACAATTGATTACCTGTGAGGTATAATAATATTATTAGATTAATTGAGATTGGATCTTAATTTTTTTTTTTTACCTAATTTAACAGGGAATAGCAGTACCAATTACTAACTAGGACATAAAAATTTCTGGGATAAATCAGGTTTGGCTTGGATGGTGACTAGAAATCAAGAGTTCCATTATACACATGCCAAACTTGAGATGCCTATTATATGTCTACTATACATATTAATAAACCAGGTGTATGTATAAATCTACCGCTCATGGCCCATAGGAGTAGTTGATACTAGAAGTAGCAACAGATCTCTTTGAGTTTCCTATACTTATTCTTTTAAACATACAGTGAGAAATTATCTTAAAAGACAAGCCTTGTGGCAAGAATGGCTTTTCTAAATGCCAATAATTTCCTTTGCACTCTTTTAATCTAGTTTTAATCTGAGTAAGAGGTTAGAGTTAAACTCACTCATGTTGGGCTTCCTGCCAGCTAGCCTCCCAGGCCGGGGGTTGGGGGTGGGGGGAGTTGGCCTTCTGTAAAACTTAATAGAATGTGGTTATGACTCAGAACTTGGACCCCAGCCCCCTCACCATGTCAGGAGTCAGCCTAATAATACCCCCATCTCTCTCTCTTCAGCCAACATGCAAACAGTACACTGAAAGGCAGCTAAGCACAACTTTCCCATCTCTGCTTTCTTGTGTCCTGGAATTGTCAAGTTAGAAAGCCAGAGGCCCGGGTTTATTTTGCAGAGTCTGATGTCAGTCAGTATGTTAGGCCCTAGAATGAATGGCACTGGACGCCTGCTAGGATAACTCTTTGTGTTAACCCAAATAAAGCTTGTCCTACCAGGTTAGTGTATGTTCTGCCAGGGCATTTACTGCAAATTGTAGTGACAAATAGGTAGAGAGCTTACAGAATGTGAGGCAGGAAGCTTGTCCATGCAGAAGAAGGAGGGAATGACACACCTTGGAAAGAGGAGGAGATCAGGTACAGGACAGAACACACCTGTATTTTCTGACTCCCCACAATAGGTGTTGAGTAAAGAATGAAGGCAGTGAGCAGTGGGAAGCAGGTAACAACTGAAACGTTCAAAGAATTTAGAGGAATATGGCTTGTTTTTCATCTTTGAACCCAGACTGGGAATAGCTTAAGTTTCCTTAAGGAATAAAACATATAATAGGACAACACCTTAGACAGAAGGTTGGAAATGAAACAATGGCAGAAGGAATGATAATAATTGCCAGGTTTCTCCTGGCTGGATTAGCCCCATGGAGTCCCCTAGGCTCCCCACCAACCTAGTAAATGTTGTGCAAGGGGATTCAGATGTAAGTGGGCTATCCCCTTTTATGACTCCAATTCCATGAGGCCACCCAATGAAGATAACCTAAGCCAAAATTGTGGGATGCCTCAATTATTAGGAACAGAGAATATAAAGAGTTATAACTTGGCAGGAGCCATAATATTAGGGTTTCCAAAGAGTATCTAGGGTTTTAGTAATAAAGTCATTCACCAGTGTCAGGTACTGGACCAGGTACGGTCAGCAGCAGCCAGAGCCAGTGGAATGCAGCTTACATGTTTCAGCGGCCACATACTTCTTGAGGACACAGAAAATGTTTCAGATAAAAGCAGGATGACCTCTCCCAAACAATGATTGTTGAGGTTCAGGAGAATACATCTGGATCTCTGTTCTTTCTACATGAAAGCTGATGCATATGCTTTCACCTATTTTTGCATACAAACTTCAGTAGGGAAAGGTAGACAGAGAAGACAGGAACTGAAAAAACTACATATTTAACAATAACAAACCTAGTTAACTTGAAAAAGATTGCTTTAAAGAAGGAGACTGAGATATCTTTATGGCAAATTTAAGAACCATGTGACTCTTACTTCAATATCTAGTAAGAAGAGAATTATATGAAAAAGATAAAGGGCAGTTATAGAAAAAAAATACAACATGTATTTTCAAAGGTCCAGTTTTAGTGTATAAAATTCTGATCTCATTATCAATTATTCCCACATGAATGTTATTCAGATTCCCCTAAGATGCCATGTCCTTTACAGTAAACTCTTGATCACAGAGTAATTTTTTTTTTTTCTCCAAAAATGACTACAGAGCCTAAAGCTTTATTTATCTCCCCGGGAACGATGCCAGTTCATGAACTAGACCCATGAATTTCAACCACTGTCCACTCTTTATGGACTTGAACTGATGGAGAGAGACTGTGCCCTAAAGAAGGAGAATTTTAAACAGGCTTGGGTCTACGAATAATGTTATGTAGACAAATCTTTGTGCTTCCCTGGTGGCTCAGTGGTAAAGAATCCGCCCTGCAATGCTGGAGACGGGTTTGATCCCTGGGCTGGGAAGATCCCCTGGAGGAGGGCAGGGTAACCCACTCCAGTATTCTTGCCTGAAGAATTCCATGGACAGAGGGGAGTCTGGTGGACTACAGTCTATGAGGTTGCAAAGAGTCAGACATGACTGAGCGACTAAGCATAGCACAGACAAATCTGCAGCCCTCAGGTGACTAACTGTGGGGCAATTTTCAGATCAGATTTGCTCAACAAATGTTTCTGGGAAGCCTACTATCTAATATATTTTTTTAGTTTCTAACATGTGAAGATTCAAATGTTTCTCACAAAATCTGGATTACTGACCTCTGGTTTTATTAGAAAATATGTCAAAACCAGACATGTACTCATCACAACAGCAAAATCTGTTTCACAGTAACTCTTACTTTAGCTATGACAAGAAATATTAAATTCACTACTATCTCCTCCACTCTGTATCATATTAGACTCAGTCTTTTCACTTATACACATTGCCTGGCCCTTGTAGACATCTACACTCATGGACTTTTGACAAGGATTTTCACTTGTATGTTAGTGTATCTGTGGACAATTTTTAGTTAAAGTCCTGGGGATAAATTAAAATCCTACACTGAGTTCTGTGGCATGGTACTTTCCATTTTATTTTCAACTTTCTTGGAGAAGTTTATTTTTTACCATATCCCCATAGCTTCACTTATCACAAGTTCCTTAGTATCTGCTGGATACTCAGGAGTACTTTGTCTTGGGTAGAGAATTATTTAGCAGTCCTGACATATTATGAGACTGTGACAGAGGCCTGTATTATCATAAAAAGTTTTACTTTTTTCCCTGATAAAATTGTCATTTGAGGTGTGGGTAAAAAAACGGCTTCCATTTCATAATTTCACAAAGGAGATTTTTACACTTACTAAACATAATAGATTTTCATAACATCACCTTAACCTGATCTTTGAACTAAAACACCCTATACTAGACCACAGTATTACCAAAATATTTCTATTTCTCAAATAATTGTGACTCCATCATCACCAACTCTGTAAAGTCTCTCTGACTTTTCAGGTGTATTTCCAAGAACCTTAAGAATGTGTATCTTATTCAATCCACGCTTCTTTTACCTTGAGTCTTTCAATTAGGAAGTCACAGTCAAGAACACTTTTAAGTCTAAAGTTAAACATTTAACCTACAAAATTTCTGAGCACCATTATAAGATGCTAAATTTAGACATTAGCCCCCTGCCCCCAAGACAGAACTAGTAAATTATAGGGTCCTTTTGGCTTCCCTGGTGGCTCAGATGGTAAAGCGTCTATCTGCAATGCAGGAGACCTGGGTTCTATCCCTGGGTTGGGAAGATCCCCTGAAGAAGGAAATGGCAGCCCACTAGAGTATTCTTGCCTGGAAAATCCCATGGACAGTGGAGCCTGGTAGGCTACCTTCCATGGGGTCGCAAAGAGTCGGACATGACTGAGCGAGACCTCCTTTGCTAACTTAGAGATATATTCAAATGGTACACTTATCACACTGAAATGTACCTTGAAGATTAATATAGATATTAATAGGCTTCTTTAAGGGTCAAGGGTCCAGTTAACTTACATGCTAAGTGCCCCAGAAAAAAGTTTCCTGGATATTGTATACAAATCTAGCTTTGTCTCCCAATGTCAACATTTATGGCAGCTACTTATCTATTTCACTCTTGACCAACCATGAAATTTCTCACCACTTCCAGGCACTTCTTAATTTTACCTTTTCCATTCTTCATGTCATGCTGTATCCTTCCAGGTCCTCATCTCCATGCTATCAGCTTTACCAGATCACTGTAGTATGACAGAAGAGTGTGTTGTGTTCTGTATCACTAGGTCTTATATTCCTATAATTGGTACTTGACTTAAGGGCAAAAATTCTGGGGCTACTGGAGTTGACAATGAGAATAAAACTGCAAGAACTATTAAATAGAAAAAAGATACATATGGTAAGTAGGTGGTAGCTAACACAGGACAAGTTATGAGAGAAGAAAATTATTAAAAAGAAAATGGCACCAATTGATAAAGAGAAAAAAGTAAACCATAAAGGCAGAGGGGAAAAAGATCAATATAGGTAATTATAGAAGACATATGAGGCATTGTTTTACCTTCTATAAATTTTTCTGTATTTTTGAGCTTGCAGCTTTATGCTATATGTGTTATTCCATTTGTACATAAAGAATATTCTGAGATATTGGTACTTTTTCTCTGTTTCCCTTTCCCTTAACTCTGCTCAGTCAAATATATAGCTTTGTGCACATTATTTCAAGAGAAGTATGGATCTTGATAGGGAAGAAGGAAGTAACAGCTTCAAAATATGTGTGTTTCTTTGGTTTTGCTTTTAGTTATCTATGTATAAGGGGAATTTTGAGAATTTGTTGGAGGAGTTAAGGGAAAAGGAATGTCTGAGCGTGAGTGAAGTATCTTGGCCACAAAAGAGAAATTATATGTATTTACTAAAAAATGTAAGATAAATCTTTCTTGCCCATTACTTCAGGTCATACAGGGAGAGATAGACAGAAAGAGTAACACAGAGAGAGACGGAGAGAGGGAGGGAGAAAAGATTAAGTTTTCTCCTTGGTTTGTTGATGGCTGTCTTTAATCTGTGCCTATGTCCTCATACAAGGACACTGGTCATGGTGGATCAGGGCCCACTCATATGGCCTTATGTTACTTTAATTACCTCTTTAAAGGCCCTGACTCCATATACAGTCACACTCTGAGGTACTGGTGGTTAGACTTTTAGCATATGAATTTGAGGAAAGAAATAATTCAGCCCCACTAAAAGAGAGTGTTATGGAGCCGTAGAGTAGAAGAGCATGCGTGCATACTGGAAAGTCAGTGCCACCAGCAAATATGCTGCAGGATGACCAGAAAGGATATGACTACATGGTACGTCTTGATAGACAAGTCCATAGGTAAAAAAAAAAAAAAAAAAACCTTTTGCCATAAGAGTTACTGGCAATCAGCAGAAAGCAAGATCTGAAGGGATCTAAGCACCTGTGACAGTGAGTATCCCTACACTAACCAGATGATTGATAACCGAGGGCCCAATCATTTCCATATCTCCAACCTCTCGATAGTGTGAGCACTCTGGACTATTACACAAACTTGGGGAAGCAGAAATGATGTTATAATCATGACATGTTTAAAATAAGTTATATTTCCCAAGTGAAGGCCAAAATTAAAGTTGTTTTTAGAGAAAAAAGACAGTTAAACTTCTTTTAGATTAAATTTAGGGACTGATATCCAAACTTACTGCTATAATAGACTTCTTCAATATTTGGAAGTAACTTGGGTTGGCTTCTATTTCTAACTACAAGAGTCAAACTAAACCAGAAACTGAAACTTACAAAGTTGCTAACTATTGATATATTTACAATAAGGTGGTAAAGTAGACAATCAGGAAATATTTCTCTCAGTCCTATGCTGATCTAGGTGGTGCAGTAACTAGTAATTAAATTGTCTCCACCTAGAGAATAAAGGCTTCACGTTCACTTTTCACTTTCATGCATTGGAGAAGGAAATGGCAACCCACTCCAGTGTTCTTGCCTGGAGAATCCCAGCGACAGGGAAGCCTGGTGGGCTGCCGTCTATGGGGTCACACAGAGTTGGACACGACTGAAGTGACTTAGCAGCAGAGAATAAAGGATCTTGTGTGCACCGAGTGTAAGGTTCTGGAGGATCTGCAACTAACGTTTCAGAGAAGTTTCAAGAGAATAAGGCATGCTCTGGTGAGAAGGAATAACTGCAGACCATGTTGTCTGCTGGAAGCAGATAAGAAAAGGCAGATATAGCTTCTACCTCTGTTTCTGGAAACATTTCCTGCTTTTAGGCATATTCTGAAACTATTAAAAACTCCGGCCAAAACCAAACTATGCACATTACTGAATTCAAACCTATTTCAACTGCTGCTGTAATGATTAAAGTTGAATCCCTGGTGTGGTGAAGGCTAGGCTGTTAGTAAAGAGGTTCATAAAAGGGATTACACACACACACCTCCCCCTGCCAACTGCCCAGCCAAACTTCAGCCTTTTTGAGACCATCCTATCCTAATCTACCCATGGTGCTAATGGGTACAGCAAATGAAAACCTATTTTACCCTTCAATATAGCAACCAATCCATCCCTGATAAATGGTAAGTATCTTCAAAATTTCTTGCTTTTGATTAGAATATAATGAATGTCTAGGAACAATAATCAATATAAAGAAAGACTTTCTGATGCTGTTTATCCAAGTTCTACCCTTGTTAAGAACATTGATTATTCATTACTATTAAAAAGATGAAGTTTTGAGGTCGGGTTGTTCCTTAGCAACATGGAACTGCCAATTTAACACTCCTGGCCCCTGTGTAGCAGTTATCCGTCAGTGGTCAATGAACATGGTTATGTGCTACATAGTCTAATACACCAAAAGACAGACTCAGATAGTCACCCGAGTCTTTATAAAATCTTAGATGTTCAACAAATTTTTGACCAAGATTCAATAGATGTTATCAACAGTCCAAGGTCACTGCTGGTTGTAGAGCCCCTGTGTGGGTAAATCAATCCCCTAGGAGGGTGGAATATGGGAGAAATTGTACTATGGACTGAAGTGCAGACTCCACTGTCACTGAAATGAGACAATGATCTGAAGCTCATGGATTCACAGGTTTTCTACAGTGTCTCAGTGCTCAACAGGGTTGACATTTATTAATATTAAATAATACTAAATGGGTTTTCACGTTGCCAGGCAAATTGTCCTTTGGCACAGAAAGTCAGGTGACTTTCCTTATATACATTCTAAATGGCCTTGTGCTTTCCATTTAAAAGGTATATTATTTAATATCAGTGATTTAGACCAGGTGCAGAGAATGTTCAGAAAGGTTGTGACATAAGAAGAAACATGGACAGACTCTGAAGAGTGTGGACCCAAAGACTGACAGCTAATACTCATGAAGCCCGAGACTCTGCCTCTAATATTGTCACAGCACTAGCCTTGGACTATTTATTTCTGGAGAACAAAGGGCATTTCAGGGGCAGGTAGATCTGTTGAGCAGGGATCTATAAGGGTTTATCTTTGTGAGATGGATAATGAATGTATATGGACACAGGGGAATATATAGAAAAACCAACCGATGCCTATATCTGGCTCATGCCGTCTTCAAAGAAAATCAACATCTGCCTGCTTCCCTTAAGCATAAGCAAACATATTCTTCACCATGTAACTGAGTCTCCCCTAGGCCATACCTGATCTGATTTAAGAGTTAGGTACGTGAACTAAGGAGACTCCATCTATATGTTGCTTTGTGACCTCCTTGTGTAAAATATGCAAAGATGAAGTGGGTCAAACAGATTCTTTCTTTAGATTTTGGATCTGAAGTATTGACACTGGGAACTTGTCAGTAGCAGAGTGACTAGAAGCAGAAAGATGTTGATGTAGAAAAGCTGTCAGAGAAAGGGCTGCATGCAAATGTTCAAAGCTATGTGGAGACAAATACAAAGGAGCAGAACTACAAGTATGGTTACACAGAGAGAGCCAACTGGTGAAGAGAGTGTAGAAAGGAGACACATGGAAGTAGAGATATTAGAGGGATGGGACCACACAACTGCAGAGGGACCAGAGCTTTCCAGTGCCATTTCTGGTCGACATGTTTTCCTTAAAATAATTTTATTTCTCCCCCACCTCCATCTACCTTTCTTGAGATAGTTTTTTTTTTTTTCTTTCTTATGAACTACTTTAAAAATTAAAGTTAACTGGATTAGTGATCTGTTTTTCCTTATGTAGCCACATATAGTAAATGTGCCTTCATATCAGTATATATCTATTTCAGTTCAGTTCAGTCACTCAGTCCTGTCTGACTCTTTGCAACCCCATGGACAATAGCACGCCAGGCCTCCCTATCTATCACCAGCTCTTGGAGTCCACTCAAACTCATGTCCATTGAGTCGGTGATGCCATCCAACCATCTCATCCTCTGTAGTCCCCTTCTCCTCCCCCACCTTCAATATTTCCCAGCATCAGGGTCTTTTCCAGTGAGTCAGCTCTTCGCATCAGGTGGCCAAAGTACTGGAGTTTCAGCTTCAACATCAGTCCTTCCAATGAAAATTCAGGACTGATTTCCTTTAGGATTGGCTGGTTGGATCTCCTTGCAGTCCAAGGGACTCTCAAGAGTCTTCTCCAACACCACAGTTCAAAAGCATCAATTCTTCAGTGCTCAGCTTTCTTAATACACATTAAATAGTTGCTTCTCACCCAATTTTTATGTTGAAATGTTTCTGTCAAATTTAAATTTGTGGAGCTGACAGAGAAGTACCTATATCCAATGGCACAATTGAACACTCTGGATTGAAATATAATATTTAAAGAAGGCTGAGGGCCAAAGAATTAATGTTTTTGAACTGTGGTGCTGGAGAAGACTCTGGAGAGTCCCTCGGACTGCAAGGAGATCAAGCCTGTCAATCCTAAAGGAAATCAACCCTGAATATTCATTGGAAGGACTGATGCTGAAGCTGAAGCTCCAATACTTTGGCCATCTGATGTAAAGAACCAACTCATTGTAAAAGACCCTGCAGGGAAAGATTGAGGACAGGAGAAGAAGCGGGTGACAGAGGATGAGATGGTTGGATGGCATCACCAACTCACTGGACATGAGTTTGAGCAAGCTCTGGCGGATGGTGAAGAACAGGGAAGCCTGGTGTGCTGTAGTCCATGGGGTTCGCAAAGAGTCAGGCACGACTGAGTGACTGAACAACAACAACATCTAAAGAGAAACAACAGATGAGGGTTCAACAGTTAAATGGATCATAGGAGAGAATATCTGGAAATGCACTTGCATAGTCATGTCTTTATAGACACTATACAGGAACGTTGCAATAAATCAAGAATCTTTTTTCTTAAAGAAGCAAAATAAAATAAAAAATAAAAGAAGCAAATGTAATTCTGTATTTCCACTATGACTTAGTGAGACAGAACCATGGGTCAAATTGCATGAATTGGGGGATAGCATGTCCCAATAAAACACATTAATCAGAAAGGCTGAGAGTGGAGTCTATACTATACATTACAAAAATATCAATGTTATGTTGTATAGTTGGATTTAATATTTGGTGGAAATACTTATGTTAGAATAAAATTTAAAAAAAGAGTAAGGTAGTTTCATGATACGTATGTATGATTACTCTCTAATCAATGTAACAAAATCTCAACAGAAAATATATAGACATTCTATTAATGTTAAACTTATAAATATTAAAATTCTTATTTTCTCAAAACCAAAACAGAAGTACATATATTTTTCACATGTACTTGATGGCAAGAAAAGTTGCCAATCTAAATTTTTAATATAATTAGGAAACACTTCTTGGTAAACTAGAAAATAGAATACTGTTAATAAAATGATTATGACATTTTAATACACACCCCTAAGATTCAGTCTTCTGCAATAAAATGTATCATTTTATTAATAGCACTTACAATAAATTTGCTGCTGCTGCTACTAAGTCGCTTCAGTCGTGTCCGACTCTGTGTGACCTCATAGACGGCAGCCCACCAGGCTCTGCCGTCCCTGGGATTCTCCAGGCAAGAACACTGGAGTGGGTTGCCGTTTCCTTCTCCACAATAAAGTTGCTAAGTATCAAATATTTAGTGTTATCTCATTTAATGCTCACAACAGCAATAAGAAGTGTAACTATCAACACCTTCATTTTATAAACATGAAAGCAAGAGAGACCCACATGAAATAATTTTCCTCAAGTCACTGTTAGTTAAGAGAAGAGTCAACACCTTCCACACTCAGGCTCAAGTTCTTGGTCATACCTCTCTTAAGTCTCTCCATGTTTATTACAACCTGAGGTTGGCAATATCAATGAAATGCTAAAATACTGCATTATATAATCAAGTGGTCTTGAAAGGCTGCAATTAAGGATCTTAAGAGATAAGTTTTAAAAGTGACAAATGTAAGGCAAACATACATTAAAAATACAAATTGTAAAAATAAGGGATAAGGAAGATAACTTTTAGAAATTCATGTGGAAAAAAATTGAGTTTTACTTTCCTTCAACTCACTTTGAATCAGCCATATAATTAGAAAATCATTATCATTTTATGGTGCTTTTAATATAGGTTAGGTAAAGGAGAAATTTACTGTTCAACACACTTGTGAGGCATGTGATATGTTTTGGTTGCCATATTTTAAGAATTCACTAAAGTGCGACAGAAATCTATGGGATGGTGGTCTGGATAATTGTGTCACATAAATAAAGCTAAAGGAACCGAGGATATCTATCATGAAAACAAGCACAAAAGCCTTATCAGATCTTAAGAGTCATTTTCAAATGTGAAGTTCTAGCATATATGAGGGAAAAGATTTGGTCTACATGGGTAACAGCATATAATAAACTAGATATTAGAGAAAGAATGTTTTAGGCTTACTATAATGAGGAGTTGAATATATACAGTAATCCAGAAATCATAAAGAATTGTTGTAAATATAACTAAATTCACCATTCCTATTTGGGTTCAGACAAAAATCAAACACTGTATTAGGTATTCCTTCAATGAATAGGAGGTGGGGATGTATGATTTCTATGATCTTCCCAACGATTAGTAGAATTGGTATATTTTCAATGGGTTATTAGTAAATGTATAAATGACTCTGAAATGGCTAAGTGTGATGGCTCTATATTTAATGAACCACAGAAAATATGATCCACTCATGCTTGGAAGGGTCATATGTGATCAGTCAGGCAGAAATTGGTGGCATCTGTTACTGGTTCAGAATTTTACAAATAATGAATATTATCACTTCTGTGACACATTAAATGGATGTGCACTGCTCACTGGTTAAAGTGATGAGTACTGTTATATATCCAATTTCTCCCTCTGTTAAACCACAAAATAGAGTTGATTATCAGTTGATCATTAAGACGCTCTTAATGAGATCCTAAAATTCTGCATGAGGCTAACATCGATATTGTATAGTTGCTTTCCTATTTTACATATATGAAGAACAAATGAGTCTTATATGTAATAAAGATTTGTTGCAGGTAAATATGTGTATGTGTTAATATAATTTAAAACAGATAATTCTTCTAGCTAAGAGTTGAACAACAATCTTCATTAAGGCACTCTGTCTTGTTCCTGGGGCACAATAAATCTGTGATAGGAGGGAGTGGCCAAGATGGCAGATTAGACACTGAACTCGCCTCCTTTCATGGGGACACCAAAATTACAACTATATACAGAGTAGCTATTGATGAGAAAGAATGGAATACTATCAGGAAAGATCTATGAGATAGACAGAGAGAAAATAAGGTGGGTAGGAAGGGCAGAGATGCATTGCAATCAAGACACATACCCTTGCACTGGTTTCCCAAAATTGGGAGGATAATTGCAGATGTTCTCCCCAAGAAGTAAGGCATCCACGCTTCACATCAGGATCTCAAGCCCAGGGATCCTGAACTGGGAAGATGAGTCCCCAAAAGAGTTGGCTTTGAGGACAGTAGGTATTACTTTCCATAATGCCACAGTGCTGTGAGAAATTAAAACTCCAGCTTTCCTCATAGCTTAGTTGGTAAAGAATTGCCTACAGTGTAGGAGACTCTCGTTCAATTCCTGGGTCAGGAAGATCCCCTGGAGAAGGGATAGGTTACCCACTCCAGTATTCTTGGGCTTCCCTTGTGGCTCAGCTGGTGAAGAATCCACCTGCAATGCAGGAGATCTGGGTTTGATCCCTGGGTTGGAAAGATCCCCTGAGAAGGGAAAGGCTAATCCAATCCAGTATTCAGGCCTAGAGAATTCCATGGACTGTATAGTCCATGGGGTCACAAAGAGTCGGACATGACTGAGTGACTTTCAGTTTGACTTAAGGGACACACACAAAGTCTCACATGCTCCAGGACTAAGGGTAGGGCCAGTAATTTGGAAGGAGTATAGGTCAGGCCCACCTGCTATAACTGGAAAGCTTCTCAGAGAGGCAGGAAGCAGCTGGAGCTTCTGGTTGCTATATATTCTATATCCCGGGGACATAGACATTGGTGAAACCATTTTTTGGAGTTCATTCTATCATAAGAATACTGATGTTGGCAAGCAGGCAGATACCAATCATGGGATCACCTGAATTCTGGCCCCACATATCTGTGGGTGATTTATAGTCTCAAGATCACCTGAGCCCTGAAGCATGCCTTGTCAGGACTTAGCCATGAGCCACAAGTGGACTGGCAACAGCCCCAGGATCCCAGCCCTGCTCACCAGCAGATAGCACCACATCAAGGCTATCTTGGGCCCCTCAGCCAGCTGTCCTTGTATCCAGCTCCACTCACCAAAGCATTGGCAACAGCTTCAGGACAATGTGAATCCCACAGTTAGCCACGTCAGGAACAAGCCCTGCCCATCAGCAGGCTAACAGAAGCTCCTGGACTCCCAGCGCCCTGCAGCCAGAGACCCTAGAACCTGGCTCTGCCAACCAGTGGGCCAGCAATTAACCTAGTATCCCAAGCCCTGGACCTGCCCACAGCAGGCCAACACCAGCTCCAAGACAACTTGGCTCCCTCGTCAAGCCACCCTGGGATCCAGTCTCAATCACCAGCAAGCCAGTACCAACTTTGGGATACCCCAGAACCCACAGTCATTTGTGTCAGGAACTAGCCCCATCCACCAAAGGGCCAACACTAAATCCAGAAAGAGACCCATAACCACGCACCACAGAATCTGGTTCTGCCCACTAGTGGGCCAGCATGAGACCCAGAACTCCCAGGGAACCACAGCCAGCTCATGACCTGGCCCCACCCCAAAGCAACCTGCAGCCATGCACTGTGCTGGGCGTGGGAGTCAACGAGACTGGGAGCCAGCCTCTCCTAACAGCAGTGACGGCAGTCAGGCCGTCACCACAGAAGGACTCTAGGAGTGCACAACTCTGGTGACTAGAGGCGGGGTGTGCTGCTGGAACACATAGGGTGTCTCCTACAAAAGGCTCCTTCTCCTAAGTCAGGAAGCATAACCAACCTACCGAATACATAGAAATAGAAAATATCAAATTAGGCTAAATGAACTAATAAGAGGAATATGTTTCAAACAAAGGAACAAGATAAAACACCAGAAGATAAGCAATCTACCTGATAGAGAGTTCAAGGTCATGGGTGCAAATATGTTCAAATATCTCAGGAGGAGGCTGGATGAACAGAATGAGAGGTTAGGAATGCTTTGGAATTCATTCGAGGAGGACAGTATTACCTTGATACCACAAGTAGACAAAGATATTACACACACGCAGACACACAATTCTGGCCAAGGTCACTGATAAACATGATTGTAAAATACTCAAAAAAACTGAACTCTGAATTCAACCAATGCTTATACACTGGGATCAAATGGGTTTTATCACAAGATGTAGGGATTGTTCAATGTCACAATCAATCAATGTAACACACCACATTCACAAGTTAAAGAATGAAAATCACATGATCATCTCAAGAGATACAGAAAAAGTATCTGATAAAATTCAACATCCGTTCACAATAAAAACCCTTAACAAATTAGATATACAGGGAATATACCTGAATACAGGCTATATATGACAAGCCCAAAAGTAGCACTATTCTCAATTCTGAAAAGTTGAAAACATTTCCACTAAGATGAGGAACAGGACAAAGATTTTTGTCTTGCTATTCAACACACTGTTTTGTTATTCAACATCAATTTTATTCAACATAGTATTGGACATAGCATTCAGACAAGAAATAAAAAGAACCAAATTGGAAAAGAAAGAAATAAAACTGTCATCATTTACAGATGACATAATACGATACATAGAAAATCTTAAAGACACCACCAAAAAACCACGAGAAAAAAGTTGCCAGTAAAGTTGCAGGATGCAATGTTAGTATACACAAAGCTGTTGTATTTCTATACACCAACAACAAACTATTAGAAAGAATAACCAAGAAAACAAACCCATTTAAAATTGTCTCAGAAAGAATAGGATACCTAGGAATAAATATAACAAAGGCGGTAAAAGATCTGTACTTGAAAAACTGTAAGACACTGACGAAAGAAATTGAAGAGTTAAAAAAAAAAAAAGATAGGTATTCCACGCTCACAGATTAGAATTAATATTGTTTAAATGATCTTATTGCCCAAATCAATCTATGGATTAAATGCAACTCCTATCAAAATACAAATGGTATTTTTCAGAGAACTAGGAAAAAAAAAAAAATGGCATTTTTTAGAGAACAAGAACCAATAGTTCTAACATTTGTATAGAAACACTGCTGCTGCTAAGTCGCTTCAGTCGTGTCCGACTCTGTGCGACCCCATAGATGGCAGCCCACCAGGCTCCCCCGTCCCTGGGATTCTCCAGACAAGAACACTGGAGTGGGTTGCCATTTCCTTCTCCAATGGGTGAAAGTGAAAAGTGAAAGTGAAATCGCTCAGTCGTGTCCAACTCTTAGTGACTCCATGGACCGCAGCCTACCAGGCTCCTCCATCCATGGGATTTTCCAGGCAAGAGTACTGGAGTGGGGTGCCATTGCCTTCTCCAGAATAGAAACACAAAAGACCCCAAATAGCCAAAACAATCTTGAGAGAGAGGAACAAAACTATAGATGTCACACCCCTTGATTTCAAACTATAAAAATAAAGCAACAGTGATCAAAGCAGCATGGTACTGGCATAAACACACTCAGATCAATGAAACAGAATAGAGAGCCTAGAAATGAACTCACACTTATATGGGGAATTAATCTACAATAAAGGAGGCAAGAATATAAAATGAGGACAAGACAGCCTGTTTGTAAACGATGTTGGGGAAACTAGACAATATCAAAAGTATCAAACTGAACTGTGCTCTCACACCATACACAAAGGCAAATTCAAGAGAGAGCTTATGATTGACTTGAAACCATAAAACTTCTAGAAGAAAGCTTAAGCAGTAAGATTTTTAACATCAGTCTTAGTCTTTTTTTTTTTTTTTTTTTGATATGTCTCTTCAAGCAAGGGAAACAAAAGCAAAAATCAACAAATGGGAAATCAAACTAAAAAGGTTTTGCACAGCAGACACTATCAACAAAACAAAAAAGGCTACCTACTGAATGGGAAAAGATGTTTGCAAATGATATATCTGGTAACAAGTATACAAAGAACACATACATCTGAACATAAAAAATGAACAACTTATGAAAAAAAATGGTCAGAATACCTGAACAGACATTTTTCCTAAGACATACAGATGGCCAACAGACACATGAAAAGTTGCTAAACATCACTGCTCATCAGGGAAATGCAAATCAAAACCACAGTGAGGTATCACCTCACTGCTAGATATACCAGATAGCCATATCTAGCAAATGGCTATCATCAATAAGATGACAACAGGTGTTGGTGAGGATGTGGGAAAAGGAAACTCATGTGCACTGTTGGTGGGAATATAAATTGGTGCAGCCCCTTTGGAAAGCAGTATAGAGGTTCCTCAAAAATATAAAAAGAAAATGAGATTCACCATTTCTACTGCTACATATTCAGCCAGAGAAAGCAAAAACAGTAACTAGAAAACATATATGCACCCTAGGTTTATTGGTACATTATTAATAACCGAGATATGGAAACAACCTAAGTGCCCATCAAAAGATAAATGGATAAAGAAGATATAACATATGTGTGTGTTGGAATGGTATGTGTGTGTGTGTGTCTGTGTATACACATACACACAGACACAATGAAATAATACTCAATCATAAAAAAAAGGAAATCTAACCTTTTGGAAAGACCTAGGGCTATTATACTAAGTAAAGTAAGTCAGGCAGTTAAAGATAAATACTGTATGATTTCAAATACTGTATGTGTAATCTAAATAACAGAGCAAATGAACAAACATAAAACAGAAACAGAGTTATAAATACAGAGAACAAGCAGGTGGTGGCCAGAGAGGAGACGGATAGGGGGAAGAGAGAAATAGGTGAGACAGATTAAGACGTTCAAACTTCCAGTTACAATATAAACAAGTCATGGGTATGAAATGTACAATGTGGGAAATACAGTCAATAATTATATAATATCTTTGTATCACTGCAGATGTTAACTAGGCTTATTATAGCTTTATCTTTTATGCTTAGACTGCTTAATATTTTTACACTTTACTTCAGACTAATATTTTGCACTTTTAAAATATTCATTTAAAGCCAATTTTTGTAAATGGTGTAAGGGTCCATCTTTATTCTGTTGCACATGGATATCCAGTTTTCAACATACATCAAGGCTGTATATTGTCACCCTCCTTATTTAACTTATCCTCAGAGTACATCATGTCAGAGTACATCATGTGAAATGCCAGGCTGGATGAAGCATAAGCTGGGATCAAGATTGCTGGGAGAAATATCAATAACCTCAGATACGCAGATAACACTACCCTTATGGCAGAAAGTGAAGAAGAACTAAAGGTCTTCTTGATGAAATTGAAAGAGGAAAGTGAAAAAGCTGACTTAAAACTTAGCATTCAAAAAACAAAGATCATGGCATCACTTCATGGCAAATAGATGGGGAAACAGTGGAAATAGTGAAAGACTTAATTTTCTTGGGCTCCAAAATCATTGCAGATGGTGACTGTAGCCATGAAATTAAGAGATGCTTGCTCCTTGGAAGAAAAGTTATGACCAACCTAGACAGCTTATTAAAAAGCAGAGACATTACTTTATCAACAGAGGTTCATCAAGTCAGTGCTATGGTTTTTCCATTAGTCATGTATAAATGTGAGATTTGGGCTATAAAGAAAGCTGAGTGCCGAAGAATCGATGCTTTTGAGCTGTGGTGTTGGAGAAGACTCTTGAGAATCCCTTGGACTGCAAAGAGACCAAACCAGTCCATCCTAAAGGAAATCAGTCCTGAATATTCATTGGAAGGACTGATGCTGAAGCCGAAAGTCCAATACTTCACCCACCTGATGAGAAGAACTGACTCATTGGAAAAGACCCTGATGCTGGGAAAGATTGAAGGCAGGAGAAGAGGATGACAGAGGATGAGATGGTTGAATGATATCACTGACTTGATGACCTTGAGTTTGGGCAAGCTCCAGGAGTTGGTGATAGACAGGGAGGCCTGGCTTGTTGCAGTCCATAGGGTCACAAAGAGTTGTACATGACTAAGTAACTGAACTGAACTGATCCAGTTTTCCCAACACCATTTGTTGAAAAGACTGCCCTTTCTTCATTGAATCACCTTGGGACCCTGTTGAAAATTGTTTGACTGTACATTATGGCTTATTTCTGGGCTCTCTATTCTAGTTAATTGGTCTATGAAGTTGTGTGCATGGCTGCCCAATTGTGTCTGACTCTTTATGACCTAAAGGACTATAGACCCCCAAACTCCTCTGTCCCTGGGATCATTCAGGCAAGAATGCTGGTGTGGGTTGTCGTTTCTTCCTCCAAGGGATCATCTCTACCCAGAGATTGAACCTGCATCTCCTGTGGTTCCTGCATTGACATATGTTTGTCTTTATGCCAGAATCATACTGTTTTGGTTAGTGTAGTTCTGTAGTAAGTTTTGAAATCCAGAAATGTGAGACAATTTTTCAAATTGTTTTGGCCATTTGGGGCTTTTGAGATTCCATTAATTTTATGATGAAGTTCTATTTCTGCAATAAACACAAGTGGAATTTTGATAGAGACTGCATTTTGAATCTGTGGATTACTGTTGATAATTCTGATATCTTAAGTATTTCAGTCTGTGTACACAAAGTGAATTTCTATTTATTTGTGTCCATCATTTCTTTCAGTAACATGTTGTTTTCACTGTGTAATTTACTTCCTTGGGTGACTTTATTCCTAAGTATTTTATTCTTTTTGATTATATTGCAAATGAAATTTTTTTAGTTTCCTTGTTATGTCATTCATTTTTAGCATCTAAAGACATTGATTTTTGTTTACTGATTTTATATTCTGCAACTATGCTTAATTAATTTATTCTAATAGTTTTTTTTTGTGTGTGTGTGTGTGTGTAATCTTGTGGGTATTCCACATATAAAATCATATCTTTGCTAATAGATCATTTTACCTCTTCCTTTTCTATTTATGTATCTGTTATTCTTTTTGCTTGCCTAGAAAGATGATTAGGGCTTCTAGCACTATCTTGAATAGGAGTGACGAAAGTAAGTATCATTGTCTTGTTTGTGATTTTTCAGTCCCTGGAAGAATATTTTTGTATAGAATAATCTTAAGTGAAATATAAGGATCTGAGTCTAGGACAAAAAAAAAAAAAAAAACTAAACAGGATGCAAGTAGTTGTTTTTCCACTAATGAAGAGATCATCAGTCCAACAGGACAAAGGGATTTTAGTTAATGTATTAAAATAAATTCCAAGCAGTTTTTCATAGGTGCCCAGGATCTTGCTTTAGAATACATTTTCTAAATGCCTACCTTCATAATATTTGTGATGTAATACTGAGTTACTTAGAATGGTTATATGCTTGTGGTTGTTGTTATTAACTTTGAAATAGCACTCAATGTGATTATGACATACTTTGGAAAATGTGGCCTCCCAGTGATACAGTGTACACATATTGCATTTGTTGAACTATTTGTGTGTATATAGAGACTCATCTTGCTTCCTGGGGGACAGGCTTACACTTTAGGGAGACCTTTTTCACTTTTGTTTAAAGCCCTGTAAATCTGGCTAGATAATGCATTAACTGCTAGGTGACCATATGAAATAAGGCTATAATGCATTAATTACTGTTATCAATATGATTTCATTCTATAGTTTCACAAACTTTAATGTGTATGTATGTCCTTAAACATAGAATGCCTCAGCATCACCACTGACATATCTCAAGATAAATCTGAGCAATTTTAGTTTAAAATGTTATTTTAAAAATATCTTTATTTGAGGAAGTGTTAAAATTTAAAGTCGATGTGATATAATCATTAGAATTAAATGAAAATAAAATTCTGGATTTAGAAAAGAACGTTGAAAAGAATGATTTGATTGAGCGTATTATACATATTATAAGTACCAGCTGACCTTGTTAACACTTGAAAGAAATACTTTATGATTCTCCAAAGGATCCCTGTGTTGCAGGAATGCTTCACTAGCCAAAGGCTACTTTAAAGTATTAAGCTCTTTATTAGCATAGGTTATGAGAGACCCCTTGTTCACATCATGTGGTTATCTGAAGGAAAAACAGAATCATTCTTATTTATTTAGGGAGTCCTTGCCAGCACAAAATAATTTCATTTAAGAAAGTATTTTTTTCAGCTGATTTAGGAAATTGAGTATTTCCCTTAAACACTCACACAATTTACCAGTGGAGCCCCTCTCCTCTGAAAAGATACTGACAGGAAAACTTTCTTCATTAAAATATCCCAAATCTTACTCTGGACAAAAATGCTATCATTTGGGGAGGAGCCAAGATGGCAGAGGAGTAGGACGGGGAGACCACTTTCTCTCCTACAAATTCATCAAAAGAATAACTGAACGCAGAGCAAACTTCGCAAAACAACTTCTGATCGCTAGCTGAGGTCATCAGGCGCCCAGAAAAGCAGCCCATTGTCTTCGAAAGGAGGTAGGACAAAATATAAAAGATAAAAAGTGAGACAAAAGAGCTAAGGACGGAGATCCGTCCCGGGAGCACTTAGACAGCATTGCTTGGGGTAGGGTCCGGGCCTGAGTGCCCTGAGGACAATTGGAGGGAGCTTCTGTGAGTTGCCAACTTGAACTGTGGGAGACCAAAAGAGAGAGAGTAAATTAACCGGCCCGAACACACTGCCGGCCGTTCGCAGAACAAAGAGACCGAGAGGGTCCAGAGAGGAGCTCGCAGGCTGCGGACCGGCCCAGCCCCGCCGGAGGCAGAAGGCAGGGGGGAGGGGAAGGTCGCGGCGAGACACAGGGCGCAGGCACCCGACCGGCGCGGGCGGGGACTGGGGCTGGGGACGCGGAGGGCAGAAGGCGCGCGCACCCGACTGGCGCCAGCGGAAACTGAGACTGGGTCCGCGGAAGGGAGTGGGCGCACCACACCTGGGGAGAGTGCGCCCACCGAGCCCCTGGCTGCCTGGACCGCTCTGACGGGGAAGGCACAGAGAGCAGGCGCAGCTTTTCGTTCCGCGCTTTTGTGGAACACCCAAGGGCTGGAACCGCGCGCAGCGCGGGGCGCGCTCCATATAGAACAGCCGGGAGCCTGAGCAGCGCAGACGGAGAGAGCAGCGTCAGCCCCTCCCGGCAGCCCCAGCCCATCCCCGCAGCGCAAGCCTCTCCCTGTAGCGCAAGCCCCTCCCCACAGAGCTACGGAACTAGCTACCTGAAAAAGAGTCCACCTCCGCCCGCCTGTGTCAGGGCGGAAATGAGGCTCTGAAGAGACCGGCAAACAGAAGCCAAATAAACAAAGGGAACCGCTTCAGAAGGGACTGGTGCAACAGATTAAAATCCCTCTAGGAAACATTGACTACACCAGAGGAGCCTGTAGATATCGAGAAGCGTAAGCTGGAACGAGGAGCTATCTGAAACTGAGCCGAACCCACACTGACCGCAACAGCTCCAGAGAAACTCCTAGATATAATTTTACTTTTTTCTCTTTTTTTTTTTTTTTCTTTTTTTCTTTTTTATTTTTTCTCTTTTATTTTCCTTTAAAATCCCCTATTACTCCCCCATTACTCCTTAACTTTCATTTCCGTAGACTTTTACGATTTTTTAATTAGGGGGAAAAAAAAAATTTTTTTTTCCTTTCTTTTTTTTTTTTCTTTTTCTTTTTTTTTTTCTTTTTTTTTCTTTCCTTTTTCTCTTCTATTTTCTATTTTTCGTTTTCTCTTATTTCTTTTAAAGTCCTCTAGTACTCCTCTACTACTCCTTAATTTTCATTTTCAATACACTATAACCTTACAAAAAAAAAAAAAAAAAGAAGAGAAGCCCTATTTTTAAACCGAAGATTATTCTCTCCCAATCTTGACTCTCTGTTTTCTACCTCAGAACACCTCTATTTCCTCCTTTCCCCTTCTCTTCCCAATCCAATTCTGTGAATCTTTCTAGGTGACTGGGCTACGGAGAACACTCTGGGAACAGACAGCTGCGTAGATCTGTCTCTCTCCTCTTGAGTCCCCCTTTTTCTCCTCCTGCTCATCTCTATCTCCCTCCTCCCTCTCCTCTTCTTCATGTGACTCTGTGAACCTCTCTGGGTGTCCCTAACGGGGGAGAATCTTTTAGCCATTAACCTAGAAGTTTTCTTATCAGGGCTGTATAGTTGGAGAAGTCCTGAGACTACAGGAAGAATAAAACTGAAATCCAGAGGCAGGAGACTTAAGCCCAAAACCTGAGAACACCAGAAAACTCCTGACTACATGGAACTTTAAGTAATAAGTGACTGTCCAAAAGCCTCCATACCTACACTGAAACCAACCACCACACAAGAGCCAATAAGTTTTAGAGCAAGACATACCACGCAAATTCTCCAGCAACGCAGGAACATAGCCCTGAACATCAACATACAGGCTGCCCAAGGTCACACCTAACACATAGACCCATCTCAAAACTCATTACTGGGCACTCCATTGCTCTCCAAAGAGAAGAAATCAAGTTCCACGCACCAGAACACTGACGCAAGCTTCCCTAACCAGGAAATCTTGACAAGCCAATCGTCTAACCTCACCCACTGGGTTAATCCTCCACAACAAAAAGGAACCACAGACCTCCAGAATACAGAAAGCCCACTCCAGATACAGCAATCTAAACAAGATGAAAAGGCAAAGAAATACACAACAGGTAAAGGAACATGAAAAATGCCCACCAAGTCAAACAAAAGAGGAGGAGATAGGGAATCTACCTGAAAAAGAATTTAGAATAATGATAATAAAAATGATCCAAAATCTTGAAAACAAAATGGAGTTACAGATAAATAGCCTGGAAACAAAGATTGAAAAGATTCAAGAACTGTTTAATAAAGACCTAGAAGAAATAAAAAAGAGTCAATTAAAAATGAATAATGCAATGAATGAGATCAAAAACACTTTGGAGGGAACCAAGAGTAGAATAACGGAGGCAGAAGATAGGATAAGTGAGGTAGAAGATAAAATGGTGGAAATAAATGAAGCAGAGAGGAAAAAAGAAAAAAGGATCAAAAGAAATGAGGACAACCTCAGGGACCTCTGGGACACTGTGAAACGCCCCAACATTCGAATCATAGGAGTTCCAGAAGAAGAAGACAAAAAGAAAGGCCATGAGAAAATACTCGAGGAGATAATAGCTGAAAACTTCCCTAAAATGGGGAAGGAAATAGCCACCCAAATCCAAGAAACCCAGAGAGTCCCAAACAGGATAAACCCAAGGCGAAACACCCCAAGACACATATTAATCAAATTAACAAAGATCAAACACAAAGAACAAATATTAAAAGCAGCAAGGGAAAAACAACAAATAACACACAAAGGGATTCCCATAAGGATAACAGCTGATCTATCAATAGAAACCCTCCAGGCCAGAAGGGAATGGCAGGACGTACTGAAAGTAATGAAAGAGAATAACCTACAACCTAGATTACTGTATCCAGCAAGGATCTCATTCAGATATGAAGGAGAATTCAAAAGCTTTACAGATAAGCAAAAGCTGAGAGAATTCAGCACCACCAAACCAGCTCTTCAACAAATGCTAAAGGATCTTCTCTAGACAGGAAATGCAGAAAGGTTGTATAAACGTGAACCCAAAAC
Organism: Dama dama; assembly: GCF_033118175.1. Lineage (NCBI taxonomy): Eukaryota > Metazoa > Chordata > Mammalia > Artiodactyla > Cervidae > Dama > Dama dama. Next base: position 46,704,533 of record NC_083693.1, on the reverse strand, counting down.
AACAAAGTAAATGGCAATGGGACCACACCTATCAATAATTACCCTAAATATAAATGGGTTGAATGCCCCAACCAAAAGACAAAGATTGGCTGAAAGGATACAAAAACAAGACCCCTATATATGCTGTCTACAAGAGACCCACCTCAAAACAAGAGACACATACAGACTAAAAGTGAAGGGCTGGAAAAAAATATTTCATGCAAACTGAGACCAAAAGAAAGCAGGAGTCGCAATACTCATATCAGATAAAATAGACTTTCAAATAAAGGATGTGAAAAGAGACAAAGAAGGACACTACATAATGATCAAAGGATCAATCCAAGAAGAAGATATAACAATTATAAATATATATGCACCCAACATAGGAGCACCGCAATATGTACGGCAAACGCTAATGAGTATGAAAGAGGAAATTAATAGTAACACAATAATAGTGGGAGACTTTAATACCCCACTCACAACTATGGATAGATCAACTAAACAGAAAAGTTAACAAGGAAACACAAACCTTAAATGACACAATGGACCAGCTAGACCTAATTGATATCTATAGGACATTTCACCCCAAAACAATCAACTTCACCTTTTTCTCAAGTGCACACGGAACATTCTCCAGAATAGATCACATCCTGGGCCATAAATCTGGTCTTGGAAAATTCAAAAAAATTGAAATCATTCCAGTCATCTTTTCTGACCACAGTGCAGTAAGATTAGATCTCAATTACAGGAAAAAAAATTGTTAAAACTTCAAACATATGGAGGCTAAATAACACGCTTCTGAATAACCAACAAATCATAGAAGAAATCAAAAAAGAAATCAAAATATGTATAGAAATGAATGAAAATGAAAACACAACAACCCAAAACCTATGGGACACTGTAAAAGCAGTGCTGAGGGGAAGGTTCATAGCATTACAGGCTTACATCAAGAAACAAGAAAAAAGCCAAATAAATAACCTAACTCTACACCTAAAGCAATTAGAGAAGGAAGAAATGAAGAACCCCAGAGTTAGCAGAAGGAAAGAAATCTTAAAAATCAGGGCAGAAATAAATGCAAAAGAAACTAAAGAGACCATAGCAAAAATCAACAAAGCTAAAAGCTGGTTTTTTGAAAAAATAAACAAAATTGACAAACCATTAGCAAGACTCATTAAGAAACAAAGAGAGAAGAACCAAATTAGCAAAATTAGAAATGAAAATGGAGAGATCACAACAGACAACACTGAAATACAAAGGATCATAAGAGACTACTACCAGCAGCTCTATGCCAATAAAATGGACAACTTGGATGAAATGGACAAATTCTTAGAAAAGTATAACTTTCCAAAACTGAACCAGGAAGAAATAGAAGATCTTAACAGACCCATCACAAGCAAGGAATTCGAAACTGTCATCAAAAATCTTCCAGCAAACAAAAGCCTAGGACCAGATGGCTTCACAGCTGAATTCTACCAAAAATTTAGAGAAGAGCTAACACCTATCTTACTCAAACTCTTCCAGAAAATTGCAGAAGAAGGTAAGCTTCCAAACTCATTCTATGAGGCCACCATCACCCTAATTCCAAAACCAGACAAAGATGCCACTAAAAAAGAAAACTACAGGCCAATATCACTGATGAACATAGATGCAAAAATCCTTAACAAAATTCTAGCAAACAGAATCCAACAACATATTAAAAAAATCATACACCATGACCAAGTGGGCTTTATCCCAGGAATGCAAGGATTCTTTAATATCTGCAAATCAATCAATGTAATACACCACATTAACAAATTGAAAGATAAAAACCATATGATTATCTCAATAGATGCAGAGAAAGCCTTTGACAAAATTCAACACTCATTTATGATTAAAACTCTCCAAAAAGCAGGAATAGAAGGAACATACCTCAACATAATAAAAGCTATATATGACAAACCCACAGCAAGCATCACCCTCAATGGTGAAAAGTTGAAGGCATTTCCCCTGAAATCAGGAACAAGACAAGGGTGCCCACTCTCACCACTACTATTCAACATAGTGTTGGAAGTTCTGGCCACAGCAATCAGAGCAGAAAAAGAAGTAAAAGGAATCCAGATAGGAAAAGAAGAAGTAAAACTCTCACTGTTTGCAGATGACATGATCCTCTATATAGAAAACCCTAAAGACTCTACCAGAAAATTACTAGAGCTAATCAATGAATATAGTAAAGTTGCAGGATATAAAATTAACACACAGAAATCCCTTGCATTCCTATATACTAACAATGAAAAAACAGAAAGAGAAATTAAGGAAACAATACCATTCACCATTGCAACAAAAAGAATAAAATACTTAGGAGTATATCTACCTAAAGAAACAAAGGACCTATACATAGAAAACTATAAAACACTGATGAAAGAAATCAAAGAGGACACAAACAGATGGAGAAACATACCGTGTTCATGGATTGGAAGAATTAATATTGTCAAAATGGCTATTCTACCCAAAGCAGTCTATAGATTCAATGCAATCCCTTTCAAGCTACCAACGGTATTTTTCACAGAACTAGACCAAAGAATTTCACAATTTGTATGGAAATACAAAAAACCTCGAATAGCCAAAGTAATCTTGAGAAAGAAGAATGGAACTGGAGGAATCAACCTGCCTGACTTCAGACTCTACTACAAAGCCACAGTCATCAAGACAGTATGGTACTGGCACAAAGACAGAAATATAGATCAATGGAACAGAGTAGAAAGCCCAGAGATAAATCCACGAACCTATGGACACCTTATCTTTGACAAAGGAGGCAAGGATATACAATGGAAAAAAGACAACCTCTTTAACAAGTGGTGCTGGGAAAACTGGTCAACCATTTGTAAAAGAATGAAACTAGAACACTTTCTAACACCATACACAAAAATAAACTCAAAATGGATTAAAGATCTAAATGTAAGACCAGAAACTATAAAACTCCTAGAGGAGAACATAGGCGAAACACTCTCCGACATAAATCACAGCAAGATCCTCTATGACCCACCTCCCAGAATATTGGAAATAAAAGCAAAACTAAACAAATGGGACCTAATGAAACTTAAAAGCTTTTGCACTACAAAGGAAACTATAAGTAAGGTGAAAAGACAGCCCTCAGATTGTGAGAAAATAATAGCAAATGAAGCAACAGACAAAGGATTAATCTCAAAAATATACAAGCAACTCCTGCAGCTCAATTCCAGAAAAATAAATGACCCAATCAAAAAATGGGCCAAAGAACTAAACAGACATTTCTCCAAAGAAGACATACAGATGGCTAACAAACACATGAAAAGATGCTCAACATCACTCATTATTAGAGAAATGCAAATCAAAACCACAATGAGGTACCATTACACTCCAGTCAGGATGGCTGCTATCCAAAAGTCTACAAGCAATAAATGCTGGAGAGGGTGTGGAGAAAAGGGAACCCTCTTACACTGTTGGTGGGAATGCAAACTAGTACAGCCGCTATGGAAAACAGTGTGGAGATTTCTTAAAAAACTGGAAATAGAACTGCCATATGACCCAGCAATCCCACTTCTGGGCATACACACTGAGGAAACCAGATCTGAAAGAGACATGTGCACCCCAATGTTCATCGCAGCACTGTTTATAATAGCCAGGACATGGAAGCAACCTAGATGCCCATCAGCAGATGAATGGATAAGGAAGCTGTGGTACATATACACCATGGAATATTACTCAGCCATTAAAAAGAATTCATTTGAACCAGTCCTAATGAGATGGATGAAGCTGGAGCCCATTATACAGAGTGAAGTAAGCCAGAAAGATAAAGAACATTACAGCATACTAACACATATATATGGAATTTAGAAAGGTGATAACGATAACCCTATATGCAAAACAGAAAAAGAGACACAGAAGTACAGAACAGACTTTTGAACTTTGTGGGAGAATGTGAGGGTGGGATATTTCAAAAGAACAGCATGTATACTATCTATGGTGAAACAGATCACCAGCCCAGGTGGGATGCATGAGACAAGTGCTCCGGCCTGGTTCACTGGGAAGACCCAGAGGAATCGGATGGAGAGGGAGGTGGGAGGGGGGATCGGGATTGGGAATACGTGTAAATCCATGGCTGATTCATATCAATGTATGACAAAACCCACTGGAAAAAAAAAATAATAATAATAAAAATAAATTAAAAAATAAAAAAAATGCTATCATTTAGTTAAATTTAATTAAATTTAATCCTTTATATACAGGACAAACTGACAGAAATAATAACATTTAATAAGTCAATAAGTGCCCTCGAAATCAACTGCAAGAAAGTGAACTAAAGCACAAAAAAGAAAATGTTAAAAGGATCAAATTTATATTGTGAAGTTGCTCAGTTGTGTCCAACTCTTTACGACTCCATGGACTATAGAAGTCCATGGAAATCTCCAGGCCAGAATACTGGAGTGGGTAGCCTTTCCCTTCTCCAGGGGATATTCCCAACCCAGAGATCATATCCAGGTCTCCCGCATTGCAGGCAGATTCTTTACCAGCTGAGCCACAAGGGCAGCCCAAGAATACTGGAGTGGGTAGCCTATCCATTCTCCAGCAGATCTTCCCAACCCAGAAATTGAACCGGGGTCTCCTGAATTGCAGGAGATTTGTAAAGAATTGCAGGATTCTTTACTAACTGAGCTATCAGGGAAGCCCCAAATTGTGAGAGATGAACAAAATTGTCCTTTTACCAAAACATTCTGTTAGGGGAAGCACACTGATTGAAACCGCCCACCCTGGCCAGGCACCACAGTAACCATTTGCATGAGTTGTTTTATGGCAGGAGATCCTGATAAGGAATACGGAACTAATAGGCCACCACCAGCCGGAAGAGTTCGGGAAAGATCGAGAGGAGACACTACCTGTCCGTCCACTTCCCAGAATCCCTCTTGCTAGCATCCATCTTGGCTGAGCGATGCGTGCGCCACCAGGAAAGACTCTGAATTAGAATGATTGGCCAAAGACCACCCGGAAACGAATCGCATCACCATAAAACCCAAGACTGCGAGCCACGCGGCAGAGCAGTTCTCCTGGGTTCCCTTACCTACTGCTCTCCACCCGGGTGCCCTTTCCCAATAAAATCTCTTGCTTTGTCAGCATGTGTCTCCTCGGACAATTCATTTCCTAGTGTTAGACAAGAGCCCAGTTTCGGGCCCTGGAAGGGGTCCCCCTTCCTGCAACAATTCCAAGACACAGACACACTACTATACATTTATATATATATTTATATTATATATATTTATGCATTTATATATAGTAAAATTCAACTCTCAGAGAAGACTCTGGGCTTTCTGGTCAATATGATAGTCACTTGCCTGTAAAACCAAATTCAAGCATCTAGATAAAATCTTGGTCAGTAATAATTCACTTTACAAAGATGGTCACTTATGATTATGCCTATGATGATAATCATTCTTTAATGAATCTATCATACCTCTCTTGAACACATCAAGGAAATCAAATGCAGCATTTCTTAATGGCCTATGGAATATATTTGTTTTAAGTGACAATCATAATTCAGAACTTTCTTTTCCTATCTGCAGAGTGCAAGCCAATGATATCTATCCAGTTACAAAGAAAGGGACACTAGGAGAAGTTACATCAGTGTCTCCTCCAATACTATAACCTTCAAAATAAGTTTTAAGGTGTTTTTTTTCCACTTTGATTTCTCAAGATGAGTACTTTTGCAGTAAGACAAGTTAAAAAAGGATTGGTGAAAAACTTAAATAATGTAAACTCTTATTCATGCCATGAGACAGGACAGTTTTTATAAGGAAAATCCGTTAAGCATGAAGATTGCTGTGATCAGGGAAAAATCTCCTGTGAGAACAGGGCCTAGAGGCTTGATGTGTTAAAATGTCACTGCTGTGTCCTATTGTGAGATAAGAAATAATTGGTCTAATAAATGACTTAAATTTATACATAGTCATACATAACTCATCCAGCATTAGACACCATAATTCTATACCTTTAACTTACATTAACATGCTGAATGATCAGTACTTTTCCAGAGTACTAAAAATACCAAAAACAAGTAAAAATGTAAAATTTTGATATACCCTTTGCACCCTGAAAATTTCCATTGTCTGTGGAAACCTAGATGCAGAGAAAATAATAACAACATGTTAGTTAAAACAGTGAAATGGATACTCATGTTCTTGATCTTCACATGAGTTACAAGTATAGCATGGAGCAAGATGCTAAGTGTTTTTTCCTCAAAAGTAGCTAAAAGCATTGTAATAACCATCATTAAGTTTGGCTTTAACAGATGCTAGAGCTTACTTCTAAACATGCAAACTTTCCATTTACATAGGATTTTGCCAAATAAATTTACATCCTAATCTTATTTATATGGATTCCATACAACTGTTGCAGGAAGGGGACCCCTTCCAGGGCCCGAAACTGGGCTCTTGTCTAACACTAGGAAATGAATTGTCCGAGGAGACACATGCTGACAAAGCAAGAGATTTTATTGGGAAAGGGCACCCGGGTGGAGAGCAGTAGGTAAGGGAACCCAGGAGAACTGCTCTGCCGCGTGGCTCGCAGTCTTGGGTTTTATGGTGATGCGATTCGTTTCCGGGTGGTCTTTGGCCAATCATTCTAATTCAGAGTCTTTCCTGGTGGCGCACGCATCGCTCAGCCAAGATGGATGCTAGCAAGAGGGATTCTGGGAAGTGGACGGACAGGTAGTGTCTCCTCTCGATCTTTCCCGAACTCTTCCGGCTGGTGGTGGCCTATTAGTTCCGTATTCCTTATCAGGATCTCCTGCCATAAAACAACTCATGCAAATGGTTACTGTGGTGCCTGGCCAGGGTGGGCGGTTTCAATCAGTGTGCTTCCCCTAACACAACTATAACTGTAATTGAGTATGAAGTCACTTGTTTCTCCCACAGAGTCAACACATAACTGGCTAATTCTAAGTCTGACAAATTAGACTTTGAAACATATGTCCTATTTACGATATGTGACATCCTTGAATTTCAGTTCCATAGAAAGAAAATCGCAATATCAACCTTTACAGCAGAGACACACATTTCCTGCAAAAGAGATACAGTACTTCAAACAGACTGCTTTAAAATAAGACTTTGCACTGGGAGCAACATATACAAGAGGTAGTCAGGGTTTTTTTTTGTTTTGTTTTTTGTACTTCTCCATTGGATAACTGCTGCAAAACTGTAGGAGATATGCCTTCAAACAATATAACAAAATAATCACAGGTATGCAAAAACCTTGAAATTTTAATCTTCTTCTCCATGAGTAATAATTATCACCTTTTGGCTACCTGATGGAAAATCCTGACAACTGCTTGTTCAAGAAATGGATTTTGGTTTTAGTTTCCTAAATAGTGACAACTCATGTTCATGCTGGTACTTAGCAAAGTACTATCTACAATGATTCTCAAAGACTCTGCTTTAGATAATAGTTTATAAATTCCTATGCTTCTCTTACTTGTCTTCTTCCTACCATAGTGGCCCTATAACCAAAAGCCTCATTGCCTTGTATAGTTATGTCTTTATCAGCTTTTATGAATGTTAAAATTCTCATGAAGTTTTATAATTCATGTGAATTTAGTTTCATTTTAATAATTACAGAAGTCCACCAATGTTTAAGCTAAGTATCAGAGAAGAATAAATCTGACTCCATATCGGATCTATTTTTTCTTTTTTTTTATTTTAGCCTTTGTATTCTATTGCTTTTGCTGCAAGTGAACCACTGAAGAGGAAGAGATGCTGCCTACAATTTAAAATGTACATAATGGTCCAACTCTGGGAACCCTGCCTCCCATGAAGCTAAATTCCTTTGTTTAAGCTCACAGAAAACATCCTGATCAGGTCCACCTGTGAATGGCTGCAGGAAAGAAGAAATTAACATACCCCCACCAGAGTCTGGCTGGAACAAGTATTCCTCCCCACTTCTTTTTTATCCTCATCTCCAACTACAAAAGAAAATCAGTGTCAAAACCTAGACAAGATGGTTCTTTGGGACACTAGTTCACCATCGCCTTGGTCTACTAGTTTTCTAAATAAAATCACAATTCCTTGCCCCACATCTCATTTCTTGATTGATTGGCCTGTCATGAAGCAAGCAATACCAGCTTGGACTCTGTAAGAGAATAAGAAAACTTGCCAGTTGTGGATTTGGCTGGCAGAGTAGGGTACCAGATCAGCAGGAGCTTCTGGAACTAGCTAGATCCACTAGGGCATGGTGCTAGACTTGCTGGGCATCATGTAACCTATAGATGTTGCAGTATATGTGCCTGAAGGAGGAGCACAGACTAGGGAAATATATAACAGGAATTCTAAGCTGGCAGAAATTCAGAAATTGGACTCCATTTTAAAGAGACAAAAGATTGGTAGATGAAAGATGGATGAGAGATGGCATGACCTGCTTATACTTGACTTTCATAGAAATTGAAATAAATACCACCTAGTGTCTAGGAAACAGACACATGTATGTATTGAAAACGGTTTTGAAAATAGATTAGAACAATATTTTCATTTATAACAGGAAATATTCAATGGATTGCTTTATCTGTTAGTGCTTAAATATAAGAGCATGTATTTTAAAAATCGAGCTGTTGTCCTTTGTAATTAACTGAGAAAAAATCATGTAGACATTGTATTTAAATTATGTTATATTAAAAAATTCAAGCTGCTAATTGTCGCTACACAATCTTATTTATATCCTTAAGGATATTCTTTTAAATATACATATTAAAGAATGCAACACTTAAAAAACAGACATTTTTAAAAAGATGAACTGAGCAATATTAATTTTTGGTTTTGTGACCAAAATATGGTATTTTTTAATAGAAAATTTAACTGAATTGCATCTGGAGAGATTTAGATTCATGAAAATGAATCAGCATTCTTGAGAATACCTAATTTAGCAACCCATGTCTTAATTGGTATGTATTAGAATTGCATTTTATATTGTTATATGAAATTAGCATACACTCTAAGTAGATTCCACTGAAACTCTCTGGTTATTGGATTTAATAAACAATTTGGAAGTAGAGTAGGCTTAATATTGACCAGAAAATTAAAGAAAATTAAAATGCTCTTTGAATTAAACTGTGGTTTTACACAATCTTGAGCAAATTGTACAGTAGAACTCACCACTACCATAGTTCCACACTATTTAACCCTGTGTCCACAGAGAATGCCACTGAAATTGGTTTGGTAAATGCTTGCATGAGAGGCATATCAACTGGTTATTAATTAGCTAATGAAGGGAAGAAGATAGAATTGTACTGGGACTCTATTAGTGTTTTGTATTTCATTGGTGGCCAACATCTGTAGGTTGCTAATGTGAGATTTTTGTTGCTATTATTAAGAGGACAGGATCTCTTTCCAAATCTGGAGTTGTCGTTTCAATATCTGATTCATATACATCGGGTTATATTATACCTTTCCACTTTGACAGAAGTAGTTTCTGGTAGTCTTGGGTAAATTTAGATGCTCAGCATTTGTACAACTTAGCTTCCTTTTCTTGAACTAATGAATCCTCTATATCCTCTTTAAGAAGCTCACCATTAGAAAACACTGAATATTCAGGATTAAAATATTATACAAGAATACTTGAAACTTATTTGGTGCTCTGTTTTATTTAATACTCCCCAAATATGGTGGGCATGAACATTTCCAGTGTTGTTCCTTTGTTTTCAATGTTAAAGGTGATTTAAACACCTGCATTAAAAATGTCAAGCAAGCCAAAGTCACTGAATAAATTAAATCTTAAACAATAAAAAGGTCTTTGTTTTTGCTATAGTGGGCAGATACTTTCATAGATATTCAAATGAAATTCATTGTCTTTCCCAGAAGATTCAATAGAAGACTTTATTAGTCTTACCTCATGGGTTATATCTCTTCAATAAAGACTGTGCCATGCTGGACAGGTCATCAATCTATTCATTTTCAGAGATGTGTTTTCTTCTAGTTTATTGAATGGATTGTGGTCAATAGGCATGAGCTTCCTGATTTCTGCCTCTTAATGCTTTCTGTCTTCTTCTCTCTGACTTAATTTCATTCTGTCACAGCTTTAGAATATGAGCCTTTACTTCAGTTCAAGGCCAAGTCTCTAACTCAGCTCCTTGCTTCTTTCTCTTTATTCCTTCAAGGACTACACTAGCACTCAGTCCCGCTCTTTTCCTAGATCTTTTCTCTACTGGTTCTCTAAGCAAGCATATGACCCACCACTTTCGAACAAAATGCAAATAAGATCCAGCAAACTCACACTCCCAAACCCTCAGTTCCCTAATCCATTTAGTTATTGTTCAAGTGTTTTCAGAATTGCTTACATCCCTCGGTTAGGAAGATTCCCTGGAGCAGGCAATGGCAACCCACTTCAGTATTCTTGCCTGGAAAATTCCATGGACAGAGGAGCCTGTTGGGCTACAGTCAATGGGGTTGCAAAGAATCAGACATGACTGAGTGCACCTGTGTGCACGCATACACACACACACACACACACACACACACACAAACGTGTGTGTGGCTAGAGGGTTGAGAGGGGACCAACATAATGTTTATTTACAGTTGTTTTTTTTTTTTTTTTTGGTCTTTAGCCGTATAGAATCAACACAAAACAACTGTTTTCCAAAGTTCTATTCTCCCCTAAACCTTCAGTGTGACTTTAATATATAGTACAAGTAGATTCATTTGTCAGAGCCTGCACCCCCTGTTGGATTCCACTCCCTTCCCTCTGGCATCACTGTTGATTTTTTTTTTAATTTCCATACTATAAAACTCAGTGTTCATTTCTGAGGAATTTGACAAGTATCAGAGTCATGTTTCTACCATCACAGGAACACACAGGACAGTTCCATCCCTCTGAAATTTTCCCCGTGCTAACTCTGTAATCAAGTCCTCTCACAATCCAGCAAAGCAAGCACTAATCTATTTTCTATCTTTGCACTATTGCTTTTCCAAAATGTCATACAAATAGAATCATACAACATGAGTTCTTTTTGTGTGAGTTATTTCATATAGCAAAATGAGTCCATGCTTTTACGTTAAAGAGTAATCTGTTCTTTTATTTATTGCTGAATAGAATTCCTTTGCATGGATATAAGATGGTTTGTTTATCCATTTACCTGAGGAAGGGCATTAGGATTGTTTCTATTTATTCTGATGATGAATAAAACTGCCATAACTTTTTGTGTGAACATAAGTTTTATTTCAGTGGTATAAATATCTTGCTGTGGAACTCCTGAAAATATGGTTAAATATGTTTAATTTTTAAGAAACAGCTAAACTGAAAAAAAAAAAGTGTGCTGATGAGCGTTAACTCAATTTATTGTGGTAATCATTTCACAATACATATAAAATACATTATGTTCTACATCTGAAACTAATAATATATGTCAATTATACCCCAATTAAAAATAAATAAAAGAAAAAAAGTAAACTGTAGGCATCAACTAATATCCTCCTAAAAACACAAGTCCAATATTTACTTTTTGCTCTTTATATATGATGAAATGTATCAAGTCAAACTTTATCTTGACAAAAATGTATCTGTGTATTTCAGCCCTATTGAGATACAGAACATTACTATAACCCTAGAAAGTTTCCTTTAAAAAAAACAACAACAACAACAACAAAAATGGCAATCTTGTGTAGGATAGTGGAGACTGAAGCAAATAACTTTTATAACTGGAAATGTGCATGCCATTTCTTCTGCTAGGCCTGAAATCGTACAAACCCCTCTGTCCCTGGCCTTTGAAGTGAAAAACTTTAGCTTTAGTCTCCCAGGCTTCTTCTGAATCTCAAAGACCTGATTCAGGGAACTCAAACCAGGACCCTGTAACAACCTAGAGAGGTGGGATATGGGAGGAAAGTTCAAGAGGAAGGGGACATATGTGTACTTATTGCTGATTCATCTTGATGTATGGCATAGACAAATGCAATATTGTAAAGCAAGTATCCTTCATTAAAAATAAATTTTAAAAAGAGATAATGAAAATTAGAGATACCAAGGGAATATTCCACGCAAAGATAATCACAATAAAGGACAGAAATGGTATGGACCTAACAGAAGCAGAAGATGTTAAGAAGAGGTGGCAAGAATACACAGAAGACCTGTTCAAAAAAGATCTTCATGACCCAGGTAACCATGAAGTTGTGATCATTCACCTAGAGCCAGACATCCTGGAACACAAAGTCAAGTGGGCCTTAGGAAGCATCACTACGGATAAAGCTAGTAGAGGTGATGGAATTCCAATTGAGCTATTTCAAATCCTAAAAGATGATGCTGTGAAAGTGCTGCATTCAATGTGCCAGCAAATTTGGAAAACTCAGCAGTGGCCACAGGACTAGAAAAGGTCAGTTTTCATTCCAATACCAAAGAAAGGCAATGCCAAAGAACGTTTAAACTACTGCACAATTGCACTCATCTCACACACTAGCAAAGTAATTCTCAAAATTCTCCAAGCCAGGCTTCAACAATATGTGAACCGTGAACTTCCAGATGTTCAAGTTGGATTTAGAAAAGGCAGAGGAACCAGAGATCAAATTGCCAACATCCACTGGATCATTCTTGAGAGCCCCTTGCACTGCAAGTAGATCCAACCAGTCAATCCTAAAGGAAATCAGTCCTGAATATTCATTGGAAGGACTGATGCTGAAACTGAAACTCCAATTCTTTGACCACCTGATATGAAGAACTGACTGACTGGAATAGACCCTGATACTGAGAAAGATTGAAGGCGGGAGGAGAAGGGGACAACATAGTTGAGATGAGATGGTTGGATGGCATCACCAATGCAATGGACATGAGTTTGAGTAAGCTCCAGGAATTTATGATGGGTAGGGAAGCCTGGTGTGCTGCAGTCCATGGGGTCATAAAGAGTCAGACACAACCAAGCAACTGAAGTGAACTGAACACTGTATTTTTCTTCACCACAATCAAGTGTCAGTAGATTTGCTTCACTGTGTGCGGGTGACTGGCCCCAAGTTTTGTTCAGTAACAGGCATCTAGTGAAGACTACTTATGTTGATCTACTAAGGAGTTTAAGGTTTGTTGCTATGATGTCTACTCTCAGTACATCATTAGTTTTAATTTTTTTTAGCTATATCTAGCATGGTATCAGCTGGTTTGCTTGAGTGTTTTATTTTCTCTTCCAATGTCTGCTCTACATTCAGCGTTAGTTCTCTCCTTTTCACTCTATATTGGAGAAGTGTCTTGAAGGGTATTTTGTAGAGGGTGATTTTTAGCCTAAAGATGAAGATGTGGATAGGAAATGTGTCCTCTCTTATTTTTATTAAACCTCTGTTTTAGGAAAGAACCAGATCTCACAGTTCATGGAATTGGTCTTAGTGTTGCGACCACTCCTGCGGTATAGTTCTGAGCATATAACCAGAGAGAAATCTTTACTTCCTATTCCCTTTTGCCACTTGCAATGAGCTTTCATAAGTGTCATAGAGGCCATAATATTTTTTGCCTTCATTCCCACATATGAAAGATTTTGTTCCATAAGTTAGATAGTGGAGAAGGTTTCCATGTGGAATTTCTTGATACTCTCACCCTTTCTTCCCCAGCAGCTGCTCCTCTCAGCCAATTCTGCAGCAGGAGAGAAACTTTCTCAATATTTTCCTATCATCCATCTATCTACCAATACAATCATCCCTATCTAACTACCAACCCTACATACCCATATACGTGTTGCATTCTTTCATATGTATTATAATTGTTATTTGTGAGCTCCTGGTAGAATTCAGACTGCAGACTTTTTCTTATTTGCCATCACCAGGAACTTCTCCTTCCCTCGCCAGTATTTTATATACTTGGTTATCCTCCACTGATTTGCTAATCATTCTAACTGAACTCTTCTTATCAATGTGTGGCTGCATCTTGCCCATGTAAGCCAGGACACATGTCGTATATCACTCTCAGAGAGCTCGCATCATCTTAGATTTTCTGCTAGTTCATTATCCTGTGACCACAGAACTCTGTGATGGGTTCAAGAACACTGTGAACAAGGTTTTATCTGGCATTATTATCATTACAGGCTATGTGCATATTTTTTTTCCAGTTTTCTTCCCCAAGCTGAAACCAGTTTCATGAATTTAAATCATATTCAAACGTACATTTTTTCCCCCCTGATCTGAGGATGCTGTAATATAACCAACATCTCTTGTTACAGCATTGACTTTACATCTAGTCTGCGGAATTCTAGCAAACCTCCATTATTTACCATCTGGGTAATCTTAGGTTACTTCATACCATTGGTCTCAATTTCATTAAGTGAAAAATTAGGCTTATAATAGTTCTTTTTTTTAAAGATCTTTAAAAAAAAAAAAGATTTTTTTTCATGTGTGTTGTTCTTCAGTCACTCAGCTGTGTCCCACTCTTTGTAACCCCATAGACGCAGCATACCAGGTGTCCCTGTCCTTCACTATCTCCCAGAGATTGCTCAAACTCATGGTCCAACCAGTGGACCATTTGTTTAAAGACTTTACTGGATTTGTTACAACACTGCTTCTGTTTTTTTACGTTTTGGTGTTTTGACCATGAGGCACGTTGTATCTTAGCTCCCCAACAAGGGATTGAATCTACACCCCTCTGCATTGGAAGGTGAAGTTTTAACCACTGGGTTGCCAGGGAAGTCCCTATAATAGTTCTTTTGACACAGAATTACTATGAGCATTGGATAAAGTAACATATGTAAAAGTTTTAATATTAAAAGCTATATAAATGTTACACCTATTATAAATCATTCATTGTAATATAATTACCTATGTGTATATGTTCAGGTTTTCCCAGACCTGTGGAAGTTCTATAAACAAATCCCACTGGCCTCCCTGTCAAATTCCTATGGATCTATTTCAAACCCTAAAAGATGATGCTGTCAAAGTGCTGCACTCAATATGCCAGCAAATTTGGAAAACCCAGCAGTAGCTACAGGACTGGAAAAGGTCAGTTTTCACGCCAATCCTAAAAAAAGGCAATGCCAAAGAATGTTCAAACTACAGCACAATTGCACTCATCTTACATGCTAGCAAAGTAATGATCAAAATTCTTCAAGCCAGGCTTTAACAGTACGTGAACCATGAATTTCCAGATGTTCAAGCTGGATTTAGAAAAGGCAGAGGAACCATATTCCAAATTGCCAACATCTGCTGAATCACAGAAAAAGCAAGAAAGTTCCAGAAAAACATCTTTTTCTGCTTTATTGACTATGCCAAAGTCTTTGACTGTGTGGATCACAACAAACTGTGGAAAATTTTTAAACAGACAGGAATACCAGACCACCTTACCTGCCTCTGAGAAATCTGTATACAGGTCAAGAAGCAACAGTTAGAACTGGACATCGAACAACTGACTGGTTCCAAATTGGGAAAGGAATATGTCAGGCTGTATATTGTCACCATGTTTATTTAACTTATATGCAGAGTACATCATACAAAATGCCGGGCTGGATGAAACAGAAGCTGGAATCAAGATTTCAGGGAGAAATATCAATAACTTCAGATATGCAGATGCCATCACCCTAATGGCAGAAAGCAAAGAAGAACTAAAGAGGCTCTTGATGAAAGTGAAAGAGGAGAGCGAAAAAGCTGGCTTAAAACTCAACATTCAAAAAACTAAGATCATGGCATCTGGTCCCATCACTTCATGGCAAATAGATGGGGAAATAATGGAAACAGTGACAGGTTTTATTTTCTTGTGTTCAAAATCACTGCAAATGGTGACTGCAGTCAAGAAATTAAAAGATGTTTGGTCCTTGGAAGAAAAGCTATGACCAACCTAGGCAGCATATTAAAAAGCAGAGACGTTACTTTGCCAACAAAGTTCCATCTAGTCAAAGCCATGGTTTTTCCAGTAGTCATGTATGGATGTGAGAGTTGGACTATAAAGAAAGTTGAGTGCTGAAGAATTGATGCTTTTGAACTGTGGTGCTGGAGAAGACTCTTGAGAGTCCCTTGAACTGCAAGATCAAATCCATCAATCCTAAAGGAAATCAGTCCTGAATATTCATTGGAAGGACTGATTCTGAAGCTGAAACTCCAATACTTTGCCCAACTGATGCAAAGAAGTGACTCATTGGAAAATACCCTGATGCTGGGAAAGATTGAAGGCAGGAGGAGAAGGGGATGACAGAGGATGAGATGGTTGGATGGCATCACTGACTCAATGGACATGAGTTTGAGTAAGCTCCAGAAGTTGATGTTGGGCAGGGAAGCCTAGTGTGCTTCAGTCCATGAGTTCGTAAAGTGTTATACATTACTGAGCAACTGAACTGAACTCATACATCCAGGTAAAATGCATATTTTTTAAGAACAGATATTTCATTTCTCTTAGTGATATATAGGTCGACACTAGAATATAGGAAATGATAAATATTTCATTAATATGTTGCTGCATCATGTTATTTCAAATTGCTATTTTGTTGCTATGGTACATTGATGATTACAGAGGCTACAAACTGATTGTCTGCATATCTATCTTGACTCTATCTCTTACCACAGTGTAATCTTGGGAATTTTATTCAATTTCCTTGCATCTCAATGTTTTTCATCATTATAATGAGAACCATTATAGTTCCTATCAAATAAGCTTGGTTGAAGATTAGATGAGTTAATATGTACCAGGAGGCTCTAGAGATAAAGAAATTTCCTGTCAATGAAGGAGACAGAAGAGATGCCAGTTTGATCCCTGGGTTGGGAAGATCCCCTGGAGGACAGCACAGCAACCCACTCCAGTATTCTTGCCTCCTGGAGAATCCCATCAACAGACACAACTGAAGCAACTTAGCATGCAAATTAATGACACATACAAAATGTTCCATAAATATTAGCCATAAGTTCAGTCGCTCAGTCATGTCTGACTTTGTGACCCCATGAACCACAGCACGCCAGGCCTCCCTGTCCATCACCAGCTTTTGGAGTCCACCCAAACCCATGTCCATTGAGTTGGTGATGCCATCCAACCATCTCATCCTCTTCTCCTCCTGCCCTCAATCTTTCCCAGCATCAGGGTCTTTTATTTTTTTCAGGGTCTTTTCAAATGAGTCAGCTCTTCACATCAGTTGGCCAAAGTATTGGAATTTCAGCTTCATCAGTCCTTCCAATGAATACCCAGGACTGATCTCCTTTAGGATGGACTGGTTGGGTCTCCTTGCAGTCCAAGGGACTCTCAAGAGTCTTCTCCAACACCACAGTTCAAAAGCATCAATTCTTCGGTGCTCAGCTTTCTTTATAGTCAAACTCTCACATCCATACATGACCACTGGAAAAACCATAGCCTTGATCAGACGGACCTTTGTTGGCAAAGTAACGTCTCTGCTTTTTAATATGCTGTCTAGGTTGCTCATAACTTTCCTTCCAAGGAGTAAGTGTCTTTTAATTTCATTGTAGCAATCACCATCTACAGTGATTTTGGAGCCCCCAAAAATATAGTCAGCCATTATTTCCAGTGTTTCCCCATCTATTTGTCATGAAATGATAGGACTGGATGCCATGATCTTAGTTTTCTGAATGTTGAGCTTTAAGCCAACTTTTTCACTCTCCTCTTTCACTTTCATCAAGAGCCTCTTTAGTTCTTCTTCACTTTCTACCATAAGGGTGGTGTCATCTGCATATCTGAGGTTATTGATATTTCTCCCAGCAATCTTGATTCCAGCTTGTGCTTCCTCCAGCCCAGTGTTTCTCATGATGTACTCTGCATATAAGTTAAATAAGCAGAGTGACAATATACAGCCTTGACGTACTCCTTTTCCTATTTGGAACCAGTCTATTGTTCCATGTCCAGTTCTAACTGTTGCTTCCTGACCTGCACACAGGTTTCTCAAGAGGCAGGTCAGGTGGTCTGATATTCCCATCTCTTTCAGAATTTTCCACAATTTATTGTGATCCACACAGTCAAAGACTTTGGTATAGTCAATAAAGCAGAAATAGATGTTTTTCTGGAACTCTTGCTTTTTCAATGATCCAGCAAGATGTTGGCAATTTGATCTCTGGTTCCTCTGCCTTTTCTAAAACCAGATTGAACATCCGGAAGTTCATGGTTCACGTATTGCTGAAGCCCGGTTTGGAGAATTTTAAGCATTACTTTACTAGCGAGTGAGATGAGTGCAATTGTGCATTGGTTTGAGCATTATTTTGGATTGCCTTTCTTTGGTATTGGAATGAAAAGTGACCTTTCCCAGTCCTGTGGCCACTGCTGAGCTTTCCAAATTTGCTGGCATATTGAGTGCAGCACTTTCACCGCATCATCTTTCAGGATTTGAAATAGCTCAACTGGAATTCCATCACCTCCACTAGCTTTGTTCATAGTGATGGTTTCTAAGGCCCACTTGACTTCACATTCCAGAATGTCTGACTCTAGGTGGTTGATCACACCATTGTGATTAACTGGGCAGTGAAGATCTTTTTTGTATAGGTCTTCTGTGTATTCTTGCCACCTCTTCTTAACATCTTCTGCTTCAGTCAGGTCCCTACCATTTCTGTCCTTTATTGAACACATCTTTGCATGAAATGTTCCCTTGGTGTCTCTACTTATTGTTAAAAATAATAGCATTACCAGTCAGAAAGTTATTACAATTTAAATATATTAGATATTTTAAAATATTGATAATAAGTGAGATAATTTTCCCTTTTTCACTTGGTTCAAACATTTTCTGCCTGCATCCAGGTTAGCTGAAACACTATTTACCCTTTACATATCAAATTAGTGTTGTTTTCTCACTTTTCTTCCAAGGCAAAATTGATTATTTCTGTTCTTCCAAAAATCTTTCCCTAATTTTAATACATCTATTTAGTCACATTCATCAACTATAGCTTTTTTAAAAGTTTTTTCTTATTGTGGTAAAAGTCACATAATATAAAACATACTATTTTAACCATACTTAAGTGTACAGTTCAGTGACACTAAGTACAGTCACATGGTTGTGCAACTCTCACCATTGTCCATCGCTCGAATTTTTCACGTTCTTAAACTGAAACTATGTCGCCATTAAACACTAACTCTCCATCCTCCCTCCCCACATCTTTTCTGCTACACGCAACTGACCTGAGACATGGGCTAGTTTTGTATTCTGTCTATTGCTTTATTTAGAATAATGTGAAGCCCTTTGCTTTTATTATTTTTTTTTATGAATTTTCTCATTTAATCTTTTCTTTTCTCTCTCTTTTAATCTTTTTTTTTTTTTTTCATTTATTTTTATTAGTTGGAGGCTAATCACTTTACAATACTGCAGTGGGTCTTGTCATACATTGACATGAATCAGCCATGGAGTTACACGTATTCCCCATCCCAATCCCCCCTCCCACCTCCCTCTCCACCCGATCCCTCTGGGTCTTCCCAGTGCACCAGGCCCGAGCACTTGTCTCATGCATCCAACCTGGGCTGGTGATCTGTTTCACCCTAGATAATATACATGGTTCGATGCTGTTCTCTCGAAACATCCCATCCTCGCCTTCTCCCACAGAGTCCAAAAGTCTGTTCTGTACATCTGTGTCTCCTTTTCTGTTTTGCATATAGGGTTATCATTACAAAAGAACATTACAGCATACTAACACATAAATATGGAGTTTAGAAAGATGGTAATGCTTTTATTATTTTATTAAAGTGTCTTACACTGGTGGTTTCTTTCAACTATTTTTTTATAAAACACATTTAAATAATTTTATATACATGTTCTCTGCTTAGTCAATAGCTAGAATATAACTGTGCAGATGGCTCAAATCTATAGCTGATCGTCACTGGACCCTGCAACAGTTCTCAGAATATTTTGCAGACCTCACAATGCTCCATACAACCCTGTATAATAGAATGTTTTCCATTAGAGGTATAACATATCATTTCCCCTATTTAAGGATCAAAATTTACATTACTAGTCACAGAAAGTTTTCCCTGGTTTTTTCACAACCACTAAAGAAATGATATCTCAGCAAATGGGAAAATAATTATCTGCAAGCTTTGTTACCAAGTGCTCTCTAAGTCTGGGATCTACTTGATGTAAAACAATGAATTAAAAAAGATACTAATATCTTGATTTTTATTTACTGTATGGGTGGTATGTTATTTTAATAAATCCCACATCAACTGTTCTGACCACTTTGAAAACATAGATTTGAAAAATTCTAAACTCTCAAATCTAGACACACCACTTATAAACCACTTACAGATGATATAAAAACATCTTTTGTCCATTATTGTTCACATGCCAAAACCATAATGTTATCCTTGAACTGCAGAAGAAGTCACAAGATTTTAAATATTTTTATGACTAGGACCAGGCCCTAAGGTCCATGACACTGTTTCACAATGTTACTTTGGATATTATTAACAGAGCAGGATGTATGGTATCATCAAGCTTAGCAATCTCAGTTCTTCCTCTTTGTTATATACTCCCAGATGCTCATTTCAAGAAATTGAAAGTGTTATTAATAAGTAAAGTACCACAGCCTAAAGAACATTACATGGTCACAAGAATTTTTTTTAAATACATCCTTGTTCACAAAATCACTTAAGAGCAAATAAATAAAGAAGTTTACATTTCTTTAGTCCCTGAATTAAAGATTAAACTAGAAATATCTCTATATATGCACCTGGCTATATTTTGAATGGGTACTGGAATTCCATTACAAATGAAGTGGAAATATGTATCACTTCAAATCATTGCACTTTGCTGCTATTTATCTATGCTCAAGTCCTGAACTTTATCCTATCATTCATCAACATCTTTGATTTTTTAAGGTGGTTATTCCATTATTAAACATAATGCTAAATCAATTATATCTTGATATTAATGTTAATATATTGGTGTTATCAGAATCTAAAGATGTAAAACTCCTTAGGCGAATAGTCTGCCAACTATTTGAACAAGAAACTCAGCAAAACAACAACAAACAATGTCAAAAACAAGCATAAAATCATTGCACACTGCTATACCATGCAGAATCACAAATATCACAAATCATCTATTTTATCACCTTTCGTTGCAAATGTTTATATCTTTATGATTATCTGTTAAAACTTCTTCTATTTCTTTAAAATTGTGAACAATTTATACTCTACCTCAATTCACAAATGACTCATGACAATTAATATCTCTCTTCACCAATCTTTTTAGCTACACACATTCACCTTTATATTCTAAGATATGTTGCTATAGTAGTCTAAATATTTTTCTTTGGGGCAACTTTGCTTTTAAACATCTCTCTTAGTCTATGCACAAAAACAGTGCTGGAAATGATGGTTTTATACGATTGCAAAAGGACAATTCCATAGTTTTGCTCTAAAATACTTATGATACAATTCACTCCACTGCCAAGCAGAAAATGCCATAAGGTGAACAATTTTTGCATCATATTATCCTACTAAAAGACAGGCTGGCTATAACTACGGCACTGCACAATGAGTGGCACATGGAAATATTTGCTAAAGGCTACTACTTGAGGGTTAAATTTTTATGTGGTAAAAGCTGGACTGTAGGAAAGCAAATGAAGAGTTTTCATAGACAAGAATTACAAAGCCTTCCAGGAATAACGTCAAACATTTTCCCACGCTGTCAAATGTCAACATTTTGACAGCATAGGAAAAAAGCATTAAACATTTTCCACTCTGTCCAAGGTTTGACATTTTTCAAAAGACATATTCAAAAAAAAAAAAAAAAAAAAGACAGATTCTCTGGACATGCTAGTTTTGCCTATGGAAAGATATGTGCCTATTGTATAGTAAGGGAAGATTTAGAAAGAACAAAAATAATAGAAACTGATGACATCAGGTCTCATCACACAGTGATATAGAATACAAATAGTACATAGAAAGTGATACTATATAGATTGGGTCACAATTTTATGTAAGTATCGTAGGGGATAGATATATGATTAATTCTCAATCATCCATGGTAATGAGGAAAAGTGAAAGCAGGAAAAACGACCACAAAAATTAAATCCTAATCTTTTATAGAGTTTTAATTTCATCAATTATTATATCAAGAATGACAAAACAGGAAAACCTTAATTTTGAAAGGTTTTAAAAGTTTCCATTATACAGAGTGAAGCCAGAAAGATAAAGACCAATACAGTATACTAATGCATATATATGGAATTTAGAAAGATGGTAACGATAACCCTATATGCAAAACAGAAAAAGAGACACAGATGTACGGAACAGACTTTTAGACTCTGTGGGAGAAGGTTAGGGTGGGATGTTTTGAGAGAACAGCATTGAAACATGTATATAATCAAGGGTGAAAGAGATCACCAGCCCAGGTTGGATGCATGAGACAAGTGCTTAGGGCTGGTGCACTGGGAAGACCCAGAGGGATGGGGTGGGGAGGGAGGCGGGAGGGGGGATCAGGATGGGGAACACATGTAAATCCATGGCTGATTCATGTCAATGTATGGCAAAAACCACTACAATATTGTAAAGTAATTAGCCCCCAACTAATCAAAATAAATGGGGGAAAAAAAAACAATAAAAAAAAACAAAATAAAAAAAATAAAAGTTTCCCGTTTCCTCCTCTAATAAATCATAAAGTAAAAGATAAATAAATGATAGGGAGAAAATGATATTAATAACTATTCCTTAAACCATTAAAAGCTGTATCTCTGTTCAGTTCAGTTGTTCAGTCATGTCTGACTCTTTGCGAACCCATGAACTGTGGCACGCCAGGCCTCCCTGTCCATCATCAACTCCCGGAGTCCACCCAAACCCATGTCCATTGTGTCGGTGATGCCATCCAACCATCTCATCCTCTGTCGTCCCCTTCTCTTCCTGCCCTCAATCTTTCCCAGCATCAGGGTCTTTTCAAATGAGTCAGCTCTTCGCATCAGGTGACCAAAGTATTGGAGTTTCAGCTTCAACATCAGTCCTTCCAATGAACACCCAGGACTGATCTCCTTTAGAGTGGACTGGTTGGATCTCCTTGCAGTCCAAGGGACTCTCAAGAGTCTTCTCCAACACGACAGTTCAAAAGCATCAATTCTTCAGCACTCAGCTTTCTTTATCTCTGTTTTGTTTCTTCATTTTGAGCAAACGAACTCCTTAATACTGAAATAATATTTTTAAGCCATGGTAACATCCAACCCTTCTTTATTGTTAGATACTTTGTAGATTTCTGGGAAAGTAATATTAGAAAATTGCCAACTAAAACTTTTCAAAAATTTCTCATTGTTTATAAGTTTTGATGCCCAGATGAATCATTTGAAAGTAAAGTTTTCTAAGCAGAGATATTATGCCAAAGCCTACGACTGTGGGCATTGTTTATTTTTCACAATAAACTGTGGAAAATTCTGAAAAAGATGGGAATACCAGACCACCTGACCTGCCTCTTGAGAAACCTGTGTGCAGGTCATGAAGCAATAGTTAGAACTGGACATGGAACAATAGACTGGTTCCAAATAGGAAAAGGAGTACGTCAAGGCTGTATATTGTCACCTTGCTCATTTAACTTATACGCAGAGTACATCACGAGAAATGCTGGGCTGGAGGAAGTACAAGCTGGAATCAAGATTGCTGGGAGAAATATCAATAACCTCAGATATGCAGATGACACCAACCTTATGGCAGAGAGTGAAGAGGAACTGAAAAGCCTCTTGATGAAAGTGAAAGAGGAGAGTGAAAAAGTTGGCTTAAAGCTCAACATTCAGAAAACTAAGATCATGGCATCTGGTCCTATCACCTCATGGTAAATAGATGCGGAGACAGTGGAAACAGTGTCAGACTTTATTTTTTTGGGCTCCAAAATCACTGTGGATGGTGACTGCAGCCATGAAATTAAAAGACACTTACTCCTTGGAAGGAAAGTTATGAGCAACCTAGATAGCATATTAAAAAGCAGAGACATTACTTTCCCAACAAAGGTCCATCTAGTCAAGGCTATGGTTTTTCCAGTGGTCATGTATGGATGTGAGAGTTGGACTGTGAAAAAAGCTGCGTGCCGAAAAATTGATGCTTTTGAACTGTGGTGTTGGAGAAGACTCTTGAGAGTCCCTTGGACTGCAAGGAGATCCAACCAGTCCATCCTAAAGGAGATCAGTCCTGGGTGTTCATTGGAAGGACTGATGCTGAAGCTGAAACGCCAATACTTTGGCCACCTGATGCGAAGAGTTGACTCGTTGGAAAAGACCCTGATGCTGGGAGGATTGGGGGCAGGAGGAGAAGGGGACGACAGAGGATGAGCTGGCTGGATGGCATCACCGACTCGATGGGCATGAGTTTGAGTAAACTCCGGGAGTTGGTGATGGACAGGGAGGCCTGGCGTGCTGTGATTCATGGGGTCGCAAAGAGTCAGACACAACTGAGCGACTGAACTGAACTGAAAACTATTTTGAGATCTCCATAGAAAGAAAAGAAAGAGAAGGCACTAAGTAGTGTCCAACTCTTTGTGACCCCAGGACTATAACCTATCAGGCTCCTCTGACCACAATTTTCCAGGCAAGAATACTGGAGTGGGTTTCCATTTCCTTTTCCAGGGGATCTTCCCAACCAAGGGATCAAACTCAGGTCTCCTGCATTTCAGGCAGACACTTTACCATCTGAGCCACGAGGGGAGTCCACAGAGACTAAATTAAATGCATTATTTTAGGCTCCAAATGACCCATCACAATGGTTTGTAACTGTAAAAGTATGTTTTATTCAACCTGTTTAATATAAAACAGGATACAAAAATATAAATATTAAAGTAAATATATCTAAATTTGAATTTTAAATAAACATCTAACTGAGGCATTTCTCTTGAACACAGTCTGACTCATGTGCTCCTATATTGTTTTAATCCAATATGGCATGTTTTATCATAAATTAGTATTTCTTTTCTGCATACAAAATATTTCTTGATGTAGTATTTACTTTTACATTCACCAAGGCAAGCATATTTCGTATCCATTAGTTTTTGGATCATAATTGAAACAGTCAAAAAAATTATTCAAACTTATGAAACCACTTAGATTTGTAGAGTAAATTGAAAATAAGATAAGTGAAATTTCATTTAGAAGAAGTATTTAAAAAACTTTGGTCATAAAGAAACAAGAGACAATATTTTAACTCATATTTTTCTGTATGGAGAGGAAAAAGAAAAAATATCTATTTAGATTTGTGCATTTTAGGGATTCCCAAGTGGTGCTAGTCCTAAAGAACCCGCCTGTCAATGCAGGAGATATAAGAGACATGGGTTCGATCCCTGGGTCGGGAAGATCCCCTAGAGAAGGGCATGTCAACCGACTCCGGTATTCTGGCCTAGAGAATCCTGTGGACAGAGGAGCCTGGTGGGCTACAGCGCATAGGGTTGCAAAGAGTTGGACAGGACTGACGCAACACAGCACATACACAGAGTGCATTTTAAGATAGCTTTTGTAAATGGAATACTTTAATTGAAGGATAATCCTATAAGTAGAGAGTACACAATTGGAAACCAGGGAGAAAATACACTGCAAAGACACTTAAGAGATCCCAAGGGACAATGGATTTAGGTTAATTATGGGGGAAAAGTTTCTAATGAACTTCTGAGGGGAAAAAAAAATCTAGAAAGCTTCCTTTAGGAGATCTTAAAACAGAATGCTGACTTAATTTACATGGTTGAAATAACTCACAGGTTAGAAATTAAAATAAAAGATCCTTCATTTGATCTATAAAGTTGTCTAGTTTGTACATAGGTATAATAAAAAACATACTGTTCAGATAGTTCCTGGTAGACATTTTAATTCTGATTTCAACACAGAGTAGTAATGATCCAAATGATGCTTGTGCCACACAACCTCCAAGACTTTTTTGCTGTGTTTTCTAACTCTGTGCAGATGAGTGCTGTTGTGAACATGACTATCTACTGCCTCTTAAAAACACTTAACATAGTTTCCTGAAATTCCTTCAAACCTAAATCTACTTACACAAAGGCCAAACATGGTTTGTGTGATTATGCATACATATGCATAAACATACATATGTGTGTATACATTATGCACACAATATGTATATATAAACTCTATATCAGGAAGGAAACATTCACCAAAACTGTAACGAAAGCATATGGTCTTTGAAAGGCAGAATCCTTTCTCATTACACACGAATGGATGGGTAGATAGATTTCCTTATGTCATGAATGATACCTCATCAATAACAAAGAAGATGACACCTCCCCTTCATGGGGCTTTAAAAGAGAATCAGTAGGAGGATTTTTAGATGGAGAAGGATAATTGTAGAAACAGATTAGATTCATTCTGCATGACTTTTATTTTATCCTTCATTTCTCTAGCAGTGATTATTATCATGCTTAGTCAAAAGAAATATATTATCCATTAATTTTCCATTAAAATCATGTCTTGCTTAGGGTAATAAAATTTAGAAGTTTCCCAGAGGTCAATTGGCATGATAAGACAAATTTCTTATGTGATGCCTTTTGACCTTGCAATTCTATGTTTAGAAATTCATCCTAATGAAATTAACTGAGGTCCATGCAAGTAATAAACTGTAAATAAGTTTATCATGTTATTCATTACAGCAAAATTAATTAGAAAAATATAAATGCCCAACTCTCTCTATATATATATACACATATATATATATCCTATGCATAAAACAGGATACTCTGAAACCCTGAAAATTATGTACTAAATCACAAAATGCTTCTGACAGTGTATATAAGAATTACATTCATGATTATTTTGAAATGTTAGCATAAGAAAAATACATTTAAAAGTGCATTTCATTTCCCTTATTATATCTCTTCCCACCTACATGAATAAAATAATTTACATTTGAATCACTCCATTCTTTTTTCTACTTCTATAATCTCGATAATCAAATCTGAATCTTAACAGGAATTTAGGTGTAAAAGATTATTGGGCATTCCCATAACATACTTTCAACTTCTGTACCAACAGAAACTTCTCAGGAATGATAGATGACGTTAACTGAGTTGGAGAAATTTTAAAAGGGATTCCTTGACCAAAGAAAGGCAATACCCAAGAATACTCAAACTACCACACAATTGCACTCATCTCACACACTAGCAAAGTAATGCTCAAAATTCTCCAAGCCAGGCTTAAATAGTACATGAATTGTGAACTTCCAGATATTCAAGCTGGATTTAGAAAAGGCAGAGGAATCAGAGATCAAACTGCCAACATCTGTTGGATCATTCAAAAAGCAAGAGAGTTCCCGAAAAACATCTATTTCTGCTTTATTGACTATGCCAAAGCCTTTGACTGTGTGGATCACAACCAACTGTGGAAAATTCTGAAAGAGATGGGAATACCAGACCACCTGACCTGTTTCCTGAGAAATCTGTATACAGGTCAAGAAGCAACAGTTAGAACTGGACATGGAACAAAGACTGGTTCCAAATCAGGAAAGGAGTATGTCAAGGCTGTATATTGTCACCCTGCTTATTTAACTTATATGCAGAGTACATCATGAGAAATACTGGACTGAATTAAGCAGAAGTTGGAATCAAGATTGCTGGGAGAAATATCAATAACCTCAGATATGCAGATGACACCACCCTTATGGCAGAAAGCGAAGAAGAACTAAAGAGCCTCTTGAGGAAAGTGAAAGAGGAGAGTGAAAAAGTTAGCTTAAAACTCAACATTCAGAAAACTAAGATATGGCATCTGGTTACTTCACTCCGTGCAAATAGATGGGGAAACAATGGAAACAGTCACAGGCTTTATTTTGGGGGGCTCCAAAATCACTGCAGATGGTGACTGCAGCCATGAAATTAAAAGACACTTACTCCTTGGAAGGAAAGTTATGACCAACCTAGACAACATATTAAAAAGCAGAGACATTACTTTGCCAACAAAGGTCTGTTTAGTCAAAGCTTTGATTTTTCCAGTAATCATGTATGGATGTGAGAATTGGACTATAAAGAAAGCTGAGCACTGAAGAATTGATGCTTTTGAACTGTGGTGTTGGAGAAGACTCTTGAGAGTCCCTTGGACAGCAAGGTGATCCAACCAGTCCATCCTAAAGAAAATCAGTCCTGAATATTCATTGGAAGGACTGATGCTGAAGCTGAAACTCCAATACTTTGCCCACCTGATGTAAAGAAAACTAACTCATTGGAAAAGACCCTGATGCTGGGAAAGATTGAAGGCAGGAGGAGAAGGGGACAACAGAGGATGAGATGGCTGGATGGCATCACTGATTTGATGGACATGAGTTTGAGTAAACCCCGGGATTTGGTGGTGGACAGGGAAGCCTGGCATGCTGCAGTCCATGGGGTCACAAAGAGTTGGGCACGACTGAGTGACTGGACTGAATTGAACCTAGGCCCAAGGCCTTGCATGGCGCCTGGAAAAGAAAACATTCTTAATTTTGAAAACTCTCCAGCAATCAACTTCCTCTCAGAAAAATAAATACAAAAAGATGTTCAATGTTTCCAGGTAAACAATTGAAGGAGGTAATAAAATTAATCTTGATCTCATATATTTGTCAAGATCTGCATTGGATGTCTGGAAGGATATTGACCAAGGAATTTATTAAATGTAGCTTTCTGCTTCCCTGATAGTGCAGTTGGTAAAGAATCCACCTGCAATGCAGGAGACCCTGGTTCAATTCCTGAATTGGGAAGATCCTCTGGAGAAGGGATAGGCTACCCATTCCAGTAATTTTGGGTTTCCTTTTGGCTCAACAGGTAAAGAATCTGCCTGCAAGGTGGGAGACCTGGGTTGGATACCTAGGTTGGGAAGATTCCCTGGAGAAGGGAAAGGCTACCCACTCCAGTATCTTCTCAGTATTACTGATACAAGCCATCACTTTTAAAATAAATTGTTCAAATATTAATGAATAAGATATCAGCAAAATTTTTATGAAAACACAATCTCATGAAATAAGATTACTATATAAGAATTGACATAGAGAAAAATCACAAATCTGTAAATTGTCAGAGAGGATCTTAGAGCTCTAATTCTCAGGAAAGAGTGATGATAATTTTTCTGAGTAGCAAGCGGGAAGACATAGATATACAGAAAAACAAGATGGTGACCACTGTTAAATAAATGGGATTTCCAATGCCTTTGAAGAAATCAGGATCTTTTAGCTTATAGTGGTAGCAATCACTATGTACATCAAGAAGGTAGAAGTAAAACATCCCAATACACCTAACCCAAGAACACAGACAGCATTGAGAGGAGAAGATGATAACCCGGTAGCAATAAGACTATTTTTCCGGCTGATAGATACTGTAGAAAGAAGGATGAGCTATACAGACTCTTGAAGCTACCACAAGGAGAGCGTAAAGACAGATGGTGAGCTGCACATAAAAATTATGGCCTAGACAAGCTGCAGGTCTATGACCTAGCTAGTACAGACAGTGCAGCTGTATCTAGCTTCATATACTACCCCTGAGGGAGGGATCAAATCTTGTTTGCTTCCTGTGAGTGTGAGAGACTTGACCCAGGGATGGAACCCAGGTCTCCTGCATTGCAGGCAGATTCTTTACCATCTAAGTCCCAGGGAAGCCCTGTGGGGGACACGGCATTGAGCTATTGATGAGATTCAGGAATCTACAGTGCTATAGACTAATTGTAATGTTTAATATGGGATATCTATGAATCTGAGCTACTTAAAAACCTTTAAACTACTGAAAGTTAACTAATTTACTAGCTGCATTTAAAAGAAACATGCAGAAAATTTAGGAACTTTGAAAATTATGAAGATAAAAATCATCATTATCACAGAGCCCTTCCTGCAGATAGATATTGAGATTCCATGCTTCATCATTTCAACCACAATCTGCAAAATTTATAATGTCTGTTGTGCTTTTGTCCTTTCAACACACCTGCCTGGCAACATTGTAGAGTGGATGAATCCAATTATCTGTTTTCTCTAAGCTTGCACCTGGGTAGTTAAACCCAGCTGCCAGTGTACATTTATGGCTTAATACTGAACAGATTTTCAAAATTTCTGGCAACCATTCTATTTCTCCTAGTCAGGTGTTTTTTCCTCATTCTTCATAATGACTATTTTAAACCTCTCTACTTTCTTCACCCTCTGCCCTCCCTTCTACTCAGAAGAACACATTGCTTCTGCTTTAGAAGTAAACAAGCCAGAACAAAGGGGAAACTCATAATTCCATGTCCATATGTGCAAAGCAGCCCATCTCTGCCCTCATCCTATCCTGTATCTTTTTTCTTGTATCTTTCTTTCTTCTCCTTCCACCCACTAACTGACCATCTTCAGCATATATACATATTTAATTTTCTCAACTCATAAAAAGTACAAACATACTTTTCCTTCAAGCCCACACCCTTTCCTTCTACTATTTTCTTGCTTTTGCAATAACATGTAATTTGATAGATGAACTGTATCAAAAATATGCCTTCTCCATTCACTTAATTCCCCCTGCACTCCTCATCACTGTTCAACTGAAATCTCTTTTGCTAAAATTCAAGGTGCACTTTTTGTCTGTGATTTTCCATCAGTTTCTTTATATCTGAATACCCTTTGGCATGCTGATCACTTCTTCCTTCTCAATTCTCTTTCTTTGGTTTCTATGGAACTCACTCTCCCGGTTTTCTTCTGCTCTTCATGCCCTCTCTCAATTTTTCTGGTTGACTTGTTCACTAAAAAGTTATTTGTCATCGTTGGAGTTTTTTAAGATTCTTTCTGAGGTTCTCTTATGCATGGTGTACAATGCTGTATGGCACATTTATTTTATTTTATTTTGTATGGCACATTTATAAATACAAATTTTTCATGCTCTCCTTTGAATTTCAATTATGAATAGCTTTCTAATTGTCATCTCGAGATGAACTTCTTTCACTCAATTCCTCAAAAGAAATCTAGATTCTCTATCCCTCAGACTTATTTTTTACCCAATTTCAGGCCCTATTTCTAATCCAGAACACTTAAGTATTCAAACGAAAGACCTGCAAACCACTTACCTTGTCTCTTTAAAATCTGATTCCCAGTCTTTATACCTTGGTGACACCACTTTCTAATTACCTCTCTACTTATCAACTTATATCCATCTCTACTACCTTGATCATCCACCCTGAGCAACATTTCTCCTCTGAACTCATTTAGTAACCTCTCTGAAAACATGCCTTATTTTGTAATTCTCACATCTAAAGCTTCTAAGTATATCTTCATTTCTCTTAAATATAAAGACTTAGGTTCTTTATAAGAAATACAATCCCTCTTATCAAGCCTCAGCTGCCAAGACATTGTGGCTTGGATAACCCACAACTCTTTCCAACACAGTTCCTCCTTATAGGAAAAGTTATTCCATTTAAAAGTTTGTCCTGTAGCTAGGAAGCTTTGCAACACTTTTCTATACTATATGTACATATAAAGTGAAACTAAAATTACCAGTGTAACATATGCTATCTCTGGATGTGGGTTCTTAAGGTGTCATTTAAGTGTTTAAGAAACAATAAAATTTTTATTTCCCAGATTAAAAAAGTGTTGTCACTCCCTTCTTCCCTTGAATGTGGAAATGGTAGTTGGAGTTACAGTGACCACCTGTGAAACTATGAAGCATTTTAAAAAGGGAAAAAGCCAAATATCAAGAACAGCAAAGTCAAAAACAGAGAAATAGCCCATGACATACATGAGCAGGTAAATCAATAGATGTGAGAAAAATGAGCCTCTTTCTATAAAAAGATTTTAAAAGTTTATTTGTTATAAACACATTCCCAATAATACAGTGTCAGACTTCATAGCTTTCTCCTTGGCTTTTAGCTTTAGACATATGATATTTAAAACACACACACACACACACATAATTCAGGCATAACTCAACAGGGGTAAATGCACAGAACCTCCATGTACTCTTTAGCTTGTGATTCCTAGGCACATTGGCCTTTCAAGACTTTTCATGTTTCTCTTCCATTGAAGGAGACCTCCTACTTCTGCTTGGGTTCCTATTCATTTCTCTGTGGCCTACACAGTCTCTCCAGACAGGAAACTGGAGTAATTGTAAAGCTCATTTTGCTTCCCTGTCTCAGGAATTATTCTTCACTACCTGATGCCCAAGGTCTGAAACCCATTTTTCCCTATTTTTAGTTGTTTCAGGGGGGAGAGTAAATTCCAGGTCCTACTGTGTCACGTTGCCCAGAGCAGAGGTCACATTTAACATGATTTAAGTCTGCCATCCTACTATTAAATTTCAAATCATCTCATTTATTTGTTGTTCCCTTCCTGAGTGTGATGGGTATAGAGCGTGTTCCCCTAATCCTAGGTGGGACAACTGACAAGCATACAAGTGAGATAAACTTCTGGGTGTGCCATGGGTCTGAACACTCTTGTATATTGTGGAAAGGTGCAAGATACTCAAGTCCATTGACTATTTCTTATGGCCTCAGCTGAAGCACAAGATCGACAAATTCTAATCCACAGGAACTTACGTGCAAGAGCAGGGAGAAAACAGCTGGGTAATTTTTAACTTTGTTAAAAGACATGTTTTGTCTTGTGGTATAGCATTTGAAACCAATTGGTGAGAAGCGGATTATCATCTATGAAGCCAAGTTTCCTTGCAACCTCCAATTAGTGTGCTAATAACAAAATGATGGGCCCATGGCCATTTGAGTGAGGCTAGAATAGTTAACAATTTCAGTGAAATCTGACAACCCCACACATCAACTCCTGCTGTTCCCATTCACTTGGAATGATGTATCCCTTCAGAAGGTAAAATCAAACCTAAAGCATCCACTAGGTCTGAGTTAACATCACAGAGTATATGAATTTGAAAAGGCTGGAGTTTCCCAGATATGGAGTCCCAATTATGCCCAGAGAGGGCAAGTACTGGAAACTTAAATTGGGTGGGTAAAGCCTCAGAAAATGTGTTTTCTAAAAGTCCATGATTCCAGAAGATTTCTAGTTTTGCTATTTACACAAAATTCTCAGAAATAAACATCATAGACAACTGACAGATATTTTATGGGAGCTATATTGTCAAAAAAATCAGCTCTGGTAAAAAGCTACATTCTCTTACAATAAAACCTGTAAGTACTCAATCCCTAGGGAGAAGCTTACTGCCTGAAGGCCCTTGTTTTAGTTTGTATTGAGTCTCGGCTTCATCCCTGTCCTTTCAAAATCTTGTTTTATATTCCAATATTAGCAGTTAAACTTATTTATGTCCCTCTACAGCAATTGCAGATGGGTTTCACTCTTTCTACTAAAAAAAGACAGTATTTTCCATTCCTAATATTTTGTGTTCTGTTAATTAAATTTACATTTATTGGGATTTCATTTTAGATTTAAGTAGCGTGGTTCTCAGTCTTATCAATTCTAGTATTTTCCCCTCTATTTTCTTATGTGTTGTAATTTTTCTTCCTCATCACTGTATATTTTCTTATCTTTCTCTAATTACTACAGCTGAAAGTATTTTCCTTTTGTTTAAACAACTGAAATATGTAATACTGTGATTTTACTTCTAAATACAGCTTTAGTTGTTCAGTTTTGACATAATTAGTTTTCCAAAATATCTTTCGTTGCCTATTTGATGACTTCTTATGTTTCAGAATTTGTTTCTTATGTTTTCTAATTTGAGGCTATTTATGCATTTTTAATAATCTGTTGATACAACATGTAGATTTCATGCATTCTTTTGGTATTGGTATTTTAACCTAAGAACATGTGTGTTCAACAAAGCTTGATTCTTGAAAATGATTCAAGTTACACAACTTAATTAAAAATGCATTTCTCTTCTATAATTATATTATTTTTCAGCTTCTAGTTCCTTTTGTCTATTTAAGATTTCTATGTTTGTCTATTTAAGATTCCATAGACTAACACTGGTATACTGATATTTTTCCCAGGGACTTACTTCCTGCCAGTTCACCATGAATTTACATCAGTATCTTTCATGTAAGTAACATACTACAGCGAAAGTAACCTCTCTTCTACCCTAATGCTACTCAAGCCAGGGTTTAAAGTTTATATTCTTGGGTTACATTTATATACTTTGATATAAAATCTTATTTTACATTATCTGTATTTTATTCCACCCATCCTTTTATTTTAGTTTATCTGAATGCGGATTTTTTTTCTTTTCCCTGAATAGAATATATCCAAACCTCTGTGGTTTTGCGTTCTTACATTTGCCCCATAATTATTTAATCTCATTTCTTTTTTCTCAGGATTTCACAGCTTCATTGCTATGTTGCTAAACAAATATTTTTAAAAGTTTAAATTTATTCTGATTCAAATAATCATAAATTCATCACTTCCTCCATACTTTATAAAAACACTACTGTTGTAGAGAATTTTTTTTTTCCAGTAAAGCCAAGAGTTACTTTTATTTTCTTCATTATTCTTTACTTAGCCTTGACTGAAAAGAGATATTTCTGGCCCTAATCTTTTTTGCATAAGACTTTTTTTTCTCCTCACTGCCTTATTTCCTACTGATAAAGTGCTCCTCTCAGATGTGAACCATGAAGCTAAGTTGATGTACACTGTCTTAAACCAAATTGCTGGCTCCCTAGGGCTACCCTTTTGGATCAAACAGTGAAGAATCTGCCTGCAATGCAGGAGACCTGGGTTCCATCCCTGGGTGAGAAAGAGCCCATGGAGAAGGGAATGGTAACCCACTCCAGTATTTTTTCTTGGAGAATCCTATGGACAGAGAAGTATGGCAGGCTACAGTCCACAGGGGCGCAAAGAGTCGGACGTGACTGACTAACACTTTCACACTTTTTTCACAGATGATGACTGACCTAGGTTTTATGTAGCCTGAAGCTTTTACAATTTTAGGAGTTCTCTTCAAGAAAAAGAATACAAAATTGCAGATAAAAAATGAGTTGCAAAATTGGTATAGAGACTTTAGAATGAGTAAATGAAGTCAATGAAATGACAGAATGATCTCTGTTTGTTTCCAAGGCAAACCATTCAATATCACGGTAATTCAAGTCTATGCCCCGATCAGTAACGCTGAAGAAGCTGAAGTTGAACAGTTCTATGAAGACCTATAAGACCTCCTAGAATTAACACCCAAAAAAGACTGCAATGCAAAAGTAGGAAGTCAAGAAACACCTGGAGTAACAGGCAAATTTGGCCTTGGAGTACAGAATGAAGCAGGGCAAAGGCTAATAGAGTTCTGCCAAGAGAACGCACTGGTCATAGCAAACACCCTCTTCCAACAACACAAGAGAAGACTCTACACATGGACATCACCAGATGGTTGACATTGAAAACAGATTGATTATATTCTTTGCAGCCAAAGATGGAGAAGCTCTATACAGTCAGCAAAAACAAGACTGGGAGCTGACTGTGGCTCAGATCATGAACTCCTTATTGCCAAACACAGACTGAAATTGAAGAAAGTGGAGAAAACTACTAGACCATTCAGGTATGACCTAAATCAAATCCCTTATGACTATACAGTGGAAGTGAGAGATATATTTAAGGGACTAGATCTGATAGACAGAGTGCCTGATGAACTATGGAGAGAGGTTCATGACATTGTACAGGAGACAGGAATAAAGACCATCCCCAAGAAAAAGAAATGCAAAAAAGCAAAATGGCTGTCTGAGGAGGCCTTACAAATAGCTGTGAAAAGAAAGGGAAGTGAAAAGCAAAGGAGAAAAGGAAGGATATATCCATTTGAATGCAGAGTTCCAAAGAATAGCAGGGAGAGATAAGAAAGCCTTCCTCAGTTATCAATGTAAAGATATAGAAGAAAACAATAGAATGGGAAAGACTAGAGATCTGTTCAAGAAAATAAGAGACACCAAGGGAACATTTCATGCAAAGATGGGCTCAATAAAGGACAGAAATTGTAGGGACCTAACAGAAGCAGAAGATATTAAGAAGAGGTGGCAAGAATACACAGAAGAACTGTACAAAAAAGATCTTCACAACCCAGATAATCACAATGGTGTGATTACTCACCTAGAGCCAGACATCCTGGAATATGAAGTCAAGTGGGCCTTAGGAAGCATCACTACAAACAAAGCTAGTGGAGGAGCAACTGGATGGAGTTCCAGTTGAGCTATTTCAAATCCTAAAAGATGACGCTGTGAAAGTGCTGCACTCAATATGTCAGCAAATTTGGAAAACTCAGCAGTGACCACAGGACTGGAAAAGGTCAGTTTTCATTCCAATCCCAAAGAATGCTCAAACTACCGCACAATTGCACTCATCTCACAGGCTAGTAAAGTAATACTTAAAAATCTCCAAGTCATGCTTCAGCAATACATGAACCATGACCTTCCAGATGTCCAAGCTGGTTTTAGAAAAGGCAGAGGAACCAGAGATCAAATTGCCAACATCTGTTGGATCATGGAAAAAACAAGAGAGTTCCAGAAAAACATCTATTTCTGCTTTATTGACTATGCCAAAGCCTTTGACTGTGTGGATCACAATAAAGTGTGGAAAACTCTGAAAGAGATGGTTTTTCCAGTGGTCATGTATGGATGTGAGAGTTGGACTGTGAAGAGAGCTGAGTGCCGAAGAATTGATGCTTTTGAACTGTGGTGTTGGAGAAGACTCTTGAGAGTCCCTTGGACTGCAAGGAGATCCAATCAGTCCATCCTAAAGGAGATCAGTCCTGGCTGTTCATTGGAGGGACTGATGTTGAAGCTGAAACTCCAATACGTTGGTCACCTGATGCAAAGAGCTGACTCATTTGAAAAGACCCTGATGCTGGGAATGATTGACAGCAGGAGGAGAAGGGAACGACGGAGGATGAGATGGTTGGATGGCATCACCAACCTGACGGACATGAGTTTGGGTGGACTCTGGGGGTTGGTGATGGACAGGGAGGCCGGGGGTGCTGTGGTTCATGGGATCGTAAAGAGTCGGACACATCTGAGTGACTGAACTGAACTGAAGTCAAAACAAGTGTTGGTACCTTGGAAATCTCAGTAGCTCTCTAGTTAACTTGCCAGAAATTTTACATAGAAATGCCTTCTGATTGCCAGTTGCTATCCCTTCCCTCTCCTACTTTTTATACCATCACCAATATCCACAACCCATTAGAATACTCTCCTTGCTACTCAAATTGTGACCCATGGACAATTCTGTTCAAAATGTAGAGCAAAACCGGCCACCGCTCAGACCTAGTACCTCAGAAGTTTGACAACATTCCCAGGCAATGCGCATGCTCAGTATAAGCTGAGAAACCCCGCTAACCAAACCGAACCCCTCTGCAAGTGAAGGGCCCTGAACTTTGAAAAGCAGGCTTCTGAGGAAATCAGCTGTGCCCTAAAGATATCTTCAGCTCACTCCCACTGCTTGGCCTTCTTGCTCTGAGGGGAGTTTATTTCTAAATAACACAGGACATCTGTGGTTCTGCAATGACTCTGTGCGGGACATGAAAGCTCACCCGCACATGCATACACTTCACTGAGGACCCTTCCAGCCTCTGTCCTAAGAACTGCTTATTTCACATTCTAAGATGCAAAGATAATGACATACAAAACTGAATTTTCTTTGCAGCAGATTCCCCCTAGGCAGTTAGAGGAGTTCATTAGAGGAACGATTTGATAAACCAGTTCTGAATTGGACCTTCAGGGCCTGTAAGTCCTCCAGTAGGTCTAGTTAGAAAAAGGAAGGGTAAGGATGTTGTTTTATAGGGAATATTCAGGAAGGAAAGAGAGCGGGCTAGTTACTACTCATAAAAGAGTAATGTGGGGGAAAATGTAAACCTCCAACGAGATGTTTTGCGAGGCTGTCTGCTTTCTAGTATGTGGCAGAAACTCTCTTCTGTGTTCCCAAGCATCGTCTGTAGAATCAACCTTGCATCCTAGTGCTTTTCCGGAGTAGATTTTCTTTTTCAGGAGAAAAATTGCTGGGCCCTGCTGTGAAGTTGGCAGAAAGCAAAGCCGCAGGCTGTGCGCAGGAGGGTAGCTGCCTGGGGGTTACTCCGTGCACTGTGGCCTCTCCCTCCACCCCCTGCCTTTGTTCAAAGACTGAGACTATGTAATTGGATGCAGAGTCCTCCTGATGAGTCTGGGGACTCATGAGCTCTGTCTGGCTGTGTCAGAAGGGGCTCTGCTCTGTGGGAGGGGCTGGGCTCGCTGAGGTTTCAGAGTGTTTCAGACAAGGAAGCCTCATCCTTTTTATTTTGGAAAAAAAAAAAAGAGAAAGTGTTGGTTGCTCAGTCAAGTCTGACTTATTTACCCTAAATTTAGTGTTTCATGGATTAAAACCTGAAAGATTGTCCTAAGAGCAGGACAGGAGCTGGGACAGAAGCAGCAGCAGAAGCTGGGATATGTCCTGCTATTTGAGCTCCTATTAAACTTTGTATCTCTGATGCCTGCCTGGTTCTATCAATGGATGATTTGGGAAAGATAAGCAGATTCCATTTACTTGCCAGAGTGTCTTTTGTTAAACTCTTTGAAATAATTCTATGGTAGGGCAACTTGCCTAGTAATTGCAAGACTTTTCTGGAATTTTTATAAAAAGGAATGTGTCAATTTACAATATTTTCTGAAACTATTTAGGGAAATTTCATACAGAAAAGTCAGCTCTGGTAGAAATTGTTTTTAAAAAAATGGAGAAACAGATTTTACTTCTGTCAACTGTATATTGGGTCAGAGACTGTGTTTCATCATCAATCTAAAGAATCCATCTCATTCATCTTTTCTTTTGATGAGTTGGACTATTTCTTTTCTCCTTTTTCTTGACTCCCCTTGCTGTCCAAGGAATGCCAACTTTCCAATGAAAAATGGATGGCAGACAAAATTGCTGGCCATTTTCAAATTCCTTCACACTTTCCAAAGTGCCCCTCAACGGCCAAGAGAAGATTCACAGTGCAGGAAGTCTTTTCTGTCTTGTATTAGGGAGAAGGTTCCTAGTCATCTCTTCACTTGGTGGTAGCAGAAGTTAATATAAATTTACTGATTACACAGGAAAAAGAAAAATCATGGAAACATGTACATTTGCAGCTGCTTTTCAGAAGGTGGTTTTAGCACAGTTCCTGGATGTGCTTTTTCTCCTGAATGTGATAACCCAAACTATTCTTTTATATGTGACTGCAAAGAATCTGTCTATGATGCGGGAGACCTGAGTTCGATCCCTGGGTTGCTAAGATCCCCTGAAGGAGGAAATGGCTACCCACTCCAGTATTCTTGCCTGGAGAATCCCATGGACAGAAAGAGGAGCCTGGCAGGCTACAGTCCATGGAGTCAAGAAGAGTTGGACACAATTGAGTGGCTAACAATCTCACTTTCAATATTGACTGTATTTCTATACATTAGAAGCTTTACTTTTTTGTCTTTACCATTTTCAGAAAATGTCAGTTTTCATTCCAATTCCACAGAAAGGGCAATGCCACAGAATGTTCAAACTACTGCAGAATTACACTACACTCACATGCTAGCAAGGATATGCTCAAGAGCCTTCAAGCTAGGCTTCCACTGTACCTGAACTGAGAACTGCCAGATGCAAAAGTTGGATTTAGAAAAAGCAGAGATCAAATTGCCTACATCTGTTGGATCATAGAAAAAGCAAGCATGGGGATTCCAGAAAAAAAAAATCTGCTTCATTCACTCTACCAAAACCTTTGACTGTGTGGATCACAACAAGCTGTGGAAAATTCTTAAAGAGGTGGGAATACCAGACCACCTTACCTGCTTCCTGTGAAATCTGTAAGCAGGTGAAGAAGCAACAGTTAGAAACGGACATGGAACAACAGAATGGTTCCAAATTGGAAAAGTAGTATGTCAAGGCTGTATATTGTCACCGTGCTTATTTAACTTATACGCTGAGTACATCATGTGAGATGCCAGGCTGGATGAAGCTCAAGCATGAATCAAGATTGTTGGGAGAAATATCAATAACCTCAGATATGCAGGATTTACCAAATGCAGAAAGCAAAGAGGAACTAAGAGCCTCTTGATAAAAATGAAATAGAAGAGTGAAAAAGCTAGGTTAAAACTCAACATTCAAAAAACCAAGATCATGGCATCAAGTCCCATCACTTCATGGCAAAGAGATGCGGAAGCAATGGAAACAGTGACAGATTTTCTTGGGCTCCAAAATCACTGCAGATGGTGACTGCAGCCAAGAAATTAAAAGACACTTGCTTCTTGGAAGAAAAGCTTTGACAAACTTAGACAGCATATTAAAATGCAGAGACATCACTTTGTCGACAAAGGTCCGTATAGTCAAAGCTGTGGTTTTCCCAGTAGTCATGTATGGATGCAAGAGTTGGACCATAAAGAAGGCTGAGAGCTGAAGAATTGACGCTTTCGAACTGTGGTGTTGGAGAAGACGCTTGAGAGTCCTTTGGACAGCAAGGAGAGCATACCAGTAATTTCTAAAGGAAATCAACCCTGAATATTCATTGGAAGTTCTGGTGCTAAGCTGAAGTTCCAATACTTTGGCAACAGGATGCAAAGAGTCCAATTGCTAGAAAAGACTCTGATGCTGGGAAGGATTGAGGGCAGAAGGAGGCGGTGGCAAGAGAAGATGAGATGATTGGATGGCATCATTGACTCAATGGACACAAGTCTGCGCAAACTCCAGGAGACAGTGAAGGACAGAAAGTCTGCCATTCTACAGGCCATGGTGTTGCAAAGAGTTGGACACAACTGAGCGACTGAACAACAACAGCAATCGTTTTCAGATGGAAGTTATCTGCTACCCAGATAATACTAATATTTAGGTACTATTTTTTATATCCTTTCTCTGAAAAATAAGGAAAAAAATCTGTTAATGTTAATGGGGATGAAACAGCTCTCCTATTGTTATGTCCTTTCTTTCTCTGTGATAATTTAACAAAATTGCATTTTATAATCAAGAGTCCTGAATAAGATCTTCTGAATGTTGTTTGTATAATGCCTTATAGTGTCTTTTCAAAGATTATTTTCAGATGGCACATAATCACTGATTCTAAATAGCACAGCTTGCATCTTAGCAGGTTAAAAAAGAATGTCGATTTACATAAACAATATTTTGAATGCCATGAGGGAATTTTTCTTTATAATTTCAGATTAGAGATTTATCTTTGCCTCAGGTCTTTCAGTATTTTAAAATATTTTATCATGCAAAATTTCAAGTATCAAAAAAATGAGAAAATAGTATAATGAATCCTGATGTACTCATTATACAGTCCCAATAAATATTTTATTTTGCCAATTTTCTCTCTGTATCATTGCTGTAATTTGCTATTTTAAAGCAAATCCAAAGCAACCTATTTTTTTGTTTGTTTTATATTTAATTTTTAGGTAAATACTTCTAAGGACACACAAAATATAACCTTAATGCTATCACACTTGCCAAAATTAATTTGCTAAAATCATCTACTACAGACTATATTCAAATTTTTAGGCTTGCCTAACAAATATTTCTTTATAAATGATTTATTTAAATTAGTATCAAACAAGGTATATACACTGTATTTTCTTTACCTGTTTTGTGTCCTTTGCTCCATAACAATTCCATCTTTTTTTAGGCCTTTTATTTTTCCAATTTTATTGAGCTTTATTGAGTTTTTTTCCCAGTTTTATTTATTTTATAATCACTGTAGAAACTTAAAGTGTACAGCACAGTGATTTGATTTACCTATATTGTGAAAGGATTACTACAGTAGGTTTGGCTAACATCCATCATCTCATATAGACACAATAAAAATAAAAGAAAAAAACAACCTATTTCCTTGTCATGAGAAATCTTAGGATCTACTCCTTTTATGCTTCCTATATTTCACACACTGGTATTCTCTATAGTTATCATACTGTACATTACATTCCTAGTACTTACTTATAAATGCAAGTTTGTACTTTGACCACCTTCCTCCAATATTTCTTTCCTTTAATGCCATGATTTTTAAGAACTAATTTTAAGATATCTGAACACAAGAATGTCTCGCATTCTGGGTTTTGGGGACTGAATCCTTATTTTGTTGTTAAAATTGTTCCTTTATCCTTCATTCAACCTATCGTTGTGGGGATAGTGTGAATAAGGGTCAGTACTTCCTTTTTTAAAAAATAATAATACTACACAGTCTGACTCTTTGCGACCCCATGGACTGTAGCCTGCCAGGGTTCTCTGTGCATCGATTCTCCAGGCAAGAACACTGGAGTGTTCTCTAGGGGATCCTCCTGACCTGGGATCAAACCCAGGTCTCCTGCATTGCAGGCAGATTCATTACCATCTGAGCCATCAGGGAAGTCAACTATATATACAGTTCTATGTATTTTATACTCCATCATGTCAGGAGGTAGGTGACCTCGAGACATCTCAATGATTTGTGTGTTGTCCATCATCTCCTCTTTATCTTTCACATTAGTTTTTAAAAATGCTATCAAAGTAACCAGGACATTAGATTGCATTTGATCTTATGTTTTTCACAAATTGTTAATTCCTTAAAGTCAAGAATAATATTACTCTTGGTTTCTGATGCCTTGTCTTACCTTAACATATTTTATAAATAATTAAACCTAAGAATAAATTAATGGAAAAACAAGTCTGCCTTGTTAGTTCTTTGTCAATTGTTTTACACACCTAAAAATTAATAGACAAAGATCAAGATATGTAAAGAGTTCCAAAATATAAAAAAAAAAGAAATATAATGCTCCTAAATAGTTCCACAAATAATAACAAACTGATACTCAAAACAGATAAAATATACAAAAATGAACTTAGAGACAATTTATACTATATATGCATAAATAAAAATATGCACGTGTTTTAAAAAATAAAATACTGGAAAATATAAATTGGCAATAATGTAACACTAGTAAATTTAAAATTTTCAAATATTTTAAAAAATAAAACACTAGTTGATTTAAATTGGAAAAAATAAAGTACTAGTAAATTTAAACTGGTAATAATTAAAAAAAATTAAATTTGCATTGTTTTTCTTATTGAGAAATACAGTGAATCAGTATTAAATTATATTTACCCTAAAAATGAAAGAATGATTTGATATAAAAAACTATTAATGTAGAAGAGCAAACCCATCAACTACAAAAAAAAAAAAAAAACTATTAGTTTTCTTTGCATATGAAAAAAAGACATTTGATAAAATTTATATTTAAAAACCCTTTAAAGGATAGTTTCTCAATAAGTGATGCCAGAGAAACTGGACAGCCATTTCCGAAAGGATGAAACTGAATTACCATCTTGTACCATATGCAGATATCAACACAAATAGGTTAAAGACTTGAACATAAAGCCTAAAACCATAAAATTCCTAGGAAAATCATAGAGGCAAACCTCCTTCATATTGGTCTTGGTAATGAGTTTTTTGGACATGACACCAAAAGCAAGGGTAAGAAAAGCAAAAACAAGCAAAAGGGACTATATCAAAATAAAAAGCTTCTGTACAGAGAAGGAAACCATGGTGATGGGTGTTAACCAGCCTTATTGTAGTGATCATTTCATAATATATACACATACTGAATCATTATGATGTCTATCTGAAACTAATAGTGTTGTATGCCAATTATATCTCAAAAACACAGAAACAACAATTTGAAAATCTTCAACATATGATCATTGATTTTCTTTCTCATGAAGATTTAGTTCACCTCAGTTCAGTCAATCAGTGGTGTCCAAATCTGCAACCCCATGAGTCCATCACCAACTTTCGGAGTCCACCCAAACCCATGTCCATTGTGTCGGTGATGCCATCCATCCATTTCATCCTCTATCATCCCCTTCTCCTGCCCTCAATCTTTCCCAGCATCAGGGTCTTTTCAAATGAGTCAGCTCTTCGCATCAGGTGACCAAAATATTGGAGTTTCAGCTTCAGCATCAGTCCTTCCAATGAACACCCAGGACTGATCTCCTTTAGGATGGACTGGTTGGGTCTCCTTGCAATCCAAGGAACTCTCAAGAGTCTTCTCCAACACCACAGTTCAAAAGCATCAATTCTTCGGCGTTCAGCTTTCTTTATAGTCCAAATCTCACATCCGTATATGACCACTGGAAAAACCATAGCCTTGACCAGACAGACCTTTGTTGGCAAAGTAACGTCTCTGCTTTTTAATATGCTGTCTAGGTTGCTCATAACTTTCCTTCCAAGGAGTAAGTGTCTTTTAGTTTCATGGCTGCAGTCACCATCTGAAGTGATTTTGGAGCCCAGAAAAATAAAGTCTGACACTGTTTCCACTGTTTCCCCAACTATTTGTCATGAAGTGATGGGACTGGATGCCATGATCTTAGTTTTCTGAATGTTGAGCTTTAAGCTAACTTTTTCACTCTCCTTTGTCACCTTCATCAAGAGGCTCTTTAGTTCTTCTTCACTTTCTGCCATAAGGATGGTGTCATCTGCATATCTGAGGTTACTGATATTTCTCCCAGCAATCTTGAGTCCAGCTTGTGCTTCCTCCAGCCCAGCATTTCTCATGATGTACTCTGCATAGAAGTTAAATAAGCAGGGTGACAATATACAGCCTTGACATACTCCTTTTCCTATTTGGAACCAGTCTATTGTTCCATGTCCAGTTCTAACTGCTGCTTCCTGACCTGCATACAGGTTTCTCAAGAGGCAGGTCAGGTTGTCTGGTATTCCCATCTCTTTCAGAATTTTCCATAGTTTATTGTGATCCACACAGTCAAAGCCTTTGGCATAGTCAATAACTCATTATAAATTGAATGCAAACAAAAAAATAAGTTTCCCCATATTTCTTAAAACTCATTTTATCTATCTCATTCCTATCCCACTCTTTCTTTCTGCAATCCTAGATTTATACATGCTTTAGGCCTGGTAACTTTGGCCCTTGTACTGGAGATAATCCTAACTTTTCTGACTTTGTCTGTATAACCTGTGTTGAGACAGATTCTGTTGTTCACAAGAACCAAGACAGAAATTATGCCATACCACTCTTTTACTTACCAGGAAATGTGACTGATGATTTCCACCACATGAATATTTCAACAACCCTGTCATTCAATGAAATTAAAAATCTGATATATAAAATC
The DNA here is from genome assembly GCF_033118175.1 of Dama dama. Lineage (NCBI taxonomy): Eukaryota > Metazoa > Chordata > Mammalia > Artiodactyla > Cervidae > Dama > Dama dama. Next base: position 46,659,755 of record NC_083693.1, on the reverse strand, counting down.
CATATTATATGTCAATATTGGTTTTAGTTTCTTTTTTTATCCAGAACCTATATTAATGAAAAAGTAGGCTGATTATTTTTCCCTTTGTTTTTTCTTTTTTTTAACCTTCTTAAAGGAATAAAATAAGATTTAGGAAGTCTAGTGTAACTGAGCAGGACCCTATAGGGCCTCCCAGAACACGACTCCCTCCAGCCTCATGTCCTCCACCTGCCTTTTGTCTGTAGAAAGGTAATAAATCAGAGCAGTGAGAAAATCCAGAAAGAAAGGAAAACAGTCAAGAAAGTCAAAATAATAATACTTTAGCCATTAAACAAAATCAAGTGCCTTGAGTTCCCCCTCCAGTACTATAGATACAATTTGGAACACTGTCTCTGAGTTGTTTTGTAGAGACTGAAACCCCCCACCAGGTGGAAGAACTTAGCTGTATGCCTCCCACAAGCACGTCGACCCCCAGACTGAACCAGAAGTTTCATGATGTTGACTCCCAGTTACCTCACCACCAGCCAATCAGAAAAGTGTCCATGAGCTGATCACACATTTCACAAGCCCCCTCCTTCATCCTGTTTTTTAAAACTTTTCCCTAAAAGCCTTTAGGGAATTCAGGTCTTTTAAGCTCTAGCTGCCCTGGACTCCTTGCTTAAAGCCCTGCAATAGACACCGCTTTCTTTCCCTACACCCCAATGTCAATAGATTGGCTTACTGTGTGAGAGTAAGTGGACCCTACTTGCTTCTGTAACATAATGTTGGGATGGCAGCTACAGTCTGTGGATTAGCCAGACTGGATAATCATTTAACCAACCTTTCACTACTCAAATGACAGAACATCACAAACGTTAAGCCAGTCATTTGTTTTCACTTGATATCTGGTAAGAAGCCTCAAATCCCTACATAACAGATTTGTGGTTCCAAGAGGCCTCGTCAGCAATCAGGAGTGTTCCTTCCTGCATCTGCCTGACTTGGCTTCAGGCCTCCTACTGCTGCCAATAAGATTACTCAGGGTACTATGAGTGCTGGGGCAGAGAGGACAGATGCTTAAATATCATCAGAAACAGTTTTCAACATCAGAAGCAAAAGAGTAAGCTACTCTAGATGTCTTTTCAGAAAAATGATGTAAATTGCAATTCTAATTACTGGCTATGGGGATCAGCAGATTGGGAGGACATTATGCCATGTACAGTTTTCTATGATACAAGTTTATTTTTCTGATCTCACTTTTATTTTGGTGTGAAATAGATACGTTTTTACATCACTGTTTTGCCTGCACTCCTTCCCTGTGTACTGCCATGATTGAAAGGATACCCTGATTAATGATACGAAAGGGTGAGTTATGAATTGGGGGAATGTAAGTTAATAGCAAATATTGGATTGCATGGTGATCAGGGGAAAAATAAAAGCTTGTACAGTATTAGAGATGGAGGTATTTAAGTGGAAGGTATGTCTTGATTTATCAAGTGATACTACAGAAGTAAAAGGCAGAAATCAGAGAATGTATAGCTGTCTACACCCTCTTTATAACTTACATGTAGGCAGGACTCTGAATATTACCATTTATAGTTTTTTGCAGGCCTCTCTCTTTTTAGGGGTTTCATTACTGCCATTGTCTTGGTAGTACAATAAATATGAAGGGAAACCCTCATTGCCTATCACATCATCCTACATTATTGATATATTTTCAAAGCATGTGTGCCAAGCAAATGGCTCACTGAGGCATACAGATGAAATTATTGGAAACTGTTGTACACCACCCAATGGCCGTCTGGCTTAGCCTCGGTTAACACAAAGGGAAAGTAGAATGAATAGCATCTGCTTTCAGAATACATAGATGAAACAGATAAACCACAGGGCCTGGCAAATAGATCTTAAAATTGTAGTAACTCTACACCTCTGTTTTCCTCCTCTGTCTTACGCTGAATTGTTTTGAGCTGCTGCTGAGGATATCTTATATGACTACACTTTAACTGCCACTTCTGTATAAACTTCAATAGAGTTGCACTTTGGCAAAAAGGAAGCCTGAAATAGAGATGGTATTCAATAACAAAGCATTCACTTCTCTCCACTAACCATCACTTTAACTTCAAAACTCAATTTGATCAAAATATTTAAAAACTTAATTAATGATGTCTGTGATTAAAAAAACGTTATCATGAATTGCCTGTTTTTATAAACAAAAAGATCCAGTTCCCAATTCTGTGTTCATTTATCTACCTCTAATCAATTTGAAAATTTTCATGAATATCTAATTTTAATAGTTTTAAAACTATTTTTATAGTCTTTTTACACATTATCTGCACAGTTTTTCTTCCTTGTATATAAAGAGAGCCAATGAAAGGAAAAATAGAAAGTTCATGTAGTTTAGAGTTTAAGTTTAGAAATTAATCTCATGAATTCCTTTAACAATTTGCCTTCAAATTTTACTTGGGTCAAATTAATACCCCCAATATAAAACTTAGCATGATATGCTTCAGATTGTTCTTACAAAAAAAACTTTAAAAAGAAAACATCTGCTTTCATGATTTCTCTTTTAACATCTTTACTCATAAATGAGTTTCAGTAGGATGAATGCAGAAAGGACTTGGCTGAATTTGGACCAAAATTCTATTTCTGAGACCTCCCCTGTTAAAAAAAGGCACAGCTAAAAATGAATAAAACAGCTTTGGTTTAGATTGCTTGGAAATCCTCCCCTCTGCTGCAATTACTGGCTGAAATAGATATTAAGCTCAGAGGAGTTCTTCACTCAGTCTCTTTTGCTTCTTGCCTCTGATGCCATTATTGGCAGATCGCCACATTGCACCTGCTGATCCACCTGCCTCTCACTGGCGTGCAGTATTTAAAATGTTACGCAATTAAAGTAAATGAGTTTAAAGGGCTGGATTTGCACTACACCTCCTGGAGAGCTGTTGTTCATCCTTAAAAGTGCCTGATGATGGTTTGGGAAGCGCTGCTGCTGGCCTGGCCCTGGGGTGCTGAATTGCTCCCCTTTGAAGAACTCTGTGGTGAATCCTCTCATAAGGATGCTAAATGGTGAGGAAGCATAAAGAGAGACATTTTGTACCCTAGGAATCCAGTCTTTATAGAATGAGACTAGGCAGCAAAAGAAAGATTGCAAACTAACTAGAACCATCTAAACGGTTTCCTGATAAAATAACTCTTTATCTCCACCTATTTTACTTTGTATTTATGAATTTAGTTTGAATTATTTCTTACAAAGCTCTATACAAAATGTTAAGTAAAGACATCTCAAAAGGGAAAAGTTATCTGCTATATCAGGACACCCTTCAGTGTCTCATTATTTTCATGGCTGTCATTATTCTCTGGTGCCTATCTTTCTTCTAAGTATGGTGTGAAGTAAATGAAAATGAAGCGGTTTATTTCAGGGCCTTCTCTTCTTTAGTTTAAGAAGTTCGAGACTATCTAAGGCTGCTGGTTCAGACCACAAAGCCACGCTTTTAAAGCAAGTTAAATTATTATTCACTGAAAATGCTTTTAGATGCTGGGAATATGGAAGATACAAAAAGAAATTGCTCTACATTTTAAGGAATTTGACATTAGTGATAAGTGGTCACAGAGAATTATTTTATTTGACATACATTTTATGACTTTATGGTCCTTCAAAAGGTGCCAGGACACTAGTTACAAGAGAACTATAGTTTCTGACCAGGCATACAGGGAGCTTGGAAATCACCACTGATTCTCATAAGAAATAACATGACTGTGAAATCAACAACTCTTCTTAAGTCTACCAGAAGATTAAGGTCACAAGGGAAACCACTCCCCACACAACTCGACTGATAAGCAGATAGAAAGACTGAAAACTTGGCAGAACAGAAATCTCCACAGGAACCTGTACTGGTTTAGAAAAATGTAACTGTGGTTGACTAGGAGGTGGAGGTTCAGTGTGGGCAAGTCTTAGAGTTAAAAATTCTAGGGGCAGAGGAGAGTCTTCGTTTTACCTTCAGGAGTCCTACAGGTTCTCACTGTAATGATCAGAGAAAAATAAACTTATGCCTCCAGCAGAAGGAAAGTAGCCATTTGAAACACTCCCAGAATATCCTATTCTTCTTAACAAGGACTGCCCTCAAGATAAAACTATTTTACCAGAGCCTAACTGACCTTGGTAAAGAAAAAAACCAACTCCAGCCACCTCGGGCTTCCGAGTGGGAGAAAAGAAATACCCAACTTTACAACCACATCAGTAGAGCTCCTGTATAATAATGGGGGAATACAATTGAGAGAAATATATATCTTGAACTTTATTCAAGGACACTCTAGGAAAACACAACAGAGGAGCCAAAAAAGGGGGAGGAGGACATCAGAGCAAACTTTACTTCCAATACCTGCAGCTACGGAAAACAGCCTAGATTCTGGCCTGAATATTCATGGGAAGGACTGGTGCTGAAACCCCAATACTTTGTCCACTTGATCCAAAGAACTGACTCATTGGAAGATACCCTGATGCTGGGAAAGATTGAAGGCAAGAGGAGAAGGGGCTGATAGAGGATGAGATGGTTGAATGGCGTCACTGACTCAATGAACACGAGTTTGAGCAAACTCAGGGAGACAGTGAAGGACAGGGAAGCCTGGCGTGCTGCAGCTCATGGGGTCACAAAGAGTCAGACATGACTTAGTGACTGAACAACAACCACCTCCAGCCAGACAAACATAAACCCTCACATTGAAGGCAGGTTTATCTCAGTTCCTTTTTCTAGTACATGTTTCACTTTCAACAAAATTTGCAAAGCACACTAAAACACAATTTGAAGAGACAGAACATGCATTAGCATCAGATTCAGATATGACAGGCATGTTGAAATTATCCTATCAGGAATTTAAAACAACTACAATTACTATGCTAAAGGTTCTAACAGGAAAAGTGGACAGCATGTGAGAAAATATAGGTACTATAAGCAGAGAGATGGAAATTTTCAGAAAGAAAAGGAAATGCCAGAAATTAAAAACACTGTAACCAAAATGAAGAATGCCTCTGATGGGCTCATTAATATGTTGAACACAGGCAGAGAAAGAGTCAGTGAGCTTAAAGAAATGTCTATAGAGACTCCCATGATGTAAACACAAAAAAAAGTATAAAATGAAAAAGATAGAATAGAAAACATAAAACCTGGGATAATCACAGAAGTCTTAATGTAATATCAGAAGAAGAAAAGAGAAAGGAACAAAATAAATATTTGAGTTTGAGATTAATATACACATACTACTATATATGAAATATATAAACAACAAAGACTTACTATATAGCACAGGGAACTATAATCAAAATCTTATAATAATCTATAATGGAAAAGAATCTGGAAAAAATACATATGTATGCATATATATACATGTGCTTGTGTGTATGTATATATTTATGTGTGCATATATATGTATATTTGAATCACTTTGTAATACATTTGTGTTGAAACTAACACAATGTTGTAAATTAACTATACTTCAATAAAAATAAGTAAAATTAAAAATAGTTAAAGAAATAATGAATAAAAATTTTCCAAAATTAATGATAGACACCAAACCACGGACCTACATATTAAAGAGAGCAAGCAAAACTATTCCCCCCAAAATTTACATATAAGCATACCATATTCAAACTTCAGAAGATCAAAGACAGAAAATCTTTAAGAAGATGGGATGGGGAGGTGCGGATAGACCTTGTGTATAAAGGTCCAAGGGTTTTACCCAGTAACACTGGATTCTTTTTCAAGAACTAGACAAACAAGGAGTGAGTAGAATGAAGTGTTTAAAGTATGGGAAGAAAAACCTAGAAATCAGTAACAGGAAAACACCAGAACACTTTAAAAGTAAACAACCCACTTATTAAAACATGAGTCAAAGAGAAGTATCAAGAAATGTTTTTAAATATTTTAAAGTAAATAAAGCACAAAATGTGCATTAAAAATCATATATTTATAATAATAACAATATTTATAATTGTAATAACTTATTTATAACAAATGCTTGTATTAGAAAAGAAGAAAAATGTAAAAATTAATCATTTAAGCTTACACCTGAGAAAACCGGAAAAAAGAAAAGCAGGTTCAAAGAAAGCAGAGGAAAGAAATAATAAAAATTAGAATGAAAACGAATGAACTCAAAAACAGGAAAACAACAATAAAAACTAACGGACCCAAAAGAGGGTACTTGGAAAAAATCAATAAAATTGATAAACCTGTAGCTTGATTAGGAAAAGAGAAGATGCAAATAACTAATGTCAGAAATTAAAGATCAACCATCTCTTTTGATATCACAGACTTTAAAAGAAAAATAAAGGAATATTATGAACAACTCTATGCCCCAAAATTTGATGACCTAGATGAAACAGACTTAGTCCTTGGAAGACACACTCTACCAAAAATAACACAAGGAGAAATAGAAAATCTCCCCATAGAAATATAGCTACTAAATTGAATAAATAATAGCCTTTCAAAACAGACGCACCAGGCCCAGATAGATTCACCTTTGAATTCTATCAAACATTTAAAAAAGAAATTATACCTTATCTCTACACTTTCCAAAAAAAAAGACAAAATAATTATAACTCATTCTATGTAGACAGAATTACCTTATTACCAAATCCAGTTAAAGATGTTACAAGAAAACTACAAACTAATATCTTTCATGAATATAGGTGCAAAACTCCTCAATGTAATATTAGCAGATTGAATCCAACAATATATACAAAGAATTGCACATCAAACCAAGTGGCCTTTATCCCATGTATGCAAGCAAGGCTAGTTCAATATTCAAAAACCAAATTATGTAATCCATTACAACAACATACTAAAGAATGAAAAACTCTCTGCAAACTAAGACTAGAGGGGGACTCCATTAATTCATTAAATAACATCAAAACAAAAATAAAACAAATATCAAAGTTAATAGTGAGAAACGAGATGTTTTCTTCCTAAAGATCAAGAGCAAACAAAGATATACACTTCTCACCACTTTTCAGTATTGTTCCAGAAGACCTGGCAGATGCATTGAGATAAAAGAAGTGGAAGAGAGAAACATGTTTCATTTGCAGATGACATGACTGTACAAAAATCCCAAAGATTCCACAACAAAAATAATCAACTTGAACTAATTAGCAGCTATACCAAGGCAGAAGGATAGAAGTTTAATATAAAAAAAAAAAAACATTGGTTTCTTATATACTAGCAATGATCTATTGGAATTTAAAATTAATATCATAGTAGCATTCATATTAGCACAGAAAAAGGAAATGTTTAGGCATAAACTTAACAAAATATGTTCAAAGTCTATATAAGGTAATTAAAAAAAAAAAAAAAAAACTCTGAAAGAAAATAAGGAAAACCTAAAGAAACAGAGGCTATTCTGTGTATATGGAAGGCAGATTCAATATTATCAAAATGGCAATTCTTCCCGACTTGAGCTGAAGAGTCAGGGAAATTCAAATGCAAATCCCAGGGAGTAATCTTGTGGATACTGACAAACTAATTCTGGAGTCTCATGTGAAGGCAAAAGATGCAGAAAGGCCAAGAACAATTGAAGTAGAAGAATAAAGCTGGACCACTAACACTACGAAACTTCAAGACTCAGTTTAAAAAGTATATTAATCAAGAAATTAGGGTATTGGTGAAAGAATAGACAAATAGACTAATGGAAAATAAAATGAGCTGGAAATAGACCCATGCAAATATAGTCAACTGGTACTTGACAAAAAGGAACAAAGGGAATTCAATGGAGAAAGAATAATCTTTTTAACTAATGATGGTGCAACAACTGGTCATCCACATGCAAAAAAAAAAAAAAAAAAAAAGAATCTAGACACAGATGCCTTATACCTTAACAAATATTAGCTGAAAATGAATACTAGATCTAAATGCAAAATGCAAAACCATAAAAACCCTAGGAGGTTAATGGGGGGAAATCTAGGTGGCCTTACGTATGGTGGTGACTTTTTAAATTATACAATGCCTAAAAAGCAGGACCTACGAAAGAAAAATTGATGTTATATTTTATTGAAACTAACAAGTTCAGTTCTCTGAAAGACAGTATTAAGAGAGTGAAAAGATAGGTCACGGACTGGGAGAAAATCTGCAAAAATTCTATCTAATAAAGGACTAGTTTGAAGAAATATATAAAAAACTCTTGCATGCATGCATGCTCTGTTGTGTCTGACTCTGTGCAACCCCATGGACTGTACCTTGTCAGGTTCTTCTGTCCATGGAATTTTACAGGCAAGAATACTGGAACAGGTTGCCATTTCCTACACCAAGATTCTTTCAAACCCAGGGATTGAACTAGCATCTCCTGTGCATCACCTGCATTGCAGGTGGATTCTTTACCACTGATCCCCCAGGGAAGCCCTGTAAAGAACTCTTAAACCTTATCAATAAGAAAGTAAACCAATTAAAAATAGGCAAAAGACTTGAATGGATATCTTGACAAAAAGATACAGATGGCAATTAAGCATATGAAAGGATGCTCAATATCATGTCACTGGAAAATTGCAAATTGAAATTACAATGAGATACTATTACACATCTGTTAGAATAGGTAAAATCAAAACCACTGAGAAAACCAAGAGCTGGTTGACACGTAGAGCAACAGGAAAGGAATGCAAATGGTATGCCACTTTGGGAGAGAGTGTCAATTTCTTACAAAACTTACCCTCTTACCATGTGACCTAGCAATTATACTTCATGGTATTCACTCAAAGGAAGTGAAAAGTTATGCCAACACAAAAACCAGCACATAAATATTTATAGCTATTTTATTCATAACTGCCCAAACTTAGAAGCAATCAAAACATCTTTCAATAGATGAGTGTATAAACAAATTGTGTCACATCCATAACCTGGAATGCTATTGTTCAGTAAAAAGAAATGACTTATTAAGCCAAGACAAGACATTGAGCAATCTTAAATGCATATTGCTAAGTGAAAGAAGCCAATCTGAAAAGGCAGCTTACTGCATGATTCCAACTGTATGACATTCTGGAAGAGATGTGACCAACGGAGACAGTTAAAAGATCACTGGTTGCCAGGGCCTCATTTGAAGGGAGGGAGAGTGATTGGTAGATAACAGGAAATTTTTAGGGCAACTCAATTATTCTGATTATCCTGTAGATACACATAATTATATATATGTTAGTCAAAACCAACAGAAAGCATGAACCTCATATAACCATGGACCCTATTGGTAATGTATTGGTTCATCACTTGTAATAGATGTATCAATATTACACTGATGAAAGATATTGATAATAAAGCAAACTGGGGGAAGGGTGAGAGGGTATATGAGAACTCTACTTTCCACTTAATTATTTTGTAAACCTAACAATTCAATGAAAAGAGTGTATTACTTAAAAAGAGATGCATGAACTATATTCCGGGTAGTAAAATGCTAACATATACAGGACATTATGAGAGCAGAGGAGAAAGCAAACCAGATAAATATTAGACAGAGGTGTGAAATGTCTCCAGAGGAAATGGTACCCAAATTTATTCCTAACAACAAAAGGACTTTACCCATGGGGAGGAAATTCCTGGAGGAGGGAACAGGATGAATAATGGCAGAAACATGAGATCGTCTCCATGGTTGATCCTCCCGTGGTGTGGTATGGTACAGAGTGGTGGGAAGCTGCAGTTGGAGCTGTTGGCAGAGACCACTTTGCAGGAGACTCAGATGCAGAGAACAAATGTATGGGCGCTAAGGGGAGAAGAGGGAGTGGGATGAATTGGGAGGTAGGAATTGATATATATGTTAATATGTATAAAACACATAACTAATGAGAACCTGCAGTACAGCACAGGGAACTCCAAGAAATGCTCTGCGGTGACCTAAAGGGGAAGGAAATCCAAAAAAGAGGAGATATATGTATACATGTGGCTGATTCACTTTGCTGTATCACGGAAACTAACACAATGTTGTAAAGGAACTATGCTCCAATTAAAAGTAAGTAATCCACATGACAAAATAAACACAAAAAAGGAGAGCTTTACTCATTTTGTAAAGAAGACTGGATCTTCTATGAATAACGGAGGCAATGTCTGAATTTATTAAGGGAAATGTCATGATATATTGAAAGCATTCAAATTATATGAGCTCTCTATCAGGATTCCAGATTTCTTGGATAATGTTTTTAGAAGTAAGCATAGTAAGAATAAGGAACAGACTGATGAGGTAAGAAGTTTCTATGTCTTAAAAGCCATCATACTTTGTTTAATGCATTTTGTGCACTACTTTTGCTTTTTATTTTTTTATTTTTTTCATTTATTTTTATTAGTTGGAGGCTAATTACTTTACAATATTGTAGTGGGTTTTGTCATACATTGACATGAATCAGCCATGGATTTACATGTATTCCCCATCCTGATCCCCCCTCCCACCTCCCTCTCTACCCGATCCCTCTGGGTCTTCCCAGTGCACCAGGCCCGAGCACTTGTCTCATGCATCCAACCTGGGCTGGTGATCTGTTTCACCATAGATAGTATACGTGTTTCAATACTGTTCTCACGAAACATCCCACCCTCGTCTTCTTCCACAGAGTCCAAAAGTCTGTTCTGTACATCTGTGACTCTTTTTCTGTTTTGCATATAGGGTTATCATTACCATCTTTCTAAATTCCATATATATGCATTAGTATACTGTATTGATCTTTATCTTTCTGGCTTACTTCACTCTGTATAATGGGCTCCAGTTTCATCCATCTCATTAGAACTGATTCAAATGTATTCTTTTTAATGGCTGAGTAATATTCCATGGTGTATATGTACCACAGCTTCCTTATCCATTCATCTGCTGATGGGCATCTAGGTTGCTTCCATGTCCTGGCTATTATAAACAGTGCTGCGATGAACATTGGGGTGCACGTGTCTCTTTCAGATCTGGTTTCCTCAGTGTGTATGCCCAGAAGTGGGATTGCTGGGTCATATGGCAGTTCTATTTCCAGTTTTTTAAGAAATCTCCACACTGTTCTCCGTAGCGGCTGTACTAGTTTGCATTCCCACCAACAGTGTAAGAGGGTTCCCTTTTCTCCACACCCTCTTCAGCACTTTACTTTTGTTTTTTTAGCATTTTAAAGTACCATTGTAAATGACAGTCTGAAATGGACTGAGTTTTCATAAATAAAAGTTTCTAGTAAAAATAACAGATGTAGAAAGACACTGTCCAAGACTCTATTGAATAGTCAGTATGAATATCTATATACGGTGACAAATAAATGGCTATGCATGTTATATATATATACATACATTTATATATAAAAGTTGTATCAACATACAACTATTAAGAGTTTACCCCCTCATGGATTTTGTTACTTTAAGCTAGTTGTATAGTATATAATGCACAATTTATTTCACAGCTTGCAGAACAACAGAACAAATATCAATTAGCATTTTATTCTTTATTCTAACTGGAAAAATTATATAGATTATTTAAAATTTCCTCCTGGGTTTATCTGTGTGCATTCTAATGAGTTGGCACAGAAATCTGAACTGATATTAAAAAAATACACACTATATACATAAACTATTACCCTTGGGGGGGGTGAAAAAGATTTTTTTAGCTGATTAAAATGTACTAAAGAAATATGTCAAATAAAAGGCCTACAGTGTTTCTAATTTTAAGTTAAGTTTGTTATTTTAATGCAAATTTAAAACTTGATTTATATTTTAAGGTCAGTATACCTGAATGGAAAAGGCTTCATTAGGAAAAATATAGCTTTATCTGCTTTTTAAGTTATGCAACTTTAACAAAATATTATTAAATGATCATTCACATAATAGTTGATGAATAACATTCTAGTGACTTGAAATTGGCTTTAATTCAGAGGACACTGAGAAAATAATATATACCTATTTATAATGAACAAACTTATTGATTTGCATATTTGTTTGGAGGTGAATATTTATCATTTGCATAAAACCTGCTTTTCCTTGCTTTTGGGAAGAATTTAAATACATTCAAAAATGTTTTCCAATAGTTCTATGTACTAATTTAAAATTATCCTTTCAACTTTTTAAACACCTTTGGGGGTAGAATATATAACAAAATTTTATTATTATTTTGAATAATTACATGCAGACTAAATTAATATGACTTCACTTTTAAAAGTATTCTTTCTGGAGGCTTCTATAAGGCAGAACAGTCGTCTCTCAGTTAAGTCACCTTAGCATTAATTTATTATACTATTAAAATTTTAGTCATATATACAGACACATTGCAAAAGTATATACTTTGCTTTCTAGTTACAATTTTAGCCTTTTAGAAAAAATCTCTTAAAGCTCACTGAAGTGTTGCTTGTCAATTATTGATATATATTGTATTAATTGCCTTCAGAAATCATCTGTACAAATCCCCAAGTTAATATCTGTGAGCAAATCTCAGCTGTTAATTCTGACTTTCACAGACTTGTTCAAAGTATGTGACTTTTTTCACTGACATACAGGGCAAGACTAAATTTATCATTTGGTTCAGAAACTGAATCTATTTTATGCTTGATGAGGTATATCTCCTTATTTATCCTCTCTTAAGATTAAGGAAACAGACAGTTAGCTCAAGGGGAATGACTTTCTAAAGGTTAAACTTGCCGAATGACTGTAGATAAATCATTAATCCTCTGAGTATGCGATAGGCAAGAAATTATTGGTAATTTTCCTGGAACTTCTTATTAAGACGTTCCTCTAAGAGCTACTCTTTCTACAGTATTCCCACTTTTATCCACTATCTTGATCCAGGTCCATATTCCCAAATGCTTTTGCTATAAAAACTTTACGTTTTTCTGAATCTACTCCCTTCTTTCAGTATCTTGTAAACACCTGCAGTAACATCGTCTTCTGTGCTTGTGTGTGCTTACGTTAAAATATCTTAAAAGATCCAGAATTCTTCAAAAATACCTATATTCCTTCTTTGCAGTAAATGTTAACATTCAACAGTCACCCAATTGCTAAACTGAAAAACCTGCAAATTATTCCTGATGATTTCTTCTCCAGTTTCCATCCAAATCACTGAGCTTTGTTGATTTACCTAAGGCATTTATCACCAATCTATCCACTACTTTCATTACATGTTGCTAGAGCTCTTGACCAGCTGATTAGCATCTTTTTCCAGGAATGTAGCACCGGCCTTCAAGTTGACCCATTTTTACTCTTTCACACTTAGATCAATTCATTATTCAGTATATAGAGTAAGCTCTTTAGAATGTTAATAAGATCATATTACTGCCTTGCTCAGTACACGCTAAGGCTTACTTACTGCACTTAAAATAGGACCTTAAGTTTTATCATGACTATAGTCTTGCCTGATTTCATCTTAGTATTCTTGCCTAGAGAACTCCAGGGACAGAGGAGACTGGTAGGCCACAGTCCATGGGATCGCAAAGAGTCAGACTCGACTGAGCGACTAACACTTTTCTCTCCAAAGCTTCCTTGTACGTCCGACTCCTCCCTTCTCACTTTTCTCTGGTTGTGATATGACTAGATACTTCCAAGCTCTTCTCTTTGCCAGGATATTTGTGGACCAGCTTCCTTCTTCTTCAAGGCAATTCAATCAGGACTCCTAAGTAACATTTAAGAAAGTGATATTTTGGATACCATTAATTTAGTCAAATTCTCAAAGTGAATAAGTGAACTCAGATTTTTTATTCCAAGTAAAAAAAATAGTGTATTTTGTCTGTTCCCTGGTGACATACATTAGATCACACAGCAGCAAACCTAGTGAGACCCGACTTCTTTCTTCTCTATATGCCACACTCAGACGCCATCCTCCTCCTTCAGATCTTGTATTCAGTCACCCATGTGTCTCTGTTTGGCTTATCGAAATCTTTCTTGTATACCTGATTGTCCCCTATAATTTTCTCTTTAGACTATTCCATATACTCTTAATCTCCACTTCTATAAAGTCTACTTCCTCATCTAGTCAATTCTATGCAATGTAACATTTAATATTTTAAGTGGATTCACATACATTAGTTTCCTTTTTCCAAATAAGTTCTTTGATAGCACTGATTTATTTATATCTCTACACAATTCAAGAAACCTAGTCATTTCCATCCTTTGTCAAATCTATATATTTATCAACTCTTAACACACACATTTTCAAGATGCTTTTCAACTATTTGCTCTTCATTTCCTCTAATTAATAACATCAATCACAGACTGTTACACTTTTTCCTATTATTTTTACATCCATCCTCGCATCTTTCCTTAATATTTAATATCATATTCTAAAATGAAGATTTTTTAAATCTTTGTGAAATGAAATGCTATTAATATTTAAACTTCTAATAGCAAACTTACTTATTAAGTAAATAAATGATGTTAGAAAAACTGGACCACTACACGTAAAAGAATGAAATTGGAACACTCTGTAACATCAGACAGAAGGATAAACTCAGAGTGGGTTACAGACCTAAATGCAAGACCAGATACATTTCCTCTTAGAGGAAAACATAAACAGAACACTCTCTAACATAAATCACAGCAATATCTTTTTTTGATCCACCTCCCAGAGTAATGAAAATAAACACAAAAATAAGCAAATGGGACCTAATTAAACTTAAAAGCTTTTGCACAGTAAAGGAAACCATTAACAAAAAGAAAAGATAACCCACAGAATGGGAGAAAATATTTACAAAGCCACTGACAAGGGATTAATCTGCAAAACATACGAACAGTTTATGCAGCTCAACATCAAAAAAAAAAGAAAAACAACAACTCAATCTAAAAAAGTGAATGAAAGATCTAAACAGACATTTCTCTAAAGACGACATACAGATGGTGAAAAACCACATGAAAAGATGTTCAATATCACTAATTATTAGAGAAATGCAAATTAAAACTACAATCAGGTATCACCTTACACCAGTCAGAATGGCCATCATCAAAAAAATCTATGAAACAATAAATGCTGGAAAGAGTATGGAGAAAAAAGAACCTTCCTACACTGTTGGTGGGAATGCAAACTGGTACAGCTATTATAGAGAATAGTATGGAGGTTCCTTAAACATAGAACTACCGTATGATCCAGCAATCTCAACCAGCATATATCTGGAGAAAACCATAATTCAAAAAGATACATGCACCTGCCCCTATGTTCATTGCAGCATTATTTATAATAGCCAAGACATAGAAGCAACTGAAATGTCCATCAACAGAGGAATGGGTAAGGAAAATGTGGTACATAAATACAATGAAATGTTGTGCTTAGTTGCTCAGTTATGTTTGACTCTTTGAGACCCCATGGTCTTAGCCCACCAGGCTCCTCTGTCCATGGGATTCTCCCGGCAAGAATACTGGAGTGGGTAGCCATTTCCTTCTCCAAGGGATCTTTCTGACCCAAGGATCAAACCTGGGTCTACTGCATTGCAGGCAGATTCTTTACCATTTGAGCCTCCAGGGAAGTGCTACAAAGACATAATGCCATTTGCAGCAACATGAATGAAGGCAGAGATTGTCATACTGAGTGAAGACAGTCAGACAAAGATAAATGTCATAGGATATCTCATATCTGAAATATTAAAAAAAATTGTACAAATGAACTCTGACAAAACAGAAAGAGAGTCACAGATATAGAAAACAAGTCAGTGATTAGAAGGGTGGGGGAGGAAAGAAGGAGGGTACACATTGAAAGATTAGGGTTGACATACACACACTCCTATATATAAAATAGATAACTAATAATGACCTACTATATAGCATAGGGAACTCTTCTCAATACTCTGTAATGGCCTATATGGGAAGAGAATCTAAAAGTGGATATATATATATATATATATATATATGCATATGCTGTGCATCTCAAACACTATAAATCAACTATAATATATTCCAATAAATAATATAAATAAAAATAATAAAATTTGAAAAGTATGGAAAACTAGATTGAACAAAATTAGCATGTTGTGCTCTCAGCATCTCAAGAAAAAAGCATAATGTCACTAACTAATCTCTTAAAGTGATTAATACCATAAGATATATCTAACTGTATGAAAAGTGAAAGAGAAGTTGCTCAGTCGTGTCCAACTCTTTGCAACACCATGGACTGTAGCCTATCAGGCTCTTCCATCCATGGGATTTTCCAGGCAAGAGTACTGGAGTGGGTTGCCATTGCCTTCTCCAGGGGATCTTCCAGGGATTGAACCCAGGTCTCCCACATTGTAGGCAGATGCTTTTACCATCTGAGCCACCAGGGAAGTCTAACTGTGTAAAGCTCATCAGAACAATCATCCTTAGGTACAAATATAAAAGTGTCACACCCAATCCCGAACTCTTAGTGACCTTATTTATTTCTACAAAGGAATAAAATATAAAGTATTTGGCTTAAAGACAAGGCTATGAATTAGTTGGCTGTAAACTATTCACCTAGTTCTGACGATCAGTCAATTTTTCATGCAACCCTCACACTAGTCAAATGTTTCCTAAAGTATACCCCTTGAGGCAGTCCATGAAATAAAAGTCCTGTGGCAAAATTAGATCTTCAGTTTTCAAAAGGTCTTAACCATTTTTAGAGGTAATAAAGGCTATTTTATAGAGCAGAACATAGCATTTCTCAAGCTTATGTGTTCATTTGACCCTCTTTTCATGTTATATCCATGGAACAAATTTTGAAAAATCACATGCATTGCTCCTACTTTCCCATATCTATGTTGTAAAAATGCAAAAGAAATCTTAGTAAGATTATGCTCAGATAAGTCAGGCATGCCTATTTTTCTGAATTAAGTGTGGTAGAACCATATCCAAACAGGAGCCACAGTCAGAATGGGAGGTAGGCAGGTAGTAAATCTACAGGGTTGGCTCTTAAAATATTTCTTAGAAACTTATTGTCAATAGATCAATAGGAGGTATCTCTTAATGGTATATAACAACACATCTTGCTCATAGAAGTAATAAAAACACAATTCTAACTTATTAATTGGAATGAATTTATTCACTTTCTGTGATAGTACTACTGTGTACCAGAGTGTGTATGTGTGTGATATTAGAGCCAGTGCATCTCCTGCCTTGGATACACCCACTCAGAAAGTCAATATAAAACCAGAATGCAAATCCAATTATTTACAAAGATAATGCAACATGGAAAATATTTGTCAAAATTATAAATGATCAATCTTAACACATATCTATTATAAGGAAATCCAAACCATAACAGGAAGACACACTGGATCATTACCAAAAAAAGATGAATTAAATTGAATATCTTAATATTATGTTGGTGAATTCATTCAAAATAGAAATGATACATTTTTCAAAAGTCTTCTCCTTACAAATTAAAAGGCTTAATCTAGTTTGTGTTGTTGGTATATTTTTCAAGAATATATTGGCTCTTGCAAATTCAAAATCCAAAGGAAAAAACTAGCTTCAAGAGTAGCTGGATCCAGAAATTCAAACAATTTTATCAAGCTGAGAGAGATCACACAACTCAGTCAATTTAACATGAGTAGTCAGCAGGAAAGATGAGAGGCATCTCCATGTCACCAGATTTCTTACCTCGTCCTTTCTTTGGAATATTTTGATTTTTGATGGACTTCATTTACATAGGCCATTTTTTTAGGACAACAAAAAATGCAGACTATACCGTGCTAATTGCAATGTTTTACAATATCTGACATGTATAGCACACCAGACACCAGTATCCTATTTATCCATTTTCTGTGTGACAGAAATGCCACTAAATTTGCAGATGTTATTTTAAGAGGGTGAAGGTGTTATTTTAAGAGGATGAAGTTGATATTTCTGGCACCACAAAATTCTAAGCTTTTTCTATCTATGAACTGTCTAAAACAAAAAGTTGTCTCTAGCCTATTTCAGGAGTCATGCATTATTGAACAAAGAGCACAATGCGAATTGCCAAAAGGAAGGTGTGGGGATCTCAAGAAAATTCAAAGCCAATTATTTAACATGTAAAAAACAAATTATTTGTAATACCCACAGTTAGACACACAAGACACACACTATTTGTACACAAAGCCTTTCCTAAGCACCATCTATTCTTTCAATAATAAATTAATAATAATTTGGAGTAGGGGGGAAGAGGAACTGTTAATATTCCTAAAACTCAGTTTAAGCAGTCAAATTTACTTCAATCTGCATATTTTGTGTCTGGTGGGACCAAACAAAATGTAGCAAGATAAGTATACATTAAAAGAATTCTGACCTCCATAATCAGAACCCTTTTTGGGAAAAGCAATTGTCTATTCTGTTTTTTTTTTTTTTTATTTTTAGTAAATAATACATAAATTACAATCCAGCTACAAAGAGAACAATCTTTTTTTTTTTTTTTGCTGATTTGAAATTCAGCAAACACACCAGACTATGCTTTCAGGTGGCAAAAGCTCCAGGGTTCCCTGGCTTCTTTTGTGTTCCTAGGCTTGTAGAGGGCTAGGAGCTGACAGATGCTTATCAAACATTCATGTAAACACTGCTCTCCAGCTCCGCTTTCACACAAGAGGGTCAGCATGGAACATCATTAACGCTGGGCCAAAGATAGAAATGTCAGGCCACGAGGTTTGTAATGCAAGAGAACGCCTACACTGCTGTTCCAAGATGCAGCACTCAAATTGTTAACTTTGCTGACATGAAAGACCAGTACAGAGGCGATATTTAAAACACTGCTGACTGTTTATATAAGCATGAATTCTGTTAAGCATTTTTCATCTTTGTTTTCTCAAGTTAAAATAGCATTTGGGCCTTTTGTTTTTATCCGAGAGGATATGGAAACATGGCTCAAATCTGAGAACTGCACAACAGTGGCTTCATAAACGATTGCAGTGACTTAACTATTCAATATTTTGTTGTGATAATATAGAAGGCAGAAAGTTGAAGGTCTGAGGTTACTTACTGTGTCTTGAAGGACCACTTTCCTTCTTCAATTACTTCAGGTCTATGGGCCTGTCATCTTCCTCACATGCCCAGGTCACACACACTGCTTTGTCGATGACTCCTTGCCAAGTGAAAGAAAGGGCATAAAGTCATAATCTGGAGAGAGACCACGCCTCACCACCAAGACTTAGGCGATGGACGTCCTCCATTTTGAATTCAGAGCCTACCTTTCACAATTACTTACCAACTTCATACACTTTATGGTGTCTCTTTGGGTTACCCATGTGAACTCAATATTCTCCCAATTGCCCATAATTGCATTCGGGTGGCAGTTTGCGAAGAGTGGTCCCTAAAGCAGTAGCAGGAGCGTCATTTGGGTAGTTGTTAGAAGTGTAAAATTTGGGGCCTATCAAAGAAAAAAGGAAAAGTGAGGAGACTGATTGTATTCAGACCACTGCAGTAGGGCAACACTGAAAACCGATCGGACTGCCTCAGCAGGTTGCTCTGACCTTAGACTTCTGTAGTGAGAAGAAAACAAGTTCCAGGAGAAACGATTTACATTGTGATTGTTTTGCAATCAAGGGATGTCTCAGTCAGCTGAAAGTGAGTTTATGTCTGCAAATAGCTGGTTTCAGCAGAACAAACAGGTTTACTCTTAGCTAATTCTTCCAGAGACTAAGAACAAAACCTTGGAGGGCTGTGTTTGGCCTCATCACAAGTAAACAGGAGTCATCTCTAAATCTATGTGAGTTAAAAGAAAGTGTGGACAGAGTATAAGTCATATGGAAAAGAGTGGTTCCTGGCAAGAAGGCACTTCTCAAAACACAGAATGATAGGCGAAGTTTGGGAAACAAAAATTTGGCGGTACTCCTTAACCATCACTCTTTTCTGGGAGCACAGGCTCACCTGGTATTTGATATTTTCAGACCCCACCCTGGACCCCCCTAATCTGAAAGTCTGGGATTGTGATGCACACTCCATGGGTGAGCAGGCCATCCAGGTGTTTCTCATGCAAAATCAAGCTTGAGAACCAAAATGTTAGGCTTTACCTCCAAAGCCTGCTTTTCTGTCTATCAGGGTTGTTTCAACATTCTGCAGATGATTTTTTTTTTTTATTTTAACCTGTTCCTTTATCTTTTGGACAAAGAATGTGTCCCATATCAGTCAATAAAGGATGACTGATTTAGTCACATAGCAGTCATATCATATCAGTCAATGAAGGATATTGCATAAGTATTTGAAGCTGGTAAGTAATTACTTAGGAAAATTAGGACCTGAATTCAAAATGGAGGACATCCACCTCATAGGTCTTGGTTGTTGACCAAAAATAAAATGATTACTACATTAAGAATAATTATAGTCTATGTTTTTAGCCTCTTTTTTCCTCTCCTCTCATTTTGTCTATGTTTTGCTTTGTTTTTGTTTTGTTTCCTGCAAAGGGCAATGTGCTATTTCAAATTAAGATATAACATACTTCTATTTATTTCAGTTGATTTTCATAAAATGTACTCACTGCCTCTGGGCCTCTGAATGCATGGACAGATGCAAACTCAACATTTTAACTAAAGACAAATGTCTTATTTCTTTGCAATGGCAAGAGAGTCAGTCCTCTAGGGAATGGTAAGACAAGAAGGTGGGCATTTCTAATATCTGTTTTGGTTTGTAATCCTATGGTTTGTTGTGATTCCCAAGTTTAATGCAGAGTTTTGCTCAGTGGACCAAATCTATTTCTATTACTCAAAATGATATGGGAAAGCAATATTTAGGATTTATTTTGCTTTATAACCAGAAAGTATACTTATTTCTTCTCTATTCAGAAAATAAAAATATGAACCACTGATATTTATTCAAAGTTGCAACTCAGATACTCCAATTTCATCATGCATTGACTTAGTAGATCATATATAGATATAATGTTTTCAGTTTGGTGATGTCCAGGCATGACTATAGCATCTATAACCAAAAAAAGAGGAAATATAGCTAAATATGGAAAAAAGACAAACAATAAGCCAGTTATTGGTTAGAAAGCGTGAATCAGCATATTAGAAAAATAATAATTTTAAATAGCAACAGCTATTGCTTCCTAAGTAGTTTGCCATTTTATTAAAAGTGGAAATAAATGCTTTGCTATTTTGAGTCTATAATCTTGCAGACAACCATTTTTAATTTTTTTAATTGGTTCTTCTGGTATTTGTCTCCTTAGCTCTATGTAATGGTTGTAGATGCTATTTCCTGGTTCATCAAACTTCCTACTGAATTCCTTTTAGTATGTTTGAGGTTTCTGCTCCTAAAACTGTTTCCTCCCCTTTCCATCATTTTATTGTAGTTATAACTATTGGCTATTAGTTAAATAGCCTATGTTATATTTGTTTATTTGTGACTATAATTGCAACTAAAATAAGAATTATAATTTGTTCTTATACATTTTTTATCAACTATTGCTTCATTTATTTTCTTCCTTTTTTTCTTACCTCCTCCTCTTCTTTCTGTGCCAACAGATCTGTCAATAAACTATCTATGTATTTTCCAAATACTGTATCTTATTATTACCCCTCTCTTCCCTCTCCTAGGACTTGTCTACTCATGGCTCCTGGTCCTTCTTCCATCTTTTTAAGTTGCTCTCTAGTCTTATCTTATAGATGTCACTTCATACTTCCCTCCTCCAGTCTCCTGGGTTAGACCCCGGTTTTCCAAAACCCTCTGTCAATCTTTGGGGCTTCCCAGGTGGCTCATTAGTAAAGAATCTAGCTGATAATGAAGGAAACTCAGGAGACACGGGTTCAATCCCTGGGATGGGAAGATCTCCCAGAGGAGGAAATGGCAACCCCCTCCAGTATTCTTGCCTGGAAAACCCATGGACAGAGAAGCCTGGAGGGTTACAGTCCATAAGGTGGCAAAGAGTAAGACACAACTGAGAGACTGAGCGCACTGTCAACCTTGGTCTTATTCATTGTGTGAAACATATCCTCTACTCATTCTTAAGATAGCATGCACATAGGTAAAGTTTATGAGATTACATATTGTTTTAAAAGACTTTAAGATTCTTTCTATGGCAGGATGATACAACATAATGACTGTTTTGCTGAAAGTTTTACTTTCATTTCAGATTCGAAGGATTTGTTAACAAAAGAAACCATTCATTATACACAATAAACAGTTTTGACATTTAATAAAGGATTGACTTATTTTCAATATATAGTCATCAAAAGAAGTGAAGTAGAAACAATAGAAAAGAGTAACAGCACTTTTGTCACCAAATTTGGCCAAGCAACATCCATACTTAAACAGCATGCTGGGAAGTCCCGTCTTAACAGCAATCTGAAGTCCCAATTGGGAAAAGATCCAGGCAGTGTGTCCAATTCACAGCTGAGACTTCATATTGCAGTTTGGGGGGTTCCTGCTTATAAGCCCAGGTCACACTGATATCACTTTCAGTTTGCATGCAAAAATGAAGTTCTGGTTTTACTTTCATCTTTTTACAATGCTCTTTGCTTTATATTGTGAATCATAGGATTTCATTAAATGTCAGGGTGGTTGGCCAGACCTCCAGGGTCTCAATAATTCCAAGACCCATCATCTTTCTTATCTAAAGGGCACCCGATTTGCTGTGCTTATGGGCAGGCATGGAATTTGGACAGTGTATAGGCACAGCAGATCGTAAGCAAGGTCAGGGGCCTGCTCTTCCCTTCTGAAGCCTGAAGGAGACTTCCTCCATTTAATTTCCCTAACAATGACACTTGAATTAGAGGAAAGAAAAAACTCGTTTGTTACTCACAGCTCTGAGAAAAGGCTGCCAATTAGGGTCACACCCAGAGGGTTGTATCTGTTTATAGTATACCATCAACTTGCAGCTTTGGGGGCAGTTTATGTATGGCAAGCAGGGTGAGTTTAACTACTCGATTTTATAGGTTCCCTATAGATTGGATAATTAGGATAATTTCTCAGGTCTGGGGGCATAGGAGTTGTGACTGTTTGGTACTTGGCCCCGGGGAAATTAGGTCAGATGCACGATAGCCCCAGGGTATGAGAACTAGATAAGGAAAGTGGTTGAGGTATAAAGTTAATAAGCTGCCCCTAAAAAGAGAAAATAAAGCCAGAAAAACACGCAATACAAAAATACTAATGAACTATTATGTCAGACTTAAATTGAGGAAAGTAGGGAAAACCACTAGACCATTCAGGTATGACCTAAATCAAGTCCCTTATGATTATACAGTGGAAGTGAGAAATAGACTTAAGGGACTAGATCTGATAGACAGAGAGCCTGATGAACTGTGGACAGAGGTTTGTGACATTGTACAGGAGACAGGGATCAAGACCATCCCCAAGGAAAAGAAATGCAAAAAGGCAAAATGGCTGTCTGAGGAGGCCTTACAAATAGCTGTGAAAAGAAGAGAAGTGAAAAGCAAAGGAGAAGAGGAAAGATATACCCATTTGAATGCAGAGTTCCAAAGAATAACAAGGAGAGATAAGAAGGCCTTCCTCAGTGATCAATGCAAAGAAATAGAGGGAAAAACAGAATGGGAAAGACTAGAGATCTCTTCAAGAAAATTAGAGATATCAAGGGAACATTTCATGTAAAGACTGGTATGGACCTAAGAGAAGCAGAAGATATTAAGAAGAGGTGGAAAGAATACACAGAAGAACTATACAAAAAAGATCTTCACAACCCAGATAATCACGATGGTATGATCACTCACCTAGAGCCAGACATCCTGGAGTGTGAAGTCAAGTGGGCCTTAAAAAGCATCACTATGAACAAAGCTAGTGGAGGTGATGGAATTCCAGTTGAGCTATTTCAAATCCTGAAAGATGATGTGGTGAAAGTGCTGCACTCAATATGCCAGCAAATTTGGAAAACCCAGCATTGGCCACAGGACTGGAAAAGGTCAGTTTTCATTTCAATCCCTAAGAAAGGCAATCCCAAAGAATGCTCAAACTACTGCACAATTGCACTCATCTCACAGGCTAGTAAAGGAGTGCTCAAAATTCTCCAAGCCAGGCTTCAGCAATACGTGAACCATGAACTTCCAGATGTTCAAACTGGATTTAGAAAAGGCAGAGGAACCAGAGATCAAATGGCCAACATCCACTGGATCATTGAAAAAGCAAGAGAGTTCCAGAAAAACATCTATTTCTGCTTTATTGACTATGCCAAAGCCTTTGACTGTGTGGATCACAATAAACTGTGGAAAATTCTGAAAGAGATGGGAATACCACACCACCTGACCTGCCTCTTGAGAAACCTGTATGCAGGTCAGGAAGCAACAGTTAGAACTTGACATGTAACAACAGACTGTTTCCAAATAGGAAATGGAGTACGTCAAGGCTGTATATTGTCACCCTGCTTGTTTAACTTATATGCAGAGTACATCATGAGAAATGCTGGGCTGGAAGAAGCACAAGCTGGAATCAAGATAGCTGGGAGAAATATCAACAACCTCAGAGATGCAGATGACAGTACCCTTATGGCAGAAAGAGAAGAGGAACTAAAAAGCCTCTTGATGAAAGTGAAAGAGGAGAGTGAAAAAGTTGGCTTAAAGATCAACATTCAGAAAACTAAGATCATGGCATCTGGTCCCATCACTTCATGGGAAATAAATGGGGAAACAGTGGAAACAGTGTCAGACTTTATTTTGGGGGTGCTCCAAAATCACTGCAGATGGTGATTGCAGCCATGAAATTAAAAGACGCTTACTCCTTGGAAGGAAAGTTTTGACCAACCTAGTTAGCATATTAGAAAGCAGAGACATTGCTTTACCAACAAAGGTCCGTCCAGTCAAGGCTATGGTTTTTCCAGTGGTCATGTATGGATGTGAGAGTTGGACTGTGAAGAAAGCTGAGTGCCAAAGAATTGATGCTTTTGAACTGTCGTATTGGAGAAGACTCTTGAGAGTCCCATGGACTGCAAGGAGATCCAACCAGTCCATCCTAAAGGAGATCAGTCCTGGGTGTTCACTGGAAGGACTGATGCTGAAGCTGAAACTCCAATTCTTTGGCCACCTCATGCAAAGAGTTGACTCATTGGAATAGACCCTGATCCTGGGAGGGTTTGGGGGTGGGAGGAGAAGGGGACGACAGAGGATGAGATGGCTGGATGACTCTATGGACATGAGTTTGAGTAAACTCCGGGAGTTGGTGATGGACAGGGAGGCCTGGCATGCTGTGGTTCATGGGGTTGCAAAGAGTCTGACACAACTGAACAACTGAACTGAACTGAACTGAATATGTAGTGAATATCCTTCATATGCTTATTCTCATCCATAGCTTCTTTCTTCTTTCCAAAAGATCTACTCTCTTGACTATTTCAGCAATTACTTGCTGTATTTCATAAATTTTACTACATACATTTGCATTCTTTGACATTATAGTTAAGTCTTCCCCAATCTTAAATTCAATATGTATTTCAAGTTTCTTACAATCTACAGGTTCTTCCTCCATTCCTTTCTTTTCTTAGAATTCATGTGCTAAAAACAAGGCCATTTTACCTGTGGATTTCCACAGTCTATATTTTGTTGACCTCATTCTCACAGAGCAGTTTGATGTGTTTTTCTGTTCTGTCACCTGCAATCAACAGCTAGATCCAGAGCGTTGATCATACCAGTTTAATTACTTTGGCAAGATTATAGATGGTATTCCATGCTATCACCATGTACCTACATGATACTTAATTTTGACTATTTTGAGCTCTTCTGGTTCTTTTTACAGATCACTTTCCCATTCTACCAGCATTCCACACTTTTTTTTGTCTTTTATCTTTATTTTGATTCTGCCTAATGCTGCACTCCTTTTTTAAATTATGAGATGCTATAGGATTAATAATGAAATAGAAAATTATTTTTCAAGAAATGAAGGATTCCTAGAAGAAGTATCATTTGAGATGAATGTTGGGCAATAGATAAAAATGAACTAGAGAGAGGAGGGGAGAGACATCAAGCAGCAGGAATGGCATTGGCAACGATTCAGAAGTGTGAGAAGGTGAGACAAGAAATCTCAGGATTAGAGTATGTAACATAGGAAGCTGAAAATGATATTGGACATGTGTGCATGGGTCATCTAATAAAGACATTTACATTTTATGAAAGAAAACAGTGCTTTTCAAATGTATCCCTTGCACTATACTGTAAGGGCAGGAGAGAGTGGAAGTAGGTGAAGGTGGAGGGAGGTGAACTCGAAATAGGAGGAAGTAGAGGGAGGGAAAGATAATGGGAGGTATACTCTCAAAACTCTCTTTCATGAATACATTTTCATGAAGCAGTGTGTCATTGGTTAAGAGCTAGGCTTCTGAGTCCAAAGTTTGCTGAGACTATTTCTCTGCAGCGTTTCATTTCGTCATCATGAAATTCGCCTCTAGCCCACTGAAGGGAATGCTTGGAACATTCGTTAAGTGACAGTAAACAAGCAAACAAAAGACCTCCCTTCCGCAGTAGTCCCTCCCCAGTTTTCCCTCTCCCAGTTTCCCCCTCCAGTTTCTTCCTCCTCCTCACTTCCTTGCTCCCCACCCCTTCCTTAGCTGCGCATGTCCCCCCTCGTCCACCAAGGCTGCTCTCCCTATCTTGTTTATAACATGAACAAAATAGTGTGTGCTCAGTCACTAAATCATGTCGAACTATTTGTGACCCCATGGACTGTAACCTCCCAAGCTCCTCTGTCCATGGGATTATCCCAGCAAGAATACTGGAGTGGGTTGCATTTCCTCCTCCATGGGAACATCCCCACCCAGGGATCAAACCCATGTCTCCTGCAGCCCCTGCATCAGCAGGTGAATTCTTTACCACTGAACCACCTGGGAAATCCAAGTAAAAAAGTAATAGCTAACATAAAGAAATTTTTAAAATAAAAAATAGGACTATGTAAAACCTATCATCCATATGGTAAACACAACATAAATCTTGAATTTGTAATCACTTTTACAAACATTACATTTTATATATATTGGTATAATTTCAATATTATAACAATATATTTCTCCACAAATTCTAAATAGCAATCAAACAATAACAAAACTCTTGTCACATGATAGTTGTGAATCCTTTGGGTTCAAGTGCCTTTTGGTCCAATTTAAGTGTATGGTACCCCAGTTTGAGAAATATAGAAATAAAGAGGGAATAACATATTTTAAGAACAACATAAATCAACAATTAAGAAGAGATGGCAAGAATACACAGAAGAACTATACAAAAAAAGAAAAAAAAAGATCTTAATGACCCAGACAACCACAGTGGAGTGATCATTCACATAGAGCCAAACATCCTGGAAAGCAAACTCAAGTGGGCCTTAGAAACCATTACTATGAAAAGAACTAGTGGAGGTGATGTAATTCTAGTTGAGCTATTTCAAATCCTAATAGATGATGCTACAAAAGTGCTGCACTCAATATACCAGCAAATTTGGAAAACTCAGCAGTGGCCACAGGACTGGAAAAGGTCAATTTTCATTCCAATTCCAAAGAAAGGCAATCCCAAATAATGCTCAAACTACCACACAAGTGCACTCATCTCATATGCTAGCAAAGTAATGCTCAAAATTCTCCAAGCCAGGTTTCAATAGTACATGAACTGAGAACTTCCAGATGTTCAAGCTGGATTTAGAAAAGGCAGAGAAACAACAGATCAAATTGCCAACATCTGTTGGATCACAAAAAAAGCAACAGAATTCCAGAACATCTACTTTTGCTTTATTAACTATGCCAAAGCCTTTGTGTGGATCATAACAAGCTGTGGAAAATTCTTAAAGAGCTGGGAACACCAGACCATCTGACCTGTCTTCTAAGAAATCTGTATGCAGGTCAAGAAGCAACAGTTAGAACAGGAAATGTAACAACAGACTGGTTCCAAATCAGGAAAGGAGTACGTAAAGGCCCTATATTGTCACCCTGCTTATTTATCTTATATGCAGAGAACATCATGAGAAATGCTGGGCTGGATGAAGCACAAGCTGGAATCAAGATTGCCGGGAGAAATATCAATAACCTCAGATATGCAGATGACACCACCCTATGGCAGAAAACAAAGAAGAACTAAAGAGCCTCTTGATGAAAGTGAAAGAGGAGAGTGAAAAATCTGGCTTAAAACTCAACATTAAAAAAACTAAGATCATGGCATCCAGTCCCATCATTTAATGCCAAATAGATGGGTAAACAATGGAAACAGTGACAGACTTTATTTTCCTGTGTTCCAAAATCACTGCAGTTGGTGACTGCTGCCATAAAATTAAAAGATACTTGCTCCTTGAAAGAAAAGCTATGACAACCCTAGACAGCATATTAAAAAGCAGAGATACTACTTTGCTGACAAAGGTCTGTCTAGTCAAAGCTATGGTTTTTCCAGTAGTTATGTATGGATGTGAGAGTTGGACTATATAAAGAAAGCTGAGTGCTGAAGAGTTGATGCTTTTGAACTGTGGTGTTGGAGAAGACTCTTGAGAGTCCCTTGGACTGCAAGGAGATCAAACCAGTCAATCTTAAAGGAAATCAGTCCCGAATATTCATTGGAAGGACTGATGCTGAAGCTGAAGCTGCAATATTTTGGCCACCTGATGTGAAGAACTGACTCATTGGAAAAGACCCTGATGCTAGGAAAGATTGAAGGCAGGAGGGGAAGGGGATGACAGAGGATGAGATGGATGGATTGCATCACTGACTCAATGAACATGAGTAGGAGTAAGCTCCGGGAGTTGGTGATGGACAGGGAAGTCTGGCATGCTGCTGTCCATGGGGTCATAAAGATTTGAACAGGACTGTGCGACTGACGTGAATTGAAATCAATAACAATAATGCATGAAAAGAACAAATTATTAAAGTATTTTGATAATATGAGTAGGGGTGGAAAGAGGAAATAGTGTAATCCACATGTGGAATGCTGCAGTGACTGAACTAAGGCAGTGGCAGTAGGGCTGGTGATAAAGAAATGGAATAAGAGGTCTGGAAATCAACATTAAGTAGTCAGGAAGGTGATGTATTCAAGTACTGGAGACATTCCAAAGATTTTTCTAGTGAGCATATTTTTAGACATAACCAAAGAAATTGGTCACCTTGTGTGTTCATCTTGGTGCTTAAACATAAATTAAAAGAAGACATTCAGGAGAAGGATAAGGACTTCCCTAACCTGCAAAGGCTACACATTTCCACCAGCCTCTACTATGAGACAGAGAAGGCAATGGCAACCCACTCCAGTGTTCTTGCCTGGAGAATCCCAGGGACGGTGGAGCCTGGTGGGCTGCTGTCTATGGGGTCGCACAGAGTTGGACATGACTAAAGCGACTTAGCAGTAGCAGCAGCTACTATGAGAAGCTGGTAGCTAAGCAAGCATTGTGCTTGTTTTAATTTAATGCAATTAAACCTGTAGGTATCCAGAGTTAAGTCTTAGTGTCATGTACTTCCTTATTTCTTTGACTCTAGGGTTCCATGCTGAAAAACTTACTGCAATGTTATAAATTAGAAATACTTGAACCATTCAGTCATCAAGGCATGACTTAACCTTGGTTTACTGCACTGCCTTTTCTATTCTTCCAAAAAGATATTTCATCTGGACAACATATTCAATATAATACAGTAAAGGGGTGAATAGTAAAGCAGAAAATATTGAAATTTACTTCAAAAAGGGTCACAGAAGACCCATGTGTGTTGACTTGAGAAACTGTAAACATTCTGAGAATCATAAAGTCCAGTGTTATTACTAACATACAGAAAGGAAATAGATATATGCTTCTGATACCTGTAAGTTATCCCAACTAACATCTCTTCTTAGCATCATCATACAAGGGGTATGATGAGACAGATAGTAGCATATAGAGGCTGTATTTCTAGGAAGAATCTCAGTTCTTTTCTATTCTAAAGAAGAATGGATTGTTCCTTTTAACATCCATTCCCTGTCCACAGGGCTTAATAGCTTTGCAAGGTAGGATAAATATATTTGTAGTGAAGGATGAAGGTCATAATATGGTAAGTGCTGAAACAATGAAGTAATTGTTTTTTTTTTTTTTTTTTTTCTAAGTAGAACTGAATTGAGATCTAATAAAAAGTACTATCTGTAAAATTATGGGCAAGAAGGCTCATGTGACACCAAAACTATTTCTTCATTTAGGCATATCAGTCACATTTTCCATATGCAAGGGAGTTGTTTTCTTCTTAAAATATGAAAATTATTTATAATTTTGTAAGTTAAGAAAAACTTATTTGCCATCAAGATTCTATAGCTTACCAGTTGCTACTTGCATTATACAATATTAGGCAGCTTTAGCCCTATAGAGGTTTTTGTTTTTGCCAGGGCTTCACATGAATAATATATTATTACTCTTAATTAACAGTGTCAAATAGATGTTTTAATTTCATATAAAATCTCTAGACTTCTGTAGTATAAGCCATGATATTTTAACAATATTGATGTTTTTTATAATTATTTCTTATGTTGTCCTTTCTTTATCCCTTAAAAAAAAAAAAGTCTTGGTTTCAAAGAAATATAACCAAGAATTTATTTTCCAATAAAAGCTGCCTTGCATCTTCACTTAAAACTTTAAACTTGTGTTTGGGAGGTGAGTTTAATAGGTTTAATATTTTCTTCCTCCCCACCCCCCAGCTCTACTATCAAATGTAAATTTTATAAGCAGGGTTGCCTCTGCAAATCTGTCCAATGTGAATTCCAAAAGTCAGAAGTTAAAATCCCTTCTAGGTAAAATGTTTAAGTTAGATTTTTTAATTTGGCTTCCCACCCCACCCCTCCAGAAAATTGGAAAAAAAGCACAATTTTTATTAGAAAAAATAAAGTTAATTAAAAGGTTAAATAAATGTGAGGGTATAGATACAATGAATAAATGTGACCCCAGACTGCAAGGAGCCTATAGTCTTGTGACAGAGACAGGAAACAGAGAGCTAAAGTTGTAAATGAATAGAAAATAGCAAACAGAGATACAGGAGAAAATTTTTTAACATCTGCATTTACTATATATTTTTATATTTTCTCTATTCTGGTTTTGATGATATCCGGTACCTTGCCTACTTTAAATGGCTTGCCTGGGAGCATGCCTTTAATATGTAAAGCAACTAGTGGGAGCTCTTATCCCCAAATACCTACTTTTATGGGGCTCTCAGTCTGGGAACTATTCTCCCCTCATCACTCTAGCCATGGGTGCAGAAGTCATGGTTCAATCGCTAGGTTGGGAAGATCCCCTAGAGAAAGAAATGGCTACCCACTCCAGTATTTTTGCCTGGATAATTCCATAGATAGAGGAGCAATGGGGTCACAAAGAACTGGCACCACCAAGCAAAGCGACTACCACTTTAACTTCTTTTTTCACAATAGTGCTGTATTTCCTAGTAAAAGTAGAAGAAAATTTTGAAATGTTGCCTTTGAGTTTCATGTTTAGTTTTGAGGTGTCAAGTATCATTTCCATTTACTCTATTGATAAGAAACTCCATCTGATAACCAGATAAATGTAAATTTTCCCAGGTGAGATTATGGGTTATGTATCTTACTTACAATGGTCCAAGCATAACTTCAGATGTAATTTCTATTATTTGCAATCTGAAATTCAATGGGACTTTCAATGTTTAGTGGTAGATTTTCAGCATTTTTTGGCATAAGCTTATTAATAACAGATTACTTTGCTCATTGTAGATTATTCTTAATGAGTCTTTGTATTTTAAAATTATAAGAGAGATGTAAGTTTAGTAACTTTCAGAAATCAAAATTAGCATATTATTTTAGTTAAATTAGTTTACATGTGAGTCACTGGGTATAAGCAAGTTATAATCAAATGCCTATGGAACAAAGATGAGTTCAAAATTTAGCCCAAACAAACAGCAATTTTAAAAAAGAATAGAAACTTTTACTTTTCAGGATATTAGAAACTTGTTTTTAGAGTTTCCATGATTAACGAGAAAAACTAGTTTAGTTCATTTAATCTAAACGTTTTAAGATTCCTCAGCAGTTCATCAAATTTATGCAAAAAAGAAAAGTCCCATTTGGATGACACTGATGGCTCACGGAGCAAAGAATTAAGGGTGTTAACCAATAATTTAATATCTAAACTAAATACATATAACAAGATACAAAAAGGCATAGTTTTCACCCACCCACCAATAATTATGTGTGAAAATATTATGCTGAAATGGCTTTTGCAAAATGTCTTAGCATTTTAGGAGTACATAAAAATTTGCTGAATGCTCAAACTAAAATTTACTAATTTTTGTATTAATTATCCACCCAGAATCTTTTAATTTTCTGTCTGTTATATATTTTAACATAAAACACAATAGAAAAAAAGGTACAAAGATGCCCTCTATACCAAATGAAACTTAGCTAAGTTTCATTGTTTCCATGTCCCAAAATATCAATAAAATTATTATCTCTTTGTAACTAACCTTGTAATCAGAGGAAATATAATTTTATTTTTATCTATGTCATCAGAGTTAAATAATGGGTTAAATCAAATAACTGTGATCCAATAATGTTAACTGCTTAGGGGTAATAGTTCCTTCTTTATTTTGTAAGTGGGATAAAGCATGAAAATGTCTTTCCGAATTCTAAAAGCAGGAATACTTTAACAAAACCTGTCCTTAATAGAAACATACTTGTCATTTACACAAATATTATATAATAGTAAATGCATTGTTCAAGCTCAAAAATATAATATACTATCAGACACTGAAAGAGTACTTTCCATGGGTCAAGCACTCTACTAAGCATCTACCTCTATATACTCATTTAAGCCTTTCATTAATATCATAATTAATACAAGTACTATTTTTAACTCATATTTTAATTATAACCAAATGGAGTCACAGAATGGTCACACAACTAGCAACTGACAGAAAGAGGATTCAAATCCAGATAATTTGCCTCCATTGTCTCTTCTCCACTAAAGTGCACAGTATTTATATACATTTTATTAATATTAATAAGATTAATTATATTATCAAGAAATAAATCTTATTAGTAGTGCACAATTTCTTCCTACTTCTCTTGGGATTGATATCAGAAGAGTCCATTTCACAGCTGAAGCTCCTGGGGAAATATATGGAGAAAAGGGGAATGGAGGAACTATTAATTTTTGATTCTGTGGAATTAAGTGATAAATGCTTACATCAAATTCTCTGTTCTGTGAGGTGGAAGAGCAAGACAAAGATGGAAGTAATAAATGCTTTTTCACTGGCAGGTAAATTGGCTCCTCTTATTCTTATATCAAATAATTAAGTCTTGCATATATAAAAAATGTAAGACTAAAATTCATGGAGAATGACCAAGGAGGAAAAATTTTCTCATAAAAGTATAATAGGATATCCATGATCTTGTATTCCAATATATATTGGATAGTGTCTTTCTCAATAAAGAAATGTGTCTTGATGTTTGACACATAAGGCAATTCCCTGGGTTCAAAATCAATCATCTATTTTTTTTTTTTTCTAAGAATCTGATAAAGACAGAAAATGTTTAATTATAATTGCAAGAAATCCTCTATGGATTTTTCCCATGAATTAATCATTATCTGCTTTGAAGCAGAACATAGGAGTAAGTGAATATCATCATAAACAGTAAGAAATATTTTAAATTGTTTCATTTTGACCATTTAAAAAATTATAAACCTTCTATTTTAATACATGCTTTTCAGACTGTCAATACTTAATTATACACTTTCCTCTAGAAAGCTGTAAAATTGATGTGTATAAACATCTTTTAAGAAAAATCAATGGATTTAATGTCAAAGGGAATGAAATTTCAGTGCACGAGACCTTTCATCTTTCCAATAGAATTGGCCCTAACGATGTCTACTTAACAACACAAAAATTCTGTGATTAAAGAAAAATATCTGTAGTGCCAGATAATCCTCCATTAAATACAATAAAAATATTAAAAGAGTGAAAATTAGAGACTTAAAAATGAAACTAGATTGGAATGTTTTTATTATACTAACTTTAATACTATTTCTAAGAAATTAGCACTGTTAATCTCACCACAGTTTATTTCCTACATCTTAATTTTCTCTGAATGTTTATACCAACTTTGAGTTTATATATCTTCCTCCCTCTCTCCCTCTCTCTCTCTCCCTTCCTTCCTACCTGCCCATCTGTATCTATCTATCCATCCATCTATCTGCAAGGATTAAATTTTTGTGTCACCACAACTGGCGGTTCAGCAATTTGGTCAAACATTATTCTGGATGTTTCTGTGTAGGCGTTTTTGAATGCACTTGGCACTTAGATGAGTAAAATGACTCCTGAGTAAATAACTGAATACAGCAGATTGCTCTCACTAATATGGGTGGGCCTCATCCCATCAACTGAAGGCCTGAATAGAACAAAAGGCTGATTCCTGCTGAATAAGAGGGAATACCTCCTGCCTGACTGCCTTCTACCTGTTCCATAGGTTTTTCCCCTCCTTTCAAACTGAAACATGGGTTTTTCCTTGATCTCAAACTTACTGGCCTTTGGACTGTCTCTTCTAGTTCTCTAGCTTAAGGACTGTAGATCCTGGGGATTGTCAGCTTCCACAAATGCGTGAGGCAGTTCCATATAGACAGACAGATAGATATTAATAGAGAGATATGAAGTCCTATTGATTCTGATTCTCTGGAGAACCCTGACTAACCTGACTAATCTCCATCCCTTTCCTTCATCTACATATACACATATGTGTATGGATGTGTGTATGTGTTTCAAGTAAGAATCACGGTGCATGTACGGGACTCTCTTTCTTTATTGGCTAGGCTGGGTCTTAGCTGCTGCATGGGCTTTTCTCTAGCTGCGGTGAGCAGGCTTCTCATTGCAGTGGCTTCTCTTGTTGTGGAGCACAGGCTCTAGGGCACACGGGCTTCAGTTGTTTCAACACACAGGCTCAGCAGTTGTTGTTCCCAGGCTCTATTGCACAGGCTCAATAGTTGTGGCACACAGGTTTAGTTGCTCCATGTCATGGGGGATCTTCTTGGCCCAGGGACTGAACCCATTTAGCATTGGCAAGCAAATTCTTTACCACTGAGCCACCAGGGAAGCAATACAGGAGCATTTAGCGAGACTAAACTTCTTGGCCTTTTTATTACCCAATAATACAACTGAAGAGAGGAGTTTGAGGACACTGAAGAATACTGCCTTTCCCTAAGTAAGAATAAACTTCCAATTTGTCCATAATATGTTGATTAATTTTCATTTTTTATTTCTTTTCTAGAGATTTACACTGAAACTATCTAGATTAAGAAATTAGCTCTGAAGTCTGACAAACCTAGTTTTCAATTCAGGTCCTGAAATCTAGGTCCTATCACCTAATGCCCTCAGATAAATTATCCACCTCATTAAGACTCAGTTTTCTCATCTATGAAATTTTGACAAAAAAAAAAAAATACTCCTAAGGTATTGGACACAGTGCCTTGTTCACGACAAAACCTCAAGAACTGGTATTTTCATTTATCAATTACGTCTATCTTATTGTGTATATCTACGTTGTATAAGACTACAAAATCATAATAGAAAGTGTTCTGTTAGACATTTCACCAAGTGAGTTGTCAGATAACCTATTCTGATTCTATATTGAAATTGTATCAGCATTTTATTCTAATAAATTTTTTTCAGCATTTTTTTTCTCTTTGTTTTAAGCTACTATAACTTAAAAAAAATGATTTAATATGCATTAATGGCAAGATAAAACAAGCAAACCAAGGTATTGCCACTTTCTCCCTTTGGCATTCAAAAGCCACATGTGGTTTCAGAAGCAGAAACACAATTTCTTCTTAGTTATCTTTCTTGAATGTCACTGAACTCCTGTTTGCAGTTGCACTGACGAGAGCCAAAAGAGGTTAGTCTCTCTAGATAGTGCTGAATCCCTGGAGTTAAAAATATATTGCCTGAAGTTGTGATGGAGCACTACTTTTGGCTTCTGTCCCAGAGACCTAGATAACTCTTGGGTAGATAAACTGGTGTTCATTCATTCAGCTTGTTCATGCTCTGTTGCTCAGTCGAATCCTACTCTTTGCAACACCATGGACTGTAGCCCACCAGGCTCCTCTATCCATGAGATTGCCCAGGCAAGAATACTGGAGTGGGTTGCCATTTCCCTTTCCAGGGGATTTTCCTGAGACATGGATCAAGCCCGGATTTCCTGCTCTGTAGTCAGATTCTTCACTGTCTGAGCTATTAGGGAAGCAGTTCTCAATACCTTAGCCTACCCAAGAGTCCCATCTGATCATGCAATAAACAGTAGACAGTAATGGATCTAGCTTAAAATTAGCATCATATTATGCAAAACAACAGAATGGGAAAGTCTAGAGATCTCTTCAAGAAAGTTAGAGATACCAAGGGAACATTTCATGTAAAGAGGGGCACAATAAAGGACAGAAATGGTATGAATCTAACAGAAGCAGAAGATATTAAGAAGAGGTAGCAAGAATACACAGAAGAACTATACAAAAAAGATCTTCACGACCCAGATAATCATGATGGAGTGATCACCAACCTAGAGCCAGACATTCTGGAATGTGAAGTCAAGTGGGCCTTAGGAAGCACCACTACGAACAAAGCTAGCAGAGGTGATGGAATTCCAGTTGAGCTATTTCAACTCCTAAAAGATGATGCTGTGAAAGTGCTGCACTCAATATGCCAGCAAATTTGGAAAACTCAGCAGTGGCCACAGGAATGGAAAAGGTCAGTTTTCATTCCAATCCCAAAGAAATGCAATGCCAAAGAATGTTCAAACTACCGTACAATTGCACTCATCTCATGTGCTAGTAAAGTGATGCTCAAAATTCTCCAAGCCAGGTTTCAACAGTATGTGAACCATGAACTTCCAGATGTTCAAGCTGGATTTAGAAAAGGCAGAGGAACCAAGATCAAATTGCCAACATCCACTGGATCATGGAAAAAGCAAGAAAGTTCCAGAAAAATATCTACTTCTGCTTTATTGACTATGCCAAAGTCTTTGACTGTGTGGACCACAACAAACTGTGGAAAATTCTTCAAGAGGTGGAAATACCAGAACACCTGACCTGCCTCTTGAGAAATCTGTATGCAGGTCAGGAAGCAACAGTTAGAACTCTACATGGAAAAACAGACTGGTTCCAAATAGGAAAAGGAGTACATCAAGGCTGTATATTGTCACCTTGCTTATTTAACTTATATGCAGAGTACATCATGAGAAACGCTGGGCAGGAGGAAGCACAAGCTGGAATCAAGATTTCCAGGAGAAATATCAATAACCTCAGATATGCAGATGACACCATCCTTATGGCAGAAAGTGAAGAGAAACTAAAAAGCCTCTTGATGAAAGGGGAAGAGGAGAGTGAAAAAGTTGGCTTAAAACTCAACCTTCAGAAAACTGAGATCATGGCATCTGGTCCCATCACTTCATGGAAAAAAGATGGGTAAACAGTGGAAACAGTGACAGACTTTATTTTGGGGGGCTCCAAAATCACTGCAGATGGTGACTGAAGCCATAAAATTAAAAGACACTTGCTCCTTGGAAGAAAAGTTATGACCAACCTAGACAGCATATTAAAAAGTGCAGACATTACTTTACCAGCAAAGGTCTGTCTAGTCAAGGCTATGGTTTTTCCAATCGTCATATATGGATTTGAGAGCTGGACTACAAAGAAAGCTGACCGCCAAAGTAATGATGCTCTTGAACTGTGGTGTTGGAGAAGACTCTTGAGAGTCCCTTGGGCTGCAAGGAGATCAAACCAGTCCATGCTAAAGGAAATCAGTCCTGAATATTCATTGGAAGGACTGATGTTGAAGCTGAGCTGCAATAGTTTGTTAACCTGATGTGAAGAACTGACTCATTTGAAAAGACCCTGATTCTGGGAAAGATTGAAGGCAGGAGGATTTGGGGATGACAGAGGATGAGATGGTTGGATGGCATCACCGACTCAATGGACATGAGTTTGAGTAAATTCCGGGAGTTGGCAACAGACAGGGAGGCCTGTTGTGTTGCAGTCCACGGGGTCGCAAAAAGTCGGACATGACTGAGCATCTGAACTGAACTGAACTGTACTGACGCATAATGTGTTTGATCGTATTTTTTTGTTTGTTTAGGTTTATTGATTTTTTCTTTCCAGAGACTAGCATAGCTGCCTTAATACTATCTTTGTGTTTTACAACATATGCTAAAGAATTATTCTTTAGTTTTGAAAAAAATAAGCCAAAATATGTATTTTTAGAAAACTGCTATTGTTTAGTTCACTTTCCTCTCTGTTTTCACAAGAAAAGTCATGTTGTAAATAAAGGACACCCTTCCTTGGCATGTTTCATGGTCCCACTAGACATAGCGTTATATTTTTGAAGCTGCTGATGGGTAACAAAGGCAAGTATTCCTTAATGTCAGATTTACCTTTTCATCTCCTGGATACCTGGGGGGATAAACTTTACTAAACTCAAATGTCAGAGCTCTATTCTGCATTTCAGCATGATGGCTCAGCAGTGTGCGGTTGTACACTTCAGCAGAAATGTCCGCCTGGCCAGATTAATGGTCAGATTAATGGTATCTGTTTATTTTAAATAAATCTATTTTGACACAATGTCTCCAGGTGTTTGCCTAGTTAATAACAAAAGGCTCCCTAGAGGGCCTAGAATAAGCATAAAAGAAATAAAGGATTTTTTTCAAGATAATTATCTCTAGTCAATAATAATTAGTCAATGAGTAGATTGATTGGACAAATGAAAAATGATGTTTTAAACTTTTTATCAGATCAGAAAAAGTTAAGATTAGATGACTTTCTACTTGTTTTTCAGTTTATAAGTGTTGGGGATGCTGAACAATATTTAGATATTATGTTCTGATAAATGATGAAATGTTTCTTCTTAACCAGTAATTATAGAAGATAATAAGAAGGAGCTCTGGGGATCCTTGTTTAACTCTTAGGTGTGTCTTTGAATCCACATCTAAAAGTACCATACCAAATTTACCTCGGTAATTTTCCGATCAACTCAGAAATGTCATTTCAGCTTCTTTTACAAATGTTACCAGTTGGTTCTAAAATGGTAAATCATCTCTTTGGTACTTGTTCTATTTTCCTTTCGTGTAGTTTCGACAAAATTGAACATCATTACCTATAAAATTTCTGCTTATCGAGTTTTTCAGATTTGTTGAGCATTCTTCATCTCAACATTTTTTTTTTTTTTTTTTTTCTGAAGGAGTGGGAGCATTAGGGAGGGAAAAGTACCTAAACAGATGGATCATTTTTTATATGCCAAGTGGCTTATGTATATAATCCTATTTAATTATCATGTCAATTTCATGCTTTATGAGGTATATTAGTTTGCAAGGCTGCCACAATAAAGTGCCACAGACCGGGTGGCTTAAATACCAAAATTTTATTTCCTCACAGTTCTGGAAACTAGAAGTCCAAGGTCAATCTGTTGACAGGGTTGGTTTCTTCTAAGGGCCTTCTTCCTTGCTTATAGATGACTGTCTTCTTCCTGTGTCTTCACATGGACTTTTTCTGTGTGTGCCTATCCTCACCTCCTTTTCTTATAAGGACACCAATCATACTGGATTATGGCCCAACTAATTTTCCTTTAATTATCTTTTTAAAAGCACTGTTTTAAAGACCTAATTTTATCTTGTTTTTAAGAGATAATTAAGTACTTGGAGTTAAGATTTTAACACATAAATTTTGGAAGAGACACAATTCAGACCATAACAGGAGGGTTATGTAGGAGGCAATTGAGACTCAGTGAATTTAAGGGTGAGTCATAGGAAATGAAATTTGTCATTTCACAAATTCTCCATGAAATCAATAATATTGTCTACCACATTCTGCCTCCCACCTGGATCTTGTTCTTGACATGGTCATTAATTCTGAATGACTTTCAGAAAGTTCCTAAACTTTAGTTATTTTTTTGCTCTTGTTCATTGTACAAAACAAGGAAGTCTTGTGGAATTTAGGAATCATACAATTTAAATATTTTGGATGAAACAGCAGTTGAATTTCTACCATAAGTCCTGATTCTCCACTTACATGGTAGAATCCTTTGGGGTGGAAAGAAATTTCACTTTTTAATTTCACTAATAATTAAACAATACTGAATTTATGATTAATTAATCAAATTGGGACTTTTAAGTTCTTTATCACAATGGAGAAATGAAAGGTTTTCATTTCAAAGTATATATTATATGCTGATTTTGTAAAAGCATCTAATGACTTCAGTCTACATTTAGCAATGGAGGAACAGCTACAAAGGTAGAAAATTAGAAAAAAAATCATTGTGAAGAATTTTCATGTGATTACAATAAAAATCTTTCAGTTCTTCATTGAATATGACATACAACTCTTTCCTTTGTTTTTTTTTTAATGATTTCAAATTAATAAATGGACAACATACAACAAATGTGGCATAGAAGGCCTAAAGCTGATTTACTAAACAGATTCAGTTTTCAGGTTATAGAATATAATTATCCCAGTTATCACAGACCCAATTTAAATTTCATTGTCATATCATTTGTAAATTCTTGAAGCTGAGAAATTTTGAGCATATGGTTATAATGTTATACATATGTTAGGATGGTGTTAAGTATTGGCTTCTTGAATTTCATTTATTTTAAATGATAAACAATTCATTTCTTTGAAGATATTTCATTAACGGTTTCCTTTAGGTTAAATGATGAAGAAAAGTGAAAGTGAAAGTCACTCAGTCATGTCTGACTCTCTGTGACCCCATGCACTATACAAATCCATGGAATTCTCCAGGCCAGAATACGAGAGTGGGTAGACATTCCCTTCTCCAGGGGATCTTCTGAACCCAGAGATCGAACCCAGGTCTCCCACATTGCATGCAGATTCTTTACCAGCTGAGCCACCAGGGAAGTCCAAATGATGAGCATATATTCAAATATTTTTCACCCTCATATTTTACATTTAGAACTTATAATGATAATAGATATAATATCAAATCAGTAATTTTTTATTTGGTCTATTTCCTTCAGTGGTAAAATACCTACATTTTCATTATTTCTCTAGTAGAAAATAGAAGGGCATTCTAGAATTAAAAAATATTAGAGTTTTAGGCTCTGATATCTTAAAAAATATATGCTATGGTCTGAATGTGTCCATACAGAATTCATATTGAAATCTAAACCTCCAAAAATGATGGGATTAGGAGATGGGGCCTTTGAGAGATGCTTCAACTATTAAGGTGAGCCTTCATCA
Source organism: Dama dama (assembly GCF_033118175.1). Classification (NCBI taxonomy): domain Eukaryota; kingdom Metazoa; phylum Chordata; class Mammalia; order Artiodactyla; family Cervidae; genus Dama; species Dama dama. The sequence goes on along the minus strand of NC_083693.1, from coordinate 46,618,836 downwards.
AAGGGATTTGTGCTCTTATAAAAGAAGGTTCAGAGAAATCTCTCACCTCTTCCAGCATGTGGGGACATAGGGGAAAGACACCAGCTATGAACCCACTAGGAGGTCCTCACCAGAAGGTGACCATGGTGACCACTTGACCTTGGACTTCCTAGCCTTTCTAACTGTGAGCCACAAATTTCTGTTGTTTATAAATTAACCAGTCTGTAGTATTCTCTTATAGCAGCTTGAATAGACTAACCACAACACTCTTACCATTAATACACTCTTCAGATCCACTATATCAGTCTCAGCAATTATTTTGCATTGAGTATTATGTCTATAATACTGCTCAATAGAAATGAATTTTTGTCAATATTACATAAACTAGATGGACACAGTTTATTTTTCTGCCTAGGTATTAGGCTGTTTAAGACTGACTACATAATCTTTTTATAAGCCTGTAAACAAATTTATTCTTAACCTTGACTATAGTGTAGTAACATTTTATGTAGCAAAGGTACAGTCCCTTTTTATGGAACTCTTCAATGATGTATGTCCAGAAACCATCATCTACTTGTGTAAATAATTAAGTATAAAATTAAATACATTCTGTGATTATGAGAACACATCCATGAAAGTATAACTATATTAAAATTCAGTTTATTTTTTATGAAGCATATAATTTTTTCTCATAACACAACACTGTATCTATAATATTTGGAAACTTTTCATTGTTTAAAATGTATTTTATGCCAAATACATGATTGTTTCATAGATATTCCATATTTTAAGGAGTAATAAGTATAATGCATTAAATCATATTTGAGAAAATCATTTTGTCAATTTTAAAACATATGGGTACATTTCAAATAAAAATTGACGTCTAATTTTCACATGTACCAAGTTTAACATTAACCATTGCCAGTTTTTTATCTTTACTTGCCTGAAATAGAATTTATTTTTGTTTTAGACTAATTCTAGTGATTTAAAAATATGAGAATCATGCTTCTCATATTCATAATCATCCAAATGATATATAGTTGTATATGAAATACTTAGCATGACAATCTAGAAAGAAATTCAAAATTCTCTCTCTTTTCTCTTGCTGTTTGTTCTGCCTGACCTATACTCTGCTTTTTTAAATGCATTATGGGACATAACCTCTATCTCAGATATACCAAATGTCTTATTTGTTGTTGTTGTTCAGTCGTTCAGTCATGTCTGACTCTTTGTGACCCCATAAACTGCAGCACACCAGGCCTCCCTGTCTTTCACCATCTCCTGGAGCTTGCTCAACTGCATGTCCATTGAATCGGTGATGCCATCCAATCATCTCATCCTCTGTAGTCCCTTTCTCCTCCTGCCTTCAATCCTTGCCAGCATCAGGGGCTTTTCTAATGAGTCAGCACTTCACATAAGGTGGTCATAGGATTGGAGCTTCAGCTTCAGCATCAGTTCTTCCAATGAATATTCAGGATTGATTTCCTTTAGGAGTGACTGGTTTGATCTCCTTGCAGTCCAAGGGACTCTCAAGAGTCTTCTCCAACACTACAGTTGGAGGAAACTAAATCTCTTATAGAATAAGAATATTTTAATGACATCATTGGGGCTTCCCTGGTGGCTCAGATGGTAAAGAATCTCCCTGTAATGTGGGAGACCTGGGTTCGATCCCTGGGTTCCCCTGGAGAAGGGAATGGCAACTGACTCCAGTATTCTTGCTTGGGAAGTCCCATGGACTGAGAAGCCCAGCAGGTTACAGTCCATGGGGTCACACAGAATCTGGCACGAGGAAGCAACTAACACATTCACTTTTCAACAGTATCAATATGGCACTACTTGATACTGAGAGCTCTCTTTGTTCATTACTTATAGATGGGATTTTTCTACCAGGGTCTACTTGGTTCACTGTATTCATTTTTGGTTGTGATTGCTACTGTTACTTTTTATGTTCTTGCTTTAAAAGATTTCTTAAAAATTTTATACTAGACTAAAATCCCTCTCATTCTATACATTTCTTTCTTTACTTTGAATAAAGAGTAAGCATAATTCTCTCCCAAGTATCTTCAAGTAACTATTATTAAGTTATGAGATCTTTATTCTAGAGAATAATCATTTCCAGTTTTCTCAATAATTCATCCCCTCAGTATTCTAAAAATGTTGGAATACCTTTTGCTCAATTGCAGCCTGAGGTATTTTATACCCCTTACAAGGGGGTTCTCAGAAAAGGTAGGAATGCCTCAGAAATATATAAGAATAAGAGACACATTTTCTTCTTTAAAAATAATGTTTTTCTAGGTATTAAATCTTTTTTTCAAGTAGCACCAATATGTTGGTTTTTAATTAGTTTATCTTAAACTAAAATTATCTTGTATATTTGCAAAAGTTAATTACTTTTATAGTTTGTTGAGAACTTGAAGAGTTGATTTTGGCTTCCCTAGTAGCTCAAATTTGGAGGGAACTAAATATAGAACTTTATTAGTATCCCTCTAGAATCTTATATCCTGTAGTCCAGCTTACCTTTCTAGCTTGTGAGAATCCTTTCAGACCTATAATTGTCATTCATTATCTCTTCAAGTTTCATGGCAATCATTGGGAACATTAATAAATATTCTACTTCATCTTTTCTTCCAGGTTCATGATAGAATTACAATTTTTGCATTCTGGAAGTTAAGTTCATTTGTGTGATTTGCTTTTTCCAATAAAATTTAGCCAAAATTTCCTGTGTCATATCTAGGAAAAAAAAAGAAAAAAAAATGAGAATAATTTTTTTCTCTCTGTTTTCTGTGACTGGTAACATTAAGTAGGATACCTGTTTCTCAGCCTGGGTACTGGAGTGTGGATGATGTAAAAGAGACCCCCTCACAAGCCTGAGATTAACATGTGAAACAGCATTAAACAATCCCTTCTTGCTTTAAACCATAGAGATTGTATGTGTGTTTGAGGGGGGTACACATACGTGCTGAAATTTTTATTGTTGTTATGTATGTTAGAATAAGCAGGTTTCTTAACAAAATGTCAGTGGCTTAATGTGGCAAAATTTAATTTTTTTCTCATACAACATGTCCAAGGTGAGTTTTCAGGGCAGCTTTGTCCACTACAATCACTCAGATATCCAGGCTAAAGGTAGTCATCTTGACACACGCTTTCATCATCTCTTGGCAGGGAAAATGAGTCTGGGGTACCTTATTTACTCTTAGACTCTTAGAGTAGTAAGTTACCCAGAAGTGACACCACACTTTTTATATTTTGTTGACCAAAACAAATCACATACCTACATCTAACTTCAGATTGGTGGAATGTACGAATTATTCATCAGGAATTCAGTATAAACACCATATCTTTTCAAAAGATCCTCTATCCAACAGTGGAGAAGATGGAAACTATCACATTTTCCTGAGGCTCCTCTTTTAGAAAGCAGGAGAAAAGCAGAGGTCACTATTCCCTGGAAGTGGTTACAAGCACAGATGTGAGGTTCATAGTTGCTTCTTGGTGAGAATTGAGAACCATTATACTGCTGCCAGCTGAGATAAGTAGAGGGAAATTTTCTAGAAATTCCTTTAAAAAGGAAATAATTTCCAACTAGCTTTTGACAAATACCATCTTCAATATGTCATGCAGGCGTTCAACTCTGCTTCCCTAACCATATGAAGGTGGCTTCTCTCCCTTTTACAAGGACTTTTCTGTACTTAGCTTTCCCATCTCCTTCATATTCATAACAAATCTCAATTCCTATATTAATTTATAAAAGAATGCTTAGATTGACACTGTTTCACTGACAACACATACAAATACAGCAGAAACATGCAAACTTTATGGTTTCAGAGAAAGGATAACCAGAATATTTATGGTCAGCCCTAATGAATACCACATGCATTATGTACCCACAGATAAACTACATTCTTTTATTTAAATGTTTGTGTTCCCCTCAAATTCATAATGTTGAGACCCTAATCTCAGTGTGATGGGATTTGGGGATGAGATATTTAAGAAGTAATTAGGTCATAAGGATGGAACTCTCATGAATAGGATGGATGATCTTATAAGAAAACATTAGCTAGTTCTTTTTCTATCACATAAGGATACAGCAAGAGAATGACCCTCTGTCTACCTGGAAGAGGGAACTCATCAAGAACACATCTGTGATCTTGATTGTCCAGGCTCCAGAACTGTGAGAAATAAATGTTTGTGGTTGAAGCCACCAGTCTATGGTAATTTGTTATACTAGCTCATACACATTAAGACATACATTAGAAATGAAAATTTGGAAAATTTAGAAAATTTAGAAAAATTTAGAAAATTTAGAAATTAATTTAGAAAAAATTAATTTAGAAAAATTAATTTAAAATTAGAAATGAAAATTTGGAAAATTTAGAAAATTTAGAAAAATTTAGAAAATTTAGAAATTAATTTAGAAAAAATTAATTTAGAAAAATTAATTTAAAATAATCAAATTATTTCTTATTAATAAATTAATTCTTATTAATAAATAATTATTATTTCTAAATTAAATAATTTAGAAAAAATAATTAAAAATTAATTTAAAATTAATTTAGAAACATTTAGAAAATTTAGCAATTTAGAAAATTTAGAAAAATTACTTCTATAAAAAAACACTTTATAAATATGGAAGTGGCTTTGGAGCTGAGTAATGAGTAGTGGCTAGAATTCCTGCTAGGAGTGGTGATTATTATGAAGGGACTTTCCTTTTTTTTTTTCATTTTATTTTTTAATTTTTTTAATTTTTTTTATTTTTATGAAGGGACTTTCAAAGGTGATTCTCCTGAGGGTTCATGAAGAAAAATAAGGAAGCTTTAGATAAAGTGCCCATCTTCTTAGAGAGACTACATAATAATGTACAGAATGTACAGAAATAAGAACAGTAAAGGCCACTCTGATGTTCTCCCAGATCAAAACAAAGAACAGGTTATTAGACAATGAAGAAAAGGCAATCCTTGTTATAAAGGGCAAGGAATTTGGCTGAATTGTACTTCTGATCTAGTCTTTTGTGAAAGCTAGAGCTTGAAACCAGAAAAATGCATATATATCTATATTAGTCCTTTGACCATGGCAGAAAATAAGAATTAAATAAAAGTTGGGCAATGCTATTTCTGAGATTTCAAATATATATAAGAAATCCATTTTATCACAATACTAGTGCAAAAGGGAAAAGTGGGAAAACAGATTTTTAAACTATGTCAAGGTTTTTACAGTGTCTAGAAGTGGTAGCAGTTACAATTGAAGTGAGACCCTAATGTAAATTATAAATTCTAGAGTAACCATTAAAGTAATTTTTGTATAAGATTCTATCAATTAAAGACATAAATCCATTGGGAAATGCACTATCTTCATCAATTTGAAATCTCAATATTGTTAAGGTGACATTTCACACAAATTTATGTATAGATTCAATGTAATTCCAATCAAAATCCCCACTTCTTTTTAATGGTACTTGACCAGCTGGTTCTAAAAAAATATATGGCAATGAAAGGGCAAGAAGTAATCAAAGTCACATTTAAGGAAGAACAAACCTGGAGGACATACTCACCAAGTATCAAGACTTATTTTAAAGCAAATTAAATAGTGAGATATTGGTGTAAGGAGAGGTAAATAGACCAATACAACAGATTGGAGGGTCTAGAAACAGACCCGCGTCTACATGGTCACCAGAACTAGGATAAAGATATTCCTACAGTACAGAGGGAAAGGATGATATTTTCAATAAGCTGAACAGATCAATTAGTTTTCCATACAAAAATAACTTTAACTCTAATATCATATATACACATGAAAATTCATATAAATTTTAAAATTAATTGAAGAGTAAGATAATTGCATCTAGAAGACAAATGAACTATTTTCCTAATGCTGGGGGTAGGTAAAGATTTTTTTTAAACAGGCTAGAAAAACACTAAATATCTTAGTCATAGGTGACTAATATACTGTATTTCATGAAAATGAAATTTCTGTTCTTCAAAGACACTATTAAGAAAGTGAGAATGTAAAGCAATAAATGGAAGAAAATACTATATACATATGGAAAGGGACTCATACTTAGAACTCATATAAGGAACTCCTATCAATCAATAAAAACATCAACAATCTAATTTTTAAAATGGACAAAAGATTTAAATAGGCACTTATTAATACTTGAAAGGGATGTCTAAATTGCCTACAAGCATATGAAATGGCATTCAAGATCATCAGTCATCTGTATACACAGACATGCTTATTTTAAATGTAGGTTTTATTTACTTACTATTTACTTACACAATCTGTTCATATCTAAAGTGTGATGTAAACAGTAAAAAATTCAATAAAAATAAAAGCATCTAAAATAGGTGAATTTTATTTATATCCTTTAAATATTTTATTATAATTTATATATTTTTAAAATTTTGTGATTATCTACTTGTCTTTCAACTATTTGAATATAAACTAATTATTCCTCTAAAGTTATGGCCTAATTGCCAAAGTTGACATCGCATGTACTAGTTAAGACCTAAGCATTCAAAGTTTAGGTCAGAACTAATTTTATTAGGATGGATTTGGCAAACAAGTTCTTTTTTCAGGTATCTTTTGAATGCATTTTTTGTTTTAGGTATACAACAGAATGATTTTTTTTTTATACATCAGGAAATGATCACCACGGTTATGTCTAGTTATCACCTATCACCATACAGAGTTATTAAAATATCGATCATATGCCCTTCACTGTACATTATGTCCCATTACTTCTTTTATAGCTGGAAGTTTGTACCTATTAATCTCCTTCACCTATTTCTCCTGTCCCCGCAGATTCCTTCTGGCAACTACTAGTTCTCTGTATCTATGAGTCTGTCTCTCTTTTATTTTGAATCATTACCATCCTTAAAAATCAAACTGAACAAATAAAGACACTACTGAGTTTTTCCTTTGAAAACATGTATTAAGATTTTGTTATAATGCTATCCTAAATATTAAAATTGCTCTTATGTCAAGGGTTTCTTAGTGTTTTTAATCACAAGGGAAATGCCTACGATAATATCAAAATAACCAGGTACAAAAAGTTCCATCTAATCTTAACAACTATGCAATGGAGATAAGGAGTGTACCAAGGGTAATTGTAACAAAGGATGTGTTTGATATTGAAAATGTTAAAACAATTGTAAAACAAACTAAAAGACAGTCTACTTGGCAATTTGCAAACAATGTCATGGATAAAACTGCTTCTGTGCATGGCGGCAGACACACTCACAACTGCCCTTCTCTTGGGATGCCATGCTGGGTCCAATTCATTTTGCAGAGAAAAGCAGAGTAATAAATATGTGATAAATCTGCACCAATGGAACTATTAACTGAAACAAAACTGTTTTCTTTGTATGAAACAATAGAAGTGGTTAATTTTAAAAAGTCTACTTTATTTACTTTTTGTAAGTAAAATCATGTATCATAAATGCAAACTCTCCAGCTGAAATCATCAAAACTCATGTATGCAACAGCTGAGTAACTAAAAATTCAATTTAGAATTATTTCATAGTGGCTTGTTAGCTCATTTATTTACTCTTCACTGGAAACATTTGTAACTTTGTGAGAAGAGGTCATGAGAATGATTATGCTGAATGCATAGCTATTGAGAATAAATTTATATTTGCTTATATTCAAAATACTTTGAGCTTAAAGTCCACTCAACCCATCAGGAAAAAAGTAGTTAAACTTGAAAGAGTTGTTATAAAAATATAATTCACCAATCCTATATGCATATTCACTAATCTGACAAATTTATAATATCACTCAGCCTTCTGAAACTTTAGTAATGAAAATTCTAAAACTCTGAATGTATGAATTGCAAATGTGTGTGGGTTTTTTTTTTGGTTATGCTGAAAAAGATGACTTGAAGGCTTGATATTGCAAAGAATTTTAGTGATTAGAAATGTATACTGTGATAAGACCCAGTTGTTAATACATGTATTAAAATGTTAAATTATATTCTTATGTCATTAATGTCCACTGCTGGCTTATTTGTAATCCATGTTAACATTTTGCCTATTGGAAAATGCATTTTATATTAGGTCAGTGTATAAACCCTTGAGAAATTTTTGTGCTTGATTCTGAAACTACTCACTGAGGCTTCACCTTTTAAAAATACCATTTTGCTGCCAAGAAATATATTAAATTACAATATTATTGAAGTGTAAAGATAATCAATTCATTAGGTAATTTCATAAGTTTTTAGCAATTTTTTTAATAAGAATGTTTGGTTTTAATCTAATTGAGAAAGGATTATACTTGCTTCATGAAGGAAATAGCTAATGCAAATGCCTAATTTATTTGTAAATATTGATATGATACTTTCAAATGGTTTTATATCAGTTGATTCTGTACCTCTAATTTTGCCTTTTTACTTTTTGTTTTTTTTTTTTTGTTTGTTTGTTTTATTCATTGAAGTAATTGTCAACAATTATCTCTACCATATGAAAATTTCTTCATTTGAATTCGCATGATTAATTACATAATGTTGACATTTAGTCCAGATCTTGAAAAGACAAGACAGGTAAAGAATACATGAACCCAGAAATTTCAGATGAAAGACAGAAAAACATTTACAACTCAAGAGATATGGAGAATAAATCACAAGGAACTATTTCCACCAGCTCTTTACACAAATTTCTCCTGACACAAATTTAAAAGCCTCAAAAGTCAAATTAGAAAAGAAAAAAGAAAGTATAGACCAACTAAGGCTATTAAATTCAAAGAAATGGAAATGGAAACTCTATTACCAGCTTGGGTACCTGCTAAAATACACTAATCATTATATGAGAGATGCTGTTTTAACTAAGAGTAGTTCAGTGTATTCGTCACCTGAGTTTACTTCAAGGATTCATATTTAAACATGAAAATCCAAGATTGGCGGAGGATAAAAAATGTGAGCTGAGTAATAGATGCAAGGATTTGCAACAGGAGAAGACAGAAAAGATAATCTAGACACCAAATCTACTTACTTTTATCTATTTATATGCTATTACTTTTTTCTAGATGTGTTATTTCTATTTTTCAAACCCCACTTTTAACATATAATTGCTATTTTCTTCAGACATGTATTGTTCTATTTTCCTAACTCTTTTAGGTAAGTTTCATTTTTCTGTCCTGATCACTGTTTCTCCTGTACCTGTAAGTGTTCCAACTACAATCAATGTCTATTAGAGATAGTATGAAGAAATTCATGAATTAGAAGAAGAGTTGGCTTTTCAAGTGCTGCAAAACTCCCACATTCTATGAAATACAAATTATAGTATGTCTACTGATTTTTGGGAGGGAACTATTCATTAGTAAAAGTAGATGTAATTCTTATTGTGAGTCATAGTCACAACATTTGAAAGCTTCTGTGTTTATCTGTACATAATCACTTTGACAGTACTCTAGTTCAACAGATGATAAACAAGTTTGAATTATTTTAACAAATAACAATAACATATTGACATAGAAAGAATGGCAAAGAAAAGTCAAGCAGGTGGGTGTCAGAGTTATATAAGCATGAAAGAAAGAGATGATAACTTACAAATTATTTTAAGGAGAGATGGGGAAGTTTTAACACTAGAGAAAGAAAACATAAAATGAAATAAACTGTCTAGTCAAATTCAGAGGAATTGGAAATATGATTGTATTTAAAGATAATAGGGTATTTGAAAATGTTGCCATTGTAATGAAAAAGCAAATTTGTCAAAAGGTGTTTTTGTTAAGTGTAACAGAATCACATTAGGAGTGACAATTGAATATGCAGAGTCTGGGGCCTCCTGCTGAAGTATTTTATCCAAATCTCTAGAAGGTACAGCTACAAGTATTTATTTTTAACAGACATCTCAGATGATCCATAGGTACACCAAAATTTAAGAACAGTTTCTTAATAATCTAATTTAAAAATCTATTTTTATCAACTCTGAAAATTTTCACTAAAAGAATGATTTAACTATGAGATAGCTCACAATTTCCTCTCAAAGTCCGCTATGTCTTTAGCATTTCAAGAGGAAAATAAAACGACATGAAATGCACTCTGATGAAATTCTGATTATAACGAAAGTACATTATATCAAAGTATCTGGTATTGGAATTTTTATGAGCACATAGGATAACATTATGTTCCTGCATTCTAATGCCATGGAGTAAGAAGAGAATATGGCAGAAAAACAATTTTAGCAATTATCAATCTCAGGCTTCTTCTAAAGTACACACTTTGATGTTCACTTATTGGGATGCAAGAAGGAACTGTGGAAGCATTGAAAGCCACTTGGTATTTCAAAAGAGAATTAACCATCATCATCTAGTTAAAAGTTCTGGTTGATTATTTATAGGCAATGCACTGCAATTAGAATTTAAATAATTCAATGTTAGAAACCATTTTCTCTGAGATTAACAAAGATTCATTCTTACATGCTGTGTTTTTAATCAAAGAGGTGAAAGGTATAGAGCATGGGACAGGAACAAAGATGTCTGGTTACAAACTCACTCTTGCAATTTGCTGGTAATGTGCCTGACTGAATGTTTAAAGGCAACTCAAATGTGGTGCACTGTCTTTTCAGACCTTAATGAGACTCTAAATGAAGGATTATTGGTACCACCAGAAGATGATATGTCTTTAGAAATATTGCCTGAACGATACTTTATTATTTCTTAACTTCCAAAAAATCTGTACAATAATACACCTCATTAATGATATTGTCATTGTCATTTAGAAAACATGTGGAGACCTGCAAAATCACTATTAATTATAGCCACATGCATTAAAGCAGAAATGCTCAAATTCATCACTGTATTTGTTAATTAGCTGAAAAATCAGTCCTATTTTATCCATATTTCCCTAAAACTAACCTTATTATTTTTTTGATTAAGGATAATTTTTTTTTCAAAAGGGATGCAGATCAGAAGAATTGTAATATGCTTTTCAACACAAACTACTCAATTTATTCCAGTCTAAAATTGTCTCACCCAAAAGAACATGGTAAATACTACAATAGCAAGACGTCCCCACCCCCCACTCTCTTTCCATTAAAATGGTCTGATTGCTCCTTGTCCATTTCTAAATGATAGATAATATCCTCTCCTCTTTAGCTTTTCTTGTCTATTATGTCCTTTATAGAAAACCTAAAATGAGGCATTTCCTGCAAGCCTGCAGAGAGAGAAGACTGAATAGGAAGCTGAAAGGGAGTATAGAGACCAGGATAAAAGGCAGTTATTAAATTTGTGAACTCTATCAGAAGACAAGAAAATAAACTGTACCACTGGCTGGAAGGGTAGTGAAGTATGACATTTCATTTTGATGCAGGTCTCAGCATGACAGAAGTAACACATTGAAGAACACTGTAAAAAAGCAGTTAGTGCATTCATTGAATGCCAGCGTGGCTCCTCTGCAGTTCTCTGGTTGACCCTTTTTTGTGTCTTTGTGGAATAGTAGTGCAGAGATTCATATATATGAGATCAGACCCACCATCAACCCTTTGTGAATTTTGATGATGAGCGGCTGAAAGCTTATTCTATGTAACTCCATGAGATTCGAGGTCCAGGTGCACTTTATATTCTTCCACATTTCTTCTTCAGGGTATGAATGCAGTCTCATGCGGTTTCAAACTCACCCTCTCTCTTTCTCCCTCTGACACACCCACGGTGTCATAGAATAGAGGTGTATAGAATGTTCCATATTAAGAATTCTTAAGAATTAAATGGATATTTGATGCTTTGCTTAAGTTCATGAAAGTAATATTAAAACTAAATAGTTCTCATTCTTTTTAGTTCTTTTAGATATTACATAAATAAATATTAGATAAATAGGAATGATAACTTTTTAAACTTACACATTTGTAATTTGTTATAAAATTTTTTAAAGAGATCTGTGAAATAGACAATGAACACAACACACTTTTATTTTTTTCCCCCTTTCCTTTTTATCCATCTGATTTCTAGTCTCTTTGTCTACCACATTTGGATGAAAACTTGAGCAGGACCTATTGGCTTTTCAGACACTAGTCAGTCAGAAAAAGAGCCTCAAGTTAAGAGATGAATAGGGTTGCCCTGTGTAATTTTAATGCCCCAAACACATGAAAACTGTAAACTTTTCACCATCAACAGCTGAAGCCTAACCTAAGTTCGAAGATTTCAAGTAGGGACAGAGGCTTCATAAACTGGTTACTATGCTCTAACTCCCAAAACACTACCCCAGACAAGGATCTTGGTCCCTCTTAGGTGGATGGAAAGGAGCAGGAAAGGTCTTCCAATTTGAGTGTTGGTGCCCTGTAGGTGCCAAATCTTCAGTGGCTGAGTTTTTTTCTCTGGGCATTTTTGTGTGTGGGAATTCTTGACAAAGCTCCTGATAGAAAGCTCCAAGTACATTTCTTTCATATTTTCACTGGCTAATGAATTTTCAATATACTCTTCCTTGAGGAAATTTGACAGTTTATCATTCACTGAGATCTCTCTGACTTCCAGATGACCTTCCTGGATAGAATTCCTGTTAGTAACTCTGGGCAGATCCACATCTGGCTCCTGGTCAATAGGCAGGGCTATAGCCCACTGGGGAAGTGCTGACTTCTAGCAGTGCCTGCCTGCCTTCCCTCCCTCTTTCCTTTCCCTTCCCTTCCCTTCGCTTCCTTTCTTTCCTCTACCTCGAGTCCTGATAGTCATAGTCCTTTATATTTAGACTTATCGTTGCAGAGTCTGAAATCAGTATATATGTCCCATAAACTTCATCCAACGCTGGCCAATATCTCCTAATTTTGTCTTAAAAATCTCTTCACTTAGTTTTAAAAAGAAGGGAAAGTAAATTTATTTTCTCCCCATTTCTATGGAAAGTACTACAAAGTAGTTTTTAGATAAATCAGTTTACAGAAACTAGGTAGAAGAAAATTTAACTAAAAACTAGATCACACTTTGTTTTTAGGCAAAAACCCTCCATATATGGTTTTCAGTCTTCATATTGCAACATTTTGGCCAGAGGAAGTCTCTTTAGATTGGCACTGGTCTCCTTATGGCATAACACTAGTAGTCTTTAATAGCATCCTTGGTTTCTAGTTAAAAGTTCCAGTTTCACATTGTACAGGTCTTACTATTTCCTTAAGGAGTCTTGTTTCTTTGGATAAAGAAGTAGTAGTTAGAGATTTTAATTTAAGTATTAAAAATTCTCTTTGCTCAAATATTACATAAATATTACACAAAATACAGTTAGAGAGTCTAGTTTCCAAAATATCCTCTTCACCCTATTCTCTCCATCCCCTTAATTAGCTTTTATTAATGCTGTTCATTTTCAATCAACTTATTTGAACTGATAAGCAAACATGCATATATATTTTCATTTTATAAGTTTTATTAAGATATTGACTACTTACATTTTAGAGGAACATTATATCCTAAAGTTCAACCTGAAGTATTATCCATAGATTGTCCTTTTTAAAACCAGTACCATGGTGCATATGACAATAGTTTCACTATTGATGAACATCTAGGTTCTTTCCAATCTTTTGCTATTTTAAATAATACTGCAAAGATTAGCGTTCAGCATATACCATTTTGAATATTCACAGTATGTCTTTGAAATCCCTTCCTGGGTTAAAAGATAAACACCATTCTAAATTTGTAAGTTAGAGCCAAATCCACCTCTGCAGGAGGTAATTAGGAAGAGGGCATGGCAATCCACTCCTGTATTCTTGCCTGGAGAATCCCCATGGACAAAGGAGCCTGGTGGACTACGGTCCATGGGGCTGCAAAGAGTCAGACACGACTGAGTGACTAAGCAAGCACAGAACAGGTGGTTATTACATTTTGTTTTATCCCCAACGGGCTTCCCACGTGGTGCCAGTGGTAAGGAATCCCCATGACAATTCAGGAGAGGCAAGAGACAGGGCTTGGATACCTAGGTCGGAAGATGCCCTGGAGTAGGAAATAGAAACCCATTCCAGTATTCTTGCCTGGAAAATTACAAGGGCAGAGGAGCCTTGCGGGCTATACTCAATGAGGCCACAAAGAGTCGGACACAACTGAGCATACTGAAACACACTGATTATCCCCAATACTGTAAAATAGCCTTGCTTCCCATTACCTTATCAAGAAGGTATGTTGTCTAAAGTCAAATGTTGCCGTGGGTGAGATGTCGTATTTCCTATGGTATTAATTTACATATCTCCTAATCACAAATAATAGTTTCTGTAAAGTGATTCTATATGCTGTCTGTTTTCTATAAATTATGGTCTTTATCCTATCATTTTTTAGAATTTTTTAAAAATATAATATATTCAGCATAAATTTTTGGTATTGTAATTTTCTTTCAGTATTTCACTTTTTAATTTTTACCTTAGTGTATTTTCATTTGTAAGTTTAAAATTTCCATGTAGCTATGTGTGCTATTCCTTTGTATCACAGCTCCTGAATTTGAGCATTATTCAGGAACATATCCCCACAGCTATTTTACAGAAAAATTGCCTGAATTTTTTAGTGTTTATAAATTTTTGTTTTATCTGTAAATCATTAATCCACTTCTAAATTATCTATTTTCTTGTATGTGGCATCTGGACCAGATCACATTAAAATTTTTCCATATGCTTACAACAGAGACAAACAAACCTGACTCCATTTTGGAGCTTTGCTTTTAGCTTGAACCTTTGTGCTCTGTTGCCCGTGCTTAATCTTGCTGACTCTGCATCTTTGTAAAGGAATGTTGTCTGTAGCCTGAAATACACCTAATAGTCCTTTCTCAAGGACTTCTCAAGGACTCCTAGGCTTGACCTTTAGAGGTGTAACACTTTTCATTTTAGATAGAGATTAAAAAGTTGCAGAACAGAAAATATTTGTCTGGTTGTAGGTTTACAGGAACACCTTGACCAGACCTTCATGAACAGCTACCAGGGTCTGCCTGGCACAAAGAGGTTTGCATCATTCGCATCTTTTAGTATAATAGAAGCCTGAACTCTAACTCAGACAAGATGATTCTTTGGGACACTTGTCTGCTATTTTCTCAATTTGCTGGCTTTCAGGATAAAGTTGCCATTCTTTACCCCCAAACTTTTTATCTCCATTTATTGGCCTATTGTACAGTAAGCAGTAGGAGTTTGGATTGGGTAACATGATTATCCAATTATGCAAAATCTCTTCTCAAAACATTCTTCATTTTCCACTGATTTGTCACCTTTTCATATACAAAATGTTTAAATGTACTTTTCTTTTGAATTTCCTATCCTTATCCATTTCCTCAATTAATTTTGATTAAAATACTTGTAAAATATTTTAATATCTGTTTGTACATTATTATTCAAGAACAGCATAGGTTTTTGCATTTCTTCAAGTCTAGTTTTGAATCCTTCAGGGATCTTTACATGCAGAGACCCACTCATCCACTAGACTGCAGTGTTTCTGCTGAATTTGTGCTTAATATTTAGGTATTTTAAAAATATTCAAGTCTAATGTGAGTTAAAATGACAAAATTAGTGGGGTTGTTAAAAGTGTTAATACAAAGAAGTATAAAATTTTAATAAAGAAAAAATTAGGTGAATCATGAGATGAGACTTTTTCTCAGTACTGTAAACTACAAGTTCAGAAAACAATGAAAGGTCCAACAGCACCCACTAGATTATGAACATGATGAAGGCAAACTTAGGTCTTATTCATTGGTACAGTAATTGGCACAAACAGACATTGAATAAATTTTTGCAAATCAGTTGTATAGCATATGCAGATTATGTGCCTATATGGCTTATGTTCATCATTAAGAGAGGAGAAAATTTGATTGATAATATTGAGAAAATTTGTGAGTGTATGACTTCAAAAGAAGTCTGAAATTCCTGGACCATAAGCCTTATGGTGATTGTATTAAAGGCCAGAATAGAAATGCCAAGCACCATGAAAACATTGTAAACATATTTCTTATAAGCCGAGTAGTTTTATATATTTTATAAAATTAAAAAGAAGAATAAAGATTTTGATTTTTCATTGATCATATAACTCTTGGTTCTGTAATAAATCAAATGGCAATGTGTTTCTGTCATAACCTCCTTCATCACTGTTATAGCTGCCTATAAAATTAGGTTTTGATGGCTATTCCAAATATCAGAAAACTGAGCTTAATATAGCATTAATTTGACCTAACAAGATTTTTCTTATTATATATGATATAGCTTGAAGAAGCAACAATTTAGCATATAATTACTCAACAACAGTTATGCTAGGCTCTGAGAATCCAAAGATGAATAAAATGAAATCCTCTAAAAAGATCAGTCTAGTGTCAGAAAGGCATATTTTTTCTGCAGATTTATTTTTAATAACATGAAATACTTCTATCCCCCTAGTTGCAATAAATTCACTAAAAGGAAAGCTGTCTTCATTAAAAATATCAGTGTTTACATAATTCCTCATTAATGCTTCACAAATAATGGAGAAAATTAATGGTGTGTTTTTCTGCATATTTCATTTGTGAATGATAATCACACAAAACAAAGCAAACCAAAATAAACAAACAAAAGCAGCCAGTATGAAAAGTATGGATGAAATCAATTCACAGTTTGATGGCACTAGTTTTCCGTGCAGTCTTTGTGCATGTACTATAATATATTTATGGTAAGCACTTGTGATAACGCCAGCAAAAATTTTCCATCTTGCTGCATGCTTAATTTCATCTAACTTGTTTTATGGCAGTGTACTGAAACACAGAGCGAAGGTCTGTTTAAGCCATTTGTCTCTGTTTCTCTTTGCAGAATGCCAACAGATTTGTTTAAACCAAAACAAAATGCATAAACAATCATGTCTTCGTTTAGCTAACTACACAACTTAAATTCCAGAACTTATTTTTATAATATGCTGAGATTTATTAACTCAAATTCTGATTTTGATGCTAGCAACTCCTTTTTTGGTTCTTTTTTTCTCAAGATGAAAATGTTTACTCACTTATTATTCTTTAGGTTCCTGTGCTAAATATTGTTTTGGTTCTATAAACTACACAATATAAATATATACTTTAGTGAATAATTTCAGATGAACAGCCAGTTAAATGTAGTGTTTTTTACTGTTTTATGGAATATCAGACCTCGAATGTGGTTACGGGTCTCACATATATTTTTTTCAAATTTGAGAGCAGCTGTGTATATTTTTTTTATTTCCTCCAACATTTAGCTGGGTTTAATCATTTTCATGTGTGATTTGCAGTCAAGCAGTATCAACATCATTGTGTAAGAAATGCAGAATCTCAGACCTCTCCATAATTACTGAATCAGAATCTGCCTCTTAACAAGATCCTAAGATTATTAACATGCACATGGAAGTATGAGATGCATGCTCTTATTAAGATTCAGGTGATAAAGGAAACATGGTTCAAGGAAGGTTTATTCCTGTAGTAGGTCTCACTGGTAGTGAGTATGGATGGAAAGAACTCAGTAATTTTTAGTTTTGGCTAAAAACAAGAATTCATGCAGTTATATTATTTCAGCTTACAAAGACCTATTTTTACTTGAAAAAATTGAATATATATTGTTTTATCAGGCTTCCCTTGTGACTCAGCTGGTAAAGAATCCGCCTGCAATGCGGGAGACCTGGGTTCCATCCCTGGGTTGGGAAGGTCCCCTGGAGAAGGGAAAGGCTACCCACTCCAGTGTTCTGGCCTAGAGAATTCCATGGACTATACAGTCCATGGAGTCACAAAGAGTCAGACACAACTGAGTGACTTTCACTTTCACTTTTAGGTGAAAAAACCTTTATGGTGGCTCAGACAGTAAAGTGTCTGCCTACAAGGCGGGAGACCCGGTTCAATCCCTGGGTCAGGAAGATCTCCTGGAGAAGGAAATGGCAACCCACTCCAGTATTCTTGCCTGAAAAATCCCATGGACGGAGGAACCTAGTAGGCTACAGTCCATGGGGTGGCAAAGAGTCAGACATGACTCTGCGACTTCACTTGTTTGATCACTTCTGTGTTTTGGGAAAGCAGCTTATGATGTATATGGATTAATTTCAGAATTATAAAAAATATATATTTTTATATTGATGCTATAATTTGTTCCAGAAAGGTTTTAAAGGATTAACAATAATATATAAAGTACAACATAATAAATGAGTGTAAAATAAAAAACAAACAATGAACAAAAATGCAATGACCTAAAAGTATGGTGAAAATACAGCTAAGAAAATGTCCATGTCAAATTTACTTTAAGATTTTTAGCTTCATACATAAAACAAAAGAAACCCAATTAGACAAATTTACTGCAAAAATACAACCAAAACAAACTGCTTTCTAATGAGAAGTATATTATTCTTTGTATAAATTGCAGACATAAATTTCTCTGTTGTATAATAAACAAGATCTTCAAATTATTCTTAAAAGAGACACAGGTAGAATGAGTTTCATGAGACTGTAGTTTTCTTACAGCAGCATTTAATATCAATTGGCAATATCAAGTAGAATTACATTTTGGGTAAACAGTTCTATTAGTGGGCCAGTGAGATCTGAATAATCAGCTTTTACTGATATGACGGCAATCAATGAGTAAGTAAATTTTAACAATAGATTCCTTATGGAAAACTTTTTTTCCCCCTGAATATTGTTTGAACAATTACTGTTTTTGTCATTCTGAGCACAGCTGATCCACAAAAAAGCTTTCTTTGCATACTTGTTCACTCAGTTCCTGAGGGCTGCAGGGGAGGATAAATTTCTTTACAACAAATCTCACTATACACACTAAAAGAGATAGAAATATGTAAGGTACTTGTTCCCTACAGTGATCTAAACCATAGGTGCTACACAGATACAGACCCTGAGGCCCCTGAGAATGTAAGGATGATAAATATGACCCTCATCAGGTAAAGCGCCGCAGAGATTAAAAAATCATAGAAAATAGATAGTGTATTTGAAATGAATCCTTCTCAATTAGTAGACATTGTTTTTAAGTATTCAACAATGGGAAACGACAGAAGCAAGGGGATGTGAAACCAAATTTAGCTTTTCTGGTAGCAACACTGCAAGAAAGTGACCTAAAGGAGGGCTTCCCAGGTGGCTCAGTGGTAAAGAGTCTGTCTGGCAATATAGGAGATGCAGGTTTTATCCCTAGGTTGGGAAGATCCTCTGGAAAAGGAAATGGCAAACCCACTCCAGCATTCTTGCCTAGAAAATCCCTTGGACAGAGGAGCCTGGAAAGGGGTCGCAAAGAATCGGACACGACTGAGCACACAGCACACAGACATTTAATCATCTACATTCCAAATTCCTCTCTACCAGAGTATAATCACTAGATCATATTGTTCACCTGTAAAAGTAGAATCAATCCTGTCTATGCATAACAGACAGTAGATCTTACTATATATTCATTTATTTAAGATATCCATGAAAGAATTTGCTAGGCATTTAATGAAGATTAGAAATAAATGGAACATACATTTTCAACTTTTGCAGTAGTACAAAAAAAGACAAGAAAGAGAAACAAATTATCTCATTGGTTTACAAAACAAACTTTTATTTCCTGCTCATATTATATGAGAGCTTCTCATCGGCTGTGCTTCTCTTGGACTCTACCAGGATTTATGTTTCTTATCCGAAACCCAGACTGAAAAAGAAACTGCCCTCTAGGCTATATGAGACTGGTGGTAGAGGGGAAGGGCACAAGAGAGCCAGGGGGAACCACGCAATCATAGTTAAAGTGCCCACTATGATGGGGCGATGCTGTTCTAAGTCCCTCTCTTTGGCCAAAGCATATCATCTGGCCAAACTTAAAGTCAATGAGACAGGAACTCACATATCCCTTATAGAATAAGCTACAGGTTGGGTAAAAAGTAACTCTACCTAACTTAATAGAGTTAAATATTTTCTATTTAAAAGAATGATAATTCCTAAGGGAAGTGCAGCAAGTCTAGCTGGGGAGTCAGGCAGCATAGGTTTGAATGCTGGATCAATCTCTGTGTTAACTTCGGAAATTATTCAGTGTTTCTGAAGCTTAGATTTCTTTCTGTAAAACAAGGATAAAATCCATCCTTATGATTATTTATGATGACGGTAAATCATTGATTTTGTTTCCTTTCCTAACTCTTTATTCAAAGGTGATTAGAAGGTCCAAGGTTTAAATTCATTATTTTAGACTAGTTTTAAGCTTATCATAAATGAAAACAATGCTTTTCTCAAAGATGTGCTAAATTGCAAAGAGACATTGTTCTCTGTGAGGACTTATGATGCTTATTTCTTAATCATTTTACCAACTACCGATTTTTATTATTGTTGAAAGTTGGCTAGTGCATGTAAATTTTGCCAGTACAATTCTGTCATGTTTTAAAACTAATCAGAAAGTGTTAAATTTTTATATATAAAATATTTTCAAACTGGCAAAATCTCCTTGCTTAAAACATTTTTTAAAGTTAGGTATACTTTGTCTATCAATTGTTCACTTTTAGATTTACTAAAATGGTGCAATCTTTTATTTCCTTGGGTCATATTGACATATAAAAATGGAGCTATTTCTAAAATATATTTCCTATAATCTGAGAATTATTATTTGAAAAATAATTTCCAATCTATCTTGTTAAGGTACCACAATTATACTGCAGAGAAGTTGTAGGTTTTACATTTTTAATGTTATATTGCAATCTCATTGTTTATAGTTTATAATCTTGGCTAACCAAACTTCTTTCTAGGGATAGTAGTGTCCAGCTGACATTTACTCATTGTTTGATTTCAATCATTGTTACTATTTTTTTTATTCAAGTTTTTGCACAGAGATAGTTTTATGATACTTTTCAATAAGTTTAGTTGAAAACTAGATAATGTAATTCATTACTCTATTTATACTGATATATAAGACATTATATCATAAAACTTTGAAAGCAAAATAAAAGCTTGGGATGTCACTCTAAGGTCCTCCCCCTCTTTGCAGAAATGTCACCTAGATATTTAGTTATCCAGAGGGTTTCCCATAGTATAAAAAAATGCTCTAACATTAACTTCGTATTTTGCCTTATACTATGCCCTTCCAGAGTGCAAAGACTCGTGTAACTAAGTAGTTAAGAGTACAAATGCAAAATGCTATGTGAAAACAAAACAAAAAACAAGGACAGTCAGCAGTAGGAAGATGACCTAAAGATAGTTCCATCTCACAGGCCTGGTTATATAGCATAGTTTAGTTTGACCTAGACTTGTATTGCATAAGAATTCCATAGATGTATTAATTTCCAAACTCAAGTGGACTTCCATATACCTATGCTGGCAAGTAGGTCAGCACCTCTTAAAAATTTAAATGAGTAACTAGATAAACAACTTTATTTTCAATTTTATTTTCAATTTTAATAGCAGTTTTATTGAGATAAAATACTCATTTATAAAACACATCCCCTATAAGTATACTATTCAGTGGTCTTTAGTATATTCAGAGATGAGTAACCATCAACACTATCTACATTTGGAATATTTTCATCACCCCCAATGGAACATTATATTCATTAACAGGCACTGTCCATTATGTTCTCACTAATTTATTTCAGTCTGTATTGATTTGCCTATTCCAAATTTTATCAGTGGAATCATACAATTTGTAGCTTTCTGTATTTGGTCTTTTTAACTAAGCAGAATGTTTTCAAGGTTCATTCATGCTGTAGCACATTATTACTATGTTCCTTTTGTAACTGAATGATGTTCCACACTGTATTTTTAATCTAATCAATTCATGGAAATTTGGAATCTTTTTACTTTGGCCATTATAATGCTGCTATGAACATTTGTGTGTAAGTTTTTGTATGGACATGTGTTTTTAGATCTCTTGTGAATATTCCTAGGAGTGCAGCTGCTGGGTTTTATGGTTAGCTCTATGTATAACTTTTTGAGGAACTGCCAAACTGTTGTCCAAAGTGACTGCATCATTTTACATTCTGACCAATTACTTATGAAGGTAAAAATTTTTCCATAGCCTTACCAACTCTTTTTATTGTCCAGTTTTTTCACTGTAGCAATCCTGGTGGGTTTGAATTATATCTAATAATGGCTTTGACTGCATTTCCCCAATGAATAACTTCTGATGTTGAACATCTATTTGTGCAATCCTTGGCCATTCATCTATCTTCTTTAGGGAAATTTCTGTTCAAATCTTTGCCCATTTTTCAATGTTCACTTGTAAAACTATTTTATATATTCTGGATACAAGTAACTGACAAGAGATGTGATTTGCAAATATTACCTCCCGTTCCATGGACTGTCTTTTGACTTTCTTGGTAGCATTTTCTAGAGCACAAAGATTTTAACTTTGATGACATTCAATTTATTTTTTGTCTTTTGTTGTTTTTGCTTTGAGTATAATGTCTAAGAAACCATTGCCTAAATCAATGCTTCAAAGATTTACTCCTGTGCTTTCTTTTGAGATTTTTATAGTTTTAGATATTAAATGTGGGTTTATGATTCATTCTGAGTTAAATTTTGCATGTAATGTGAGGTGGGTGTTTGATTTCCTTCTTTTACATGTAGATATCCAGGTGTTCCAGCACAATTTATTGAAGAGACTTCTTTCCTTCTTGAATTATCTTGACTCCCTGTCTAAACTCAACTGACCATAAGTATAAAGGTTTACTTCTGAAATATCTACTTTTTTTCAGGGTCTAAGTGTTTATCCTTAGGTGAGTACCTCACTGCCTTGATTACTATAGTTTTGCAGAAGTCTGAAGTCACAAAGAGTGAGTCCTCAACTTTGTTCTTCTTTTTCAAGTTCCTTGAATTTCCATATAAACTTTTGGATTACCTAGAAAATTTCTGTGAAAAAAATGCAGCCAAGATTTTGATAGAAATTGTGTTGATTCTGTAGATCAATTTGGGAAGTATAGCCATCCTAAAAATACTGTGTTCCAGTCAGCAGGAAAAAAAAAAAAGGATGTCTTTCCATTCTTAAGTTCTTCTTTAATTTCTTTCAATACTGTTAAAGATTGTCAAAATTCAAGTACCTCTTTCTATATCGATTTATATAATGTAAAGTTATATTTAAAGGCTCTGACAACCATATTACTGATCCTCCTAGTGAAATATTACCTTTTAGAACATTATGTATTTTCAAGAATCTAATTTGGAAGATCATTTTAAAGCAGTAGTAAGTGATTATAATTCTCTTTATTAACAATTGAAAGATAACAAAATTTAATTTTTCTCAAGGTTAGATCCTCTTGGTTCAGAACTCTAGATTGAGAAAACTCCAAACCAATATATTACTACTTGGAGAATTGTATACCATAACATTTATGTTTTAACTTTTTGGTGCTTTTAAATGAAGAGGATTATATGGCAGTAAATCACATGTCTGAGATTTGAGATGAATATTTTAATTACGTCTTACAGAATTCTAGATCCCCAAGAATGATACATTCATCTAAAATAATTTTTGAATTACCATACTTTTTTCACTAAATAAGGTGAACAAGATCCAGATAGTTTAAATCATTCCACTAATAACAGGAGAAAAAACAGAATTCACAATCAGATTCCACATGTACTGCCTGCAATATTATACCTATTCTGCAACACTATCATACATTTATTGTTTTTGAAATCTAAAAACTTTACAGTTAGGCCTCCCAGATTTAGCAGAAAATATTCCTTGGTGACTTATATGGTAAAGAATCTGCCTGTGATACAGGAAACCTGGGTTCGATCCTTGGGTTAGGAGGATCCCCTGGAGAAGGAAATGGCAACTCACTCCAGTATTCTTGCCTGGAGAATTCCGTAGACAGTGGAATCTGGTTGGCTACATAGTCCTTGGGGTCAAGGAAGAGTTGGAGATGACTGAATGACTAATACAAATACATGTATAATACCCAGTTAAATTATAATTTCAGATAAATGAGGTTTTTTTTTTAAGTATAAGTATGTCCTAAATATTTTGTGGGACAAACTTTTACTTAAAACATGTGTTACATATCTAAAATTCAAATACAGTATCTGGCAATCCTGTATCTGGCTGTTCTGTATATTATCTGGCAATCGTATATACAATATGTATCTAAACTATAGTCTTTAATACAGACTTGATTAGTGATTGGATAGTATATTTCAAATAAAAAGATCAGCTGAATTCAATATTATTTTTAAGAACACACACTCACCTCCATTTATTGATTTTAAGACACATGAAAAGAGTCTGTGAATTCCTATAGACCAAGATTTTATCTGCACAGTTCCTTTGGGAAAATGTTCTATGAGAGAAACTGTAAAGTCACTTTCAATTCCAAGATTATTTAATGCTTTGCAACACCTAATGAAGTCTGGTGCTTTATAAGACACATACTTTCTTAGTTAATGCTAGTCAATTTTAAGTTTTACTTTATTTAACTGATAGATACCTGTAAATTTCCCCCCACTAAATAGAAATGAGAAAACTGTAACTCACAAAAGGTAATTGCTCAAGGACTTATAGTTGGTGGGACTACAATTAAACCTTGATCTGGCACATTCTGAATCCTATATTCTCCCCTTTCATTTTTTTTATGCTTTTAAGTGTTTGCATATGGCTACCTCTATTACTCAAATGTAGTAATTATACACCATTTACTTCAATTTGTGGATACACTCTTGCACTTTCAGATAGTTATCTAAAATAAAAACATACTGATTAATTTAACATTAAAGATTTTTATTATTACTGAGTCCAGAAAAATGCTGTGCGTATTTTATAATTCACAGATAGTGATTCATTCAATTTTATTATGTAGGAAGAACAGTGAAGGATGACATTGTCTTCATTATTTTAACCCTTCTATTCTAACATTTCAAAAGAAAGGTGTTCGTTATTTATACTGTTATAGGTAGTTATTCCTTGACATAAAAACATTTTAAATAATAGCAGACCCCTAATTAGAGTAGAACCTCACATTTTATTATATTTAGATTTGAAGCCTTTATGTTCCTCAGTATTGCCCCAGGTAAAAGAAACATCTATATTCAGACAGTTTATATGTTCCCAGGTATTCATTACATAGCAAAGCAAAACATAAGTGCTGCTTGTCATTTATTGGATACAGGGTTAAGTTTCATCAGGATGACACAAATTGCTTTTCTAACATAATTCCCCTGTGGTGATTTAACCAACCAAAAATATCAATAAATCAGAAATGGAATTTTGCTCTAGGCTGAATCTAGTTTAACCATATTTTTACCTGAAAAAAAAGTCTTCCTTATAAGATTCAGGGTTACCTACCATGCATATATTATTGGAAAGCATCATCTATAAGCCTTCGTGAATCTATGCTACATTTTGATGGTGTCAAAGTGGAAAATGAAGGCTTTTATTATCTCTTTAAGAAACTGGCAGGTAATGAACATGACAGATATATTTTTTATATATATATATATAACTACAATAATTTATAAAAATCTAGGCTGCTAATAATTCATATTCTTCCAAAATTTCAATATTTGCCATTTTTTCCCCTAAATCTAAGTCTCAGCCCCATGTTTAGCCAAAGGCGAAGCTGTGAGGCATTTAGAATTTGCCTTTATGATTTTCAGCCTCCCTCTTTCACGCTCTTCTCCAAGAATAGCACATCTTCATTTAGCCCTATCATAAGTGCTAGGCCAATAAGCTCTTATGACACTTCATAAACTATTTTCATTTCTTCTTTCAAAATTATGTGCTATACCTCCTAGAATTATTGATACTTTGATACCTGCTTTTTCATTTATTCAACAAGAATTGAGTGCTTACTGAATACAAGTCACTAATAGTGAGTTCTAGAAACCAGACCTCCCTCAAGGAGCTCATAGCCTGTTGTCTAGAGAGAAACAAACAAGAAATAGGAGATATCCAAGAACGAAACAAACAGCACATTTTTAATTGGTCCAGAGGGTGCCATGCCCTCTTGGTTTCATGGATACTACTCAAGAAACAGTTACTTAGAGCCTGTGCTATTGCTTCTTCTCTTTCAACAATTTAGAGAGACTAGGGATCCATTATGAGCTTTTTCTCCTATCTACATCCATCCCTTGGTGATCATGTATATTCACTGGATTTATGAAAACTGGTGATTCTTCAGATTATTACCTCTAGCCCTTACCTCCCCTGTGGATTCTAGACTAATATCTCTAACTTCCTACTTGAAATCTCCCCTCTGATGCTTACTAAATAGCTCACATTTAATATGTGAAACAGCTCTTACTTCCTCTTTTGTCTCCTCAAATCTGCTCCTACACCAGAATTTCCCACTAAAAGTACTGTCATTCTTTTTGTCCCAGATGCTCAGGGCAGAAAGCTATTCTTTTCTTTATCTCCTAGTTTTCAACCAATGTTTCAGCAAATACTTTCAATTAACTTTTAATTCTATCAAGTTTACTTCTTCCACTTCTGATTTTTTCCTCAGCCGTGATGATCTTTGACCAGGACTACAGTAATAGGAAATAACCCAGGCTCTCTGTTTCCACTCTTGGTCTAATGCAGGAAGCAAGATTAAAAAAAGAAGAATGAAGGAAAAGAAAAGATCATGAGTTGTTTCAAAAGCTCTAATCGTGTTAGGTCACACTTGGAATAACATTTGAGTGTCACATATCAAAAGGACCCTAGGTGGTCAGGCCTCTGCCAAAATTTTACCTTCATTTTCTAAGACCGTAGACTTCAATCAGTTTAATCCAGACACTCGGGTATTTCTGTCATGTCTTGAACATATTAATCACATTTCTGCCTTGAAGCCTTTGCAGGGACTGTTACCTCTCCCCAGAATATCTACTGTACTGGACTGTATACTCACACCATTTAGGTATTTTTCCTCACATATCACCTCCAAAGGTTTTACTGGACCACCTTATTGCTGGTCTAATGCCTCATCTGTAAAACATCTTTATCTCTGATCTCCAGCTCACATCTTTTACTCCCCTCATCTCCTTCTTATCTGATGTTATCCCTCTCTGTAACACTTATTAATGACATTATGTGTATGGTGTGCTAGGTCACTTCAGTCATGTCTGACTCTGCACGACCCTGTGACTGTAGCCTGCCAGGTTCCTCTCTCCATGGGATTCTCCAGGCAAGAACAGTAGAACAGGTTGCCAAGCCCTCTTCCAGAGGATCTTCCTGACCCAGGGATCGAACCCACGTCTCTTATGTCTCCTGCATTAGCAGACAGGTTCTTTACCACTAATTTCACCTGGGAAGCCAAATGATGTTATACTATATATTTATTTGATCATGTTCTGTCTTTCTGACATGTAAGCTTCCAAAGGGCAGAAACTTGTTATTTCTCTCTACTGCTGTTACCTCAAAGCTTAGAAAATAATTGATAATATAAATGACACTCTTGTTTCTTCTGGCATCCATCACAAAACAGATATTTGTGTTTACTGCTTCTACATTCCATCTCCCACTTTCTCTTTTTCAAATTTTAATATGCATTTCATTCCCCCAACCCATTAAAACACCTCTTTTTGCACATAAGAGAATAAGAGCTTTCAATCACTATCAATTATGGAGACAACTGGTAAAATTCTTTTGGAGATCAATTTTGCAATATCTTATCAAGTTCCAGTGCATACATGCTACAGCCAAGAAACTCCATATCTAGTTATATGCCCCAGAGAACAGATAAAAAGTCATATGCAAAGATGTTCATAGAAGCATTATTTGTAATGGAGAATATTGGCCATATGCAAGTTACCAGTAATTAGAATAAGAAAATACATTTTGGTGTATTTTTCTATTCTTATTCAGCAGTTATAATCCATGAGCTAGCTCTATATATAGCCCCACAGGTACCTAGAAAATGCAATGTTGATTGAAAAAAAATCAAATATTATAATTCATTATATTTAAGAAATTAATGAAATGGAAAAAAACTACTTAATATTATATTTGTATGGTATACAAACATAAGTGTGTTTGTGTGTGTGTGAAGTTAAAATACAAAGAAATGAACTAGATAATATTTTCATGGGTAGACCAAGTGAACAAAATGGCAAAACCCAAAATCTCATTTTATCTCTGCCTCTGTCTTTGCCTCTCTCTCTCTCCATCTTTCTCTTTCTCTCTCAGCAGAAATTCATAAATCGACATTCAACTTCCAAGTCATTTTTAAATGTATTAATCTAGAACATGAATAATGATATTCTAAATTTCATATTTCATGTTTCAAATATTTTTGTTTTCATTTTTTGCATTTTTGTATAGATCTTAAGGGATCTATACTTAGAATGCATATTCTATGCTTTACTCTTAAGGTTCTGATATAAAGATAATGCAGGTCTCATAAATGATTTAGATGATTTCCCCTTTGTTTTAATCAACTATTTCTTAAATACTGTGCTAGAATTCACTGGTGAAGACATGTGATCCCCAAAGTTGCATTGGGAGAAATTTTAAATTGATATTTCAATTACTTAATACCTATAGATCCAATTAAGTCTCCTTCTTCATGTATCTGTTTCAAAGGGTTATATTTTTCTAGTACAGTGATTCAATGTAATTTGTAAATTAGTCTTCAAGAAGTTTTCATAATCTGTGTAAATGATATGACTTACATGCAATAGGATGCCCACAATTCGATGGATAGCTGCATGTGTTTTATATAGGCACATAACCACGTGACCTCCTGAAAGACTAAGACATTGACATTTCTCTCACTCTTTGGACGCTTACTTATGTCCCCTGTTAGTAACCACTATTCTGACTTCTCTAATTGTACATGTTTTGTCTTTTCTTACATTTCAAATAAATGGAAACATAGCCTAATGTGCCTAGTGTCTTTTGCCAAAATAAAGTTTTTTAAAAATACATTCTTATAGTAGGCATTACTAGTACATTTTTATTCCTATCCTAAATCCCATTTTATGAATTTTGGTTCACAAATTTTCCACTAGATGAATATTTGAATTGTTTCAGCTTATGGCTATTATCACTAAAACTGCTATGAACATTTTTAACCTACCCTCTGTGTGCAAACACTCCTTTCTCTTGAGTGTATATCTAAAACTACAAGTGCTATATTCTTTAGATACTGTTGAATAGTTCTCCAAAGTGAGTGCAGGAATTACACTTTTGGCGATTGTTTATATTTCTAGTTGCTCTTATGATCTCATCAACAATTAGTATATCTAGTGTTTTCATTCTTAATTCAGCCATAAGTGTGGGGGTTAAATTTCAAATTAATGTTACATAAATCCATGGAGATTTATTATACCTTAAGTGAGAAATGATTTCTTGACAGCAATTTACTCATGTGTTGAGAAGGATTATCTATGCTTTCGGAGATCAGCATACTACTTGATCAAATTAAATGCATGTTAAATACATTACTAATTGTCAAAAAATCATTTTTTACTCCAAGAGTAAAGGATATATTTCATATTTCAGATAACTTTTTTATGTAGATGACATTGTGGTGAATTTTATAGGTTAAATTGGCATATGGTACCTCTATATTTTATAATTATATTGCACAAAACTTTATTTTTAAACAATCACTGATGTTAACATTCCTATTTTTGTTATCTTCTTCATGTAGAATCTAATTATATATGATCTTTCTAGATCCTTTGACATTTATACTGCCACAAGTCTAAGCATCCTGAAAAGGTTGCTTATGTGTATCCATTCCAAAGAATTTTCAAGTTACCACACTATTGCACTCATTTCACATGATAGCAAAGTAATGCTCAAAATTCTCCAAGACAGGCTACAACAGTACGTGAACCAAGAACTTCCAGATGTTCAAGCTGGTTTTAGAAAAGGCAGAGGGACCAGAGATCATCATTACCAATGTCTTTTAGATCATCGAGAAAGCAAGAGAATTCCAGAAAAACATCTACGTCTGCTTCATTGACTACACTAAAGCCTTTGGGTCACAACAAACTGTGGAAAATTCTTAAAGAGATGTGAATACCAGACCACCTGACCTGCCTCCTGAAGAACCTGTAAGTAGGCCAAGAAGAAACACTTAGAACTGGACATGGAACATTTGGTTCCAAGTTGGGAAAGGAGTACAACAAGGCTATATATTGTCACCCTGCTTATTTAACTTACATGCGGAGTAAATCATGAGAAATGCTGGACTCGATTAAGCACAAGCTGGAATCAAGATTGCCAGGAGAAATATCAGTATCTGCATATCTCAGATATGCAGATAACACCACCCTTATGGCAGAAAGAAAGAGGAACTAAAGAGCCTTTTGATGAAGGTGAAAGAGGAGAGTGAAAAAGCTGGCTTAGAACTCAACATTCAAAAAGCTAAGATCATGGCATCTGGTCCCACCACTTCATGGCAAATAGATGGGGAAACAATAGAAACAGTGACAGATTTTATTTTCTTGGGCTCCAACATCACATCAGATGATGACTGAAGCCATGGAATTAAAATATGCTTGCTCCTTGGAATAAAAGCTATGAGAAACTTAGACAGTGTATTAAAAAGCAGAAACATTACTTTGCTGACAATGGTCTATATATCAAAACTATGGTTTTTCCAGTAGTCACGTATGGATGTGAGAGTTAAACCATAAAGAAGACTGAATGCTGAAGAACTGAAACTTTTGAACTGTGGTGTTGGAGAAGGCTCTTGAGAGTCCCTTGGACTGCAACAAGATCAACCAGTCAATCATAGAGGAAATCAATCCTGAATATTTATTAGAAGGATTGATGCTGAAGCTGAAGCTCCAATACTTTGGCCACCTGATGTAAAGAAGTGACTCATTAGAAAATACCCTGATGCTGGGAAAATTGAAGGCAGGAGGAGAAGTGGATAACAGAGGACCAGATGGTTGGATGGCATCACTGACTCAATGTACATGAGTTTGAGCAAACTCCAGTAGTTGATGAAAGACAGAGAAGCCTTGCCTGCTGCAGTCCATGGGGTCACAAAGAGTCGGATATAACTCAGCAACTGAACAACAGCAACAATCCATGTCTTTCACATTAGAACTCTCTAGATTTTCTAGAAATCTGTTATTTTTACTATGCTTGATAACAACAAAACTCAATACTTCAATGTATTTAATATAAAGTTGTAGAGAGTAAATCCCATTCATAATATGTACCACCCTACACCCACACACAAGTCCACTATGTACCTGAAACCCTTCCCTCTCCCCTTAAGACATATTCTTTGCTTTATGAAAGAAAATTTACTTCCTGTTTCAGATTTAATATTTTCCCCAGATTACCGAAATTTGGGGCTATTGCCAGTTTGTAGTATCCTTCACTGAAGCTGACAGGCCTGATTTTTCAGAAAGATGTTAAAATTTTAAACATGTGCAAATGAGGACTTCACTATGAAAAATACAAATCCAGAAATATTATATCAGTGTAGACATAGGTATCTCCCAACCAGTATCCCTTTCATTTATACCTAGCTTGGTGTTCTTAAAGTAGGTATGCCTCCATCCATGATTGACTCAAGCAACAAATACAGTTTTTCATAACTTATGCATGTGTATGTATGTATAAATGTATTTTTATTTATGTATCGCTGGATTTAAGGGATAAGTTTTAGAGGAACATAGGTCACCCTTTATGTACACATGTTCCAAAATTCTGTCCATATTCTGCCTCTTTTTCTCTCTACCATTTCCAAGAAGAGTAATACTAAATATCTATATATCACTACATAGGCATTATTTATATTTTAAATAAATAATAATATTTTAAAATAACATAACTGATATAACTGATTTTTATCCTGTTCCTTCTGTGCCTGAAATTAATTCGTCCAGCTTTCAAGTGATGAATACTTAACTAGATAGTAGGATTTACTCTAGAATTCATGGCCACAATCACCTATATTACTACAAAATAAGAAAAGATACTTTTTAACTTCAGGGTTAATTCAATTTTGTTGGAAAGATAAAATAATTCAGTTCTGTAATGAAAGCCAATTGTCTACATGTGTTGTACATGATTACATGTTTGGTCTGAGGGTATTCACAAGTATTTTATCACGATGACGAATAGTAAAGATGATTTTGTTTAATTTCATTTTAATTCATTATAGACATTTAATCAAAAAATAGAAGTAAAGTGAAACTTGCCTCACTTAAGTCATATCAGGATTGCGCTTTTTGGGGAGGACTGATTCTTGGCAAATTTGTAATCCTCACTTGTTTAGACCTTGTGATTTTAGTCACATTGACACAGGCTTTAAACTTATCTAGATCATACAGTTCAATCTATAGGATACAACTTTGTCAGATCTATATCAGTAAGTTTGAGCACCCTATAAATGTGCTTGGCTTCTACAATACCATCTACAGTCTTGTAAGGAGTAAAACACAAGATCATTTATTACATCTTGGGAAGAATCTGTCTTCTAAAACTGACTTGCCTAAAATAAAAGACAACCTCCAAATAAGAAGTCCTCTCAGTATTCTCTAAACCTCTCATCACAGTTGTTACTATAAACAACTATTTCTGGCACAAAATATTTCTTTCCTTTATTTATCTTCCTTTAGTTAGTTATCTGGTTTAAGGTTTAAATTAAAATAAAAGGATGTAGTAGATTTCAGTGTCAGATGGCAGAGAATTAAGGGCTGCAGTACTCCATTTTACTTTGCCCTGAATGTGTGATGGAAATGCTGATGAAAGTTAACAGAGAAATAGACAAATACATTGATATGTTTTAAAATTATATATTAGTCGGTACTGTGATTGTTTCCTGAAGATATTATCAAAGCAGAGATATATACCTAAAACAGAATGACATAAACAGAGAAGAATGTCTACTTTTCTTCAAAGAATTCCAGCAGCTAAACACTTCTGCTTATGCTATTCTGTGTATTTTCTTTATCTTAGATGCAGATTCTGCGTGTGGTTTAATCAAGCTTGCTAATTATTCTGTTCATCTGTGTACCTATTAATCTTCTTGCCCCTATCTGTTAAACAGCATACTGAGACCAATTTCAGCATATGGCTAGGTTTTTAAAACTATCCATTGAAGCAATCAATACCTGTGTCCCATATATAGTCAGGTAAGAGTGAGCTTATGGTCATGAACACTAGAATTTTCTATTATTTTTCAGATTAAAATTCATGGTACATTATTTCCTTGGTCTCCAAGTTAATAAAAAGTCTTTAGAAACCTTTGCAGCAGGAAAAAAAAGTCAAGAAGTTTCCATGCATGAGAAGGATTTCAATTGCCATTGTTGACTCTGAGATGCAGTGGCCCATCTATAAGGAACAGAAACTTCTTACAACTAAAGGAGGTCTCTGGCTGAAGGTCAGCAAGGAAATGGGGACATCAGTCCTATAACTGCAAATAATTGAATTTGGTTAACAAACCCAAAGAACTGTTGTTCCTCAAAGCCTTCAGGACAGATAGAGCCCTGCAATAACCTTGATTTTAGCCTGGTGAGACTCAGTGCCAGATTTTGAAGCTATAAAACTGTGAGACAGTAAGTTGGTGTTGCTTTAAGTTGCTGGACTGTTGTGCTTTGTATAGCAGCAGAAGAAACTCAGAAAAAGCTCTAGGGAGAATCTGACAGTATCCCTAATTGTCTTTTTACCTTTAGAGAAATGGACAAAGTAAGTTTACTAATGATGTTAATTTCATGACTATTTCTTTCCAAACTTCCCTTCTAAAAGAGTACTCTCTTAGAGTACTACCTGGTTTTTTGCTCACTACTTCCTTTTCAATAAACAAATCCATTAAAATTTTTGTTTTTTCTCCTGCCTCGCTCTCCATTGTTTGTTTCTCAGTTTGTCCGGTTATGATTTTTTAATTTTTTATTTTATATTCTAGTAATGGACCCTCACTTTGGCTGAAAATGTGTTAGGCACAGAAATATAAATCAAAATATTTTTCATCTCCTTTATATATACATCCGATAATATTAGCAAAAAACTTAAAGAGTAAAATTTTCATAGTATCATTAGCAAATATTGAAAACCAACACTAATTAAGTATATTCATTTAATTTTTATATGGCTAGATTTTCACTTAGTATCTCTGAGGAAGAGTATTATCAATATGTGCTCTTATATTTATGTTACTATCCATGAAAGGGAAAGTTAAACAAAAGTGTAGAATGTAAAACTCATGCTGCTATTTATTGCCTTACATTATTGTCAGATAAATGATTTTCTTTTAGGGCATTTTGATAAATGAGACAAAAGAAAATATCCAGAAATTTAGAAAAATCTATGTTTCTGTTTCAGAAAAATAACAAAGTATAGAGAAATACTAAAATTATAATATGCAAATGAATGAATGCCATATGTTTTATAAGCTATTGTTAGCCAAAGAAATGTGTTTCAGAGGTGTGCATATATAAAATTCCTTTCTATCCATTTTGAGGGAATTAAATGATCAATTATTATGAAAAAAGACATTTTCTAGACCTGGTAATTTCAGTCAAGCATATGTAAATGCTTAGTAATATCAGAAAAGGCCTATCAATTTCTAATCCTTGTGTAAATAACTTACAATATCACACCTATGAAATTCATTTTTAACCTACAAAATAGAATCAGTATGAGACATTATGTTTCAGTAAATTCTCAGACTCTTTTCACTGGTACAATAGAAATAATATTTTTGAACAGGGCATGACAGCTTTTACTCATTCATTTATTCAAGATGCTCTAGCACACACCATGCGTGATGTGGAATTCTATAATGGGATATGTAGAAAATAGAACTTGACCCTAAAACCGAGTCCAGTATGAGTGTAATATAAAGAGCAACTGCTACCCTTAAAGAAATTACAGAATTGATGGCAATTGCATAAAGTTAAAATGCAGAGGAGAAAGTATGAGTCTTACAAGAGTCCTAATTTTCACATGCAGTTATTGCTTCCAGCTGGTGGGATCAAATAAGTTTTCACTGAGAGGGTCATATCAATACTGAGACATGAAGGATAAATATATAGAGTGAGACATAAAGAAATAAATGAAAAGCCAAAATCTGGTATTAAGAATTAGCTTTTTCAGTTTATCAGAAAACTCTAGATTGGCTAGAAAATCACTTTAATTTGGTTAAAAATACGAGAGTCAGAAAAGTAATACAAGAGAAAACTTTTTCTACTAGATTCAGGAAAATAATGCCTGGAGTGTCTGGCCAAGACTCTAAGATTTACCACAGAGACAATGAGAAACCATTAACAGAGGAATTAACAATATTTTGATGAGGCTGAGAATGGAGTTACTATCAGCAATTTAGTAACACTTTTTGATTGAAGATGTAGGTATATATGTGTGTGTGTGTATATATATATATATATACACACACACACATGCACACACATATATATGATAGTTGTAGGTACAAATACATATATATAATAGGTATGTTAATTATTAACATTTAGACACTTAGTTTTCCTAGTTTTATTGCTATATCATGTTAAGTAATTATTATTACTGAAGCAATAATCTTCAGTATTGATACAGAATATTTATTATAGATACAATTTTATAATGTTCATATTTAATATGTGAAGAATAGTTTATATTTGTATATATATATATACACACACATGCACACACATATATATGATAGTTATAGGTACAAATACATCTATATAATAGGTATGTTAATTATTAACATTTAGACACTTAGTTTTCCTAGTTTTATTGCTATATCATGTTAAGTAATTATTATTACTGAAGCAATAATCTTCAGTATTGATACAGAATATTTATTATAGATACAATTTTATAATGTTCATATTTAATATGTGAAGAATATAGTTTATAAAAGTCTATATCTATATAATGTATTCCCATTGTTCAAAACTGATATTCTCTATTTGCCTTAAGTCTACTTAAAGCCAGATTGTGTCTTTTTGACACTGTATGATACATGGAGCCTAATACACTAAGATAAATTCATAAGATGATTGCAGTTATAGTGGCTACACTTCAAAAATTAAATTTGTAAATTTTATTCCAATATAGTATACAAACATTCTTTTAGGATGAATTCCTTCCAAAGCATATGCAGCCAACAGATTTACTAAATTAAGTTGTGGTAAAAAATAACCCACACAAATTTTAGCAATCTACAAGAGGAGTTTATTTTCTCTCATTTTACACACCCTTTGAGGGTTTCTTGTAGCTCTGTTCCAGATTTCAATTCATTCTATGATCCAGACTAAAAGAATTACCTCTATCGTGACCTCTTGGCAGAGGAAAAGGACATGGACAATCCATGAGATGCTTCTTATAGCCTAGCCTCCAACTATTCCTTTATCACTCTGTCCACACTATATTGGACAAAATGAGTTTTATGAGTTTTATGTCCAAGACTTGTCCATGGGACAAAAATGAGATTCTGCCTGTCACATAGTGCCTGGTAGGAACAGTCATCTTCCTATAGGCAAGGGAGCCAATACTTGGTACAATAATACCATCTGTAACATTTAATTCTATAGGCACTAGTATTATGAAAAGGTCTGGTTAAAAAGTAAAGTCTTTGAAATTTTATGTTAAATTTATTTGGAGGTCATGATGTATATTAATATGTTAAACATGTTTACTTTTTTGTAGTGTAAAGATGGATGAATTTTAAGGTTTGTTTTTTTTTAATGCAGTTTTTCACAGTAATCTGCTAAAGTCCTGTGGATGGCGACTTCACTTCATATCACTTACCAAGACCTGTTGTTTTTCAGCAAATACTTGGGAACTGAAATGCTGTACAGGAAAGTGCCAAGTTGACAAAAAATTCATCTATTCTGTACTCTCTTAAAACCTAATATAATAAATGCACATGATGCTTCTTGGTCATTTGTTGTTTACGAAATCGCCCCCATTACCTCAAAGGAGAGTGGCACATTTGCAATATAAGATATATTCCATTTCTCACTTCCTTATATCAGTCATCTGTAATTTTTTCTCCATTACTACTTTAGAAATACTTTCCTATTATCAAGAAAACAAAAAAGACTTACTAACTAGTAGGAAAGAAACTCACAGATTTGCAATAATTGAATTTGTGCCACTACTGGCCTTTTAGAAAGTCATTTACCAGGTGAGAAAGTCATTTCTATTATGTGCTGCTACAATACCTATGAGATTCATTTACATAGGCTCTCTTGACACTATTATTACCTCTTCATCTTGATAGTAAAAATGGTTCACTGTTACAGATAGTAATGCAGACAGGAGTATTTACAATGGCAGCACTTACTGAGCTGGTCTTCAGATATACTATTAGACCATTCCTTAGAATTATGTGCCTATATTTTAATGAGTACATTTTTGTGTATTTGCTAATAAAGTTTTATCTGCTCTTATTTTCAGTTCCAACTCTAGGAATTTCAAAATAATGGATGGAGCTGAGATGACATTTTACAGAGCAGTAAGCCAGCTGCTGCCAGTTAAAGAAATATTTCATAATTTACAATGCTATTATTTGACATAATAAGAAAGAGAACACCGTTTTCCATTCTATACAATAAATTTAAAACTTGGACCATAGATTTAAAATATGCTCTGCTTGAAAATAAATAAAATTATCCTACATTTACCCTCATAGATACCAAATTTCTATTCACTGTGGGCAAGTAGATATTTCCATAGATGCTAAAATATCTCTATTTAGCCAGTTATTCACAAGAGTTGGAATTCTCAAATCTTTAGTACATATACACAAACTTTTAAAATAAAACTTATGTTTCATGTCATATTTTATGCCCTCCCAAAAAAGTGACTAAAATATGCTTATGCTTTTTAGATGTGTAATAGAAGATAACTTTGGAAAGCACTCACTATACTAGTCATTGTTCTCACAAAGACTCTCTCCCTGACCACACTTTAGTTATGCTCCTGTGAGCTTTCTTTTCAACTCAGTCTCAACTTTGGGCTTCTGTGTCCTGGCCAAATCTAGTTTCAGCAAGAATTCTGTTGAGTCAGTTTAGTGAGAATCCTCCCAATACTTGATATCTGATCACCCTGACTTGCTTTTAGCAAAAAATCTGCTAAATTGATTTAGCAAGAATCATACTCTCCTTGGTTTCTCTTAGTAATAATTTTCCATTCAATGACCTCCACACCCACCCACCCTGCTCATTGGCCATAAATTCCCACTTGTCTTTGTTGTATTTGGAGCTGAGTCTGATCTTTCTCCCCTAATGCAATAGTCTAAGTCTTCCTTACCAGTTTAACAACTG
Source organism: Dama dama (assembly GCF_033118175.1). NCBI lineage: Eukaryota > Metazoa > Chordata > Mammalia > Artiodactyla > Cervidae > Dama > Dama dama. The sequence goes on along the minus strand of NC_083693.1, from coordinate 46,580,834 downwards.
TCAGAATATATTTTCTTTAATAAGTCTCCAGAAAAATAAGACCAGTGAGTATAAGTATACAAAGAAAGAGATTTATTTTAAAGAGCCGACTGATGGTGATACTGAAGACCCACAAGTCCAAAATCTGAATGGCAGGTTGGCAGGGTGGAAATTTAGCATTAAATCCAAAGTTTATAGTGCAGAATGACAGACTGCAAACTTAGGTAAGATTTCTACGTTACAATTTTGAGACAGAACTTCTTTAAATCTCACTTTTCATGAGACCTATATACTTTATTGCAGATAATCTCTTTTACTTAAAATAGACATTATAAGTGCTATTCACGTCTATAAAATACCTTCAAAGCAACATTTAGACTACTGTTTGACCAACTGGACAACATAGGTTAGCCGAGTTGACACATGAAATTAACCATGATAAGCATCAAAAGCCATTCTTTTGGTTTCCAAATAGCAAGTCACCATGCCAAAAATATAGATGAATAATTAAAAGGCATATCCCAACTCCATTTAAATATGGATTATTGACACTCTCTATCTTGTCCCTATCCCTATCAAAATTTCACTGCTCATGAATCCTTGATTAATTCCTAACTGAAAACAATCTTCAAATTCTGAGTATGATCTCATATTTCATCACTAAGCATTGTAGTAGATAGAAAGGTAGGGGATTCATTTTTCTTTTTTTCTAAAAACTTTGATAGACATATTGCTCTCATCTTATTCCCAAGTCAGCTCTCTTTTTATAGGCAGAACACTCCACTGAAGCTTTCTTAGATTTTAACACTTGGAGTGTCTTGAATCCTTTAAGCTGTCCATTGGCACAATTTATTGGCAACTTTTATATCACTCATGAAAGCCTTAGGGGAAATCATGGATTTCAGGGGCTATGTTGGCTAAGTTAAAGGGTCCAGTTTGTGCTCTATACTAGTTCTAAATAAAGAGGGAAGATGATCATATAGTCTATGCCCAATTACTAGCAATTATTTTATTTACTTAAATATTTATTCATCTGAAAGATTTATTTAGATGTGACAATTTGCTATCTAAAAATTAAAAAGATGGTAGAAATAAATGACAAATGATTACTTAAATCTTTCTTTCTTGGAAAAGAAAGCAAAGTTTCACATCAAAGAAATGATTATACTAGGCGTATGAGGGTCATAAAACTCCACTCAATCAAAATCCGAGCAAAGGCAGACACAAAGTGTCAGCTAAGGAATTTGAGGGGTAAAACATGCAGAGAGAGGAAAAAAAGAAAGCTTTTCAGGAAGAGCAGATAGTTTCCATAGTAACAAAGCATAATGTTCTCTCAATGTAAAAGATCCTATTTTGAATGCATTATTGGTGATTCGGATGCAAAAAAAAAAATGCAGTTTAGAGAAGACGGTATAGGAATTTACATATCACAAGTCTTAAGTCTAGGAAGCTATGACTTGTTAAGAATACACTTGTAAATTCCGTTGTTAGATTTGTGTGCTATGTCTGTATTTAGTGGTGCCACTCATTCAATCCATGAAGACTTATAAATGAAAGGATAAGAATGACCTAAAATTTAACTCTTTTTGCTTATGAAACCTTGCACATTAGAAATGTATCCATCTGAAAGAGCAGAACCTGGCAGGCCCCTTCCCCTTACCAAGTACCAAACTGACCAGTTAATGATTAGGACAATAGAGTCATAGACTCAGAGTCTGATGCATATTCTTGAGTTGTTTTACAGATACTATAACTGCAACTGGGGGGAGGGGGAGGGATGACTTGATAGTAGCTGTGACATAAGCTAAGCGGTGTCCATGGGATTCTCCATTCAAGTTACTAGAGTGGGTTGCCATGCCCTCCTCCAGGGGATCTTCCCTATCCAGGGAGATGCAGGTTCCATCCCTGGGTCAGGAAGATCCCCTGGAGGAGGGCATGGCAACCCACTCCAGTAATCTTGTCTGGAGAATACGATAGACAGTAGAGCCTGGTGGGTTACAGTCCACGGGGTCACAATGAGTCAGACATGACTGAATCTACTTAACATGCACACATTGCATTCACAGCTGGTACAATTCCAAGAACTGGTGTGAAGAGCATGGGATTAACATTATTGCTTTTAATAATCATATTTATGTGCACAAATTAATTGTAACTTTCTCTGCCTGCATATGTAAGACAGAAGAAAAAACTGTCAGCAAAAAGATGCTACAGACCAATGTGAGATCTCCACTCTGAGAGTATAGCGCCTGATGTCTCTGTGAAGAAGTTATAGAAAATGGAGCTTCGCCTCTAATCCAGCAGAAATGGGAATAATGTCTGACAGTGAGGAATTAAAAGCAGCTCTTCTGCCCCTTTCCTGTTTGCCATTTCTATTCCTCTCTAACCTTAAAAGAATGTAATCCTAGAAGTAAGATCACTAGGCAATTTATCCTAACTCCTGACAGGTTCTGCTGAAAGCACACCATGCCTTTCCTAACTTTTTCTAGACAAAAAGAAGAATGCAGAATTAAGCAGTTAAACAATGATTAGCTCTCTATGTCCAATAGCACCCTAAGGAATCCTGCAGGCAGACCACAGGGGCAAGATAACATCTGAAGAGTCAGTCAGTCTTCATGCAATGGAGATTACTGCAGAACCCAACCTACTGGCTCAATGACTCACTGAAATTCTTCCTACTACTTTTCCCTTCAAACTCTGTCATGGTGAGCAGAATTTTCAGAGTTGGGCTCTGGATATGAGCCCACCATCTCCCCAGATGGTCAGCTTTTCTAATTGAAGCACCTTTCCTTTCTACTGACACTTGCCTCTCAAATTACTGGTTTTCTGAGTGGCAAGAAGCCAAACCTGAGTTTGGTAATACAACCAAAAGAAAGAACCCTTTTTTCCTAATTTGCATATGGGCTAGCAGTAACTATGTGTATTTATTGAGAGACAAAAAGGGGAATAAATTAAAATTTTATTTAAAATCATATGTACAAATGTGGATTAAGTTGTCACAGATTAGGTAATTATTCAGAAGTATTTACTTCAACCATCTTCCACCTCTGTGGGCAGAAGGTACAGTACAAAGCAAGCTTTCTTTAGAATTGGTCTTGTTGTTCATATTTGTAAGTGGAGTATAGCAGGTGTGAAGAGACAAAAGGGTTAAAAAAAATCCACATACTATTGATTTTGCTCTCCTGAACCTCTGCCATTGTCCTAAGATAAGCATGCATAGTCTAGCCCATTGGTTCAAGAATTATAAAAGCAAAGTATGGAGCAGATACACTTCAACTGAATACATCCTAGATCAACTAAACTCCAGCTGAATTTCAGAGGGTTTGTTATGCCTAACCAGTCAACCATTATCAAAATTGCAACTAGAAATAGGGTCCTATCATAATAAGATTCTAAAATACGTAGCACTGACTTTGAAAGTGACAAGCTTGTGAAGATAGGAAAAAAAAATAAAACTATTACTGGAGGCTTGAAAAGTAGAAACCTGTTTTATGTCTACTTGGAAAGTAGAAACCTGTTTTACCCACAGTTAAAAAAAAAAAAAAGTACTTAAGAAAGGTTGTTACCAGGCAGACTGTTGAATGCATCAACTAGTTTCTTTGACCACGTATAATCAGGTTCTACAAGACAGAGGTAAGCTCAGAAAACAAAACGGAGCAGGCTAATTTGTGAGCAGAATTAAGAAAGAAAATAAAACTGTTAAGTCTGGTTTTGTTTCCACATATAAGGACTCAGAATGGAAGTCACCACTTTATCTTAACAAGTTGAAGCTGAATAGACTGAAATATCAACAACTTTTCTCAGATCCATAAGATAAAGTGAGAAGGCACAACACACTGCTGCCTGCAGAGATAGACAGGCTAATATGCGGGGTCATTGCTTACTGGAGCAGAGACACAAGTTGAAACCAGAAACAGGCGCAGGAAACAATGCCAGGGTAACTGAATTGTAACTGATGAATTGCTGGAGGCTCAGTATGGAGAAGTCTAAGAACTAAAACCTCTTGGGACAATCTGTCATAGAAGAGACCCCACAGTACTGTGACATCATCCATAGAAGCATGGCAGAGTTTTCACGGTAAATATTAGAACAGAAATCCCCACTGCTCTGGTAGGAGGAGATGAATGAAAAATTTTTGAAATATGCCAGAGCACTCTCTTAGTCGTCACAAGGCCTGCCCTCAGGGAAAAGTATTTCACAAGAACCTAACCTGATGGAGTAGAGCCTAACTGACTTGGAGAAAGGGAAATATCCAACTTCAGCCCATTAAAGCCATCCTATCCCACCTAAGAAAAGTGAAAAAACAAAACAAAACAAAACCTTAGAAATTCTTATGAAGTTCATAGTTCATTCTTATTTTATAGTTGGTACTTAATTGTGGAATTATAAAATTATTTTCCTTCCCCCATACTTTACCACCACATTATGAAAGGGCTACTTATGGCAGTTCTTTTTACCCAGTACATCTTGGTCAGCTAGAAAGAAAAATTTACAAAGTTTATCAAAAAGCAAAGACAGAATTTGAAGAGGCAGAGTATCAGAACCAACAGGGTTGTTCATATTAGACTAGGTATTTAAAACAACTATGATTAATACTCCAGGGGCTTTAATAGATAAAGTAGACAGCATGCAATAGCAGTAAGCACAGAGATGGAAATCCTAAGAAAGAACCAAAAAGAAATTATCACTGTGATAGAAGTGAAGAATACTTTTGATGGATTTATCAGTAGACTGGACATAGCTGAGGAAAATTTCTGAGCGAGAGGATATTCCAATAGAATCCTCAAAAACCAGAAAGCAAAAAGAATAGAGACTGTAAAAAATAGCAGAAAATATATAAAGATTGTGAAAAAAACTGAAAAAGCTGTGACATATTCATAATAGATTATATAATCCAGATTATATATCAGAGAAAGAAACTGGTTTTATTTGAATTAATAATAACTGAGAATTTCCCCAATTTAATATCAGAAACCAAACTACTTATCCAAGAAACTCAGAGAACATCAGCAGAATGAATTTCAATAAAGTACACCTATGCATGTCATTTTCAACTACAGAAAATCAAATATAAAAAATCCTGAAATAAGTGAGAGGGGAAAAATATTCTTAACCATAGAGAAACAAACATTAAAATTTTATTAAACACCCCATCAGAAACTATACAAGCAAAAAGACAGTGAAGTATTTATAAAGTATTGAGTGGAAGGAAAAAAGAGGCAATGTAGAATTCTGTACCTTGTAAAATTACCCTTTAAAGAATAAAGATTAAGTTAAAGACTTCCTCAACCAACAAAAATTGAAGGAGTTTGTTCCCAGTAGACCTGCCTTGCAATAAATGCTTAAAGAGGTTTTAATTCAAGTAAAATGAAAGAGTATAGATTAGAAACTTGAATCTACATCAAGGAAGAGAAAGCACTGAGAAAGGAAGAAGTGAAAGTTTAAAATACAAGCTTTCTTTTTCTTAATTAATCTAACAGATAAAATTTATTCAAAATACTAATACCAAGACTGTGTTCAATTAGGTACACCTATGTGTATATCTATATTAATATATGATTGTAAAAAAAATGAAATGAATGACATCAACAATACAAGGAATAGGAGGGAGGGATTATTTCATTATTACAAGATATACACACTACTCACAAAATGGTAGAGTGTTATGTGAAAATAGAATTGGATTAGATGTAAATGTATATTTATGGATTCCACTTCAGTTCAGTCTAATCACTCAGTCTTATCTGACTCATGGTGACCCCATGGACTGTAGCATGCCAGGCATCCCTGTCATCAACTCCCGGAGCTTACTCATGTCCATCAAGTTGGTGATGCCATCGAACCATCTCGTCCTCTGTCATCCCCTTCTCCTACTGCCTTCAATTTTTCCAGCATCAGGGTTTTTTCAAATGAGTCAGTACTTCGCATCAGGTGGCCAAAGTACTAGAGCCCAGCTTCAATATCAGGCCTTCCAATGAATATTCAGGACTGATTTCCTTTAGGAGGGACTTGTTTGATCTCCTTGCAGTCCAAAGGACCCTCAAGAGTCTTCTTCAACACCACAGTTCAAAAGCATCAATTCTTCAGTACTCAGCTTTCTTTATAGTCCAACTCTCACAATGATACATGACTACTGGAAAAACCATAGTTTTGACTACATGAATCTTTGTTAGCAAACTAATGTCTTTGCTTTTTAATATGCTGTCTAGCTTTTATGTAAAATATAGTTTTTCTTCCAAGGAGCAAGCGTCTTTTAATTTCATGGCTGCAGTCACCATCTGCACTGATTTTGGAGCCCAAGAAGATAAAGCCTCTCGCTATTTCCATTGTTTCCCCATCCATTTGCCATGAAGTGATAGAACCAGATGCCATGATCTTAGTTTTCTGAATGTTGAGCTTTAAGCCAACTTTTTCACTCTCCTCTTTCACTTTCATCAAGAGGCTCTTTAGTCCTTCTTTGTTTTCTGGAATAAGGGTGGTGTCATCTGCATATCTGATATGAAATATTATTGATATTTCTCCTGGCAATCTTGATTCCAGCTTGTGCTCCATCCAGCCCGGCATTTCTCAAGATGTACTCTGCATATAAGTTAAATTAGCAGCGTAGCAATTTACAGCCTTGACTACTCCTTTCCAGATTTGGAACCAGTCTGTTATTCCATGTCCAGTTCTAACTGTTACTTCTTGACCTGCATACAGATTTCTCAGGAGGCTGGCCAGATGGTCTGATATTCCCATCTCTTTAAGAATTTCCCACAGTCTGTTGTGATCCACACAGTCAAAGGCTCTGGTGTAGTCAATAGAGCAGAAGTAGATGTTTTTCTGGAATTCTCTTGCTTTTTTTATGGTCCAACAGATGTTGGCAATTTGATCTCTGATTCCTTTGCCTTTTCTAAATCCAGCTTGAACATCTGGAAGTTCTCCATTCATGACTCTTGAAGCCTGTTTGGAGAGTTTTGACCATTACTTTGCTAGCATGTGAGATGAGTGCAAATGTGTGGTAGTTTGAACATTCTCTGGCATTGCCTTTCTTTGGGGTTGGAATGAAAACTGACCTTTTCCAGTCCTGTGGCCACTGCTGAGTTTTCCAGATTTGCTGGCATACGTATTGCTTGCAGCACTTTAACAGCATCCTCTTCTAGGGTATGACATAGTTCAGCTGGAATTTCATCACCTCGACTAGCTCTGTTGATAGTGATGCTTCCTAAGTCCCAATTGAGTTTGCATTCCAGGATGTCTGGCTCTAGGTGAGTGATCACATCATTGTGATTAACTGGGTCATTAAGGTCTTTTTTGTATAGTTCTTCTGTGTATTCATGCCACCTTTTCTTAATATATTTTGCTTCTGTTAGGTCCATACCACCCATCTTTGCATGATATGTTCCCTTGGAATCTCTAACTATCTTGAAGAGATATCTAGTCTTTCCCATTCTATTGTTTTCCTATATTTCTTTGTATTGGTCACTTAAGAAGGCTTTCTAATCTTTCCTTGCTATTCTTTGGAACTCTGCATTCAGATGGGTGTATCTTCCCTTTTCTTCCACTTAGCCAAGAAAAGTTTAAAAAGCTGAAAAACTTATGCTTCCTGACTTTAAAACATATATAAATGTACAGAAATCAAAACAGTGTACTACAGTCATAAAGGCAGATATCCAGACCAATAGAACAAAATAGAGACTTAAGAAATGAACCATCATATATGTGGTCAAATGATCTTCTATAAAGGTATAGTCACTTGAAGCAAGGACAACCTTAAGAATGGAAAAGAAGTGATTAGGCAGAAAAATCACATGTTGTATAAAGATTTTTTTTTTTCTCTACAAAAATATCCTAAAACTGATCACTTTTAGTAGTTTCTATACCTATTTATTCACTTTATTATAAAATATTAAATTGTAACATACAAGTTATTCACATCTCAGTATTATTATCAAGGTAGATTGGTAGATTTATGAATTCCTTGGATTTTTGTGGCTCAACATTCAGAAAACTAAGATCATGGCATCTGGTCCCATCACTTCATGGGAAATAGATGGGGAAACAGTGGAAACAGTGTCAGACTTTATTTTTCTGGGCTCCAAAATCACTGCAGATGGTGATTGCAGCCATGAAGTTAAAAGATGCTTACTCCTTGGAAGGAAAGTTATGACCAACCTAGATAGCATATTAAAAAGCACAGACATTACTTCGCCAACAAAGATCCATCTGATCAAGGCTATGGTTTTTCCAGGGGTCATGTATGGATGTGAGAGTTGGACTGTGAAGAAAACTGAGCGCCAAAGAATTGAAGCTTTTCAACTGTGGTGTTGGAGAAGACTCTTGAGAGTCCCTTGGACTGCAAGAAGATCCAACCAGTCCATCCTAAAGGATATCAGTCCTGGGTGTTCATTGGAAGGACTGATGCTAAAGCTGAAACTCCAATACTTTGGCCACCTGATGTGAAGAGTTGACTCATTGGAAAAGACCCTGATGCTGGGAGGGATTAGGGGCAGGAGGAGAAGGGGATGGCAGAGGATGAGATGGCTGGATGGCATCACCAACTCGATGGACATGAGTTTGAGTAAACTCCAGGAGTTGGTGATAGACAGGGAGGCCTGGCGTGCTGCAATTCATGGGGTTGCAGAGTCGGACACAACTGAGTGACTGAACTGAGCTGAACTAAAGTTTAATGCATATGATTCTATAACATATACTTCTTAAGGACTTACTAGAGACTGTAAGGCATTGGTGATATATCAATATTTTTGACAAAACTAAATAGGATTAACGATTGTATGGGTCTCTCAATATTTTTGGCAAGACAGTAAGTAGTTGAGGTATATAATATGTAATTAGAATGGTGATAAATGCTTCAGAGAAAAACAAACAATATTTTTGGAGATGATATAAGAAGACATGACCAAGCCTTGAAGTAGATAGAAAACCATAATAAAAAATAAGTATTGTGCTTTCATCATCATATAATAGCCATTATTTATTGAACACTGGGCTAGAGTCCATCGGGTTGCAAACAGTCAGACATGACTTAGGGACTATCAGCAATGGCATACACAAATATACTATTCATTTGTTTAACATAGACTTCATGAGAACTTAGCAAGCGTTGTACTAAGTATTACAGGTACATAAATACATTTTATTAGCTAGGCAAATAAGAAATGGTGGGCAATGGAGTAACAGATTTCCACTAATAGATGACAAATATGGGCAAATTCCTGACGAGGGAAGAATCCTGGGGTAAATTCTGAAGTGAAATAGGCTGGCATAACTAGAAACACATGGGATGGAGATAAACACATGGGATGGAGATAAACACATGGGGTGGGACTGTGAGGTAAGGCAGAAAATACAGACACTTTCAGTACCATCCAGGTCCTTTTAAGATATGTTCATATTTTTTATTTTCATATTGGACAAAATTGAAGCCATTGAAAGATTTTGAATAAAATAGTGATAGTAATATTTGTACTTTTATAAAACTTCATTTTGTATGACAGGTGTATTAGTTGAGGAAGTCTCTTTATACTTAAATTCATCTTTAATACACAAATGTGATAACTTCTAAATATTTACCACATCATGCTTTTTTCAGTGTAGTCATATAAACCACATCATGTTTTTTTCAGTGTAGTCATATAAGCCATTTAATAGTAATTTTTATCTTTTATCTTATGTCTTGCTTTTTAAATTATGACACGTGTGCTGTTTAAGTCACTTCAGTCATGTCTGAATCCTTGCACCTCTATGGAATGTAGACCACCAGGCTCCTCTGTCCATGGGATTCTCTAGGCAAGAATACTGGAGTGGGTTGCCATGCCCTCCTCTAAGGCATCCTCCCAGCCCAGCGATTGTCTCCTGCATTGGCAGGTGGGTACTTTACCACTAGTACCACCTGGAAAGCCCCAAGTTATGACATAAAATTGATTATATGTGATGTATGACAAAATATTCATGATTTGTCTCTGAAAGTTTTGTACTTTCTGGAAAGCCAGGATTATATCATACTGGAAATATTTTCCCTTTTATTTTGTTCTTGGATATATCCCCGTGGACTCAGCACAGCATGACAAATTGATTTGACTCCTACATTTTCCAGGGAGGGGGCAGGAACACCACCTTAAAGCACCCATTCAACTATTCTGTTCATAAAAATAGGGTAGAAGAAAAGTAATATGCAAATCACAAAGTCAGCATAGACAAACTTCTGCTCAGACTTTCCAAGAGTTAAGGGCAAAGCAGCCTCTACTCACCAAGGTTTCTCCCTCCACTTCAGGTCTGAAATCTAGGAGATTATCAGTGCTGAGCTAAACTAATGTCTGCAGAGCACAATGATTATACTAAACCCAAGCTTGAAGGCTCATCTCACCTATTTCCACTGTTCTCTCTTTCCCCAGATGAAGCCCAAGGTGGGAAAAACTGACTCTCAAGAACATATATTCTACAACATGCTCTCCAAAGTTAAACTAGTCTCAAAAACACAATTTGCAAATGGTCAGATCAAAGAAGAAGAATTAGTCTAAACACTTCAAAAATGTAATATGAGAAAGAGGTTTTTTTTTTTTGTTTTTTTTTTTTTTAATGGCAACAGAAAGGACTTTGAAAGTTCTTACAACAGCGGTTAAATGGTTCAAATATGACCAAAACTTTTCTAAGAATTAGCTGTTAGTTGGAATTAGTCATGTGTCTCTGCCTAAAAAATAGCAGATTGTTAAACAGTAATCTTCCCTTTTGCCCCAGGAAGCAATTGGTTAATTGAGGTTAAGAAGCATGTTGTCCTACTGTGTTATTCACCCATGTGTACTCAACTGTGTATATTGAAGACTGGCAGGAAATAGATACTCATGAAATCTGGGTAGACTGAATAAATGAATTTAAGAAAGAATAAAAGAATAAGTCAGTCTAGACTTGACTCAGGTTAGAGGCAAATTGTCCTTGTTTTCCCCAGGTCTTACAGTGATTTATGAATGATTAAATTGATATATCAGAATTTCCCTATCCACTATTCCAGAAAGATGTGTGGCTGGGTAATAGAAAAGTCAGAGCTTTCCAATTTGATAGTGAAAAAAAGTGCTGAATAATTGAGTTGGAGTTGAAATGGTGTTATACATAACTAGAGAAGTGGCACATTTAAAGAGCTCTTTCTTGGAAACTTAAGTGATCCCTTGGCCAGTACAAACCTTAATAGCTTTTAAGAAACCCGCTGTGGCTGAGAATGAGTTGGCCATCCATGAGCGGTTACTAGCGGTCTTTCTCACAACTATATTGCACTGACATTAGCTACACCCTATGATGGTAGATTCTGCAGAGAGCCTGTGGATGGAGCACATTTGGTAACTGAAAAATCCCGCCACCTGCGGAGTCCATCTCTATAGTGCAGGTTTACTTGTTAGATTGGCATTTCTTTTATAATACCCATCATACAAACTGAATGACTGACCTTGTTTCAATATCTTTTTCTCACACATTTATTGTTCATATTAATTTTATTTAAAAACCTACTAAAAAACATAAAATAACTGTAACCAAGTATCTCACTTCAGTTTTAATATTTAAACACAAAGCCTGTATACTTAAAAAAGAAATCATTTCCTAATGCAACTTAATTTACTTTTCTTATGCTATGTTAGAAATATGACATACATAAAGCAATGTTTTTCTCTTACCTATTTAACTTAATTTCTTTTCTTACCCAAAGATGTTCAAGCCATGAAAAACATTAATTCTAATTAACTCACATTCAGACACTATATTTTTTTCATTTTCCTTCTTATAGTGTCAGATTACTTAAGTAATGTCAGTATCTGTGATTTTACTGGGAATGTTTATTTCAGGAAGGCCTTAGAACAATTGGCACCTACATCTTGAGTCTCTTAAGACAGCACAGCTCCAAGAGTATTCCTATCAACCAAAATTTTTAGATATACAAATTCTTGGGCCACACCCTCGACCAAATGAATCAAAACATCTCGGGGTAACATCCTTAGGAACATGAAAGTCTGAGAACTGCCACTCAAGGGAAATATAATTTTAGCATATTCTGTTCCAGCAAAATGTAGCAAAAAAATTTGTCAGAAATTTTTTCCTTCTTTTGTTGTGCTTCTATGTAATGCTGCTTTATGTGCTTTAAAGTAATATCACTAAAAGCCGACACAGGAATTCTTAAAACAACATGAACAGTATTTAAATTATTAATATTTAACTTCAAGGTTTTCCTAAAAATATTTTTTGCTGCCTAAAATGTAACGTATGTACATTTATACCTCTGTCCAAACAAAATCATTGATTCACTACTTTAATTATTTGTAAACAAATAAACATATGCTAACACATTTTTGGAATAAGGAAATGTCACAAGCAACAATAGGGCAATTGTAATTTGGCCTTTGACGGCATATTTTTTTTTAAGAGTGATGTGTGCCACAACCTGACAATAAGTCAGATATTAAATCAGTCACACAAAAGAAGGAGACAGATCAGTTATTTATCTTCATTTGTGCTTTAGGTATTTCTGTTGCCCTTTAAGGCAATCATCTAGTGGATATTCTATAAATAGTAAATAATGACTGTGACAAATTTTGTCTGACATCACTGTGGAGAGCTGAGACCATGCAATAATATTAATATCATGAAAATCAAAGGTGTTCATTTGAAGGTAACTCTATTCACAAATGAATAGGACATATATATATATGTATGTGTGTATATACACACACACACACGTTATTACTAAGGGTGAAGAAGTAACCAGACAGAGAGAATATTTAGAAAAAAATTGGTGGCACTGGTAAAGTACCCTAAGGAACTGTTATTAAGCATTTTCTTTACCTCTAGACCTTAAATCAATTTTATTTTCATATAAAAAGATATGGAGCTCATAAAAAATTAAATCATTAATAATTTTAAAGTGGCATACCTGACACTTCTGATAGCCACATGTGGTAGCTTAGAACTATATTCCTTTGCCAGCTAAAATATTAATAGAACATTGACTAACTATCTTTTTCATAGTCTATAAGGCCCTGAAATTATTATGAAATCTGGGTTTGCCTTCAGGGGATTTGGTTTAGTTACTATACCAGCAGGCCATTTTTGTGTATTTGCTTCTGAAGGATGGATAATTTTTGAAGCAAAGGCAGAGAAGTCCTAATAAGTCATATCTTTATGAAATATTCATTTTATCTGTTTATTCTTTGCAAGGCTTCTGTCAGAGGAATTAAAATAAAGAATGATCAAAAAAAAAAAACATTTAGTAGCAAATTGACAAAGGACTTTATAAGCTAGAAGAGTTTTGGGATCTAACTAGAAAAGTTTTCAAAAGAGATTCTGCCCACTCTTATTAGACAAGTAGGAGTAAAAATGAAATCAAAAGGCAAAGGAGCCCAGGTATTGCCTTTTTCAGAAGTGCATTATTTCCTATTACTCTCTTCTGGACATTATCATTTTTAACCAGAGAATTCATGATGTTTACTGCTTAGAACTGATGATTTGCTGGACACAAAAGACTGGTAAAGTGGTCCTTAGGTCCAAAGATCCTCAGTTCAGGCCTACGAAGGCAAGTAGATGTGCTATGATGTATCCTTGTGTGACTTTGAGAACAGATTCTAGGATTTAACTGCCTGGGTCTAAACTTCAGCTCTGATAGATAATTTTGTTTCTCTCTGCTATAATTTCCTCACTTGTTAAATGGAAGCTTTATTAGATACCTAGCTCATGTGGTCATTTTTAGCATTAAGTGAATTAATATATGCTAAGTGCTAATAAAAGGACAAACATTAAGTACTACATCTTGATTAGTCTAAAGGATAAAAAAGACACTAAGAATCCCAGATAAACTAATGAGTGTGCTTGCTTTCTGTATTTTAAATCTTTTATTTAATCTCATATGTACACAGCCAATACCACTCACGACTTTGGTTAGAGTTTAAACGCATTACACATGTGTCTCTCCCACTCTTTACTCTAAGGTCACGTTTAAATAGCTCATCTATGGCCAAAAGTCCCCGGCTGTGTGAAAGAATACTTTTTTCTCCTAGCTGGTGCTGGTACATCATGGTCCAGCTTTTAGCCAGCCCCTCTTAAAGAATATGGACTCTCATGAAGGCAATTTTCACATTCTTAAGATTCATTTCTGGATAATTAATGACTTTCTTAACACCACTTCAGTTTAAATAGCTCATGTGCAACCTGCTGAGAAACTCTTTATTTGGGCATAGAAATTAATGATGCAGACCATTTTATTTCTCCCAAGTGCAAGGGTTTATGAGAAATAAAAGAATGGTGCTGACAGACAAAGTCAGTTATAGTATCACACTGCTGTGGAATATTTCATAAAGCATCAGTTGTCTTAGTAGTGTATTTGCTTCTGACAGTTCATG